>NC_090443.1:19055315-19669075 GCF_031143425.1 Pleurodeles waltl | reverse complement strand
CTCCGTCTAGGCAGGCGTCCAAGGTAGCAAGTTTCAATCCTTTGCGGGTTGTCTAGAGAAAATAAGCACGTCCTCGCATTCAAAAGACGAGCCCCGATGATTGGGAATCGGAACACAAATGCGCAAACCGCTCCCAATGAAGGTAATGAAAAGAGGACGATTCGATCGAAGATCGTGTAGACCTGGCTCCCAAATTTCCCCTCTGCAGTATAACAAGCATAGACGACAAGCGCCTCACTCTGAGGGGCCACAACCGCCTCCACAGAAGTTTTGCAGCACGATATAATGCGGTCTTATTGATGTCCGCGCTTGCAAAATATCGCTTTAACAATATGGTAAATTACAATCAATATCGTAATGAAGAGTTATATAAAGTAATGAGTACGTACTTAACTGGCTGCGGAGCAGTAAAGAAAGAGGAGGAATTATGGGCCTCATTACAACCTTGGCGGCCGGCGGTAAGCTGGCAGTAACACCGTCAACAGGCTGGCGGTGTTACTCCAGCTATTATGACCGTAGCCACAGCCATACCACCGGCCCCTCCACTATACCGCCAGGCTTTCGCCTGCCGGTCATAATCCCCAGGGCAGCAGTGCAAGCCCCGCTGCCCTGGGTATTATGAATCCACGACCGCCAGCCTGGCCACGGCGGTAAACACCGTCATGGAAAGGCTGCCGGTAAGGGGGACTTGGGTTGCCCCTGCACTGCCCATGCACTTGGCATGGCCAGTGCATGTGCCCCCAGACATAGCCCCATCGCGCATTTCACTGCCCGAATTTCGGGCAGTGAAATGCGCGATGGGTGCTACTGCACCCGCTGCACATCAGCATTGCCGCCAGCTCTATTATGAGCCGGCAGCAATGTTGATGTGAATTTTCTGCTGGGCCAGCGGATGGAACACTGTTACCGTCCGCTGGCCCAGCGGAAAAGTCATAATAGGGAACCAGAAATACCACCGGCACTGGGGGTATTCTGTCTCCCACAGCCTCTGCGGTCTTTTTGAAAGATCGCTGAGGTTGTAATGAGGGCCTATGTCTGGCAGGAGTATATATATATATATATATAGCCCATCTCTATGGTTGACCATGTGACTGTTATATTTTGTTTACTTGAATGCTATTGAATACTATTGGCTGCTGGAAAAAATATAAAGCATAGAAACCAAATCATAATTAGAGCTTCCAGTCCTGAATTAACTGGCAGTTCTGCTGCTTGTGTTGAAAGTGCATGTTTCAGTCCTCATGTCAGAATGTTTTTATAAAATAAAAGAGAAAGATATTTGAGAACTCACTTAAAACATGTGCTAATTTCTACAGCACAAACCATAATTTCTATAGCAATATGAACCCCTTCATTTTGTTCCTTTGTAAATAATTTTTTTTACGTTTTACCAGTTTGTTTAAGTCAAGATGGCTCCAGGTGTGCCACACTTTTGTCATAAGTAAGACTGTTAGTGCTCTAATTGTTCTTTAGAACACACTGTGAGGCTACAGTAGAACACAGCGAATCAACTGAGAGGCTGCTCCTGTAGGAAGTGCAACAGAAATATATTTTCAAACTCACTTAAAATGTGTCCTAATTTTTCTTTCTACCGCACAAATCAGAATTTCTTCGACAAAAAGAACGCTCTCATTTTGTTACTTTCTAAATTAAATGTTTTTCAGTTTTACCAGTTTGAATCAACCAAGATGTCTCCAGGTGTGCCACACTTTTGTTATAAGTAGACTGCTACCACTCTAGTTGTTCTTTGGAACACTCTGGCAGGCTGCAATAGAACACAGGTGAATCAGCTGACAGGCTTCCCCTGTTGGAAGAACATGTTTTACTGTGAATATCTGATTTCACTCTCACATGGCTGAGAAAGATAGTGTGAATTTACAGAAAATATGCTCTCATCTTAGCTTTTGGAGCACCTTCCATAACCTCTATGAAAAAGTCATGAGAAAACAGTTTTCTCTCCAACATGATTCATGAAATCCTAGCAGGGTAAAAGACCTTAGAACACACCACTATTCCTAAAATTAGTATGGCACCATCAACAAATGATTTATATTGTAACTAAAATTTGTTATCATCCTTTATACGTTTTCTTTTTTGAGTCCCTCAAAACCTGCAATTTACTACAATCCAATTTAACGGGGTGCTATCATGTATTTTGGTCCCAAGATAGCTGCCAAGTCTTTCTGGTTGAAGTAGTGGCAGCCAATCAGATCTCACCATGAGATCTGTTCTTAGGCTCCGCCCAGATATACATATTTGTTTTTATTAAATATCTCAAAAAGACTAAACGAATATGCACCAAATAATACAAAGGTCGCTTTCTGGACCAAGAGCTACCTTTCTGCTAAATTCCTACGGAAAAAACCCGTTTTGGGACACACCCTTTTTTCTCATCCCTAAACTTTCCAGACACCAGCTGAAGGAAGCATCTCATTTTTTGAAAATTTAATTAAGATTCACTAACAGGCGCTAAAGATGTAGGCAAGTCAAAAAACACTTTTTCTATAGAAACTATGGCCCATATTTATACTTTTTGATGCAAAACTGCGGCGACGCAGTTTTGCGCCAAAAATATTACCGCCGGCTAACTCCATTACTGTGCGCTGTGCGGGCGTCAAATTTATACTTTGATGCACAGCGGCGCAAACCACAGGTGTAAGTCATTTTTTTAACGCACATCGCAGCGTCACGTCGTAAAGGAAAACCGGCACTGCAAACGGATATGTGGTGTTTTTTGACGCAATAGTGTCAAAATTCCCCGCAAACTCAGCTATTTCAGCATAGGAGAGCCAAAATGGATTCCAGATGCCTGTACAGACCCCAGGAAGATGACAACAGACCAGGAACCAGCCAGGAGGACCAACACAAGAACCAGGACAGGGAGAAGAAGAAAAGAAAGTGTTGCTTCAGTGCAGAGGAGCAGGAAATCCTGGTAAAAGAGGTGACAGAACACCAGCATCAACTGTTTGTCACCTCAAAGTTGCCAATCAGTAGGAGAGAGGCTATATGGCAACAAATTGTTGAGAAGATTAACAGTGTGGCAGAAGTACGCAGAACAGTCATCGAGTGCAGGAAACGCTGGCATGACTGCAAGCGCAGGACCAAGGAAAAGATGGCCAGGAACAGGAAGGACAGTACTGCAGACTGGAGGTGGGAGTCCAGCACACCAGGAGGACCTGGACCACATGGAGGAGATGGTGGCAGCCGTCATCCCTGAGGAGATCGTCACAGGGATTCAAGGACAGGACACCTCAGACTACCAGGAGACAACGCACATGCAAGGTAAGTCGCATGGGGAATTAAAATGCACCAATGTCATCTACAACCGGGGGGGGGAATACAGACTACAAAATGCATGGAAGTCATCATATACATGGATTTGCATGGGTAAAGGGGTACGGCATGGGGGCATGACCTGTACAGAGAAAAGCTGGGGCACACCATAACACAACACCAACAACAGTTCCATGGGGGTATGCTGCCATGCCAACGATGTAGCAAAGGTAAAGCCACGCCAGGAGGGAAGAGCACAACGTCAAACTGACATCCTGTCACACGTCAGCCACTATACCCCCTACATTAACTAGGGCTCAAATAACAACCTCTAGGTATACCGACAACTGGAATGTAACATTGACAACAGTTGCCACTACCACCTCCGCTGTGTGTGCAGCTCAAGTAGCCAATGGCAGTAACGTCCCCATGGATCATACACACCTAAATTAGAGGGTTTAGGATGACAACATTAACAGTCCCCTGAAACAAGACAAATGTTCCAGTCCTGTCAAATGTGAATGCCCATAGTTGCCGCAAACATGAGGCAATGTCATCAACATTAGGAGGTACACAGCACTAAGGTCACACCCATGCTACATATGTCAGGGTCCATCCTGTGCCTGGGTCACAATGCAACATCCCAAATGTCATACTGCTCAGACAACAGCATTGAGGGGGAGGACACATGTAACTGGTCACTGAAATACACCTGCACAGTCAGAGGAGGAAATAGGACACTGCTACGACTATTAGGGCAATCCAATGTACCACACATTCCCCTACATCAGCTGTACACATTACCAATGCTGACATCCATATCGTGCAATAACAATGCTATGCATAGTATACGCTACATTTCAACTACATATAAGTGGATGTGAAAGATCAGAGACTGGGGCAGGCCCAAATTGTTAAGTGTGCTGCTAGTGCCATCAGAGCACCCACAGTCAGTGAAAGGTCTCACCATGAGAATGGATGTAGACCGAGGGTTGAGTAGGACAAGAAGGTGCAAATCACTATTTGGCCAAAACCAACACCTGGAGGAGATGATGCCGACAAGTCTAATAACTTACCACAATACATGTGACATGCAGGTGGGGCATAGGCCTGGGAGAATGCCCATCTGAAAGACTGGATCAATGAACAAGAACCAAGATCACAATGTGAAATCATCACAAGGCAGACATGCCACATCACTAATGCCACAACACAGACACACTAATTGTACCCTATTTCATTGCAGAGGATGATGGATCTCTTGTGGATATGCCTGTCCAGGACTACCCTGATGACAGGGATGACAAGCTGACAAACATCAGCCACCAGACCCTCCAAGATGTCCTTGGAACCCTCCAGACCCCACCTTCAGTCACAAGGAGGAACACAGAACAAGCAACCATCACAGAGGACCCACCCACCACCCCAATTGTAAGACCTGCCAGCTCCAATACAGCTGAGGGCTCAGATGACACAGGCACCAGCTTTGAGAGAACTGTAGTCGGAGTACAGCGGGAGCTGGCCAATGAGGTGCGGGTGGGGATGCAAAATATGGCAGCCAGCCTTGAGGGGATGCGTTCGTGCATGATGTCATCTGTGGATCAGGCAGCAGCCATGCAAGCGCTAACATCCATCCTGCAAGGACTACAACAAAGTGTAAAGGAATTCACCACTGCAGTAAGGGAGTTGCCACAACACCTTACACCCCAAACCTTCCACTGCATGCACAAATGCAATAATGACCACCTCAGGGCCGACCTGGCTGCCTACGATCGTGATGTGGCTGCTATTCTTAAGAACCAGCAGATCCTCCTTGCAGCAGTACTGCCCTTAAGACCCCCACAGGTAGCAGCTACCGGGATGTCTGACTCCACGTCCTCCACCACTGAGGTGTGTGTTGCCCCTTCACAACCACCACCACCAAGGACAGAGGAGGCAACACACACATCAGAAGATGAAGACATGGAACAGATCATCTTCACACGTAAAAGTAGCCGGAAGCACTAGTCCCTTCCACATGGTCACCTATTACCAAGGTCCTGCCCTTCGTAACATGCCAGTCTTGCAACAACTGTACTCAAGCACTGTTCTGCAAACCACTGTATATCTTGTCAGCCTGCCTTGTGATTGTCTCTCACTAACTCATTGGCAAATCCTGTCCCTCTGCACTGTCTGACACATCACCCCGGCATGTCAAATGAATTGTCTTTTAGCACTTGTGTAGGATCACAATGGAAGATGTCACTATAATGGACTCACAATCATGGACAATGTACATATAGCACTACAGCACTTTTCAACAAATAGCACTTACACAACCACTTTGTCTCTGTGTAACGTGACATATCAACCGTGCAGTAGACCACTGAATTTTGCATCCTGTCAAATTACATAGCTTGTCAATACAACTGTCCTGAAATAATGTAGTCTGATAACTATGCACAGTGGCCTGGATTCTACCATACTCTGTCCTTCCTGAGGGTAATATCTGATGAATAGAGAAACTAAACACCATAATGCTGTGTTGGACAGAATAATGTTTCCTCAAGGGATATCTAAGCCATAAAATAGTGCCTTCAAAATGTTGCCTCCATGCAAAACTAACACATATAACATTACCCACAAATCTAAGCGAACAGTCACCAAACTGCATGAATGGAGGTGTCTGAGTTTACATCCAAATAAGTAATCATGCTGAATAGTGTAACAAATGATCTATGTGAGTCATGAACACTATACTACAAGAGTGCTTACTACCACTCACCTTATAAGGGTTCCCTTGGACATCAGACTGAAGTCAGACATAACACAGTGTCCCCAATACTAAATCTGGAAGCACTGTATGTGATATTGAAAACATACTTATTGAAAAAAACATGTTGGGATCCATAGTAACTGTGATTGGTGGTTGCAATGAATGGTCTAATCTTTGCAAGGTAGCTTTGGGGTAGCTGCCAATGTTACAGCTCATTTGGGATTTGTTTGTAGCATAGGACACAAATTGTAATACAAAAGAAATCATGTACACTCATGCCAAGGCCCGGATCACACATGCTGTAAAGGGTTTACTACATATTTATTAAACTGTAAAAATAGAAGTGAAAACTCGGGGAAAAGCCTTACCTACCCTAATCTACCCTAACTACTCATTACCCACAACTGTCCCTAACTAACCTAAGCTAAACTTACTTATCACACTTAACGAAATGTTCTAAACATCAACCCCTCACCCCCCTTATGAGATGGGACACATGGAGGACAACAGATACTAACCTAAACAGATACTATCCTATACGAAACAAATATATATTTTTTTGTAATTTTCATTTTTTTCATTTTTTTAATATATTTTTTTATTTTTTATTTTTAAACACAAGAACACCAACATTGCCCACACACACAAAAAGAAACAGTAGAAATAATCAGGACCCCCCACCCACCAGCACTAACTAAAATAACATCCTATACTATCCTAACACTAAGCCCCCTAAACCCACAAAGTATAAGAATCAGGAAAGAGGAGGGAGGGGAGGGAATCATGTCCGTCAACACCGCTACAGGTTGGCCCTCCGGAGGGTCCGCTTGATTGACCGCACCCGCCGGTTTACATGTCACACCTCCTGCTGCAGTCGACCCATTTTACGCAGGACACGGTCCAATTTACGCTGCATCTGTCCAAAAGCAGAAGGGTCAATAGCTGCAGCTGTGGTCGTCTAGGTGCCAGCTGAGGAAGTGTGGGGCCGTGTAGTGTCCTTGGCAGTGGGCTGCCCTGCAGGTGGTGCTGTGCTAGGGCCTGGAGCACTTGCTGAGGTGGTTGCCGCAACTGGCCCAGCTGTTGGTGGTGCCACCTGGGTGGTAGTGGTGGTGGTGCTGGTGGTGGCTGTGGTGAGCAAAGAAGGGCTGCCTTGTGGGAATGCCCTCCAGGCTCTGGAGGGCAGTTTGTGCCTTTATCTGCGGGCCATTCTTCGGTACCAAGACTCTACCTGAAGTATGTGCTGATAACACATTGCCCGCCCGTTCGTGCCTTTATCTGCGGGCCATTCCTCGGTACCCAGACTCTACATGAAGTATGTGCTGATACCTCATTGCCCGCCATTGAAATTCCCGCACCTGGATGGGTTTCATATTTGCAGCTATGAAGACAAATCGAAAAACTAACATTAGGAACTGCATTGTGTGAAATGGCACAAGAAGTAAATCAGACAATACATCTACTGTACTTGTAACAGCTCCTATCATCATACAGATCATTGATTGTCCCTGAGGAAGTACATGGCAGGCCAGCCTACAAAAGGTTCTATCACACATAGCACATTCAAACACTACAAGATGGGTTACAACTGGCATGTTTTGGCATCATAGTTCTGCCAGTTGTCAGCTAACAATCATGCAGCACATCCTCCGCCAATGCCAGGGCTACAAATGTCATTGTACAGGATGGAAATCTAGGGCCACATGAACTGCAAGTTGTAAAAGGACTTGCTAGTATAGTACTCATGTGGGAAAAATGAGTGTGTATACTAGGTTCAGACAAAAGATCCACTGATTTTCATGTCTGTGTACCAAACTTGTATCATCAGTCCTAGGTATACTATTCACAAACCCATGCTTGTGTTTGAGGGTGGGGGGGGGGTGGACTAACAACTAACAATTGCAAACAACATGGACACCCAGGAAGCTTAGGAAAGCTGGACATGTGTTTGGCTCTACACACACACCACAGGTAAGGTGTATCTACAAATAGGATACAGCAAACCCTTGACCAATCCCAGCGCCACACATGTCTGGAAATGCAGACCTTTGTCCACATCATATACTTCCAGTAAGCCATGACTTACAACAAACACAGAGATGCAAGAACACCTCTGCCCATGAGTTGCATGCACACCTAGGCCATTGCACTCAAGTGCCACATACTCGTAGCACTACCTGTGGAGCTACATGCTGCTAGGAAGTTCAACCTACAGTTTAATAAGTACATTAGTGAATTGGGAAGCAGAAGTCTGTGGGTAAGCATTTAGCAGCCCCATTCTGGGAGAATGTGGGT
The DNA here is from genome assembly GCF_031143425.1 of Pleurodeles waltl. Lineage (NCBI taxonomy): Eukaryota > Metazoa > Chordata > Amphibia > Caudata > Salamandridae > Pleurodeles > Pleurodeles waltl. The sequence continues at coordinate 19,660,755 of NC_090443.1, read as the reverse complement.
CTGACAGGCTGACTAAATCACAGATTAGGTCCAGTGCGACTCTTGCTGATACAAGTGTTATCCACATGACTCATCCCCATTCACATTGCGGGCCTACGTGACTGACCTAGAATTCCTAAATAAGACAATAGGATAAAGATTGGCCAACTCAAAGATGGTGATAAAATGAAATCCCACTCATGTAACAAAACTAATGATTGGCCAGCGCATCACACCTGGCTATGTGTTAAACACACAGGAGTCCATCACACATCACCAGCAAACACAACACATAACAGACATATCAACACTTACTGGAGTTGTCTGGGTCCTCAAATGTAGCCACCTCGCCAACAGCGTAGGGTGTGGGTCCACCTGTAAGGCATGAAAGGGATAAATGTGCACAAATTCTGTGCACTGTCCAAAAATTCCAAAGACAATTACTATGTGTATTACTATGTGTAAGATTACATAAGTAAGTAAAGCCACTCAGACATGATGCTACTGCATCCGATATAGCACGGCTAACATGTACATACCATGTGTCTCCTGTGAGTTTTCCACACAAATCTGCACACATGCAGTGGCCCTAACTATCATGTGGTGGCAAACATGCTCCTTCATTAGTGAGCAGACATAATAATGGAGTGTATTTGTCTCATCATGTGTATCCAAGAGAGACATCCGAAGCCACTTTCCTTTAGGAGCGCACCAACCTTTGTGCCCAAGACAAATTCATGACACACAGGTACAATGTACAGAGGGGCAGGGACAGTTGTGAGCCCTCATGTTGTTACAGTTTCTTCATTTGATGTGGCCCAGCTATGATGAGTTGCACCAACCATAGAGATATGAACCCATGTGCATACCTTGGGCCAGCCATCCCTAAACGAAAGCTGGAACAACAAATACCAAATACCAGTCAAAGATGTTAGCTGAGGGCAGCTTGAACTTGTTCCCTATGTCTCCAAATCCAGATCTTACATGTATCCGAAATGACGAAGGGCCACAATAATCCCTAAGATATTTTGAATTTTCGTGATCGCTTTCCTTACACACTCACCAGACACACATGAGATATGTGTTTGGGCCACATTGCTATCATCAATTGACGTGAAGCCTACACTCATTTTCAGCCTCATGTAGTGTTTCAAAAGTCAGTCTAGCTGTTGCGTCAACAAATGTTGGTAATGATTTGGAAATTTCTGTACCTCACAGGCAAATGTGACCTATATCTATACATAATTGGCTCCTGATTTCTGTTGCTGTTTGACACAAAGGTGGCACCAACTTACATTAAGCAAAAGTATTCAGTACGTTTGCAGAGCACTTGCTTCCTAACAGCTAGCAATTGTGGTCCTTAACATAGTACAGAAATGACCCTGTATGTTTCCAAAGCATTCCACACACTCAACAACATTGCCGGCAGATATTGTACAAATCATCTGATGTCACTACAGAGCATTTAATCGTGCACATTTCCATGATTTGTACTCACCAACAGGGCCACCAATCACAATGCCCAGGTGGTCCAGCAGATCTTGCTCCCTGGAGGTGAGGTCAGCCCAGCGATGCTTCAGCTGGTGGTCATTCCTTGGTGTCTGAAAAATGCGTTGCAGGTGATGCAAGACCTTTGCCCACCGGAGCCTCCGTGCCTCAGTGTGATACCCCTGTATCACCCGCCCACCTGCCTCAATCATAAGGGGGAGGAAATGGCACACCAGCCATATGAAACCACCAAGCTCCTCCTCACCCATCTCACCAAGACGAGGCCTACCCAACATCTTAGCAGCAAAAGGTAAATAGGGGATAAAGGGGAACAAAGGAGAATAGGGGGAAAGTAGAATATGAAAAACTTAAACTAAACAACTAAAACAGCCCAACTAGACCCAAACTATCACTACCCACAACAGACTCCCAAAAACAACAAAGACAATACTATACAACACAATTGTACACAATAAACACTCAGGCAGGATACTACAACAATATTTTGTTCACAAAATGACAAGAAATGGACCACACAGGAGACAAAAGCACAATTTAACTAGACAAAACTCTCAACACAGCCACACAGACTAGAAGAATCACAGACTGCAAAGTGAAAGTGAAAGTCATCTCACTGTACATAATCTGTAAACAGGATATCCTATTACATCACTTCCTGTCTAAAATGGCAGCCGTTTTTATTGTTATGCGTAAAAAAAATTTGACGCATACAGTCTGGGCATCATTTGTTTTTTTACGCACAGGAGTAGAAATGAGCCCGCATCCATATATTTGGAAATAGTCTAACACTTAACCAATTTTCTGAGGTACAGTGTGGAAGAGTCAATGGTGTTTTCAGGGCATTATGCGTCGTTTTTCGGGCATAAGCGTCATTTTTTGGCGCGTATGCATCAAAATTTCAGGGCATTAACTGGGTTTGGGTCATTTTACCATTTTAATGTTATGTAACATTTGTGACACAACTGAGATAGGCTGATTGCACCCTTTTTGGTCTTGACGGTGTATGGGCACATGTGAGACATCATACTACTGCGGACCATGATCCGCTACTTCATTAACAGGATTTTCACTCTTGGCTGACGCACTAGATGGCCATATGTGCCTGGCCTACATATATGTATTGCACAAATTGGGCATGTTTGGCATCAGGAGAGGATAGCAATGTGACACACATAAGTACAATACCTCAATGCCTATGGCTCAATGTGTGTGCATTGGCTACTAATGTAGTTGTTGACCCAGTGTGTGTGCATCACAAGATGCATTATTGCAAATATGCTTGTTTGAATGTGAAGTCAATGTGTCCAAACATCAGGTGGAAGTCAGTGTAGAAATGAGAGAGGGCATGTGTTAGTCATACATGTAGCAACATCTGTTGTATGCACTTCCAAGATTCTGGGTAATGTAGACACCACAAATGACAAAGCATGTGCCGGATAGATGGCAGACACTTGTTCATGTCAATGGTCCAAAAGTTGGCCATCACATGTCCTGGAAATTCGGATACTGCTTCCTAGGCACTTGTTGGTGAACCCACCGTGAGTCAGGCACATGTACAGACTAAGTGGGTACCATGTTATTGACACGGAAAGCCAAAGGTGACCCAAAGGTGACCCACAAATGTAATATCACCCCACAGTTGTGGTCCAGTTGTGGTCCTGAGCCACACCTCTCCTGTGGCAGTGGTGGACCAGCAGACGAGGCAGCACGTAGCCACATATTTACAGTGATCAATTGCACAGAGGTGTCTGGTTCATGTGTGTGGTCCAATGTTGATCCTATATATTTTTAGGGGTTTATGTTGTCACAGTTACGTCCAGGTCTCATCATGAGTCAGTGGCGGCTATTCCTGTATCTACTGAGTATCCTTCGGAGATCAATGGAAGTAAAGCCAATGAGGACATGAGAACCTACATGGGGATGGTCCCACCCTGCCACTGCAGACGTGTTATGAGACTGTCAACAGGGCAACCTTGGTGTGCTGAGTGAGATCATATCTCAGGAGTCATGTCACAGCAGGTGTCATTACAACATTTGTACACAGGTTGGCCTGTAAAGTTCCCACTGCATCTGAGAACATCATAGCCTCTGTGTTGATTAATCTTGCAGCTATTCAGAACGCACAGGCCATCAATATGTTGTGAGCAATCTGATTCAGCGTGTGAACTGTCAGTGTCCTAACATGTGTGGAATTTTCATGCACATTATCAGAGGTTGTTGGTTCTGCTGGAGGCACCATACCCAATCCCTGTATAAGGCCCTGGTACACTGTCACACTTTGTCGCTCATGCATACATGAGACCCAGACAAGGGATAGGCCATGATTTGGGTATTTGGAGACAAGTTTACAATTATGGTACAATAAAAAAGCAGATTATGCTATACAATGTATTTGAGTATGCATTGAGGAAGCACCTGACATAATACACCCGGGGGGAATGTGAGGGTTGGGAAAGCAAGTATGCAACATACGTAGCCACAAGGAACCTTTAGGGTAATACACAGACAGGTGCCAGTCAGGCTGACAGGATTCAGGGTCAATCAGGATCCAGCAATTTCACAAGGTACATACTCAGTGGTCTCACTAAGACTGGTCGGATGAAGAACAAGACAGTTGACATGGAAAACTGTGTTTGTCCTGTGTTTTGGAAGGTGACACATAAACCCAAGGGCTGTGTTACACGGCTTGTTTTTTTTTAGCAATGCATAACAGTGTAATCAACAAAATGGCAGCTTCTATGCTGTTCCAAGCATCTTCAAGGGCAGTGCATGTTCAAATGGGTGGTCTGCATGGAGGTGCTCACAGGTGTGTGCTGCATCAGTTTCTCACAAGTCCTGTAGGTGAGATTTGAGTTCAAATGGCCAACAGTACCTTTCACACGGGAAGCAATCTACAGCTGATAACAGGGCTTAGAAACTACAAGCCAGTGCATTATTTGACCTGACGTCCATGCAGCCAGATGTACTATGACTATGGCATACCATATGAAAGGGTGAAGCACACTGGATTACTATTGTTAATCTGTGTGTGTGTAGAGGAGGGAATATCTGGGTACACATATTACCATTCCAGGGACCTCTTAAGACAGGTGGGGTGAGACCAGGAACATGGGTGTGTCAGGAGTTAGGACATGGGCTGACATGTACATGGAATGTCATGTGCGCAATGTTTGTCATAGGTGTGGCACTTTTGCTGTCTATGTTCTGCTTATATGGAACTCTAGTCACAGATAGTCCTTGCAAAGATAGGTGCAGTACGGCTTACTGCTGTCAAGGGTCTGGTCATACATTCCTGTTACCAATGCAATAGCACATCCACTGCCTCATGCATGAGGCATTTTTTTCCCTTGTTGACTGATGGTGTCTTAGTTGTGTGCCATATGCTGCGATGAACCATGTTGCCAATATGTATGTGTGAAATAGGTGTGGTCCTCTGCTATTGCCCTTCAAAGGTGAAATTTACAGGATATATGTAATTTACAGTGTGTGTGTATGTGACTGTTGTATAATACGCTTCACAATAGCTTTGGAATTTTCTGTGTCCTGATTGGTATGTCAGCAATGCTCCATGAGGCTACACTCTTATTCTGATAGTTAGAGATAAAGGTGAGCAAAAATGATTAGCCAGACCATGACATGGTGATTATTATCAGTGTTTATTTACATATGTTGCTACAGTGGTGATAGTGAGTTGTTCCAAAAGAAATTGTTCACAATATGTTGGCGCCTAAGCAATCCAGCAGCTGTGTTTTGTTGTTCCCCCTCATGTTGCAGGCCAGCATCCTCCTCTTCCTCCTCTTCAGGCATTTGTGGCTCTGGTTCTAATAGGGGAATGTTCCTTCGTACACAAATGTTGTGCAGGATGACACATGTTAAAATGATCTTGCAGACTATTTCTGGTGAATATAGGAGGCTGTCACGAGTGATGTCAAGGCACCTGAATCTCGACTTGAGGATGCCAAAGGTCCTCTCGACTATGGTGCGTGTCCTCCTATGTGCCTCATAGTAGGCACACTCTGCTGAAGTGCTTGGGTTGCCAAATGGTGTCATAATCCATGGCTGGATTCCATACCCCTGATCAGCTGAAAGAGAAAATGATTGGGATCATGTGGACGTATCTTGCCCCATTCATATCACCTTGCATGGCAATAGTTGTCTTGTGTTGTCTGTGGCTCTTTTGTATTATTGTGTTGATTCCTAGGCTTCTAGGATGTACCATCTGCATTGGGTTGTTTCCTTGGCTGACAAGTGTTTGCCTGCTGACCGGTTGTCAGCAGTATGCCTTGGGATGTGCACTCGCTAGCATTGTGACTTGGGATACAGGTGTTCCTGTGTCTTCACTGGGGGTGAGATGATAGTTCCATACATAGATTCAATTTGACAGTGGTGGTAACACATTAGCATCTATGTACCATGGACATCCCATACCCTTAGACATATGCAATGGATTCATTTTAACATCAGCGAGATGCTTACATTTTGCAAGGTGACAATTAGCCAAACCTCTCCATACGTTGTGATCATTGACGTCTTGACATTGGACTGTACACTAATTTCAGATGTGTGACACATTCACTGCAGACCTATCAAACATGCCTAGCGGTGTCACAACCTCAGTGTCTTCCTGTCCACATGTCGATGTTGTGGTGTATGTATTATTTGTCCTAGAGGGTTGCTGTGCAGTGTGTATATAAGTAGGTTTCTGTACTTACCAACAAGTAGTCCATTGCCATATCGTCCATCCTGGAAGTGTTGATTGATGGTACAGTGACGGAAGATGAATGAGTCATGGACACTCCCAGGATACTTTGCCACGATATTGGTGATCAGTCCTTGGTGATCCACAATGGCCTGCACATTGATAGAGTGTGTGTGCTTCCTGTTGCGGTATAGGTGTTCAAGTTGCAGCAGGTGGCACAAGGTGTACATGTGTGCAGTCAGTGGCACCAAGGACGTGTGGGAATCCATTAATGAGGTAAAACCCCTGTTTTGTCTCCTGCTGCTTCTGCTGTGTGTTTGGGAAGCAGATATGGCGGGGTGTGAGTCCGATGATGGCATCCAGTACTTTGGGCAAGAAGGCAGAGAATTATGGCTGAGATATACCAGCAACCAGGGCGCCAGTGGTTTGAAAGGAGCCACTTGCCAACATGTGTAGTACAGCTAGCAGCTTGGTTTCTGGTGGGATGGAGCGGGGTGTCAGCAAGCTGGGTGCCAACTGTGGCTCAATGTTGCGCAGCAGCTGCTGAATGGCTTGCCAGTTCAACCTGTACCTCTGGATGATGTCATGTTCCCTGAGGCCATGAAGAGTTGTCCTGGTGCGGAATATCCTCTCCTGCCTTCTGCGTTGCCTTTGGGGTCCCTGCTGGTGTTGTGGTAGCTGCTGTTGTTGTTGCTGTGCTCTGCGTCTGCGTGCACGCTGGATGAGAAGCACCTCCATGTCTCCCTTTTGCTGCTCTGCTGTTGCTTCTGTGTGTTCTGTTAAATAAAGGTGTGTTTGCCCCATTTTAACGCCTGCCCTGACCCAGGCGTTAATTTTTGACGCAAATCGGGCTGTGCGTCATTTTCCGCCTCCGCCTCCCAGCTATGCAGGATTTTTGCCCGGAAGGATAAATACGACGAACGGGCTTTTAAGTCATATTTTGGACGGGAACGCTTACCTTGCATATGATTAACGCAAGGCGGTTGCCCGCATCCAGAAAATGACACACACGCAGGATTTTGACGTCCGCGGGCTCAGGCGTCACAGTTTAAATATGGGGCAAGGTTTGCGCCGAATGTGCGTCAAACTTTTTGACTCACATTCGGCGCAGACAGAGTATAAATATGCCCCCAGGTCCTAACTATAACTACCTAGTGGCGACTGCCACTAGGTAAGATATATATATATATATATATATATATATATACATTCTCCTGTTATACTTAGAGTTATTTAAGTAACTATAAGTCATTCCCTTACATAGCTATAACTCGCACCCTCGCCATGCACAGCTTTTTTATGAATAACTTTACCACAAATGTTACAGTGATATTATCAATGATGTTATAAAAGATGTCATTAGCACTGTAATGTCTGGGGTAATTAGAAGTGCATGGCCAGGGTGCAAGATATAGTTATCTTAGGGCATGAGTTATAGTTACTTGAAATAATTCTACCTATAACAGGTGAATTTCCATGGTTTTATATGTTTAAAATGTGAGTCTAACTTTAACATACCATTACCTTTGTTTTTTTAAGTGAGCTAGTATGTTTTTTTAGTTTTTTATTTCCTAATTATAACATCACTGTAACCTTTGTTTTTTTCAGTTAATGGTCCTGCGCTCAACCCACCTATAAAAAAACAACCTCGTGTCATGCATAGCCTTCACCTGTGCGGTGGGGTTGGCCTTAGTCCTGGGGGGCCGCAAGAACCCTGACCACTGGGACCTCCACCTCGAGAGGGCAAAATACTTTTTTTCCAAAGTGGGGTGCACAGGGCACCCCTCCCGAGCCCGATTTCAGCCACAGGGACCCGATTCCCCAGGGCATGGCCATATGTTCAAGTGTGCCCAGGGCACCTATTAAAAACTATGGGGACCACGGAGGAAGCCTCAAGGCCCCTGGTGTCTGATCGGCTCCCATCTCCTGCAGAAATCAGCATTGCACCTGCAAGGAGGGAGCTGCTATAAAAAGTAGCTCCCTGCATGTGGGAGCAATGTTTTCACCTTTTTGCCTGCCCGCTTGTTGAAAGCGGAGTGTATGCTTTTGATTGGCGGGAGCTATCATTGCAAGAGGTACAGGAGCTAGCCCTGGGGTGCTGTGGTCCCCAGGGTCATGTATGGCTCCTCGGGGGGGGCACATGGCCCCCTCCTTATATTTTATTTGTCTCAGAGAGGTGGTGGTCCCTGGGGGGCCACACAGCCCCCTTGCATACACTGCCTCAGGAAGTTTGCTTGGGGGGCACAGCTCCCCTCATGCTTCATTTAATACATTAACCTGGGGAGGTGTCTGTCCCCAAGGCATGGGGGGGCAAGCATCCCCCCTGCATACTTAATTTCATACATTGCTGCATGGAGGTGGTGGTCCCTGAGGAACGGGGGGCCACTCAGCCCCTTGCATACTTGTTACATTGCCCCGGGGAGGTGGCGGTCCGTAGGGCATGGGGAGGGTCGCACAGGCCCCCCCTCACATACCTGCTACATTGTCCTGGGGAGGTGCCAGTCCTCAGGGCACTGAGGGGCTGCACAGACCTCTCACATACTTGTTACATTGCCGAGGGAGGTGAAGGTCCCTGGGATGTGGCGGGGCTGTGCGGGCTCCTCTGCATACTTTTCACATTGCCCCAGGGAGCCGACGGTCTCCAGGGCAGGTGGGGGTACGCAGGCACCACCCATGGGTAAAATCATTTAAAAAACTGGACACTTCACTTTTTTTTAAAATCACAGCGAGATCTGCAGATCCAAATTTGGATTTAAGAAATAAATACTTTTAAGACTATGGGGGAGGTCCCAGGGGGTCCACTGGACCAAGGCTAGAGGCTTAGGGTATGCATACCCTTTTTTCTTTTTACTTTTTTTTTTGGGGACTCAGCTGAAGCCGAGTCCCAAAATTGCAGCAGAACACTTCTTGTTTGTAGTGTTGGTAGCCAATCAAATCTCAGCAGGAGATCTCCCTGGTTCTGCAGATCTAGATATACAAACTTATTTTCCCTCTAATATCTCAAAAAACTACTGAATGGATTTACACATAATCAAAAAAGGGTGAGCTGTGGAGCAGAATCTACCTTTTGGTGTAATTCCGTCTAGCGATGCAGGCTGCATGTGTGTCTAAAGAGTTTATGGGAATTCACATGGGAAAGACAATTTTTTTAACCTCCCCTTTTTCTCGGCCCTGCTTGACGGATCACCCCCAAACTTTTCATTCACAAAAAGACCCTTGGGCACACTTTTTTTTAGAAAATTTTGTGAAGATTTGTCAACCGGTGCCAAAGATATAGGCAAGTGAATCACGGCAAACGTTTAAAAAAAAAATGCTTTTTAACCCTAGGGAGGGTCCCTATGGGACCCCAGCACCAGAGATAAGGGGTCAGGGTGTTTGTACCCTAACCCCTTTTGTATTTTTGATTCTTTTTTTCTGAGACTCGATCCAAGAATGGCTGACAACACTTCAAGGGCTTTCTTGTTTAAGTGTTGTCAGCCAATCAGATCGCAGCACAAGATCAGGAAGGGTTGAGAATCCTTTGCATCCCCAGATATACAAATTTGGGTTTTCTTTAATTTCTCTAAAACTACTGAATGGATTTACACAGCTTTCTAGACTAGGACCTACCTTTCTGCGAAATTTGATGTAATTCTGTCTAGTAGTTACAGCGCTATCACTGGTCAGTTTTTCCTATGGAAAAATGAATAGGGAAAAAGTGTTTTGCCCCTCCCCCCCCTTTTCTCTACCCTCCCTGGACTGATGAACCCAAATCATTCAAGGCAGCAGCTGACGTGACTGGCAATTTCTTTTGGAAAGTTTCGTAAAGATTCGTCTATCGGCATTAAAGATCTGAGCAAGTAAAATAACACTTTTCATTTAGATACTAGGTCCTAACTATAACTACATAGTGGCGACCACCACAAGGTAAGATATTTATATATACATATATATATATACAGGTAATACATCTATTAATACATATAAAGTGTTCAGTTTCACCATGAAATACTTTCACAAAAATCATGTTTTGATTATGTTAGTGTTCTGGTTTAATTTCTGTCAGAGTCACCAGATCGTCGGGGTCTGTGCACGTTCCCAACACATCCACCACAAGACAGCTCCAATACTCTGATTAGAATGTCACAGAGTGTAAGAGAGTCCAAGTGGGGAAAAGGGGATCAGGAAGGGAACTGCTGGGAAGGAGACCTGTAGGAAGCAAAAGGTTAAAACACACAATATCCAGATTATATCATGTTAATCATTACTAGGTTATGACTCTAAGCATTGTCATACTGGAAACTTGAATAACTTAAGCATGGACTTAAAAAACTACGCCTCAAGGTGTCCAGATAACTGTGAGGGAATCAAGAAAGATTAGTACAACTTTCTAATGAACCACTCAATGAAATGTTACACATGGATTAGAAACATCAGAACCTTCTAGCATTACGCTTTCAAATTCAAGAATAGACTTTTGCATGAGGACCAGGAAATAATCTGAAAGATATCTATAACACCATATGAATTATACTTGAGGGACTTATTATGCAATACAATATAACATCTAGAATTCTAACACTTCAGTTTTCTTAAAATGCGCGAACATGAATTGCGCATGAATTGCAGATTTCCACAAAAGGTTTATAAATGCCATGAAATGGTTGTGTACAAAGAATAACATGAGTTAGGCACGAGAAAATGAATTGCGCGTCTTTCCGATTAGATGGTCACCAAGTAAATGCCATGAAGTGGTAACACACAATGAATATCATGAATTAAACGCAGAAAATGAATTGCGCGTCTTGCCGATTCGAAGGCCACCATATGAATACCAAGAAATGGTAGCACACATTAAATATCATGAATTTAACACAAGGAGTGAATTGCGCGTCTTGCCGATTTGTAGGCCACCATATGAATGCCAAGAAATTGTAGCGCACACTAAATATCATGAATTAAGCAGAGGAAATGAATTGTGCGTCTTGCCGATTCGAATACCAACATGTGAATGCCATGAAATGGTAACGCACAATGAATATAATGAATTAGACACAAGAAACGAATCGCGCTTCTTGCAGATTCGAAGGACACCATGTGAATGCCAAGAAATGGTAGCACGCACTGAATGTCATGAACTAAAACAAGAAATGAATTGCACGTCTTGCCGATTCGAAGGCCACCATGTGAATGCCAAGAAATGGTAGCGTACAATAAGTAACATGAATTAAGCACAGGAAGTGAATCGTGCGTCTTGCCGATTCGAATGCAACCTTGTAAATGCCATAAAATGGCAGCGCACAATGAATATCAAGATTTGCACTCGAGTAAAGAATCGCGTGTCTTGCCGATTCGAATGCTACCCTGTAAATGCCATAAAATGGTAGCGCACAATGAATATCAAGATTTGTATACGAGGGAAGAATCGCGCGTCTAACCAATTCGAAAGCCAGCATGTAAATTCCATTAAACATCAAGCGCAGTTTCACACGCACAAGAGCAAAATAGTTTTATCATGGTAATTAGGCCCAAGAACTCGAAATCCTTCGAGAACGGGATCGGGGGCCCAGCCCAACCTCCGTCTTACCACCCTGATCAAGAATCACCAAGCAAAGTGAAAGGGCGAGGCCTGGAAGATCAAAGTAGGCCTCCGGAAAGGGAGCTCAGGAAGTTGCTGCTGCTCTGCACCAGAACCTCTGAATAGTGAGCACGTGGAGCTGGGCTGGCTCCCTTAACTAGAGTCTTGACCCAGCCCACAGACCACACCCAGGCACGCTGCAGGGAAAGCTTCTAGAAGGCCCTGGAAAGTGACCACGCCCTGCCACACTATGAAAGCCTGCAGCAGTACATTGCAAATGAACAGTATTTATATGCCCATAGAGCGCGCACTGCCCTGATGTTGACAGTAATCCCCTCTCCCATACGTGCTCTAGGGCCTGGTTTGTCTGGATTGAGACAATGAAAATGCCTCACAAGTACTGGAGCATGAATATCGGATGCGGAAACCCATGAGTTACTTTCAGGGCCATAACTTTTCCGTGAGATTAAGTACCATAGATTACGCCCTCCCAGTTTGGAATCCAACACCTTCTTGACTTCGTATTCTACTTCCCCCTGTACTAGAACTGGAGCTGGATGAGGGCGGACCTTCTGGACTGCCTTTTTCAAGAGGGAAGTGTGGAACACTGGATGAATCCGTAATGATCTTGGCAATTGCAGTATATAGGTCACAGGACTGATTTGTTGAAGGACAGTGCAAGGACCTATGAATTTAGGGTTGAACATGTGCTTCTTCTTGAAGTCTATGGTGGTCATTACAACCGTGGCGGTCGGTGTTAAAGTGGCTGTAAAACTGCCAACAGGCCGGCGGAAAAAAAAATGGAATTATGACCATGGCGGAAACCGCCAACATAGACAGCCACCTTAACACTCCGACCGCCAAGGCGGTACAAACAAACCCCACGGCGGTAACCGCAACAGACAGGCGGAAGACAATGTACCGCCCACATTATTACAAGCCACCAATCCGCCACCTTTTTCGGTGCGGATACACTGCGAACAAAAACACGGCGGAAACAGGACTTGGAAGGGAAAACGCTCACCTCTATACATCCCACGAGGAACCAGGACGCCATGGAACTGGAACTTCAGATTCTTCCAGCCTTTATCTTCCTGCTCCTCTACCAGGAGCACGAACGCCGGCGGTGAAGACCACGGTGAATACTGCACCTACGACACAGGGTAGGGGGGGAGGGAAAAAACAGTGACACACACACGCAACACGCAACACTCCCACCCCCACCCTAATACATCATGATACATCACAGTTACACCCCCAGCCCCCCCTGGAAGAATTCCAGGACAAAAGGAAATGAGTTGAATGATTGTAATGTATACGAAGACAGTAATCAAAAATATATACATATATTAAGATATTCACACTATAAACAAATATATACACCAAGAATACAAGTCCAAGGTATTCCACTATCATAGTCCGTGGACCACTGGGTCCAAAACGCATGGGCGAGGCCCACACTCAATACCCGAACAAGACGGAGAGAACACTGCTGGGGCATCAGATATAAATAAAACAGGCACCTCAGGGGGAAGTGAAGGAGGGCACCTTAGCCGGATGAGTGCACAACGCCAGATCCATGAGGGGGCTCCATGCCCACTGTTCAATCCTGGGGAGTGCAACGCCAGAGTCTCTCAAGTCTCTACAGTGGGTGGTTTGCCCACTGCTATATCCTGGGGAGTGCAAAGCCAGAGTCTCTCAAGTCTCTACAGTGGGTGGTTTGCCCACGGCTATATCCTGGTGAGTGCAAAGCCACAGTCTCTCAAGTCTCTACAGTGGGTGGTTTGCCCACTGTTCAATCCTGGGGAGTGCAAAGCCACAATCTCTCAAGTGGATAATATTCTCCACTGGTTTCTAGAGGGGCCATTGTGCCCAGAGTGCTTCATCCTGCCAAGGACTGTGTGAGTGGATGTGATACTCCACTAGTTCTGGAGGGGGCTTTGTGCCCAGAGTACTTCATCCTGCCAAGGACAGAGGTAGTGGATGTGATACTCCACTGGTTCTGGAGGGGCTTTGTGCCCAGAGTGCTTCATCCTGCCAAGGACAGAGGTAGTGGATGTGATACTCCACTGGTTCTGGAGGGGGCTTTTGTGCCCAGAGTGCTTCATCCTGCCAAGGACTGTGTGAGTGAATGTAATACTCCACTGGTTCTGGAGGGGGCTTTGTGCCCAGAGTGCTTCATCCTGCCAAGGACTGAGGTAGTGGATGTGATACTCCACTGGTTCTGGAGGGGTCTTTGTGCCCAGAGTGCTTCATCTTGCCAAGGACAGAGGTAGTGGATGTGATACTCCACTGGTTCTGGAGGTGGCTTTGTGCCCAGAGTGATCCATCCTGCCAAGGACTGGGGTAGTGGATGTGATACTCCACTGGTTCTGGAGGGGGCTTTGTGCCCAGAGTGCTTCATCCTGCCCGTGGTGGCCTCAGTAGCGTCGGAATCATTGGCACTCACTGGCCTGCAGTGCTGCTGGCGGCGGTGTCCTGGGTAGCAGTTCTGCTGGCGGCGGTGTCCTGGGCAGCGGGGCTGCTAGCGGCGGTGTCCTGGGCAGCGGGGCTGCTGGCGGCAGTGTCCTGGGCAGCGGTGCTGCTAGCGGCAGTGTCCTGGGCAGTGGTGCTGCTGGCGGCGGTGTCCTGGGCAGCGGGGCTGGTGGCGGTCTTGTCGGCCGTGCAGATCTTCCCAGACTTGCCAGTTTCACTGTGCCCCTTCCCCACCTTGGATGGTGGCGCAGCTGTCTCCACATCCCCAACTGTACCCCTGGGAGTGGCTTTGGTGGCTGATTTCTTTCCCCTCTTCCGCCGGGCACTGGCCAAGTTTTTATGCTTTACAGGTGGGGGACTGTCCGTGCTCTGGCTCCTTGCCACACTGGCTGCCCTGCTGCCTGGCGCACTCCAGAAGCTGGTAACTACTGGCACCACTGGTCCCGCAGATGTTGTGGCTGAGGTGCTGGGATGGGACCTGGAGAGTCGGGCCCTAGGAGACTGAAGGGGTGGGGGAGGTGGAGGAGGTGAGGGAAAGAGGTCAAGGTTGGACAGGAAAAGTTTCTTAGGAACACTGGGACGGGTAGATGGAGGGGATTTGGGAGTGGAGGAAGAGGTAGTGGTTGTAGGAGGTGTATGTTTGGTGACTTTGGGTGAAGGTGCCTGGGCTGGAGGCTGTCGTGAGGTGGATGGCTGGTGGGTGGGTGTGTGGCTGCGCTTGTGTACCTTGGGAGGTGACACACTGGGAGAGGACACAGGGGACGTGTGAATGGTAGTGGGGGTGGTGACTGCACGTGAGCGGGGTGTGTTGGTGGGTGTGCTGGTGATGGACGTAGTGGCTGAGGATGTAGTGCATGCAGGTGTGAGTGGAGACGAGACAGGGAGGGAGGAGGGAGACGAGAAGGAGGGGGACACAGTGGAGGCAGTGGATGTTGATGTGTCTGCATGTGTGTGATGCTTGTGTGAGTGCCTGTGGGATGTGTGGTGCTTATGTTTGCCAGAGCTTCCCTAGTGTGTTGAGATGTGTACATTCTGGTCTGATGGTGTGCTTGGGATAGGCTGAGGTACAGGGGTTTGGGTCTGGGTGGAGGAAGTTGGAGGGGGGAGGCTAGAGACAGGGACAATGGCTGCCATCAGTGCTGAGGCCAGAGTCTGAAAAGCTCGCTGATGGGCTGCCTGACCAGAGTGAATGCCCTCCAGGTATGCATTGGTTTGTTGCAACTGCCTCTCTACACCCTGGATGACATTCAAAATGGTAGACTGCCCAACAGTGAGGGACCTGAGGAGGTCAATGGCCTCCTCACTGAGGGCAGTAGGGTTGACAGGGGCAGGGGCTGAGGTGCCTGGGACGAAGGAGATGCCCACCCTCCTGGGTGAGCAGGCACGGGACACAAGCTGAGGGGCTGCTGGGAGGGCTGTGCTGGTAGGGGGGTGGTGGCTGTACCTGTAGATGCGGGGGGCACAGATGGGCCCGCCATCGCAAGGGAACTCCCATCAGAGGAGGAGTCCATATTGCTGGTGTCAGCTCCTGTCCCCGCCGTGGAGCTCCCCTCGCCCTCCGTCCCACTGGTAAATTCAGACTCCGTAGTGTCGCCCTCCAGGGCCACGTGGGATGCAGCTCCCTCCTCCTCCGGTGCCACTGCTCCTTCGCCTGATGATGCTAAGACACACAAGAACAGGGAGACCACAAAAAGGGGAGGGGAGACATGTTGAGTGCATGCAATACCGCTACCGTTGGTGGACACTACAGACACAGAAGCCCCCTGCACTACTCCGCGCACTTGGAGTGCCCTATTCAATCCCAGGGACATGGGTTACAAGGCTATGCCCGATTGCTGCACACATGGATGTCACAGGAGCCTGACTAGGTGTAGTTGGCACTGTACACAGGTGGGGTGGGGTGCCACAGGGCATCCCTTAAGAAGGGTCCTTACCTACTAGACTCGCCCTGGCCTAGGAGAACCCACAGCCCACCTCCCCCACCCAGACACCTACAATGCACGCTGAATCAGCAGAATGAGAGTGTACTCACCCCTTTGTGGTTGCTGTGATGCCCTCAAGCGCCCATCCAACTCCGGGTATGCCACCGCTAGGATCCTGAACATCAGGGGGGTTATGCTGCGACGGGCACCCCTCCCACGTTGGGAGGTCATCCCCAGCTGGGCCTCCGCCATCTTCTTGCTCCAGCGGCGAATGTCCTCCCATCTTTTCCGGTAGTGGGTGCTCCATCTGTGGTTGACCCCCAGGGTCCGGACTTCCTTGGGGATAGCACGCCAAATGTCCTTCTTCTAGTGGGCGCTGACCTACAGGAATAGTACAGGGGAAAAAGAAAAGTTATTACCGTCCGCACCGTCTCTCTAATTGGCCCGCATCCCTACCCTTGCCATGACGCACATGCACTCACTGTTGTTTCATGCATGCCTCATTCTCACCCCCTATCTTTCATCCACACCACTCCACACAGGAATTGCCCATACAGCATGCTCACAGTGTACTTACTTGTTTGTCTGGAGGACCGTAGAGTAGCGTTTACAGGGGGAGGACCCCATCCATGAGTTTCTCCAACTCCACTGTGCTGAAGGCAGGGGCCCTTTCCCCAGGCACACGAGCCATTGTCTCTTCTAGACTGAGGTCACAGCAGCACTTGCAGTGTAGGTCCTCTCCTGTCGAAGATCAGGTATCAAGTGATTGAACAGAGAGAAAATGGCGGTCACGTCCGTGGCGGTGCGTACCGTCACCGCTGGCGTACATCGTCAATGGCTCCTGGGACCCATAGGGTCCAATGTTAACCAATGCAGGATTGCGCCGCGGTCTTCAACCACCTACCGCGATGGTGCACAACACCAGCGCAGTTACCTCATATCCCATTGTCCCACTTTACAGGTCAGGCAGCCGCCATTTCATGGGCCCACATGCCATTATTTTGGATTGCATCACACATATCTAGGCCTTGCCCAAACACTCATACAGGCATATGTCGATTTGCTAATATTTCAGAGTAAGCTCTGTTTACGTACCTCAGAGTTTGTTGACTCTCTGCTCGCTGTTCTCCTCCATAGGCACCGTCCGCTGGGGCATGTGAGGAGATGGCGGCATCCTCCGGTGTACAGATCGCTGGTGGACCTGTCGACAATGGAGGAGCGACATGTGATCATCACCTACAGACTGTGTGCCCAGTTGGAGCCAGTCCTGATGTCAGCTATTCGCCATCCCACAGGAATCCCCCCTCAAGTGCAGGTGCTGTCAGTACTCCATTTCCTAGCAAGTGGGTAATTTCAAACTACAGTGGCCATTGCATCAGGGATGTGCAAGGCTATGTTTTCCAATGTGTTGTCCAGAGTGTTGTCTGCCCTGCTGAAACACATGCAGAGCTACATCGTTTTCCCTCAGGTGGAGGATTTGCCTACAGTGAAAGGTGATTTCTATGCCCTGGGACATTTCCCCAAAATCATAGGTGCCATTGGAGGAAGGAGTGAACAGGTGTACAGAAACCGGAAGAGTTACCATTCGATGAATGTGCAGATGGTCTGTTTGGCAGACCAGTACATCTCCCATGTGAATGCCAAATTCCCTGGCTCAGTGCATGACGCTTACATTTTGAGAAATAGCAGCATCCCTTATGTGATGGGGCAACTCCAGAGGCACTCTGTGTGGCTATTAGGTGAGGACATGGACCCAATACAGTGTGAATAGTTGTCTGGGTCTGGGGATGTCCCTATGAGTTAGTGTGTGTCTAACAGTTATCCCTTGCCATTTGCAGGTGACTCTGGTTACCCCAACCTGTCATGGCTACTGACCCCAGGGAGGAATCCCAGGACAAGGGCAGAGGAACGCTACAATGAGGTCCATGGGCAAACTAGGAGGGTTATAGAGAGGACCTTCGGCCTCCTGAAGGCCAGGCTCTGGTGCCTCCATATGACAGGTGGTTCCCTATTCTACTCACCAAAGAAGGTGTGCCAGATCATTGTGGCCTGCTGTATGCTTCACAACTTGGCTTTGCGACGACAGGTGGCTTTTCTGCTGGAGGATGGGCCAGATGTAGGTGTTGTGGCAGCTGTGGAGCCCGTGGACAGTGAAGACGAGGAAGCAGAAGAAGAGGACATAGACAACAGGAACAGGGTGATCGTGCAATACTTCCAGTGAGACAGAGGTAAGAAGACAACACTGGCTGCTACATCTGATTTAATTCTACTACCTCTCAACTGTCTGTCATTTTCACCCAGTGTATAGTCACTGAGTTGTCACTTTCCCTTACGATTTCACAGATGTGGGTCCCACTGTGTGACATCTGCTTTGTTTCCGCAAGGACTAGAGCTGTGTGACATAGGTATGTTGACATTACATTTGATATAGCATTTTGCCACTGTTATTGCAAATACACATTTTCGAAAGCACAGACTGACTACAGATTGTTTTTTGATTTAAGGGTGTTTATTTAAGTGCTCAATAGTGGAGGGGGTTGTAAAATGGTCATGGGTGAAGGTGGAGGAATGTCCATGGCAGAGTCCAGTCTATTAGTCTCACAGGTGCATTGTCCAAAGGGGCATAGGAAGTGATGCTGGGGCAGTTTAAGTATGGACAGGGTGACAAAGTGGGACAGAAGGATGACAATCAGGGTGGTCTCATTTCTTGGCGGGGTCTTGGCATTGTTCTCTGTCTTTGTCCTGGATCTCAGTGACCATTTGCGGGGTGGTTCTCCATCTGCAGGGGCTGGGGTGCTGGTGTGGTGGTCCGGTGGCGGTGCCTCCTGTCCACTAGCGCCGGCGGAGGTTGTGGGCATTTCATCGTCCAGGCTAGTGTTAGGGGCCCCTTGTTGTGCCATAGTGTCCCTCCTGGTGTTGATGAGTTCCTTCAGCACCCCTACAATGGTGCCCAGGGTGGAATTGATGGATTTGAGTTCCTCCGTGAAGCCCAAATACTGTTCCTCCTGCAGCCGCTGGGTCTCCTGAAACTTGGCCAGTACCGTTGCCATCGTCTCCTGGGAATGGTGGTAGGCTCCCATGATGTTGGAGAGGGCCTCGTGGAGAGTGGGTTCCCTGGGCTTGTCCTCCCTGTCGCACAGCAGCCCTCCCAGTTCCCCAGTGTTCCTGGGCCTCTGTCCCCTGAACCGTGTGCCCATGACCACTGCCCCCAGGTCCCTTTTGTTGTTGGGGTGGTGGGTTAGCCTGGGTTCCCTGTAGTGGTAGACACACTGCTGATTGACGTGTCCTGGGGACAGAGGTAAGGGCCTGCTGGGTGGGTGCTGTGCTGGTGTTTCCAGAGGGGGCAAGCTCTGTAGTGGCCTGTGCCAGTTTGAGGGGAACCGACTGTCCCGAGGTCCCAGATGGGACGGGCTGGTCATCTAGATCCAGTTAGTCAGAACTGCTGTCATCACTGTGGACCTCTTCTGTGGGTGGAGTGGACATATCTGGACCCTCCTGTCTGGTGACGTTGGGTAGGGGTCCTGCAGGGGTGCAAAGGCATGATTATTGCATCTGTGTGTGCAATGGGTGGGTGACCATGTACCCCAGTGCTTGCATTCCTGTGTAGGACCTTGTGTGATAATGGTTTAGGGGGGTGCATGGGTATGTGTAGTGGCCATGCATTGATGAAGGGTGTCCATACTTTGGTGTTACATGCAGGGCTTGAGCTTGGGATGTGTGGTTTGTGATATTGGGATATACTTGAGGAGTTGGAGTGATGGGGGTGAGGGCCAGGGTGGGGGTATGTGATAGCATGCAGGTGGGTTGGGATATAATAGTTAAGATTTGACTTACCAGAGTGCATTCCTCCAGCTACTCCTGCGAGGCCCTCAGGATGCAGTATAGCCAAGACCTGCTCCTCCCATGTTGTTAGTTGTGGGGGAGGAGGAGGGGGTCCGCCGCCAGTCCTCTGAACCGCGATGTGGTGTCTTGAGACCACGGAACGCACCTTCCCCCGTAGGTCGTTCCACCTCTTCCTGATGTCATCCCTAGTTCTTGGGTGCTGTCCCACTGCGTTGACCCTGTCCATGATTCTTCGCCATAGCGCCATCTTCCTAGCTATGGTGGTGTGCTGCACCTGTGATCCGAATTGCTGTGGTTCTACCTGGATGATTTCCTCCACCATGACCCTGAGCTCCTCCTCAGAGAACCTGGGGTGTCTTTGCGGTGCCGTGGGGTGGTGTGGGTGATGTGTGGGGTGGGGTATGTTGTGATGTGTGGGGTGATATTTAGAGGTGTGTTGTGTGAGGTGCGTGGATGTTGCGTGAGTGATGGTGTGGAGTGCCTGTGGATGCTAGTTTGTAGATGGTGGTGTCTCTCTCTGGCCCTCAGTCGCAATTGTTGACGTAAGGGTTTGTGGGTGATGTGGGTTTGTGTTTTATATTGTATTGGGTGTGTGGGAGTGGTGTGTGTATGTGTATCAGGTGTGTGTATTTTGAAATGTCCAATGTGGTAGTGTTGTGTAAATGTGTGTGTATTTTGAGCGCGGCGGTGTGTACTGCCAAAGGAATACTGCATTTGAAAGACCACTGCATGGCTTCCTGGGTCGTGATAGTGTGGGCGTATTCCTGTTGGCGTGACGGTGGAGGTTTTTTATTCTCGCCAGTTTATCACTGACCTTTGGTGAGGTGGACTTGTGTGGGTGTCTGGCTTTTGGCGGATTCTGAGCTGTGGGTCATAATGACCGTGGTGGAATTCCTCAGCGGTGTGTTGGCAGTCTTCTGCACGGCGGTAAGCGCCTTTTACCGCCAATGTTGTAATGACCACCTATATGTTTTGTAGACAGCCATACTTTATCACCTGGTTGATATTGCGGTCCCTCACAATGTTTCTTGTCATATTGCTTTTTGTATTTTTGTATGGCCTTTTCTAAATGCTGTTGAATCAATTTCTGGGTTTGATGAAGATGTTGAATGGTTTCTGACACAGCTGGTGTAAGAGAACTTTCTTGAGGGATCTTATTGGGCAAGGTGTGAGGATGATAGCCAAACAAGCCAAAAAAGGGTGTAACACCAGTAGAAGTGTGGAATGAATTATTGTAAGCTAACTCAGCTAACCAGAGCATTGAAGTCCAGGAATGAAGTGCCTTTTCTGCGTAAGCACGCAGGTATTGCTTCAAAGTCTGATTTAGTCTCTCCGTTTGACCATCTGTTGGAGGATGGTGGCTAGTAGATAGTGTGGATGTCACTTGAAGTGTTTTGCACCATGTCTTCCAGAAATTGGAGGCAAATTGCGATCCTCGATCGGAGAGGATCATTTTCGGCAGTCCATGATAATGAACCACTCTATTCAGTAAAATAGTTGCCAGCTCACTGGAGTTGGTCAATTTCTTACAGGCAATGAAATATCCATATTTCATGAGACTATCTACTACCACCAGGATTACTGAATGTTGTTGAACCATTGGTAGACCTGTAATAAAGTCTAAAGAAATGTGCTCCCAGGGACGACTTGGAGTTGGGAGTGGATGCAACAACCCTTTCGGTTTTGAATGACTTGTTTCAATGCGGGCACAAACTTCGCAGTTGTTCACCATTGTTTTTACATCTTTTGTCATGGTAGGCCACCAAAAATAGCGTTGGAATAATTCAAGAGTTTTAGGAGTAACTGGATGACCTGCCGCAGGTATAACATGCAACCAATGAAATACTATTTTGTGAAGTTTGGTAGTGGGCACGAACAAACAAGTGTCATGAAAAGGTAATCCTTGCTTGATTGACCTTTTAGGATCTGCTTGGGCCCATGTCTGCCATTTCTCAACAGTGAAAGAATTACGGATGTCTTCAAAGAAATCTTCAGTTTTTATGATACATAGGACTTTGTCTGGAGCAATGATAGCTCTGGAAGTTTGAACGTGGTAAACTATTGGCGGGACAAGGCGTTCGCTTTGCGATTGTCTTTACCAGGTCGGAAAATTACCACAAAATCAAATTCGGCAAAAAACAGCATCCAGCGTTATTGCTGAGGAGTCAAAAGTCTGGCGGAACTCATGAACTGGAGATTGCGATGATCAGTATATACTGTGACAGTGTATTTGGCACCCAACAAATGGTGTCTCCATTCTTTAAAGGCGTCACGAATTGCCATAAGTTCTTTTTCAGCAATGACATAGTTCTGTTCGGCTTCGTTCAGTTTCCGAGACATGTAAGCTACAGGATGAAGTTGGCCAGTGTCTTTGCTTCGTTGTGACAAGACTTCACCTATTGCCACATCTGAAGCATCAGCTTCCACTATGAAGGGACGATCCGCATCTGGATGAGTCAGGACTGGGGCAGTTGAAAATGCTTCCTTCAAAGTTGAAAAGGCTTGGTCAGCTTCTGGGGACCATACACATTTTTCTTTCTTTCTTAATAGCTTAGTGATTGGGGCCACTGTCTGGGAGAAGTGATTTATGAACCTCCGGTAAAAATTTGCAAACCCCGGGAAACATTGTACATCACGAACAGTCTTTGGGATGGGCCAATCAGATACGGCTTTTACTTTCTTTTCTGCCATCACCATTCCTTGAGGGGTAAGGATAACCCCTAAAAACTCAACTGTTGTAACATGAAACTCACACTTGGTTAGTTTTCAATATAAATGGTGCTTTCGAAGGGCTGCAAGAATTTTCTTGACATGTTGTACATATTCATTTTCATTGTCAGAGTAGATCAAAATATCATTGATGTAGACTATGGAAAATATGTCAAGATTATCTCTAAGAACGTCATTAAAAAAAATTGAAATGCTGCTGGAGCATTACACAGACCAAAAGGCATGACGGTGTATTCAAAGAGGCCATATCTTGTCTTGAATGCTGTTTTCCATTAGTCGCCCTCTCTCATTCTGACCAAATGATAAGCACCTCGTAGATCAAGCTTCGTGTAGATTTTTGCTTTCTTTGCTTGTTCCAGCAAGACCGGAATTAGGAGCAAAGGATATTTATTCTTGATGGTGACTTTGTTCAAACCCCTATAGTCGATACAAGTTTGAAGATCTCCATTCGCCTTCGGAACAAAAAACAAAGGAGAGGCTTCAGGAGACGTAGAAAGGCGAATGAAACCATTCTCCAAAAATTGACCTAGATACTTTAGTAAATGTTGATTTTCATGTTCTGACAGGGCGTATACACGACAGCTGGGGAGTATCGCACCTGGAACTAGATCAATTTGACAGTCATAAGATCTATGAGGAGGTAAGTTTTCTGCTTCTTTCTCAGCGAATACATCTTTGTAGGATGAATACTGCTTGGGCAATTTAACTCCTTTCTCCGCAGCAGTGGCTATGTAAGAATGGCAAACTTTTGGTACTTGAGATTTTTGGAGGCATTGTTCTTTACATTGCGCTGATGAGAACACGACCTTTCGTTCTGCCCAATTAATCTCAGGATTGTGATGAGTTAACCAGGTTAAGCCAAGGATGATTCCTTTATGTTTCTTTCTTTGGTTCTTATCCTCACAGATCACTGGCAAGGGAACAGTCTGAAGAGTTACCGGACCTCCAGTCAAGAGTTTGCCATCTACTGCCTGGATGATTTCTGGGGTCTTTTTCTCAATACATGGGATCCCCCATGCACAAACCAATTAGGTGTCAACAAAGTTCCCGGTAGCCCCAGAATCTACTAGGGCCTTCTTGAAATAGGTCTTTTTCTTTACTTGAACTTTTATGCCAAGCTTGAGATGTCTAGATTGTGAAGGGTCCACGGTGACACCCAAGAGCAACCCTTCTTTACATCTTGGGTGCTTTAGTTTTCCGACTCGACTTGTGCATTGGCTGCAACTTTCTGGACAGGACCTCGTTTGCTCTTTGGTTTTATTGGACATTCTTTGGCAAAATTATCCTTGCGCCCACAATAAAGACATTGCCCATTCTTTCTACATAGGTCCTTTTCGTCTTTGGTCAATGGTCTCCTGATTGTTCCAATTTCCATAAGTTCTGGCGTCCTTTCTTTCTAAGTTCTTGAGTCTCTATTATCGCGAACATGCCAGGAATATTTTTCAGTCTTTTTGCGTGTTACCCTTAGTTCTGTTAAACGATGATCCAGTCTCAAAACGAGGTTTATCAGGTCTTGACAGTCTGTAGGCTGCGGGTCTATTTGAGCTATAATATCTTTTAGCTCCTCTTTGAGTCCCTTGTAAAACAAGGCTGCTTGCTATTCTTCAGGCCAGGATGTCTCGGCTACCAGCCAGTTAAAGTTGGCTAAATATGATACTAAATCTTGATTACCTTGTCGTAAGTCTAATAACTCACGATCTGCCGACAATGTTACAGTTCTACGATCAAATACTCGCTCAAATTCACGAACAAAGTTTCTCCAGTTGTAAAGCAGGGAACTGTCTTTACGCACAAGAGGTATAGCCCAGGTAGCTGCATCTCCAGTCAGATATGATAACAAGAAAGCTACTTTGGACTGGGCATCAGGGAAAGTATGTGGTCGGCAGGTGAAATGTGATTCCACTTGAACCAGGAAAGATTGCGCTTTCAAGGGATCGCCTGAGAAACATTCTGGAGGAGCTAAAGGAATGGCCGAAGGAACATTGAGGGAATTGTTTGTGGGATTACCTCCAGAGGTCTGAGAGGAAGGACCTGGCCAAGACACATCTGTAGGATTTTGTTCCTTCTTTTCTACCTTATCCTGTAACTGACTCACTCTCTCAGCTAGACTAGCTGCTTAATCTTTTGATGACACCACTTGTGCCTGGAGCTGCGTGATAGCCTTGACTAGCTCATCCAGTGTGGCCATGCTGAGAACATACAGAAACCAGGAGGATTATTAATTTGTGGGCTCACTATTCTGTCAGAGTCACCAGATCCTCGGGGTTTGTGCATGTTCCCAACACATCCACCACAAGACAGCTCCAATACTCTGATTAGAATGTCACAGAGTCTAAGACAGTCCAAGTGGGGAAAAAGGGATTAGGAAGGGAACTGCTGGGAAGGAGACCAGTAGTAAGCAAAAGGTTAAAACACACAATATCCAGATTATATCATGTTAATCATTACTAGGCTATGACTCTAAGCATTGTCATACTGGAAACTTGAATAACTTAAGCTTGGACTTAAATAACTAGGCCTCAAAATGTCTAGATACCTGTGAGGGAATCAAGAAAGAATAGTACAACTTTCTAATGAACCACTCAATGAAGTGTTACACAAGGATTAGAAACATCAGAACCTTCTAGCATTACGCTTTCAAATTCAAGAATAGACTTTTGCATGAGGACCAGGAAATAATCTGAAAGATTTCTATAACTCCATATGAATTATACTGGAGGGACTTATTATGCAATACAATATAACATTTAGAATTCTAACACTTTAGTTTTCTTAAAATGCGGGAACATGAATTGCGCACATTGCAGATTTCCACAAAAGGTTTATAAATGCCATGAAATGGTTGTGCACAAAGAATAACATGAGCTAGGCACGAGAAAATGAATCGCGCATCTTGCCGATTAGAAGGTCACCAAGTACATGCCATGAAGCGGTAACACACAATGAATATCATGAATTAAACGCAGAAAATGAATTGCACGTCTTGCCGATTCGAAGGCCACCATATGAATACCAAGAAATGGTAGCACGCATTGAATATCATGAATTTAACACAAGGAGTGAATCGCGCATCTTGACGATTCGCAGGCCACCATATGAATGCCAAGAAATGGAAGCGCACACTAAATATCATGAATTAAGAACAGGAAATGAATTGCATGTCTTGCTGGTTCGAATACCAACATATGAATGCCATGAAATGGTAACGCACAATGAATATCATGAATTAGACACAAGTAATGAATCGCGCTTCTTGCTGATTCGAAGGCCACCATGTGAATGCCAAGAAATGGTAGCACGCACTGAATGTCATGAACTAAAACAAGAAATGAATCGCGCGTCTTGCCGATTCGAAGGCCACCATGTGAATGCCAAGAAATGGTAGCGTACAATGAGAAACATGAATTAAGCACAGGAAGTGAATCAAGCGTCTTGCTGTTTCAAATGCAACCTTGTAAATGCCATAAAATGGTAGCACACAATGAATATCAAGATTTGTACTCGAGTAAAGAATCGCGCGTCTTGCCAATTCGAATGCTACCTTGCAAATGCCATAAAATGGTAGCGCACAATGAATATCAAGATTTGTACTCGAGTAAAGAATTGCGCGTCTTGCCTATTCGAATGCTACCCTGTAAATGCCATAAAATGGTAGCACACAATCAAATCAAATCAAATCATTAACATTTATAAAGCGCGCTACTCACCAGTGCGGGTCTCAAGGCGCTAGGGGAAAAGGGACAATGAATATCAAGATTTGTATACGAGGGAAGAATTGCACGTCTAGCCGATTCAAATGCCAGCATGTAAATGCCATTAAACATCAAGCGCAGTTTCACACGCACAAGAGCAAAATAGTTTTAGCATGCTAATTAGGCCCAAGAGCTCGAAATCCTTCGAGAACGGGATTAGGGGCCCAGCCCGACCTCCGTCTTACTGCCCTGATCAAGAATCACCATACAAAGTGAAAGGGCGAGGCCTGGCAGATCAAAGTAGGCCTCCGGAACAGGAGCTCAGGAAGTTGCTGCTGCTCTGCACCGGGACTTCTAAATAGTGAGCACGTGGAGCTGGGCTGGCTCCCTTAAATAGAGTCTTGACCCAGCCCACAGACCACACCCAGGCATCCTGCAGGGAAAGCTTCTAGAAGGCCCTGGAAAGGGACCACGCCCTGACACACTCTGAAAGCCTGCAGTAGTACATTGCAAGTTAACAGAATTTATATGTACCTTGAACATAAGTCTTCAGGATTAAACTCTGCAATGCAAAAGGTTAAACAACAGCATATCAGCACAATGCATAAATTAAGTTATCTTGAGAGTGCTGGGTTTTTGCATTCTAGTCGCCCGTAGAGCGCGCACTGCCCTGATGTTGACAATTTCCTAGCTATGATCAATCAACCAATCAATCAATCAATCAATCATAGCATTTGTAAAGCACAGCACTATCACCCCTAAGGGTATCTGGGCCGCTGTGGGTACTGTGTCTCTGTCAAAAAGCCACGTCTTGAGTCTCCTTCTGCAGTCCGCCAGGGAGGGAGCTTTTTGGAGGTGGAGGGGCAGGCTGTTCCAGGACTTGGCTGCTGTGTTGGACCGACCTCCACTGCGGCTGCGATGGATATGGGGTGTGTGTGTGCAAGATTTAGCGAGGTGGAGCGGAGTTGTCTAGGCTAGGAAGTGGAAGCTCAGTCAGTGGTCTACGTAGGACGTCCCTAGGCCTTGTTTGCGAGTATGAGGAGTTTGAATTGGCATCTCTTCTGGATGGGGACCCAGTGGAGGTTCCTGAGGTGTATGGTGATTCTTGAGTGCTTAGGGAGGTTGAGGATGAGCCTGACTGCAGTGTTTTGTAGATTCTGGAGTCTTTTAAGTAGCTAGGAGGATACTCCGGCATAGAGAGCATTGACAATAGTTGAGGTGGCCGGTGAGCAGGGCGTGCATGACTATCTTTCTACTGTCAGTAGGGATCCATTTGAAGATTCGGTAGAGCATATGGAGGTTGTAGAAACAGGAGGAGGTGACTGAGTTTACTTGTCGATTCATGGATAGTTGGCAGTGGAGGATGATGCTGAGGTTTCATGCGTGGTCTGATGGAGAGTGCATTGGTCCAAGTTCTGCTGGCCACCAGCTGTGCTCCCATATGGAGGTGTTCTTCCTGAAGATCAGGACTTCCATTTTGTCAGTGTAGTTTGAGGCTGCTGTTTTTCATCAATGCTGCTACATTGGTCATGGTGTTGCCGAAGTTGACTTTGGCGTTGTGGGGATCTTCGGTGAGTGAGAGGATTAGATGACTATCATCGACGTAGGACATAATATTAGGTCAATAGGATCTGACAATGTCTGCAACGGGGGGCATTATGTGATGCATGTGCAGTAAAAACTTGGCACAGGCTGTGTGACTAATCAATATCATCAATCATCACATCCAAATTAAATTCCATTGGCCCTAAAGGACCAGCAATGATCTTCTACTGTACTGTGGCCACTATAGACAGCATAAACAACTGAGCATCACAATTTGTGTTTTTGTTGTTCTTCTTACTTTCTTGATATAGGTACTCCTGCTGCTGGCGTTAGCAACAAGCAGCAACCCCCAGTGCCATCACAGCAGGAAAAAGCCACCTGGCTGTAGCAGCAGAAGTTAGAGGCAGTGGCTGCCGAGAATCACTGACTGGTAGCCCTGGAGGAAGAAGAGGAGGAGGCACATGCCACAGGTTTTTTGGGCCACCAGCCAGGCCTGCCTTGAACTCCGCCACACCACTGCCAACTGCAGCCGAGGTCCAATGCTACCTAGACAACCAGCCTCCCCTCCTCGTTGGACTCCTCATCATGCTGGCACATCTGAGGCACAAGACGGTACTGCTCTGGCGCAGACATCATAACTAGGCCAGGAGATGGCCAACATCTCCACTAAACTGGATGCCTTTAAGGCCCTTTTTTATTGATTTTTTTTTTGGTGGGATGGCATGTTGTCGGTGGGAAGGGAGGGAAGTTGGGGAATGGGTGGAAGGGACTTTTTTTGCTTGGGGAATGAATGGGCTTGTTGTAGGTGGAGAGGGTGGGTTTGAAAAATATAAAAGAATAAGCAGGCTTTACTTTTTCCTGAGTCATCTACCTTTCATTGATAGTGCTAGGTGTGTATATTACTGTGTTTTTGACACAAAAGTGTGACAAGAACTTGCCCTCTGAAATTGTCACACATGATATATTGACTTTTCTCCCTAGACTTTTTCTCCTGAAGTCCCATGCCATATATTTATTCTTCAGTAGATTACATATCTCTTCCTGCAGTCCAGTAATTAATTCTACCTTACAACCAGAGTCTTGCTGTCTGGGAGCAGAAAACTGAAACTGGATGATTCTTCACTGTGAGAGGAGGCCTCTTTTTGCATGGTTAGCCCCCATTTTTGCCTGATGTTGATGTGTCCTAGACGTTGGTAGTGCCCAGGGCCCCTGCTAACCAGGTTCCCTGGACCGGATCTCTTTCTCTAAATATGTTGTGATGCTTAGCACAATTAGATACACTCTTACATATCACTGTAAGACCCTAGTAAATAGGTACCCCAGTACCCGGGGCATGGGATAGTATGAGTAGGCCCCTGAGGGTAGCAGCACGGATTGTGCCACCCTCTAGGGCCATGCACCCAGATGCACCCAGCACTGCCAGTGCAGGCTGAGTGTATTGGGGCAAACCTAAAAAGGCAAACTCAACATGGCACACTCCCTGTGTGTCCTGTTCACCCTACACTGCGTATGATATGGGTAAGTCCCCCTTCTGGTAGCTCTACAGCCCAAAGGCAGGGTGCATCATACTATATGTGAGAGCATAGTTGTATGAGCAATATGCCCCCACTGTGTCCTTGACAAACCTGGGACATAGTGAGTGAACAGAGCAGCCATTTTAAGTACATGTACTGGACACTGGTCAAACACGAGTTCCCCAGCTACAAGATGGCCAGTCTGCACCCTGGGTTGTTTGGTATCAAACAACTCAGAATGATGAATCCAAACTGGTACCAGTATTGGATTTAACGCTAAATGTACCCAGGGGTCACCTTACAGGTGCCCTCTGCAAAAGCTAACCTAACTGGCATAGTTGCTGACTGGTTCCATCCAGCCTCCCACTTTCAGACAGCCAATATACACACCTGGGGGAGAGCCATGGCTCTCTGGTTTGTAAAGCAATGCTCTTGCTGGGTGGAGGAGCTAACACCCCCTCCCTCAGGAATGTGCAAAACCCTGGCAGTGAGCCTCAAAGGGCTACTGCCCCTGAAACCCGGGCACCAGGCCTGCTGCCAGTAGCAGATGGCTTCCCCCCTTGTAAACCTCCACTTTTGGCAGGAGCAAAGGTGGGAAACCAGACAAAGGATAGTAGGAATGGCCTCACTGAGCATGCACCACCCCTAGGGGCTTGCAGGCAAAGTGGGCCCTCCATTTAATTTTCCACCAAGTTGGATGGCAGGAAAATAGCCAATGAGGTTTAGGGAAGGGATCCTTCCCACAGGAAGTGGTCACTGTAGTGGGTGTAGCCACCCAGGGTAGGTATCCCATTGGACACTACCAGGTTCCCCCTAAAATGCTCACTAAATTCAGTATATAGTGGGCTCCCCTAGACCAAGAAATTAGATTTACTCAGAAGAAAAAAAGACATCACCAAAGAACCTGCCAGGATGAGAACAGAGGACCTGCTGCACCAGAAGAGGCTCCAAGACCCCTGCTTGCTGCACCAGAGTCCAGACAATCGCTGCTGCGAAGGAGCTGACCACTGGACCGACCTCACAAGACTTCGAGGCTTTGCAAATAGCCTGGGATCTGCCTCCTGAGGGGAGGCACCACTCAAGAAACAAAAGAAATCCACAAGCAACCAACAAGCTGGTGAAGGTCACTTCACCGACCGGACAATATCTCCACAACCGGAAGTTGCAGCCGGACCTGACGACACACCAACAACAGCACAGATGAGACCTGCAGGTATGCCAACTTTGGTGGCACAGCGCCCTCCTGTGGCCAAGTTGTGCCAATACCCCAGGTACTAGACAGTGCACATCAGACAACCCCAAATCAGCTCACCCAGAGCTGCAGCTGGACCAGGAGGAAGCCCCAGTCGAGGGACTTTAGTGACACCCTAGACCTCCCACCAGAGCGCTCGTGCCGTCCTGCAAGACCTCAAGAAGAAGACTTACTTCCAGCTCCAAAGGGTCCCTTTGCGCACAGCATCCAAGACCTCCAAAATGCCCTGGCCGCCCTCAGCCTTGAATCATGGGATCTGCTGTGTGCCCGGGTCCCCAAACCCTTGCAACCTCAAACGCCCAAGAGGACCCCTAGGCACCATCTTCAAATCTGCAAACCAGCTCCTTTTCCAAGTGGCCCCTCCAGGTAGCCCTGTGCCTGTGCCAAGAGACTTTCCAACGCTGCTCCTGCCGGAACCGGGAGCCACTCAAGGCTGTCCAGCTGGCACAAGGTGCCCACTGATGGCTGCGACCCTCTGTAACTATCATTTACCACTAATGGGGTCTGCCAATAACATAAACAAAAATGTAATGTTATGTCTCCTTCCAAAAGACAACTTCACTTCTAAGTTATTAACTAGTTCTTCAAGTTCTTACATGAATAGATTAAGGGATGGTACCTCTCGCAGTCTCTCCAAACCTTATTGCAGGGTTTTAAAAAAGGGCCTTTTTCATAGTGGTGGTATTAGTGTTCTTGTGCTAACTTGGAAGACATCACAAAGCGAGGTCCCACTCCCACCTATTCCAAATGAGTTGAACTCCAACTGGAGGATTATTCAGAAAGACTGTCCATCACATGCAACTAGACTGAAAGAAAACACAACATTAGTGGGTTATCAAAGACTGAGACACAACTACAGTGACAAAAAACTCATATTGCAAAAACTAGCAATAGTAACTTCCAAGCAATCCAGGTTCTAGTTTATAAAAAATAATACAACTAAATGTACGAAATCCTTGAGGAGTCAGGGCTTAAAAGGAGAAGGTTTGGTTACTCTAGATTGCATAGTTTTTGTAAGTAATATATGGTAGCCTGATTCACAAAGGTAAGGTTACACTATTGGTGTCATTTTAATGATTCTTGCAGTATTTTTTCAATCAATAATTTTAAAAGTAGTACCTTTGTGAGTAATCAATCAATAGTTTATTTGGTCCAGATTTGGACCATTTGAGAAGTTAAAAGTGATCATACATACAAAAGGATAGAAGCCATAAACCATTGCATAATAAAAAAAACAAAAAAAAAGACATTAGCAATTAATACACCGCTTATATATATACAAAAAAAAAAAAAGGTTCGTAAAACTACATAAAAAAGTTTCATTAATAATTAAGACAAGATTCTCAAAATAGGCTCTGGATCTTACCCTATGCAAGACGCTAAATGCTAAAATAATACTAATCAATTGTTAAAAGCATAAAAACCATTCTAAAACAGATTTATACATAAAATAAGACATAAAAACTACATACAATAGCTCCTATTAGCAAAAGTTAGAAGTCAACCAGTGAAAAATGAAGCCCTAAGTTAATCAGTTCTCTTAAATAAGTTGATCAAATAAATTGCATCTTGCCATTTAAAAATTATATATGCTGGGGAGCTATAAGTCACTTCAATTGGGGTAACCCACTAGACAACATACTCGGGGATACAGTCTTATATCCTCGATAGGTCGCACTAATAGTTTTATTTAAAATCCCAAACTAATATAACAGGGTGCTAATTCGCTAACTTCTAGACCGTTCTTCAACCGGTGGATTAAGATCTGTAATGATCCTACTGTGGATTTTCCATGCTGCTGCCAAATATTTAGAAACAGAACTCACTATCAGCATGGAAGTGTCATATTTACATATTCTATATACACTGTTTCGGTTTTGTGTTAACAGTGTTTTGCACAGAGGGATAATCCACTTCCCTCGAGGGCATTTGTACAGAGGACAGAAAAATAGGACATGCTCAGAAGTTTCCTTGCATAGATGGCAGTTTACGCATTTGTCAGATAAAGAACTATTGGTCGACCAGCAAGCCGTGAAGCTGTTGACTGCCAATGTTCCATATCTGAACTGAAGTAGTAAAGAGTGAGCACGGGCTGGTATAGGGAGATCCAGGAAGCTTTCAGGCAGAGGTTCGTGCTTGACCAGCAGAAACTCTGCTGTCAGCCGACCTAATCCAATTGAGCCGAGAGATTCCTCATGGATTTTTTCCCAATAATGGTCTTTGATCAGGCGTTTAGCGTTACCAGGAATCATCTCGGGATTCTCCCAATAATGGGATAAATTCAGTTTGACTCAAGCCGCTTTCATCTCCCTTAGCCACCGTACTTTTTCCCATCCATAGCAAGGTGGCAATAGTTCTTTAACTGCTGACCTGAAGGGTTCGAGTTCATCCGTTTTCCATAGTCTGACCCAGTACAGAAGTGGTCTTAAGTATGCTGTGTCTTTAATACTATTTAGACCCAGGTCCAGTCTTAGGGGGAGCATCGGCGTGCCCTTCCCTAGTCTGGATATGTGTCTAAGGAAATTATTTTCTTTGATTTGAAGAGTGTCCAGTTGTCTGTGAGATCCCCAAAGTTCCGCTCCATATAGGGCCGCAGCACGGATTTGGGCTTTGTAAATTTCAGAGATAAGGGTCAGAGGGGGACTTGTTGCAGTGCAAGTCTTACGTCCTATCACTCCACATCTTTGGCTGATTGTTAGTGCCCCTTTCCTTATAGCTGCATCCCAGCTGCCCTTATCAGATAGTCTGATGCCCAGGTAATCGTATTCCATTACCCTCTCCAGATGAATTGAGTCCATCTTTATATTTGCTCTAAGCTTCTTGTTCGGGGCACTGTATATCATGAGTTTGGTTTTCTTAACATTTATGTCTAACCCGTAATCTCT
Organism: Pleurodeles waltl; assembly: GCF_031143425.1. Classification (NCBI taxonomy): domain Eukaryota; kingdom Metazoa; phylum Chordata; class Amphibia; order Caudata; family Salamandridae; genus Pleurodeles; species Pleurodeles waltl. Next base: position 19,627,153 of record NC_090443.1, on the reverse strand, counting down.
GCAGAATACACCGAACTGGTAACCAGATTCTGGATTCCCATGGACGATTTAGACAGGAGGATAGTGTCATCTGCATAAAGTAGGCATGGAACTTTGGTCCCGGCCAGCTTTGGGGAATCATTAGTGCAATTTACTAAATACTTAATACAATTATTTATGTATAAAAGAAAAAGGGTAGGGGCCAAAACACACCCCTGTCTGACTCCCCTCTCAATAGCCACTGCTTCTGTTGGATCACCATCCTTACCGCTCCTGATTTGTGCATAAGTATTCTCGTGTAGTCGGGTGATTAGTTCCAAGAGGCCGTGTGGGACACCCATATTGGCTAATGTCAGCCATAACTGATTTCTGGGGACCAAATCAAACGCTGCTCTAAGATCAATAAAAACTACAAAAAGGTTGTCCCCTCCTACTTCCACAGTCTTCCATTTTATTGTTAAAAATCTTAGCACCTGACCTATGGTACTAACTGCTGGCCTGAACCCTGCTTGCAAATCAGAAATGGCATTGGTTTCCAGAATCCATTCTTCTAGACGGGACAAAATTTGCTTTGCAAAAAGTTTTTGGAAGTTGTCAATTAAGGAGATTGGGCGGTAGTTAACAGGATTAGAGGGGTTACCTTTCTTAAAGATGGGAACTATCTCTGCTCCCATCCAGGAGCTCGGAACAGGTGCTCCTGCAGTTACCGCATTGGAAATGAGGTTCAGATATGGGGCCCATATATCTGGGTTTGTCTTGTATAAATCGCCTGGTATTTTATCAAGGCCGGGGGCCTTTCCCCATTTCAGTGAAGCGATCGCAGCCTTGGTTTCTGCCAGGGTAAATTCAATTTTGGGGGTCTCAGTAATCATAGTATGGGTCAATTCCCTGGAAGTAACACCAGTGATCCCAGATTATAATCGGGAAAAGTGATCTGTCCACTCTACAGGGAGTATTGAGGCACCAGGCGAACAATTAGGTTCTTCGCTGGCATCAGCCACCAATTTCCAAAATTTCGAGATGTCATTTATTTTAGCAGACTCCAGGAGGGAAACCCATCTAGATTCATCCCATCTCCTACGGGCTCTACTTTGTTCCTGTTTATAATCTTTCCTGGCTTCCCTTATATGATCTGGCTGGCCTCCTCTTAAAGCTCTCAGCAGTTTGTGCTGTGCTTCCCTGCATGCGGCGTTGAACCACCTTGCGTTGCACTTCTTTTTAACTTCTATTGCAGACTCTTTAGTAAAAAGATTTTTTAGAGAATTAAAAAATTGTGTGTGGGCTGCTATAAGCCCACCACTATCTTCTAAAGGCTGAGATATACGATCCATGTGATCAGACAACTGCCTGTACACAGATGCCAAAGTGGCTGTGTCGGTGCTCAGGGATTCCCATCTAACATTTCGTCTATTGTTGGTCAGTGCGAGCTGTTGATCATGGATCTTGGAACAGGAGACCTCAAGTCGGGGTAATAGGTTCCAAAGAAATAAAATCAATGGTTCATGGTCACTTTCCTCATGTTCTACAATGTTCATGTCAACCATATAGCCCCACAGGCAGATGTCAAGCAAAATATAGTCTATCTGGCTCTTCTGTGTCCCGCGCCTAAATGTAGGGTGAAGATTAGGGTCCGAGCGGGAACGACCATTGCAGGCCTGCAGGCCATGTGCCAGTGTAATATCCACAACCTGATGTGTTAATCTATTTATTTTTGGTCTTTTGCTTGATACTAGTTGGGGGATACCCCAGTAGGCGTCTTCATCTTTGTATAGTTCCTGGGCCAGCAAGTAGGGTTCAAAAGTGACATTAAAATCTCCGGCAATAAGAATAAAGTGGGAAGGTGATTTACAAGAAAGAAAGCTGTCCAAAATAGTCAATGTGTCGGACTCATATTTGCTACCCAGGCTCCTATTATAAATATTGATTATTAAAAGTGGTTTCTCACTAAGGGATGATATTGATAGACCCATTAAATCAGGGCAGCCCAAGTCAATTGTTTCAATCCGACATTTAAAGGAACAGCTAAGCCATATAAGCAGCCCACCTGAGGGTCTCCCTGAATTCACCTTAGTTGCTGGGACCCAGTAGCTTTTGTAACCAATTCTGTCTTTGGGCTCTAGTGCCCATGTTTCTTGGAAAAGACATATTTTATGTTCGTCTATGAATTTGCCCCATTCAGGGTTGTTCATTTTATTCTCCAACCCTGCAATATTCCAACTAAGGATGGTATCTAGGCCATCTGTTTTGTCTTGGGGAGCTTCAGCCACAGGGTTCTCTCTTGCAAATGGAGTACCGTGGGGAAGTTTTATACCCTTTTCAGTCATATCTATACCAGCCACGTTTGGATTTCCCACTACAATATTGCCCAAAATATTTCTTGCCCCGTCTAGATCGGGGAGTGGCGTGAGCAGTTCGGGTGTCTGAGATGAAGGTGAATATCCAAGTTTACTGAGGTCTAATAAATCTGTGGCTAAATTGGTCTCAATCACCTTGCGCTTCTTATTTGCACCCCCAATACAGATTTCCGAGCTCTGGGCACAGGAGGAAAGCCAGATACTAATTTCCATCTTAGAAAGATCTGGCTGAGCAAGTGCGGAAATTGGCGTAGGGTCTCTGGTGTCTGCAGTAGGGGTTTGTTCGACCTCAGGATTGCCTTGCCCTATTTCATGAGTTTCAATATTTCCGACTATAGGGTACTCTTTATCCCAATTATTTGAACCTTGAGGCTGAAATGAACTGTACTCAGTGCTGGCTTTTAGTCAATCAATTTCAGAAAGCGAGAGCGAAAAAGGGCTGCGTCTCAGCTGAGAGTCAGGCTGCATCTGTACCCTAGTGGGACCTCTGGGTGACATTGTTACCCCCTTAGTAGCTGGTACAGCTTTGTGAGGGTAGTAAGCCTGGAGCCTACAAAGTGAGGTTACTCCCCCTAGCGGGTTAGAATGACACACATTCAAGGAAAGCTGTTGGACAAGGGAAGGCGCATCGAAGTTAATAACAATACAGTCCCCTGTACCGGGGTTTTTGAGTGGACCCACCCAACCCACCCTCCTCACCATTAATATTGAGGGTATCATATAAAAAGCAAATCTAGCGTATCTATGTAGCCAGTGGATGACCTTATTTTTCAGTTCAGTAAATGATTCGGAGATATTAGGCTTAAGCTTAGGAACATTCGTGATAACAAGCACATAAGGGCAAGCTTCCGGTGGTAGGTGTAAAGTTCTCATATTGGTTCCTAGATCCCTATGCATCCGGTCTGCTGAAGGGTGGGTATGATCCTTGTGCAGTTTTGTGCCCGTATTCATGGAAGAAGCAATTTCATCAGTCCGCCTTGGGAAGAGGGGATCACTCTTTAAGTGCCAAGTTTTAGGGGGATTGGCCAGTCTAGCAGTAGAAGCCTTCACTGGTTGATGCGAAGAATCAGGGCAAAGTGATTGAGAATTGTGGACCGTGCTTGATGATAGAGGAAGGCTACTGGCACTGTTGACTGGAGGGCCTGGGGGAAAATGTTGTTGCGAATATTGTAAATCTAGTGAGGAAGAGATGGTTGGCTGATTAAGTTTAATGAGAACGTCAAGTTTCTCCTCAATTGCTGATAGGCGAGTTGTTATAGGGTATAGTTTTTTGGAGAGCTCGTCTTTTATAAAATCTATTATGAAGGTTATGTCTAGGCTGCCATTATTAGTAGCTTGGGCAGGTGTGCAGTCCTTGGTCCGAGCAGGCACGGCATGATTGGAGGAGTTCGAAACACGGGCCCGTTTATTCTTTAAGTTTACCTCCCCTCGTTTCCTTTTGCCCTTTGTGCTATGCTCTGGGGAGGGTGCAGGCCTATCTGGCATAGGCTGTGTAATTTCTGGAGGATATATAACCTTGTCCAGAGGCTCTGCAACAGACATTCGGGTAGTTTGGGTAGTTGGAGGTGGAGTTGCCGGGGCAGGCTGAAAAGCGGTTGGGTGAAAAGGTTGTGGTGGAGTTTTCGGTGGAGCCTCCTTTGGTGGGGGGGCAGTCAGACGGCGCTCCACCAATTCAATTTCCTTTTCTAATGCCCCTACCGCTTTTTGGAGGAAACCATCTAGAGTCTTGTTGTTGCCGGCTTTTTCCAAAGGCATCCCCCCCTTCCGTCTACCCATCTTGCTTTAATAAGACACTTAAGTCCAGCCCCAAAGTTTGACAGTCTATTTCCGTAGGTGCTCTTCTTCTCCTGATCCCACCCTGTTTTTGCTCTACTGGGGCTTTGTTTAGAAGAGCTGAAACGCCAGGAGGGCCTAAAGTACTGCTCACCTATATTGGGAAGGTATCCGGGTGGCTAAAGTATGTTCGTCCACTGGTCACCAACCTCGGAAGTCAGGATGAAAATGGTGTGGTCCAGCCCGGCCTCCTCTGGTCGCTGACGGGCGCAGGATGGGCTTGCCCGGGCGCCGCCCGCGCGCGTCCCGCAAGGCAGGAGCGCTGAAGCAAAGTTAAAGGGCTCCTGCCCAAAACGAGGGTTGCCAAGGGTTGCCGCCTCCTCCCCCCACCTTCCTGTGCGCGTCCCGTGAGGCGGGAGCACTGAAGCAAAGTTAAAGGGCTCCTGCCCAAAACGAGGGTTGCCGAGGGTTGCCGCCTCCTTCCCCCGCCTTCCTGTGCGCGTCCCGCGAGGCGGGAGCGCTGAAGCAAAGTTAAAGGGCTCCTGCCCAAAACGAGGGTTGCCGCCTCCTTCCCCCGCCTTCCTGTGCGCGTCCCTTTGTGAGTAGTAAGTAATCCCTATCACTTTAAAAGGAGTTACTACTACTAATTAGTTACTACTCACAAGGTTACGACTTGTAATGGTAACATTCTGGTAGTTCATTTAAACTGCAAGAGTAAACTTACAACAAAAGTATAACTTTACATTTGTGAGTCGGGCCAGATAGTGCTCACTAGTACTACCTATTGTGGAACAGAGATTGTTCTGACCTTTGCACTATGATGATGTTATCCCTTTCATGCTTTAATGAGTAAATGGGGTTGGTGTGAGCTATTGTTCAGGTAAGAAGATCCCCCAGTAAGTTGGGGTCACTTTTCACCACATTCGTCCCACCAAGTGTGTGATCCATTCATGGCATAAATTTGTAACTCATACCTCATTATATGACAGGGGAAGAGGGTTATGGGTTTGATGAATGAATGGGAACGGGGAACGATAAAGATAAACAGAACAACACTACCCATCAGGTTGATTGGCAGCACATCAACATCATCATATCTGTTGAGGAAGGAAATAATGGAATGAGATAGTTTGGTTAATAAACGTATTGCAAACCATCCTTCCATCCAGAGCCCCAAGTTATTATCTAATTGTCTTGTTATCTAGGTTTGAGAAATACAAATTAGGGAGCAGTGAACCCACATAGTTCTAAAAATTAAGGGGATGATTGAAGAGCCCCTAGCTTCTCCTTGCACCATATTAGCATCATTTTGTAACACTAATGTGGCCCAATGAGGCCAAAATCGCAGTGCCAAATTTACAAAGTGGCGCAATGCATGCATGCTTTGCGCTACATTATACCTACACCAGGCATAATGTATGCAAAGGGGTTGTTTCCCCCATTAGGGGGGCCGAAAAAATAGCACAAAGAAATCTAAGAGATTTCAGGGCATATTTATACTTTTTTTGCTCTGGGTCAGGGCAGGCGTTAGGGGACCTGTGGGCCTATTTCCATGTTAGAACACCTTGGATTAAGCCCACAGGTGCCCTCCCCAAGCCCCAGGGACACACCCACCCACACAAGAGGGATAACGGATGATGGGGGACCCAGGTAAGTATAGGTAAGTACAGGTAAGTATTTATTTTTTAAAGTGCCATTGGGGCCCTGACATGGGCCCCCCCTTACATGGCACTGGGTGCAAAGGCCATACCCCGGGGACCCTGGTCCCCTGTGCTGGCCATTGGGGTGGTGGGCATGACTCTTGTCTTTTATAAGACAGGAGTCATGTGGTATGGGTGGTTTTGTGTCAGAAAATGACTCTAAGCTGGTTAGAGTCATTATTTTTTTACTCAAACCTGCCTAATGTCATTTTTTGGTGCAAAACCCCCACCCCGAACTGGCTAACGTCATTTGTTTTTACGCTAGCCTACCCTTTGCGCCGGTTTGCACCATTCCATGAATATGGTGCCCGGCTGGTGCTCAAGAATGGTGCAAGCCGGTGCAAAACTTTTTGATGCAAAACTGCATTAGTGCAGTTATGCACCAAAAAGCATAAATATGCCCCTTCTTTGCATAATTTCTTGGCACTTTCAATGCCTGCTCAGAGCAGGCATTAAAAGGAAGCACACCATTATTTATAATTGGCCTCAATGGGCTTTGCAGGATTAGTGTTAATATCTTTGATGCTAATCCTGCAAAGCTGCAAACTAGCATACAAAAATTGTGAAGCTAGTTCCTCTAACTACCGCCATGGTGTACCGTATCTTAAATACGGCGCACACATGGTGGTGTCAGGGGTCGCTAAGGGGTGCAAGAAAAGTGGCGCTGCACTGGGGGCAGCACCACTTTTCTTCAATCAGGCCCTAAGATTGTTAAAAGAACAAGTTTTCTGTGTAAAAATGCCAAATTTGGGTATACATCTTCATTCTTCTTTTCAGAATGTCCATCATGGGTGCATGGATGAACTCATCCATTAAGGTAAGAAGGAGTATTATGGAGCTTTCGTGCAAAAGAAAAGAAGGGTTGTGGATTGCAAAACAGTGAATGTTGATATTGTAGAGTCAAGGAGATGGTAAGCTCCATGAGGACAAAGAGGCAGAGCAAGAGCATAGGCTGCTGCAATCATGACTCATGTGAGATTAACTGAGGAATGAGAACAATTTTACAACCAATCCCAGACAAGTAGTTGCATGTACCTGGCTGATCAATCTCACAACTGTCATAACATTTAGCTGAGTGTGTCCATCATGTGACTTGTTTCCAGTTACAGTCTCCCCTGACCACAACCTCTTAATTAGAGGATTTTGATGTTTGACACAACACACTACTCAGAACCTCCCAAATCAACACACCCTTTTCCAGTCCACAGGGCTGAGTAGGCCTCTTTGAGTCATTTTGTCTTCCTTTAAAGTAGATAGGCATTGTTCATAATTTCCTTCGTCTGGCTGTTGAGGTAGTAATGCCTTGAGTCCTGAATCTGAGTACTGACGCTGTCCGACTCCTGGCCCAATGAGATAGAGAGAGTTAGAACTGTAGTGCACTACTATTGATGAATAAGAAGAGCACAATTATTTGTTGTTAACTAAACTGACTGTCTCTGAAGAACCCCAAAAAAGTACAGCAAGGAGTGGGCATTCAAGTAAATCTATCTAAGTGTGAAGGAGGCAATCACATTCAGGCAGAATCACTCATCAGGCCCTAAACATTGCAAATCATCAAAATCAAGTTTACAAATTAGTTGAACAACACCCTCACTGTCTGCCTCCAAGTGAATCATCATCACTCATACTCACTCAATATATAATCAAGATAATCAATATATATCACTCATTGGTGCAATAGTCACCTGTTCCCCTTTTCCTGTGGAATCAACAAACAATGGCAGCCTTGTAAATGAATGCTCTGTACTGGAGCAGTCCAGGTAGGGAATGAAGAAGAGAAGAATAAGGATGGGAGGCATTATCTTCGTGTTCTTTAAGCACATAGGGAGGCTTCTTCCGTAAAGACTGATCCAACTCCAGTGCAGTCCATAGATGTGAACCAATGGTGGGGCTGCATAACTAAGACACCAAATATATAAATGTACCTTTAGCTATATCCATTTTTTAAAGCAGCTTAACGATAATGTGAAAATTCTATTGTGGCCTACTCAGTCAAGGAAGTAGAGTTCATCCTCATGCTCAGGGGGTTTGCCTAGAAGTTAGTCAGCTAAAATTTTATGCTGACTAATCACCCACCTCCTCCTCCTGTGCTTTTTCAGGAGCAGTGGCATCTTGTGGTATTAAGTGTTGGCTCATTTTAATAATGGTCAGTCTCTCCACTTTTGAGGTGAGAGACTCGTCCTTCAGACTGTGACAACTACACCAGTTGCACTGAACAGACACTCAACAGACACACTGGCTAATGGAAAAGCCAGATACCTTATTGCCAGCCTGCTAAGCTCTTCCTATTGGTGCATCTTCCCATGCCAACAGACCAAAGGATTTTGATCCAGACCTCTTTTGGGTCATCCAGATAGTCCTGGACCATCCTCTGAATGGTCATTGGTGCTACCACTTGCTTGACCTCTATTGTCTTCAACTCTGCACTTCATGTAAGCCCTTCCACTTGAAACCAAGCCTTTGCAGAGTTTGGATCGATTCTTCTGTTGCTGGTGTTGTTGCTGCTGTTGTTTGCTGTGAGACAACTAAAGTATACAAAAAAGTGATGGGTGAAATGCTTGAATTGATCTCAGCCACTGATAATTACTCGAGCCACATCCTAGTCCATCGTTATTTGCACACTTTGTTACCTTGGTAAATTATATAATCCTTCAAAATGAATGCTGGTGTGTGACTATGGCCTAATAGACCTATGACAGACGGAGGATGCAGGGAAAATGGAATAATCCTTAAAAAAGTGAATGCTGGTGAGTGCCTATGGCCTAAGAGACCTATGTAACTCAGGGGGTGCAGGGAAAAATTAGATAATGTAAACATTTTAATTGTTGGTGTCTCACTAGTGAATGTAAGAAATCCGTAGGGAGGCAAAGAGGAGGGGGAAATGGAAATAATTCATCTAATATTATATAAACACTGTACATGCATACTACAATGATCCCTAAGTACAATAAACTGATAGCAAAAACAATTAACAAAACATAAAAAGGCATAGCCCTCTTCTTTTAGTGTCCCTAGAAAATGGATTTGAAACCTTGAAAAAACTATTTAACACACTGGCTGGCTACACAAAATAGCCGCCGGCCATATGTGCAAACAACAACAGGGAAGGCGGCATGGACAACAAAGAACACATGCAGACCTATTGCAAAAAGTTCACTGACCGACTACACAAAATGGCTGCAGACCGCATGTTCAAACAACAACAAGCAAGAGGGCATAGACAACAAAGAACAGATGGAAGCCTATGGTAAAGGCACACTGGCTGGCTACACAACATGGCAATTTGGCCACATCTTCAGACAACAGTGAGCAAGATGGCATTGACAACAAAGAATATATTCAGGCTTATGGCAAAAACACATGTTCAAACAACAATAATCAAGAAGGCATGAACAACAAAGAACACATGCAGGCCAACAGCAAAAGCACACTGACTACTACCCAAAATGGACACCGGCCACATGTTCCAACAACAACAAGCAAGGAGGCATGGACAACAAAGTACACATGCAGGGCTATGGGCACTACACAAAATGGCCGCTGGCCACATGTTCAAACAACAAGAAGCAAGGAGGCATAGACAACAAAGAACACATGCAGGCCTATGGCTAAAGGACACTGAGTACTACCCAAAATGGTCACCGGCCACATGTTCCAACGACAACAAGTAAGGAGGCATGAACAATAAACAACACATGCAGGGCTATGTGCACAACACAAAATGGCTGCCAGCCACATTTTCAAACAACAACAAGCAAGGAGGCATAAACAACAAATAACACATACAGGCCTATAGCAAAAGCACACTGACTACTACCCAAAATAGACACCAGCTGCATGTGAACAAGCAAGGAGGCATGGACAACAAGAACACATGCAAGCATATGGGCACTGCACAAAATGGCCGCCAGCCACATGGCATGGAAAACAAAGACAAAATGTTGGCCTACAGCAAACACACACCCACAGGCCAGTCAAAGGAGGCATAATAAACAACGAAGAGAAAACTACCATGAATTCAGCAATGTGAAAAAACGAAAATTAAGTCAGCTATAATTTTTTTCCAACAACATACATCCTCCCAAGGCATTAAAATGTTATTACCCCAACAAAATACACCTTTTTGCAGAGACAAAATGTGAAATTAAAAAAAAAAACATTTTGCATGTAATCCAATGTCATCCGTGGCCTAAATCTCAGATGTTGTAAAGTAACTTATACCACAGAAACAGTTGTTTCATGTACACAGTGCCTAGTACTGGCTGGATAGCCCATCGGCAGAGATGGTCGCGTGGTAAAATAAACGGATAGTGCAAATTTCACAAACATAAAGGAAATGGACTTAACTGTACTACCTTTCTCCCTTATAAAAGCTAAAAAATTGAATGCAAAACAATAGGCCCCTGCTGCAACTCCAAGCCACCCACCACAACAACAATAAAATTAAAAAATGGAACAAAAAGTACATAAATATACTGGTGCATGCCCTCTATCAAACAGCACCTTTATCAATATTTTTTTAACTTACTTGTTATGATGTCACAAAAACGAAGCCCTAAAAATCCAGCGGTATATGTGCGGTAGGAATTACAGACAAAGAGTGACCCTACAGGGAGTGCAGAATTATTAGGCAAGTTGTATTTTTGAGGATTAATTTTATTATTGAACAACAACCATGTTCTCAATGAACCCAAAAAACTCATTAATATCAAAGCTGAATATATTTGGAAGTAGTTTTTAGTTTGTTTTTAGTTTTAGCTATGTTAGGGGGATATCTGTGTGTGCAGGTGACTATTACTGTGCATAATTATTAGGCAACTTAACAAAACAAAATATATACCCATTTCAATTATTTATTATTACCAGTGAAACCAATATAACATCTCAACATTCACAAATATACATTTCTGACATTCAAAAACAAAACAAAAACAAATCAGTGACCAATATAGCCACCTGTCTTTGCAAGGACACTCAAAAGCCTGCCATCCATGGATTCTCTCAGTGTTTTGATCTGTTCACCATCAACATTGCGTGCAGCAGCAACCACAGCCTCCCAGACACTGTTCAGAGAGGTGTACTGTTTTCCCTCCTTGTAAATCTCACATTTGATGATGGACCACAGGTTCTCAATGGGGTTCAGATCAGGTGAACAAGGAGGCCATGTCATTAGATTTCCTTCTTTTATACCCTTTCTTGCCAGCCACGCTGTGGAGTACTTGGACGCGTGTGAGGGAGCATTGTCCTGCATGAAAATCATGTTTTTCTTGAAGGATGCAGACTTCTTCCTGTACCACTGCTTGAAGAAGGTGTCTTCCAGGAACTGGCAGTAGGACTGGGAGTTGAGCTTGACTCCATCCTCAACCCGAAAAGGCCCCACAAGCTCATCTTTGATGATACCAGCCCAAACCAGTACTCCACCTCCACCTTGCTGGCGTCTGAGTCGGACTGGAGCTCTCTGCCCTTTACCAATCCAGCCACGGGCCCATCCATCTGGCCCATCAAGACTCACTCTCATTTCATCAGTCCATAAAACCTTAGGAAAATCAGTCTTGAGATATTTCTTGGCCCAGTCTTGACGTTTCAGCTTGTGTGTCTTGTTCAGTGGTGGTCGTCTTTCAGCCTTTCTTACCTTGGCCATGTCTCTGAGTATTGCACACCTTGTGCTTTTGGGCACTCCAGTGATGTTGCAGCTCTGAAATATGGCCAAACTGGTGGCAAGTGGCATTGTGGCAGCTGCACGCTTGACTTTTCTCAGTTCATGGGCAGTTATTTTGCGCCTTGGTTTTTCCACACGCTTCTTGCGACCCTGTTGACTATTTTGAATGAAACGCTTGATTGTTCGATGATCACGCTTCAGAAGCTTTGCAATTTTAAGAGTGCTGCATCCCTCTGCAAGATATCTCACTATTTTTGACTTTTCGGAGCCTGTCAAGTCCTTCTTTTGACCCATTTTGCCAAAGGAAAGGAAGTTGCCTAATAATTATGCACACCTGATATAGGGTGTTGATGTCATTAGACCACACCCCTTCTCATTACAGAGATGCACATCACCTAATATGCTTAATTGGTAGTAGGCTTTCGAGCCTATACAGCTTGGAGTAAGACAACATGCATAAAGAGGATGATGTGGTCAAAATACTCATTTGCCTAATAATTCTGCACTCCCTGTATAACCTCGAAATTCAAAAGAAAAGTGACCAGGAGCTGGACAAAGCATTGGGAGGAGCCTTCTGGACAGAAAGAGGAAGCTGGAATCTCTGTGGCACTTCCTTCCTGTTGGAGAACAAGTGAAATTAAAAAATGCTTTCTACACTAAAAACTACCTGAACCATCCATTTGAGTGGAATATTGATTTGAAAAGGTATTTTTTTAGTTGATTTAGCTGCTTCTTGAGTAGAAAACCTACTCAAGATGCAGCCCTGGCCCACCAGCAACCGCTGGTGTTACAAAAGGTGACAGAAGACTCCATGGCAACTCACTCACAAGCGTGCATTGACCCTTTGATGGACCGCTTGCATCTGCCAGCATTATAAAATGGCACCTGAAGGCTCAGAGGCGACAGGAAATCGCACCAATCAATAATTCAGGTGGTATTTATATAGCACTGCTTCTCGCCCGAGAGGTTATCCAGGCATTGCGCTGCTGTGTCAATTGAAAAGCCAGATTTTGAGTCCCTTTCTGAATTGGGTCAGCAAGGGTCAGGTACGGAGGTGGAGGGTCTTCTAGGACTTGGCGGTAAGATTGGGGAAGGAGGGACCTCCGGTGCGGCAGCGCTGGATGTGTGGTATCTGGGAAAGGGCTTGATGAGAGGAGCAGAGCCGGCAAATCGCACTCTCACTCACAAGTGCACATTGTAGAGCATTCCATTGTTCATGTGAACATCGCAAGGCGCAAACAGCAGAATACTTCCCTCACGCGCCGATTGGTGGAATTCGGCAGAAACTCTGCGTTACATTTGTAACACAAAGTTACCAAATTCTGCCAATCTTGCAAGCTGAATTTTTATTCTGCATGGGCCTACTCCTCTCTTCCTTGTGGGGGACAGAAGTCCAGATCGTCATCTAACTGGTCTTCAGTGGGCCTAAGGGGGGCCAGTCTCACTGGCCTTGGAGAGACCCATTGGTCCTGAGCTCAACTGTGGGCAGAGTCCTTAATGCTTTAGGGCATCAAGGGACTTGTCCTTACAGTATCCTTGGCTGTTGCTACCATCACAGTCCCAGTAAAGAGGACTATCTCTCACCTGTGAAAAAAAATATTTAAGGGGCTAGAAGGTTTTAGAAGCCAGGCAAACTTGTCATGTGGAAAGGAAATGATGGAAAGGAAGGGGTCAATCATTCAATAAAATACCTTTATTTGGCATATGACATAAAAATATACATATACAGAGACAAATTGGAAAAATATAAAACCAAAAATCTCATTTAAAATATGCTACACAAGCTAAAACAGTAAAATAATTAATTATTGAGCCTAAAAGAGCACGTTAATCTTTTGTTAAGTGTGCCATTTAGTGTCAGCATGATTTAAAACAGCGAAAATCTATTAACAGGCAATCAGACTAAATAAATAAACAGTGTAATTGCTTGACCTATTTATAAAGCAGTCAATACACTGTATAGTTTCCTGATATTTAGAGCTCCTCTGATGTAATTAATCACAGCATAAAATATTTCAGTGGACCCTAGTTTTGTGAAAAGAGCAAGCCAGTCTTGTGCTGTCAAATTTTAGAAGATTATAAGAAAGAAACAAGAAAATGCCTGTAGGAAGCTGGCTATCTATGTAGTGTACCAATGTATGGGCACACTATGTAGATAGTCCAGGGCGACTCTTATTGGCTGACAGAGGTTAAAATAATAACCGTAAAAGCTCTCTTTTGTGGTAGTGTGGGCAAGCAGTTAGGCTTATTAGAAAACAGTGTTAAGCATTTATTGCACACACAGAGCCAGTAAGCAAGACCCACGCTCAATAAAGAAATCCAACCCAAATTTATAAAAATCACACATATTTTCTATGAATTGAAATACCTAGATCATCAGAATCAGGTAAGAACTTTTCGAGATATGAATTTTTACACAATTCAAAAGTTAACAATGCAATTTCTGGATTACGTTGTCCTATGGGAGAACACATGCATTGCAATCAGGTACCTGTCAGGAACTTACAGGACCAATCTCCTGGACTTAAGGTGAGTATGGGGCAATACCCAAGGCCACACCAACAGATCACCTGGGGGGGCTTTAGAGCATCCGGGTGCCGAGGTGTGCTATGGTGTCAGGAGTCCTATTCACTTCAATGGTGATCGGTATGGTTAGAAAGAGGCCGCAAACAAAGACTGGGGGCCGGTCCAGAGGAATCCACAGTGGGGCTCAACCCTAGAGATTTTCAGGCACATAGGGGCACCATTTGTCCACTTGTGCTCGAGCTGGGGGCCTTGGTGCAGTGGTATCTTTTGGCATCGGGTTTATGTGCTGGAGTCACTCGTGGTTGGAGGGGGGGCTACAGAAAGAGGCTGCAGGCAGTAACTGGAAGTCCAGTCTGGCCAGACCCAAGGATGGGCTCAGCTGTTGTCACAGGTCCCCGTGGGCACCATCATCTCCCTCGGACTCAGGCTGTGGGGCATGGGTGCAGAGGCACTTTGAGGTGTTGGGTGGCGGCGGTCGGGGAAGCACTCTTTGTCTTGGGTTCTGATGAAGGGAGTAAGCAGGTCAGCTTGGCCACTCTTGATGTGGGTCTCACTGCCTCTGAAGTCCTTTGACATGTAGGTTGGTATTCCTCAGCATTTGGGCCCATACTGGACACAACAAGCCTTAGCTGCTGCAAGGGGTAGATACCCCAGGTGGTGGTGCTGTGCGGCTCTGTTCAGTCCTGGCATCCCCACAGTTAGAGGGAGGATGGATCTGACTTGTAGGAACACGGTGACCTCTTCCTGCGTGGGTGCTGTGTCAGTAGTCCCAGTAAGAAGCACAATGGTGAACCTGACTTTGCTTCTTTGGTGCCTGCAGCTGCAGGGGAGTAGCTCCTCTACCCCAAGGGAGATTAGCTGGTGATTTGCGAAGCACTGTCAGCCCTCTGGGTGTCTTAGAGTCTGCGCAGTGGTAGTACGAGTCTGTTTCTTCCACGATTGTCGGGGGTAGCAGGCAGGCTGGAAGGGTTGGAGCCAAGTCAGTTGTTGCTCCTCTGTTCTTGGGTCAGCAGTCTTCTTTGTCCACTTCTTCTCTTTGTCCATCAAAATCTGAAGCCCTGGTATCAAGTGATTCCCTAAATACTCAATAGATGACCACTTTCTTTGGCGAGTGGGCACCACCCTGTCCCAGAATATCTAATTCCACTACACACAAGATGGTGGAAGTCCTAACTTTGTGTTCACTTCAGACTGATCACTCTAGAGGTGTCTCCAGCCTGGCAGTGCAACACACCTTCTGCATAGCTAAATGTCCTGCCTGTCCCAGTGCCAACTGGGCCTCAGGGCTGGGAAGTGCCTCTCCCAGATCTAGGGGAAGCTAGGAGTAGCATACCAAAGGCAGCATGGGCTTTGGTATGCAGATTTACTAGCTATCCTGTTGGCGGAGGTGATACTCTCTCCTGCCAGAGCAGGCATCATTTCTGACCACATACAGCAGAGGATCTCACCTCCAGGAGGTCAGAAACTCATCTTTAGTGACATGCTTGTCGATACCAGTCAGCACACCAGAGGACTAGTAGGTTTCAGGGGGCAACTCTAAGGTGCTTGTCAGAATAAATCCAATACTGGCATCAGTATCGATATATTAGGACAGGGTGATTGATACCAAACACCACTCATGTCTGTGCAGCTGCCATGTAGTTGGGTCACTCGTGATGACCAGAGGACTAGTAGGTTTCAGGGGGCAACTCTAAGGTGCTTGTCAGAATAAATCCAATACTGGCATCAGTATCGATATATTAAGACAGGGTGATTGATACCAAACACCACTCATGTCTGTGCAGCTGCCATGTAGTTGGGTCACTCGTGATGACCAGTGTCCAAGATGCCTGCCCGGTCACTTGCAATCTCTAGAAATAGAACTAGACATCAGAGGGGCATATCTGCTCATGCAGATATGTCCTCACATGTAATATAAGGCTCTTAAGGCCTGCTGTAGGGGTGACTTGCACATAATGTCTACAGTGACTTTGGCATGGCACACAATGAGTGTGCCATGTCGTGTTTTCGCTCGAGGTTTGCACTCTGACACACAGCCTGTGATGGCATCAGGATGCAATTTGTGTGTGGGTCCCTTAGGGTGGCAAAAGATATGCTGCGGCCATTAGGGACCCTCTTTATTACCCATTCCCTATGTAGCAGGGGTACCATTTACTAGGGACCTATAGGGGTGCTAAAGTCCTCTACCAATTGGGAAACAATGAGACATGCTTTGTTTTAAGGAAAGAGCACTGGCACTGGCACTGATATCTGATTAGCAGGTCTCAGTGTGGTGTCAGAGTAACAAATCAGCATCTAGTAGTTCTAAAAGGGGGCCAAAAGCTAGGGGGCATCTGCAAAGAAGCCCAGTTTCCTACAGTGCCTATGAAGGTTGCTGGAAAGAGTGCAATCATTCTGTGGAATTCTAAAGATATTAAATTAGGTAGGTGTCCCCAATTCAACAAGTCATCGAAAGGGATTTTTAAATTATTAAAGTTTGTTACCGTATGGACCACAGCCCCCCATGAATGAGACTTAGGGGGTCATTCTGACCCCGGCGGGCGGCGGTCGCCGCTCGCCTGGCGGGAACCGCCATTTGGCGGCTCCGCGGTCAAAAGACCGCTGCAACCATTCCAACCTTCCCGCTGGGCTGGCGGGCGCTAACATTGTTAGCGCCCGCCAGCCCAGCGGGAAGGGGGCCTGCAACGCTGAAGCCGGCTCCGAATGGAGCCGGTGGTGTTGCAGGTGTGCGAAGGGTGCAGTTGCACCCGTCGCGCTTTTCACTGTCTGCTAGGCAGACAGTGAAAAGCAGGCTGGGGCCCTGTTAGGGGGCCCCTGCACTGCCCATGCCAGTGGCATGGGCAGTGCAGGGGCCCCCAGGGGCCCCTAGACACCCGTTACCGCCAGCCTCTTCCTGGCGGTGTAAACCGCCAGAAACAGGCTGGCGGTAAGGGGGTCAGAATCCCCATGGCGGCGCTGCTTGCAGCGCCGCCATGGTGGATTCGCCCAGCCGGGGGAAATCCGGCGGGAAACCGCCGGACCCGGTTTTCTGACCGCGGCTTTACCGCTGCGGTCAGAATGGGCAGGGAAGCACCGCCAGCCTGTTGGCGGTGCTTCCGTCATTCGCGGCCCTGGCGGTCTTTGACCGCCAGGGTCGGAATGACCCCCTTAGTGCCTAGTAAAGAGTTTGGTAGACAGGTTACTGTGTCACAAACAAGATGGATATTCTGTCTGCCGTATTACAATTTCCATAGGATATAACAGAGTTGTAATATGGCAGATGGGAAATCGGTCACATTTGTGACGAAGTAACCCCCTCCGACAAACTCTAAATCAGGCCCTTAGATTTGATCTCTTTAGGGTCACTTATAATGGTGAAGGAATTTGCAAAGTTAACTTTTAACTCTAAGTCATCCGTTTACTGTTCTCGGTACGAGGATAACATTATCCACATAGAAGAGAACTGGAATAGGTTGTTTACCTCTTTGAGGCATATCTTTCCCTCTAAGGTAAAGACAGTCCTCCAGCCCAATTACATAAATAAGAAATGAAAAAAGGGGCTAAGATACAGCCTATTTGAACCATAGCAACCTTAACAGATGTGTCCCAATGCACTGTGCATGATCACTAAAGCTTTTGCTACCTTGATGTTCCTCATCAGAGTCCACAGCTTTGTACCATTAACAGTGTCAAAAAAACAGGAGTGGTCCATGAAACACCAAATGAATGGCACATTTTCTTGCTTTGACATACTCCCCAAAAAAGGGACATGATGAGGCATTCATCAACTCTAGGTATGCCTTAATGATAGCCGAATTGGGTGTCAGACAAGATATTATTTTCTTCGGACTAAGCCTCCAATCTAGAAAGAAGTGCACTATCCAGAATTTAATGAGGGAGTCCAATAATGTGATGGGCCAATAACAACTTGGTTGGTCCCTGTCCCCATTTTTAAAGCTCTAGACTACGACTGCCTCCTTCCAGGACCCTATAACTGGGCCACAACAGAACAGAAAACATTTGTATTAAGGGTGCCCACAGTGAAATGTTCTCTTTTAAGATTCTGGGACACTGTCAGGGCCAGGTGCCTTCTCCTGAAGGCTCTTATTTATAGCCGTTATGACCCACTTGACACCATAAGTTTGACTTAAAGAAAAGTCAGCATTGATGTCATGGATGATGTTCCTTCCTTCGTCTGCTGTATTATAGTTAGTAACAATATCTATATCAAAAACCTTAGAAAAATGCAGTATCTATTAGTGCGCAGTTAGGTAGCAGACAACTTTAGGGGCCTCATAATTTGAGAAACAGGGGTACTTCCCAGGAAACTCTTGTTATCCTGCACACAACCTGCAGCTTCAAGATCTTCACATGCTTTATGTCTAATTTCTTGTTTTTGAACCTCCACTGTTTCCCTGTAAACCTGTGTAGTGAGTTTAATATTTACTGTACTCCTAGGAGAAGCTTTCAGTTGCATATTTAGATGTTTATGAGCAGCTGTGCAAGCAGCATTACATCAAGAGGACTGATAAGCACTCTTTGAATGTTTATTCGATGAAAGCATTTGCTATGTATTGCTACAAAATGAGTCATAACTGTTCACTACAGTACAAGGATCAATGTCTGAAGAGAGACAGTCCCGGAATGCAGGCTAATTGTTTTTAATCCCTTCGTTGCCAGGCCTTTTCCCCCTCAGGCCTTTTTTTGGCTATTTGGGGCAGTTCGCGCTTAGACCCTCATAACTTTTTGTCCACATAAGCTACCCACGCCAAATTTGCGTCCTTTTTTCCAACATCCTAGGGATTCTAGAGGTACCCAGAGTTTGTAGGTACTCCTGAAGGAGACCAAGAAATTAGCCAAAATACAGAAATAAAATCGTTTTTTTTTTTTAAAGTGAAAAAAGGGCTGCAGATGAAGGCTGGTGTTTTTTCCCTGAAAATTGCATCAACAAAGGGTTTGAAGTGCTAAAAGCACCATCTTCCCTGCTTTCAGGAACAGGCAGACTTGAATGATAAAACCCAATTTTTTAACACAATTTTGGCATTTTACTGGGACATGCCCCATTTTTATAATTTCTTTGTGCTTTCAGCCTCTTTCCATTTAGTGACAGAAATGGGTATGAAACCAATACTGGATCCTGGAATGCTAAACATTTCTGAAAAGTAGATACAATTCTGAATTCAGCAAGGGGTAATTTGTGTAGGTCCTATAAGGGTTTCCTACAGAAAATAACAGCTGAAATAAACAAATATTGAAATTGAGGTGAAAAAAATCAGCCATTTTTCTCTACGTTTTACTCTGTAACCTTTTCCTGCGATGTCAACATTTTTAAAACAATATACTGTTACATCTTCTGGACTCTTCTGGTTGCAGGGATATATAGGGCTTGTAGGTTCATCAAGAACCCTAGGTACCCAGAGCCAATAAATGCGCTGCACCTTGCAATAGGTTTTCATTCTATACCGAGTATACAGCAATTCATTTGCTGAAATATAAAGAGTGAAAAATAGGTATCAAGAAAACCTTTGTATTTCCAAAATGGGCACAAAATAAGGTGTTGAAAAGCAGTGGTTATTTGAACATCTCTCAATGCCGGGGTGCCCATACTAGCATGTGAATTATGCGCCATTTCTCAAATAGACGTCTTTTTTATATACTGTCTTACATTTGGAAGGAAAAAATGTAGAGAAAGACAAGGGGCAGTAACACTTGTTTTACTATTCTGTGTTCCTCAAAGTCTCCCGATAAACATGGTACCCCACTTGCGTGGGTAGGCCTAATGCTCGCGACAGTAAACGCATCATGGACACATCACATTTTTACATTGAAATCTGACATGTTTTTTGCAAAGTGCCTAACTGTAGATTTTGGCCTCTAGCTTAACCGGCACCTAGGGAAACCTACCAAACCTATGCAGTTTTAAAAACTAGACACCTAGGGGAATCCAGGATGGGGTGACTTGTGGGGCTCTCACCAGGTTCTGTTACCCAAAATCCTTTGCAGACCTCAAAAGTTGGCAAACAAAAACACTTGTTTCTCTCATTTCTGTGACAGAAAGTTCTGGAATATGAGAGGAGCCACGAATTTCCTTCCACCCAGCGTTCCCCCAAGTCTCCCGATAAAAATGGTACCCCACTTGTGTGGGTAGGCCTAGCGCCCGGGACAGGAAATGCCCCAAAACACAACGTGGACACATCACATTTTCCCAAAGAAAACAGAGCTGTTTTTTGCAAAGCGCCTAGCTGTGGATTTCGGCCTCTAGCTCAGCCGGCACCTAGGGAAACCTACCAAACCTATGTATTTTTTAAAACTAGACACCTAGGGGAATCCGAGATGGGGTGACATGTGGGGCTCTCACTGGGTTCTGTTACCCAGAATCCTTTGCAAACCTCAACATTTGC
Source organism: Pleurodeles waltl (assembly GCF_031143425.1). NCBI lineage: Eukaryota > Metazoa > Chordata > Amphibia > Caudata > Salamandridae > Pleurodeles > Pleurodeles waltl. Next base: position 19,606,782 of record NC_090443.1, on the reverse strand, counting down.
CAAAAAAAAACACGTTTTCCTCTCATTTCGATGACAGAAAGTTCTGGAATCTGAGAGGAGTCACAAATTTCCTTCCACCCAGCGTTCCTCCAAGTCTCCAGATAGAAATGGTACCTCACTTCTGTGGGTAGGCCTAGCACCCGCGATAGGAAATGCCCCAAAACAAAACGTGGACACATCACATTTTCCCAAAGAAAACAGAGCTGTTTTTTGCAAAGTGCCTAGCTGTGGATTTTGGCCTCTAGCTCAGCCGGCACCTAAGGAAACCTACCAAACCTATGAATTTTTTAAAACTAGACACCTAGGGGAATCCGAGATGGGGTGACATGTGGGGCTCTCACTAGGTTCTGTTATCCAGAATCCTTTGCAAACCTCAACATTTGGCAAAAAAAAAAAATATTTTCCTCTCATTTCGATGACAGAAAGTTCTGGAATCTGGGAGGAGTCACAAATTTCCTTCCAACCAGCGTTCCTCCAAGTCTCCAGATAGAAATGGTACCTCAATTCTGTGGGTAGGCCTAGCACCCGCGATAGGAAATGCCCCAAAACAAAACGTGGACACATCACATTTTCCCAAAGAAAACAGAGCTGTTTTTTGCAAAGTGCCTAGCTGTAGATTTTGGCCTCTAGCTCAGCCGGCACCTAGAGAAACCTACCAAATCTACACATTTTTTAAAACTAGACACCTATGGGAATCCAAGATGGGGTGACTTGTGGGGCTCTCACCAGGTTCTGTTACCCAAAATCCTTTGCAAACCTCAAAATGTGGCAAAAAAAACACCTTTTTCCTCTCATTTCGGTGACAGAAAGTTCTGGAATCTGAGAGGAGCCACAAATTTCCTTCCACCCAGCATTCCCCCAATTCTCCCGATAAAGATGGTACCTCACTTGTGTGGGTAGGCCTAGCGCCTGCGACAGGTAATGTCCCAAAACACAACATGGACACATCACATTTTCCCAAAGAAAACAGAGCTGTTTTTTGCAAAGTGCCTAGCTGAGGATTTTGGCCTCTACCTCAGCCGGCACCTAGGGAAACCTACAAAACCTGCACATTTTTTAAAACTAGAAATCTAGGGGAATCCAAGATGGAGTGACTTGTGGGTCTCTCACCAGGTTCTGTTACCCAGAATCCTTTGCAAACCCCACAATGTGGCAAAAAAAGCACTTTTTTCTCTCATTTCGGTGAAAGAAAGTTCTGGAATATGAGAGGAGCCACAAATTTCCTTCCACTCATCGTTCCCCCAAGTCTCCCAATAAAAATGGTACCTCACTTGTGTGGGTAGGCCTAGCGCCCAGGACAGGAAATGCCCCAAAACACAATGTGGACACATCGCATTTTCCCAAAGAAAACAGAGCTTTTTTTTGCAAAGTGCCTAGCTGTGGATTTTGGCCTCTAGCTCAGCCGGCACCTAGGGAAACCTACTGAACCTATGAATTTTTTTAAACTAGGCACCTAGGGGAATCCGAGATGGGGTGACTTCTGAGGCTCTCACCAGGTTCTGTTACCCAGAATCCTTTGCAAACCTCAAAATTTGGCAAAAAACACTTTTTCCGCTCATTTCGGTTACAGAAAGTTCTGGAATCTGAGAGGAGCCACAAATTTCCTTCCACCCAGCGTTCCCTCAAGTCTCCTGATAAAAATGGTACCTCAGTTGTGTGGGTAGGCCTAGCGCCAGTGACAGGAAATGCCCCAAAACACAATGTGGACACATCACATTTTCCCAAAGAAAACAGAGCTGTTTTTTGCAAAGTGCCTAGCTGTAGATTTTGGCCTCTAGCTCAGCCGGCACCTAGGGAAACCTATCAAACCGATGCATTTTTTAAAACTAGACACCTAGGGGAATCTAAGATGGGGTGACTTGTGGGGCTCTCACCAGGTTCTGTTACCCAGAATCCTTTGCAAACCTCTCAATTTGGCAAAAAAAAACAATTTTTTCCTCTCATTTCGATGACAGAAAGTTCTAGAATCTGAGATGAACCACAAAGTTCCTTACACCCAGCATTCCCCCACGTCTCCCAATAAAAATGGTACCTCACTTGTGTGGGTAGGCCTAGCGCCTGCGACAGGAAATGCCCCAAAACACAACATGGACGCATCACATTTTCCCAAAGAAAACAGAGCTGTTTTTTGCAAAGTGCCTAGCTGTGGATTTTGGCCTCTAGCTCAGCCGGCACCTAGGGAAACCTACCAAACCTGCGCATTTCTGAAAACTAGAAACCTAGGGGAATCCAAGATGGGGTGACTTGTGGGTCTCTCACTAGGTTCTGTTACCCAGAATCCTTTGCAAACCTCAATATTTGGCAAAAAAAACCCACTTTTTTCCTCTCATTTCGGTGACAGAAAGTTCTGGAATCTGACAGGCGTCACAAATTTCCTTCCACACAGCGTTCCTCCAAGTCTCCAGATAGAAATGGTACCTCACTTCTGTGGGTAGGCCTAGCACCCGCGATATGAAATGCCCCAAAATAAAATGTAGACACATCACATTTTCCCAAAGAAAACAGAGCTGTTTTTTGCAAAGTGCCTAGCTGTAGATTTTGGCCTCTAGCTCAGCTGGCACCTAGGGAAACCTACCAAATCTACACATTTTTGAAAACTAGACACCTAGGGGAATCCAAGATGGGGTGACGTTTGGGGCTCTCACTAGGTTCTGTTACCCAAAATCCTGTGCAAACCTCAAAATTTGGCAAAAAAAACACTTTTTTCCTCTCATTTCGGTGACAGAAAGTTCTGGAATCTGAGAGGAGCCACAAATTTCCTTCCACCCAGCATTCCCCCAAGTCTCCCGATAAAAACTGTACCTCACTTGTGTGGGTAGGCCTAGCGCCTGCGACAGGAAATGCCCCAAAACACTATCTGGACACATCAAAATTATCAAATACAAAACTACCTGTTTTTGTGCTGTGGATTTTGGCCTCTAGCTCAGCCGGCACCTAGGGAAACCTACCGAACCTATGAATTATTTAAAACTAGACACCTAGGGAAATCCGAGATGGGGTGACTTGTGGGGCTCTCACCAGGTTCTGTTACCCAGAATCCTTTGCAGACCTCAAAAGTTGGCAAAAAAAAAACACTTTTTTCCTCTCATTTCGATGACAGAAAGTTCTGGAATCTGAGAGGAGTCACAAATTTCCTTCCACCCAGCGTTCCTCCAAGTCTCCAGATAGAAATGGTACCTCACTTCTGTGGGTAGGCCTAGCACCTGCGATCGGAAGTGCCCCAAAACAAAATGTAGACACATCACATTTTCCCAAAGAAAACAGAGCTGTTTTTTGCAAAGTGCCTAGCTGTGGATTTCGGCCTCTAGCTCAGCCGGCACCTAGGGAAACCTATCAAACCTATGTATTTTTTTAAACTAGACACCTAGGGGAATCCGAGATGGGGTGACATGTGAGGCTCTCACTAGGTTCTGTTAAGCAGAATCCTTTGCAAACCTCAACATTTGGCACAAAAAAAAAAACGTTTTCCTCTCATTTTGATGACAGAAAGTTCTGGAATCTGAGAGGAGTCACAAATTTCCTTCCACCCAGCGTTCCTCCAAGTCTCCAGGTAGAAATGGTACCTCACTTCTGTGGGTAGGCCTAGCACCCGCGATAGGAAATGCCCCAAAACAAAACGTGGACACATCACATTTTCCCAAAGAAAACAGAGCTGTTTTTTGCAAAGTGCCTAGCTGTGGATTTTGGCCTCTAGCTCAGCCGGCACCTAAGGAAACCTACCAAACCTATGAATTTTTTCAAACTAGACACCTAGGGGAATCCGAGATGGGGTGACATGTGGGGCTCTCACTAGGTTCTGTTATCCAGAATCCTTTGCAAACCTCAACATTTGGCAAAAAAAAAAACTTTTTCCTCTCATTTCGATGACAGAAAGTTCTGGAATCTGAGAGGAGTCACAAATTTCCTTCCACCCAGCATTCCTCCAAGACTCCAGATAGAAATGGTACCTCACTTCTGTGGGTAGGCCTAGCACCCGCAATAGGAAATGCCCCAAAACAAAACGTGGACACATCACATTTTCCCAAAGAACACAGAGCTGTTTTTTGCAAAGTGCCTAGCTGTGGATTTTGGCCTCTAGCTCAGCCGGCACCTAGGGAAACCTACCGAACCTAAGATTTTTTTTAAACTAGACACCTAGGGAAATCCAAGATGGGGTGACTTGTGGGGCTCTCACCAGGTTCTGTTACCCAGAATCCTTTGCAAACCTCACAATTTTGCACCAAAAAAACACTTTTTCTTCTCATTTCGGTGACAGAAAGTTCTGGAATCTGAGAGGAGCCACAAATTTCCTTCCACCCAGCGTTCCCCCAAGACTCCCGATAAAAAAGGTATATCACATGTGTGATTAGGCCTAGTGCTCACGACAGGAAATGCCCCAAAACACTATCTGAACACATCAAAATGATCAAATACAAAACAACCTGTTTTTGCGGGGTGGGGAGGGCACCTGCGTTTTTGGTCCTGGGCTCAGCAGCCATCTTGGGAACCCCATCAAAACCTGGACATTTCTGAAAACTAGACACCCGAGGGAGTGCAGGGAGGTGTGACTTGCATGGATCCCCAATGTTTTCTTACCCAGAATCCTCAGCAAACCTCAAATTTAGCTAAAAAAATCACATTTTCCCACATTTCTGTGTTGGATCACCGCACCGGGACAAATTTCCTACCACCCAACGTTCCCCTCAGTCTCCCTGTAAAAATAATACCTCACTTGTGTAGGTGGGCCAAGTGCCTGTGACAGGGAAGAGCAAAAACATGTTGAAATTGAGGGGGAACCAAAGCAGGTCCAAAAGGGCAGTTTGAAAAAAAAACATTTTTAGGCTGACAAGTGCATCAAACTTTTTATCGCTATAGATGATACAATGTTGGGTGGTAGGCATTTTGTGGATTCCTGCAGATTCCGGGAGGTCCCATCACAAAAATGTGGGAAAAATATGTGAATCAACCAGAAGTTTAGTTTTCAGTCGTGTCTAGGTCTTGTGGAATTTTCTACATGGCAGCGTCCCAAAGTAAAAAAAGTGCAGCCCTCACCATTCCAAGTGGGACGATTTTGAGGGTTACCAAGCTCTCATGGCCCAAATGTAAAACAAAAACCCAAAATAATCAAATGTCCTCTTGCTTGCCATGGGATAAGATGTTTTAGTGTGCCGGGGAGAGCTGAAAGACTGTTACCCCCTTCAGTTCGGGTGGGGGCATAACCAGGCCCTTACTGGATGGTAGCCACCACCCCACTATATATATTTTATTCCCTGGCATCTAGTAGACTTTCTTACCCCCCCCGGGTGTGGATCGGGAGTAATTACACCCAACCTCTTATTTTGAAAAAAGAAAATCTTCCCCTGATCTCTGATGCGCCTTCTGCCCCCCTTGGGGCCAGATGGGCCTTCCAAAAATAGGCCAATCTGCCCCCAAGGGGACAGATATGGCCAACAGTAAAGTGCCCCCATGGAGAGCGACCCTTGCCCAGGTGGCTGCCCCCCCAAACAAAACACACACCTACACACACACCAATCCCTGGTGTCTAGAGGTTTCTGCGCCCCTTGGGGGCAGATTGGCCTAACAAAAATAGGCCGATCTGCCCCCAAGGGGAGCAATAATGGGCTAAATATAATTTGCCCCCCAGACAGCGACCCTTGCCTAAGGGGTCGCTCTCCATACATAAAAACATAAAGTAAACAAAAACATATATATATCCCTGGTGTCTAGAGGTTTAGGCCGATCTGCCTCCAGGGGGGCCAGAAAAAGCCAAAAAATATTTTGCCCCCCAGGGAGCGGGCCTTGCCCAAGGGGCCGCTCCCCTTATAGTTAGAAAAAAAACAAATCTAATTCCCTGGTGTCTAGTGGTTTCTGCCACCCTTGGGGGCAAATCTACCTAATTAAATTAGGCCAATAAATGGCCTAAAAATAATTTTGCCCCCCGGGGAGCAACCTTTGCCTAAGGAGTCGCTCCCCACATATAAAAAAAAAAAATAACCAAAAAAATATTATACCTGGTGTCTAGGGGTTTTCTGCCCCCCTTGGGAGCAGATCGGCCTAACTATATTAGGCCGATCTACCCCCGGGGGGGCAGAAACAGCCTAAAAATAATTTGGCCCCCTGGGGAGTGGCCCTTGCCAAAGGGGCCACTCCCCTTATGCGCAAGTATGATAAAAAAAAAGAATCCCCGGTGTCTAGTGGTTTCTGCCCCCCTGGGGACAGAACAGCCTAATTATATTAGGCCTATCTGCCCGCAAGGGGGCCGGAAATGGGCTAAAAATAATTTGGCCCCCTTGGGAGCGACCCTTGCCCAAGGGCCGCTCCCCTTACGCGCAAGTATGATAAAAAAAGAAAATCCCTGGTGTCTAGTGGTTTCTACCCCCCCGGAGGCAGATTAGCCTATTTATGTTAAGCTGATCTGCCCCCGGGGGGGGGGAGAAATGGCCTAAAAATATTTTGGCCCCCCGGGAGCAACCCTTGCCTAAGGGGTTGTTCCCCATACATAAAAAAACAAAAATGAACAAAAAAAATTTATCCCTGGTGTCTAGTGGATTTCTGCCCTCCCTTCCCCCCCGGAGCAAATCGGCCTAGTTATATTAGGGGGGGGGGCAGAAATGGCCTAAGAATAATTTGGCCCCCTGGAGAAAACAGTCCTTGCCCAAGGGGCCGCTCCCCTTATGCGCAAGTATGATAAAAAAATAAAATTAAAAAAAAAACTGGTTTCGATCGGCCTACTTACATTAGGCCGATCTGCCCCCAGGGGGGGTAGAAATGGCCTAAAAATCATTTGGCCCCCTGGGGAGCAGCCCTTGCCCAAGGGACCACTCCCCTTATTGAAATGTACTGAAAAAAAGAAAATTCCCTGGTGTCTAGTGGGCCTTTCTGCTGCCCGATCGCATCGGATCTGGAGATCTTGGCGGAAGAACATTTATTAATTCCATGGAACCACACAGGCTTTAGGGACAACTATGCCACCACAAAGAATATAATTGCGATAGAACACCTGACTCCAGAAAGTACCTACCTGTTTTCCTGTTTTATTGACCTGTGCACGGCATTTGACACAGTTGACCTGAATATGCTTTGGGATAAGCTGAAGCCAGGAAGAATAGACCCAAATCTCTTGAAGGCCTTTCAAGGGCTGTATACGAACAAGTGGGTCAAGGGCAAAATGGGCGATGGCAAACGGATGTAAAAAAAAATGTAAGCCTATCAAAGGCCTGAAACAGGGTTGTGTTTTACCACCGAAGCTCTTTAATCTCCATGTTGCGGACATTACCACCTACTTATGCAACAACAGAGCCTACCCATTCCTCCTAGAATAAGAGGAAGCAAATTTCAGAAAGTAGTGTAAATGGCTGATACCGTGATGCTGGTTCAGGCGAACATTGTTTCACAATACACACTAAAGCAGTTAGAAGTACATTGCGCTAAAACCACCTGACAGTAAATTAACGGAAATCATATGGGAGGAGGAAATGCAAGGTAAGTGGATGGCAGATAAATAACCAAAATGTTATGTTGGCAAAATCATATAAATATATGGGTCTCTAAATTAATGAGGCAGGTTAGTTCAAAACACACAAAAAAGGCAGAATTAAACAAGTAACATTGAAAATATCATGATTGGCCTATCAGTAATACTACTGTTTCAGGTGATTAACGCAAAATGTTTACTGGCTTCAACATATGGCTGTGAAGTCCTCCCTTCCCCCTAATCACGACACTGGGGGTCATATTTATGAAAAGTGGTGCTGCACCTAGTGCCACTTTTCTAGCGCCCCTTAGCGCCCCCTAACACCACCATTGTAGCATTGTATTTAGAATATGGTGCACCATGTCAGTAGTTAGGGTGACTAGCGTCATAATTTTTTACGCTAGTCCGGTGCTTTGTAGGATTAGCATAAAAAATGATGACACTAATTCTGCAAAGCACCCAGAGACCCATTGTAATCAATGGGAGCCTCTTTTTAACGCCTGCACTTAGCAGGCGTTAAAAAAACCCAATGCAAATGGCACAAAGGAATCTCATAGATTCCTTTGCACCATTTTTACGACCCCTGGGCTCCGGAACACCTCCCTTGCATGCATTATGCCTGGCGCAGGCATAATGTGGCGCAAAGGGTTACAAAGTGGTATAAATATGGCGCTGCATTTTTCCCCCTTCCAACTCCACATTAACGTAAAAAAGAATGACACAAATGTGGCGCTGGAACAGCGCAAAGCCAGCATAAATCTGGCCCTAGATTTATAGCAGTGTAATCTGTTTAGACTTTTAAGGGCATATTTATACTCTGTTTGCGCCGGATTTGCGTCGTTTTTTTTTACGCAAATCTGACGCAAAACTAACTCCATATTTATACTTTGGCGTTAGAACCGTCTAGCGCCAAAGATCTTGGAGTTTGCGTCATTTTTTAGCGTGGACACCTTCCTTGCGTTAATGATATGCAAGGTAGGCGTTCCCGTCTAAAAAATGACTCCGAGGCATGTGCGCCGTATTTATACTCCCGGGCAAAAATGACGCCCGGAAGTGGGCGGGTCAAAAAAAATGACGTCCAGCCGCTTTTGCGTCATTTTTTAGCGCCTGGTCAGGGCAGGCGTTAAGGGACCTGTGGGCTCGGAAGGAGCCCAGAGATGCCCTCCCATGCCCCCAGGGACACCCCCTGCCACCCTTGCCCACCCCAGTAGGACGCCCAAGGATGGAGGGACCCATCCCAGGGAACTTAAGGTAAGTTCAGGTAAGTATTTTTTTTTTGTGGCATGGGGGGCCTGATTTGTGCCCCCCTACATGCCACTATGCCCAATGACCATGCCCAGGGGACATAAGTCCCCTGGGCATGGCCATTGGGCAAGGGGGCATGACTCCTGTCTTTGCTAAGACAGGAGTCATGTCAATGGAGGGTGGAAGTCAAAAACAATGGCGCAACTCGGGTTGAGGCAGATTTTTTGCCTCAGACCGACTTGCCCCATTCTTTGACGCCCAAGCTCCATTTTCCCCTACGCCGGCGCTGCCTGGTGTGGGTCATCTTTTTTGACGCACCCCAGTCAGCTCCGCCGGCTAACGTCATTCCATAATTAAGGCGCCCGCATGGCGCTTTGGAATGGCGTTAGCCGGCGTTAAATTTTTTGACGCACAACTGCGTTGGCGCAGTTGTGCGCCAAAAAGTATAAATACGGCCCTTATTTCTTTTATTTATCTTATTAAATCAGTCTGTATACCAAGCTGGCAGCATTTAACATTTTTGACACAACTGCAAAATAGGCCCACAGAACACAGTTATTGGGGCTTTATGGGGAAAAGTCAGACTTTTGAACTGCATTAACGGAAAACATCAGAAGAACATAGATCATTCTTTGGGACTTCTATAAATGTCAGACATCTGGGTGCTCCAGCTCCTTAAAGGCCAGTTTAAGTCGTAGTGAAAAACACAGCAACGCCTATGCTCCTTTTCTCTGGGTGAGTCCATTTGCGCTATAAGAATGCACATCGCCACTTTATTGAATCCTTAATAACTAAATTAAATTCCATCTTACCTGTTGGTCACAGTACCATTTATAATAAAGAAGCTTTGGCAAAGCCAATTGGTTGTGCCTATGTTGACAGCTGCGGCCGCCACAAATGCCAATGGGGGTTGGCCCAGGGGATGACGATGGGGAAAACAATAAAAATAAAATAAAAAAAAACTTACCTTTCCCGCTGTTCCTGCAGACTGAGTTCCTATTAGTCAATTGCCGATGCCTAGCTGCCCACAAAGTCGATATTCATTTACTGCTGAGTGACTACGCCCCAGAAGTCTTATTTCTGATAGAAACCTGGCTCCGTGAGGAATCCTCTCCAGATATCACCCTGGCCCTGCCTCATGGGCACTCAATAGACCGGTTAGATAGGGCACATACAAGGGCCGGGGGGATTGCCATTATCTTTAAAGACGGCATTAAATATCTCTCCCAACTTTTGATAATTCCAAACTGTGAAGACATATATTTCTCCCTAGCAGTGAACCCTACATTCAATCTTTCCGGAGCTCTGATCTACCGCCCTCCTGGGCCCCACAATAGGTTTATTCAAGCTCTTCCTGAACAAGTTGCTGATCTAGTTGATAGTAAATCTAACTTTACTATTCTCTGTGATTTTAATATTCACACGGATGAGCCAAGTAAAGCCAAAATACCACTTACAGACCTTGAGGTGCTAGGTCTTACTCAGTTGATCAACTGACCCACACATACCAAAGGTCATGTGATCGACCTTGTGTTCAGCAACATTTCAGAATTTTCATCCCAGACACCTCTTCCTCTGTCATGGTCCGACCACTTTTTGATTAGGCTCATGCTAACCAGTTCTGTCGCTGACACAGGTCGGCAGATGAACAAGTCATCTGGTCGGCTTTGGTCTAAGCTAAGCTGCAAGGAATGGATCTCTGCTCTTAAGAACACGAGAGGCACCCTCCTAATTCTACCTTAAGCAAATTCAACGACTGGATCCCCACATCCTTAGATTCTGTACTACCAATAAAATCTATCACCCGAGGTGTAGGCCCTAAAAAATCCCCATGGTTCACTCCTCAGCTACTAATGCTAAAAAAAGGAGTGTAAATGGCTCGAAAGAAAGTGGAGGAAAATCTATATGCCTGCAAAGAACAAATATAGGAAAGCAATCAGACACTTCCATACAGAAATTAAAAGCGACACAGTCATCAGACAATGCATCCAAAATAGATCAGTCCTCCAACTCTCCCAAAGAATTCTTCTCAATACTTAAAGAAATCATTCATGTGCCCTCTTATACTGATCCGATTGAAGCCTCTAAGAAGCATAGCAATAATTTAGCCTGTTTTTTTCAAAACAAAATTCTTGACATCTACTCAGCCTTCCCAGATATAACCGCCCAGAATGACGACTCTCCCGGTCAGGTTTAGGCTTTAAACTCCAAAGATCCTTTACTAGATTTTCCGCCTCTTACGGAGGATTCAGTAATTAACCTGTTACACATTATAATATCAGGATCTCCACTGGACCCTGCCCCTCACCACATTTCAGCATTCGGTTCAGACATCATTGCCCCTGTCTTAACTAAGGCCCTTAATGAGTCTTTAATAACAGGCCTCAGTTCTCCACATTGGAAACATGTCAGTATTAAACCGTTACTTAAAAAGCCTCAACTGGACTCAGCCTTACTGAGTAATTACAGGCCTATCTCTTGTTTGCCTATATCAGCTAAATTGGTCGAAAAACATGTCAATAGACATATGTCAGGTCAGGTTTTCTTGAAGATCACAAGATCCTTCATCATACTCAAAAGGACTTCAGACCCCAACATAGTACCGCGACGGCCCCTCTGGCAGTGGACAAAGATGCCTGATGACGACTGGACTCACAGGGCGTTGCCACTATTATTCTATTGGACCTAAGTGCTGCTTTTGACACTGTGGATCATGACATTCTGCTCCAAAGAATCTCCCATGCAGGCATTAAGGGGCGCTCCTTGAAATGGTTCTCCTCTTTTTTGAAGGATAGGACCTTTCAAGTTATTGATCACAATTTATTTTCCAGTAATATTCCTCTCAACTGTGGCGTGCCACAGGGCTCCTCTCTCAGCCCCACGCTGTTTAATATCTACATGTCCCCTCTGGCTCGATATTGTAGAACCTTATGGTTGGACACTGGTTTCTTATGCTGACGACACGCAGCTGGTCTTTTCATTTTCTACCATCTCCATGACACATCAGCCTAACCTGACACCCTGCCTTCAAGCAGTAGCGAGATGGATTGCCAGATGTAAACTTAAGCTGAACGAAGAAAAAACAGAAGTCATGCTTGTGGGTAACTATAGCCCACTCAAATCCTCCTCTCTTCTCCCGGACGGGTTGGAAGGCTTGCCTCTGCCAAGAGACAACATAAAGTTGGGTTTCTGGCTGGACTCCCACCTTACCATGGACTATCAATCTAAAAAGCTGGGAGCCACCTGCTTTAGCCTACTAAGACTTCTCAGAAAAGTCATCAAGATACTTCCATTTCCAGCCAAAAGACTAATCACTCAGGCGCTCATAATTTCACGCATGGACTATGGAAATATCCTGTATTTGAGCTCAACCCAACATGTACTAAGAAGACTTCAAGTGGTGCAGAACGCAGCGGCATGCCTACTCATGAACATCCCCAGACACCTTTCCACAAGACCTGCTTTAGCTTCCCTTCACTGGCTGCCTGCGGAACAACTTCAAGGCCCTCTGCACTTTACACAGAGATCTGCATAATAGGGGTTCAGCCTTCCTTAAACAGATTGTAATGCCCTTTGTCCCTAACAGGGCTCTTAGATCCTCGGCAGCCTCCTTAATTAATGTCCCATGGATTAACAAAGCAAGATGGGGAGGTCAATCTCCAGCATAGAGAGCCTCAAATCTCTGGAATTCCCTTACCTTGGAACTCCGTCAAGACAGTCAAGAACTTTCCTTTCATAAGAATCTGAAGACCCTTTTGTTCACAACATAAGTTGTCTCTTTGCAGTCTGCTTCCGGTCTGCTGGGAGGCCTTCGGGTAGCCATGCGCTTTATAAATCTCCTAAACTAAAATCCCTCCGCCTCGCTTGTCGCTCCTCTTCTTGTGGTGTCCCAGCATTCATTGGGACACCAGCACAGGCTCCCCAGCAATCCTGGCAGTGCTTTCATGCTAAACCTACCATGAAAGCAGCATCAGGATTGGTCTGAGTGGCTTGGACTGCCACTCAGACACTGCCCTGGTGTCTGTGCAGTTTATCCAGCCTGGCTGATTAACACAGCCAGGCTTGAGAAACCTAAGTGCACATGAGTGTTTGGCCGGCCTGAGACGGACGGCCAAACACACATGCGCACTTCGGTGCACTGTCTCCTCCTCCCACCTCCCATGGCCTAGCCCAGCCCCTCCCTGTATTGCTGGCTGAGCCAGCAGATCAAAAATAAAACATTAGTGTAACTATCATTTTTTTTTATCTCCTGGCTCTTTGCTAGGGGTGTGACGCTCCTCTGCCATTGTGCACGAGCCATCCCTGTATGTTAGATCTATTGGCTTTGTCAATATTTTGTATTCATATTGCATATCAGGGAAGCTGGTCTGCAGTATGGCTGAAAGTTTAAAAAAAAAAAAAGCGCTATGATGAAGTCAATGCCTGCCATGTCATAGTGCTTTTGTTAATGCTTACGAACATGCTGCACAGCATCCGCACTGCTCTAAAACATGGCTTAAAAACATTGACAAAGCCAAATAGTGGATCTATTTAGCTTTGTCATTTTTTTTGCACATACCCCTATCTAAAACATGTAAAAAAAGAGCACATGGTGAAAATAGATCCCTGAAAAGTAACATCCTAAACAACACACTCGGATATTTAACTAATCTCTTTAAGAACATGTAGCACTAGTCTTTATTCATCCAAAAAAGCACATCAACATGACTTAACAGGTATCTCGTGAGTCCTTAATCCATGAACCACTGAATATTGCATCGTACTTTTCAAAAGGCCCCCATGAACTCTCATGCACCAAACATCACAGTAAAATTATGCAAAAAGCTCACTCGATGGTCTGCGTAAGAGGAACAAGAGGGTATGTTGATCCAACGTGTGATGCATAACAGGAGAATGCAGAAAGAGAAAAAAACTCAAAGAGGTTACTTAAGATAAGTCATTGCCAAGGAATAGAGATGTACGCTAAATATCTCCGTTAAGGAACATCAGGGCCAACCCCTAGCCCTAGGGGAGCTAGGGTGCACATGCAGATCTTCTGATCAGTGGTGTAATAAAGACCCCCACATCCCCCAAGCTCCAGGGCCCCCCCACAGCACAGTACGCTATGCACGGGCAGCAGGCACCTGACTGGGTCCATGGGGAAGGGAGCCCCCAACAGGTACTTTGCAGGGGCCCCCCTTAGGTTTCATTACGCCACTGCTTCCGATCTTTCACCTAAACTCAGCTGTTGAGGAGTGGTCTGTCACTTGGGGTCTCTCTGAAGCCTGTGATTCACGGGTGGTTACTGCATTTCATTTCGCCCAGAAAATATGCTGGTAGTCTAGGGTGGCGTGAACCCAAAATCGTTTTTTGATTGTTCTTGTGCTGGGCCCAGAGCTAGAATATTAAGATGACAAATACAATGATTTCTCTTTAGGGAATACGACCAGTTATATAAATCATTAGGTTCAATACAGCTGGGTGGAGGAATACAAAGTGCGCATGACTGTTTGGCCGGCCGAACACGGACGGCCAAAGCGTCATTCGCACTTATGTGCACTCACCACTCTGCCTCCAGCCCTCCTCCTCCAGCCTCACCCCGTCCTAAAAAATTATAATAACTTTATGTCATTATCATTTTATCTTTCCCTTTCGTCCACTGCATAAAGCAGTGGGGCGACGCTCCTCCCCATAAGCGGAGAAGCCGCCGCTGGTTACTAGGGGCCAGATGTAGGAAAAAAGCAATTTGCGACTTGCAAATTGCGAGTCCCTGCGACTCGCAATTTGCAACGCGCAAATTGCTATGCAGTACGGTGTCTCAGACACCGACTGCAACTCGCAATGGGGTCGCAATGACCCACCTCATGAATATTCATGAGGTGGGTCGCAAATTGCGGCCCCATTGCGAGTACAGGCACTCGCTAACATGGAGGCCTGCTGACGTCAGCAGACCTCCATGTTAGCGACCTGCTTTTAAATAAAGCAGTTATTTTTTTTTTGAAGTGTAGCCCGTTTTCCCTAAGGGAAAACGAGCTGCACTTAAAAAAAAAACGAAACCTTTAGTTTCGTTTTTTTTTCAGGGCAGGGAGTGGTCCCTTGGACCACTCCCTGCCCTGAAAAAATATTTTGGGCTCCAGTCACAAACTGGAAGGGGTCCCATGGGTTACCATCCACTTGAAGTGGATGGTAACTGCGATGCCATTTGCGACCGCATATGGTATTGCATCCCAATGCGACTCGCCATTAGGAAGGGAACACCCCTTCCTATTTGCGAGTCTGAAATGCATTTTGCGAGTCGGTAACGACTCGCAAAATGCATTTCTGCATTGGGATACGCGTTTTGCGACTCGCAAACGGCAAATTTTGCCGTTTGCGAGTCGCAAAACGTTTGCTACATCTGGCCCTAAGCTTCTTAAAAGGTACCTTGTCTTCCCAATATAAGCTTTAAAAGGGCATATGCTGGTGTTTTTATCTACCCCGAAGACGGAGGTGGCGTTTTACCTTGCTCTGCAGTGAGAAGAGTTTCGTACCAACTGAAACACGTCAATTAGTGGTCTTATTTTGGCCACGTATGGCAGCCTCTTCCATTACCTCGCAGTTAAATGATTGAAAGAGTTGTGTTTCCATGTTGTTCTTCATTTAATGTTTCGTTCCCGCAAACCGAGGCCATGCGCAGATCCATTTTGTCAAATCTTGTTGAGTCATACATATTTTTACCCTTCAAAGCAAGTATTTCAGTCCTTCTGATTTCCAAAATTGTTTTGGTTTTAAGGGATTTTTTAGAAAATTGTATTCATCTTGTTTTTACGCCTTCTCTGTTAATGTACCCGAAATGCAATTCACACTGAAGAAATAACGTGTTTTTGGACAGAGTTTCATTTGGAAATTCTATATCTCTACGCATTGCAAATAACATTGAATAAATCAGTGACACAGGGGCCCGCATTTGAACACCCCACAATCCCCCTGTAAACAACAGCACTGGGCTGCAGTTTACTGGACTCACCATGATTGTTAACATAATGTTGAATAAACAGGCAAGCATGTATTTAAAGGTTAATTTAAGTAAAAGAAAGGAAGCAGCTAGGGTCTCCTGCACCTCTTAAATTTAGAAACCCCTTCATTTTGAAAGACATCTTACAGCAAAAGTGAAAAAGCGTGATAAAGTCTGTTTAAATTTCAAAAAGTGTATTTCATTAACATGAAGAACCATTTTACGTTAGTACATCAAATTATATATGTGCATTGAGAAGTACTTTTAAGTGATAGCTTCCAAACATGAATTTAGAAACTTTTATTCTCCCCCTCACCCTGACAACAATGCCCATAGTGAGTGGCAAGTTAGTTGTTATGTGCACTCTTTGGGTTGCCTGGGTTTCTATCATACATGAACATTATAGTTTATTAAATAAAACACAGCAGAAGGTTTTGAACAGCACACATCCTAAATACCCTCCTATGTGATAATGTAGAAAAAGGAGGGAAACTGAAATTAAGCAATTGCTTAGTATCACACAGTTTAGTTAAGTGGAGAAGCCGGGATCAATCCCAAGTTTATGGTTTCACATTCTGCAGTTCAGAAACTAGGGGGCTCATTTACAAAACCCTTGCACTGCCGTAGCTTCATTTTTTTTACGCTACTGCAGTGCAGAACAGTCTCCCACCCTGCGTCATATTTACAAACTGCACAATGGGACCATTGCACCGGTTTGTAAACCCTTGCACTGCATTATACCCGTGCCAGGTATAATGTATTCACGGGAAACATTCCCCGCTAGGAGGCCAACAGGAATGGTGCAGTGAAATCTACAAGATTTCACTGCGTCATTCTAGAGTCATTTTTTTATGCCTGCTCAGGGCAGGCATTAAATTGACACTGTTCTGTTTTCAATGGTGCCCCCTTAGCATTGCTGGACTTGTGTCAACATTTTTTACGCTAGTCCAGCAAAGCACCACAACTGTGTCAGAAACTGTGACGCAGCTGGGCTGACAAGCACAATGGTGCATTGTGTATTGAAAATACAGCGCTAACATGGTGTCGTTGGGGGGGTACATGGCAGCGCAAGCAAACTGCCACATCGTTATCAATGCGCCAGTTTGTTGTAAATGACGCCCTGAATATATATGCTTCACTTCCCTTACACCCACCTTACTGCCAATCACCCCAACTCCTGACCATCACCCTGCTGGCATTAATGGGGTCCTCGGTCACATCACAAAACAAACTTTGTGGCCCCTGGAAAAATGTGTGAGTACCCATGGAATAGATGGAAAGCTGAGTAGAAGACTTGCCAGAATGCCAACTCGTGACCTAAGGATCACTGCATATTTCAGCAGAGAGCATTTAACCTGAAGCACCATCATGCCTGTGCGCAAAGTAGGAGCATTGCACTTTGATCATTGTATTTGTTATACTAAACTGTTAGGAGCTGGACTGTGACTTCACATTTTGCACATACACACAACAAAGACAACCCATAATTGTCTGTTGCACTGTAAATCAATACTCTGAGCGTATTCGTAAAGAAGAGTGGTCTTTTATCTTATGACCAGAGCAAAAGATATTTTCAATCCCCTAGTTCTCTAGGTCAGGAAACCACAAACAAGCTCATTCACCTGCACCTTCCATGTGCCTTGCACTCGTGTAAAGGTCGCACGTTTACTGCAGCTAAAGGCAGCGGCCAACTTAGCATCCGAAAACACCTCAATCTCAAACAATTAGCAAAGACAAGTACCCCAGGACTCGTGATCACACAGATAAGAGCTTTCATTAAGAAATGAATGCAAGCTATAAACAATGGTACGTAATTAACAGAGATCAGTGTGCCTATATTTATCTACCACAACACAGATAGTGGGAGGGTGGGGATGAGAGGGAAGAAGCACGACGACAGCGGGAGGGTGGAAGGAAAAAAAGCAACTTAATCAACGAGAGGGTGGGAGGAAGACAAGGACGAGAACAGAAGAATAAAAAGCACAAAAAACGTGTAACCGCTATGGAGAGATCAGCAGGTGGGGGAAGGGGTGGGAAATAGTACCTTCATCATGTTGGAAGCAGCAAATAGACACGGACTAACTTCAATCAAACTGCACTTGGTCCCTGATCCTCAGAAATGATTGGAAATTACGTTTTGCAGGTGCCGACCAATTAAGGAGCCTGTAAAAAAGTGTGTCCTGAAGCTTACAAATGGTAAGCAGTGGGTGGGCTCCAAGCCATTTTCTGTATACAAAAGTGCCTCAGAAGCCTGAAGCATGTACTAGCGAATGCTTTCACAGGCCTAACCCTAAAAAGGATTTGACAAGTTTGAGTTTCGGCCTATTTGACATAGGAGAAATAAAACATCAGTGGAGGTTGATGAAGCAGAAAATGAAGGTTTTGATTTATTAACGCTTAAACGTAGTGCTGAAATAATCATGTGTGACATTAACCGAACTAATAAAGATTGTACGGGGATAAAATGTGCCCTCAGAGTAGTTTGCCATCATTTATATGCGTGCTTTATATAACGTGGTGAATTAGAATTGCACTAATCCGACATAATCATAAACGTGTGCTACGATTTGCTTGTTTGAAATGTTTTAGCTTAGCATTACTTTAGCGGAGGCTTTGGCCTAGTTGCCTGGTCTCACGGTTTGGATGCTCGTATTTTTCCACTGTGCTAATAAACGTGTATTCTTGCTTGAAGCTGTACTTTTCCACAGAAACCGTTCACATGCTTATCTTAAAGTTAGTGCCAGCCTGGCATATTTTCTCTTTAATTCAAGGTCGACTTGCAGGTGCGGACAATGGAGGCTCTGAGAGTAAGCTAATTGGGAGACAATGTTGCGATTTGCGTACCCATCTCCAAGGATAATGTATGCTTAAGTAAAAGCTTGAGAACTGTCGTTTTTGATTGGACAATTTGAAGCTAACCTATGAACCCTCCAATGAAGACCCTACAGGACTTGAACTGTTGTCTATAAAACCCAGGTGCACGAGGAGAAAGTAGCCATTACCAGCTCGATACCCGCCATTTTGCAGACTTCGTAGCTATTATGGCCCACTTTGCTGCGACGCCATTTTGAGAGACTTTGATTCTTTCTCTAATCGAGAGAAAGAGACTTTAAATGATTCTTGCCCTAGAGACTGTAACTTTGATTTGATCCCTTTGCATGAAGTAATAGTTTTACCTTGCCGCCGTGAGGCATTTGCCCCGTTCACCCCTGCCCCTTTGTCCCGTCCCATGCTGATCGAGAAACGGTACCCGTGATGACTGAAGAACGGTACCTGTGAGACGAAGACTTCCTTGTATGCTGATCGTAATTGGTAAATATGAAAGGCAATTGTAAAATTGCATTGTGTTTCTTTTAGGTAACCAACTGCTGATTTTGGTAAGAGCCCTAGCTAGGAGTTTTCTAAATTAATGTTGCCAAATTGTTTTTGCATGAAGTCCCACATGCTGATGCTAATTTGAGGTTAGACGAGGATTCCATATGTCACACGATGCAATTTGAGATCTTGTTATGCTGACTAAATGTACGCAATTAGTTCATTACAGATTATCGTATTAGTGCTTTGCATTGCCATTATCGAATGCCTTGTGATTCAAATGCTTCATAGATTACACTTGTTTCGACGTTATGGACAGCTATTAATGTTCATATACGTTTATCATTTGGTGTTGAGAAACATTTATATTGTGCTAGCTTTGTTAATATAGGGAAATAAATTCACTAACTTTGCAATAAACTGGTGTGGTTATTCCTGACTGAAAGGTCAGGGTTCGCCGAAATGTATTCTGGATTAATTGTTAAGTGTTATGTTGTTCAAGGTGTTGCTTATGTTCGTTATTGATTATTGATTTTGATGAGAATCGATCGATTAAGAGTACAGAGAGTTCCCACTTAGTCAAAAGATTCATCGGCCTAAAGAGCGTCCAAACGTAGGTAAATTATTACTACGGACCGCTCTATCAGTAGATGGTAGCAGAGGATACGTTCAACAGTTAAGAGCAGTGAAGTTCCAAATTTGCCACTCTCAGGGAGGACAGTTCAGGTGGTGGGAGTAGCAAACAGACATCTGACGAACCCGATAACAGATCCGGTACCAGTCAGCATCGGTAACTACCAAGGGGTACATCAGTTTGTGGTATGTGACTCAAGCCCGATAGCACTATTAGGAAGAGACCTATTGTGCAAATTGGGTTGTTCGATCATGTGTTCGAACGAAGGAATAACAATCCAGACGAGCAGTGATGGGGAAGAAGAGGACAGTGTAGAGGGGGACGAGATGGAAACTGTAGACGAAGAGTATCCTCTGATTTGTCTTTTCCCGATGATAACTGAAGAAGATATCCCAGCGGAATTACGGGAAACAGTCGGAAAGGAAGTGTGGGACATGACAGGGAAAGAAGTGGGATTGATGAAAGGAGTGGAACCAGTAAAAGTAATGGTAAAGCCCAATGCGATCTTTCCCCAGACCCCACAATACCACATGCCACAAGATACTCTCATGAAAGTTGCTCAACTCATTGACGAATTTGTAAAGCAGGGGGTACTGAAAGAAGTGTTAAGCAGTCCATGTAATTCACCGATAATGGGACTAATAAAGCCAAGTGGGAAAGTCCGACTCGTGCAGGATTTGAGGAAAATAAATGACATCATAATAAAGTGCTGCCCTGTCGTGCCGAATCCAGCTGTGATAATGTTTCAAGTCCCTTGCGATGCTGAATGGTTCTCAGTCATCGATTTGTCACAGGCATTCTTCTCTGTGCCTCTTCATGAGGACAGCCAATTCCTCTTTTGTTTCAAATTCCTAGACAGAGTGTACAGTTGGTGTTGAATCCCTCAAGGGTTTTCTGAGTCACCTTCAATATTCAATCAAGTTCTAAAGAAAGATCTGGAAGAATTAGAATTGCCATTCGAGTCAATTCTAGTACAGTACATTGATGACTTACTGGTTGCATCCAAAACGGAAAATGGCTGCACAGCCGATACCATTGCTCTGTTGAACCATTTGGGAAGGAATGGGCATAAGGTGTCTCCTTCCAAATTACAGTTCTGTCAGAAGAAAGTGAAATACTTGGGTCACCAAATAGAGAAAGGGTCACGGAGAATAATGAAGGAAAGAATTACAAGTATACTCCAAATGAGTCCACCAAAGACAAGGAAGGAGGTGAGGAAGTTTTTGGGAATGGTGGGATATTGTCGCCAGTGGATCCCCAACTTCTCGTCTCTAGCGAAGCCCCTACTGAAATTGACCCAAAAGGATGCCTTGGATGAAATTGAGCTGAAAGGAGACGAGATGGATGCTTTTGTTGAACTGAAAGAATGCATGTGCAGGGCTCCAGCTTTAGGTATGCCTGATTACACGAAGCCTTTCACATTGTTTTGTCATGAACGTGATGCATGCTCTTTGTCTGTCTTGACCCAAGCCCATGGTGGCGTAAACAGACCAGTAGCGTATTTTTCAGCTACTTTGGATCCGGTTGCAGCAGCACTCCCAGGGTGTTTGCGCGCCGTAGCAGCAGTTGGTATCAGCCTCACTCAGAGTGAAGGAATAGTGATGGGACACCCAGTAACAGTCATGGTCCCTCACTCAGTTGAAATACTTTTGACCCGCTCCCGAACGCAGCACATGACGGGAGCAAGGCTTACAAGGTATGAAACGATAATTTTGGGCTCACCGAATGTGCAGCTGAGAAGGTGCACTACGTTGAATCCAGCTACCTTGATTCCTGGAGAAAATGCTGAAATTGAGAACGCTGAAGACGTCGAGCATGACTGCCTTCAGGTGACTGAATTTTGCACAAAACCCCGACCGGACATCAAGGATACTAAACTTGATGAAAATGACCAGATTCTTTTTGTTGATGGTTCATGTCTAAGAGATGGGATGGGGATTTTGAAAGCAGGATATGCTGTATGTACTGTAACAGGTGTCTTGGAAGCGGGATGGCTTCAAGGAGTCTATTCTGCACAAGTAGCAGAACTTGTAGCCCTTACCAGAGCATGTCAACTGTCTGCATTGATGAAAGTCACCATTTACACTGATAGTCAATACGGGTTTGGGATTGTGCATGACTTTGGACAACTATGGTCACAGAGAGGTTTCCTGACTTCTTCAGGATCCCCAGTAAAGAACGGGGAGAGAATAAGGGAATTGTTACATGCCATTCAAGTGCCAGCTGAAGTTGCAGTGGTAAAGTGCAGTGCTCACACGAAAGGACAGGACTATGTGTCTCTGGGAAATGCATATGCAGATCAAGTCGCAAGATTTTGTGCTTTGAACTGTATATTGCTAAGGGATGATTGGAATACAATAAGTGAACCAGAACTCGAACCAGCTGAAGCATTTGCCTTGAAGGTCGTAGATACAATAGAGGAACTAAAAGCACTACAGAATAATGTCAGGGAGGATGAAAGAGATTCCTGGATTAAATCACAATGTATAAAGAGACAAGACGAGTTATGGGTTTCACATGAGGGAAAATATGTTTTGCCAAATGGTCTCTTATCACAGCTTGCGCGGTTCTATCATGGGCAGGCTCACCTAGGGAGAGATGCCATGATAAGATTGTTCAAAACTGATTGGTTTAACCCCAGATTTCGCCAAGCTGCAGAAGCAGTTTGCCATCGATGTGTCACTTGCCAGCAGATGAACCCAGGGAAGGGAACAGTTGTGAGCGCGAGTCACATTGGTAGGGCAAGCGGTCCTTTTAGCCGCATGCAGATGGACTTCATTGAGATGCCTGTGCATGGGGGTCTGAAATATGTGTTGGTGATTGTGTGCATTTTTAGTCACTGGATTGAGGCATACCCTACACGTAGAAATGACAGCCTTACAGTTGCCAAGCTATTGTTGAGGGAGTTGATACCACGTTTCGGATTCCCGATCTCTTTAGAATCAGATAGAGGAAGTCACTTTAATAACGAGGTGATAAAGTTACTTTGCGAAGCGCTGAACATTGAGCAAAAGCTGCACTGTAGCTATCGCCCTGAAGCCTCAGGACTGGTGGAGCAGATGAATGGTACGCTGAAATCGAGAATGGCAAAAATATGTGCATCGACAAATTTGAAATGGCCTGACGCATTGCCCTTAGTGCTAATGTCAATGAGAAACACTCCTGATAGAAAGACTGGATTGTCCCCGCATGAAATTCTCATGGGCAGGGCTATGAGACTTCCTGCAGTTCCCGCAAACATGCTTTTGAATATTACGGATGATATGGTGTTAGACTACTGCAAAGGACTGGCTGACGTGGTTCGCTCTTTCTCTCACCAGGTGGAAGCGACCACCTTGCCACCGATCCAAGGTCCAGGACACGCACTGAAAGCAGGTGACTGGGTCGTGATAAAGAAGCACGTGAGAAAATCGTGTCTGGAACCCCGTTGGAAAGGCCCTTTTCAAGTGATCCTGACGACAACTACCGCTGTGAAGTGTGTGGGGGTTCCCAACTGGATTCACGCCAGTCACACAAAGAAGGTGTTGTGTCCCACAGATGAGGAAGTTGAAGCGCTGAAAATACCAGTGCCTGACAAAACAGTGCCGAGTGCTGAAACAGAACAAAAGCGAACTGAAAGCGAACAAGCAGAAGCAGGAGAGAAAGAAATATTCTCTGACGACGAAGACACCAACTCACTTGGGGGAAACCAAGTAGAAAGTTCAGACAGCGACGAAGAAGCTGCAGGTGACAAAGAGCCTGAAGCAGCTGAGGGTAGCAAAAAGCCTGAAGCAGCTGAAGGTGACAAAGAACCTGAAGCAGCTGAAAGTGATACAGAGCCCGAAGAAAGTAACGGTGACGAAGGGCTCGAGAAAGGTGAAAAAGCAGGAGAGCCTGATCAGAGGAGGGCTTTCCCAGAAGCAGACGATACAGAAAAAGAAAAGGAGAACGTGATCGATTCCCCGGAAGAAGGGGATAAGGGAGAGAAGAACGAAAAGGTTCAAGCTTCCACAGAAAAGACAGCAGGTCCATCAAATGGACATGGTGCAAAGAGAAGACTGAGTATCTCACCAATAAAAGAAAAGGGTAAAGAAGGTTTGAACGAGGGCGGGAGGCCAAAAGTGAAAGAGAAAAGAAAAGAAGTGACTGTCGTGGAACAATCGTCAAGTGAAGAAAAAGACTTGACAAAAGAGGAAAGTACCAGCGAAGCAGAGTCGAAAAGAGAAGCAAAATTGAAAAGGAAAAGGATACCAAACAGGAGATATTCCGGTCCTGAATGGGCATATGCAGTCAATGATGATTGGACTGACGAGTTTGTATCTCTAAGCATCGAGAACGAAGAAGAAGAAGAGATACCAATAGAAAAGAAAAGTTTCATAGACTCTGTCGATTGAAAGAGTAAATGATATTGCTTGCTACAATATAACGTGAAAGAAACAACCAGCTGAGACATTGTTAAACCGGATGAGACATTTGCTAAACTGATAAAGACTGAGTTATTGCCGAATTGAGACAAATGCTGCTAACCGATAAGTGACTGGCCTTTTGAAGAAAACGGTGTGAACATTGTGCTCGTTCAGCTTTGCAACTGAATTGCCAAATAGTTTCATTTATAAGTGCTTCTAGCTCTCTGATTCTATACAGATCATGACGCAAAACAATAGAAAGAAATATTGTAAATACGTGTGTATAGGCTTGGTAGTAACATGTGTAATAATAATAATGGCAATTGTGTTTGGAATGCATGGGAAGGGTGAGAATGAGACTATTACTGCTTCTGCCATTGTTCCTGTTACTGTCACTGAACTAACACCATTGAAAAGACTAGCAATGGATGAGAGGCTCTTGCACGATAAGAAAGAGCTTTCGTATAACGTTTTCTATCGCTTACTAACAGAGTATGTTGAAACCATGGATGCGAAGGATTGTTATGTGTGTACACAGATACCGACATCGGTAAAGGAAGGGGTGACTTATCACCACATGCCTCTTACATATGGGATTACATGTAGTATAGTAATGTCTAGGTTTTATGGTCAATCTAACATACAGTATTTTTACTCGAATTATGATGTTACCTTTGCTTATGTTCCTATAATAGCGCAGCTAAGCCAGACTGCAAAATATTGGGATTATAAAATTATGGGGGAATTTTTCGAGCCAATGCAACCTTTTGAAACGGCTCATGCTCATAGGGAGAACCTTACTTGCTCAGTCTCTGCTGTAGAAATAAGCTTTTTAGATCGCACAGATGATAGAAGGGCTCAAATGAAAGCGAAATTAGAAAAGGAGCTACATAAGAGGACTTCAGTAGATAATTATGATTTTGCTGCTATAAAAACACAAGGGAAAATAGCTTTAGATGCTTGGCATATAGGGAAGTTTTGTATATATCGAGGTGAATCTTATTATGACAACATTTTTGTAGGAGCGAGTGAATGCAAACATACGTTTATTTTTAAGGCCAAATGGACATTCATGATGAACGGACTTGACCCTGTCATTCCAGGTGTGTATTATATTTGTGGGCATAATGCCTATTATCGTCTTCCAAAGGGATGGTGGGGGAGATGTTATTTGGGTATAGTGTTCCCAAAGGTTTATCAACCTGATGACGTATCGATGATTCAAAAGACATCTGGATCTCATAGTATCCAGAAAAGAGAGACCGCAGCTGCTGTGGTAGGTGATATATTTGGAGCCATGATTCCTTCATTGGGAGTTGTGCTGAATTCCATCAAAATAGGAAAGTTGTCTACTATAGTGGATAACATGTTGACAAAGTTTTCAGGTGCTATAATCCTGATAGATGCTGAGCTTGCAGCGGAAAGAGCTATGACTCTTCAAAATAGGCTTGCTTTAGACATTCTTTTAGCAAAGGATGGAGGCGTTTGCAAAATGATTGGTGCACGTCACTGCTGTACCTATATACCTGATAATAGTGTGAAGATTAAAACTATGCTTGCTAATCTAACAAAAGAAAGTGCAGACTTGAAAGAACTGAAAGAACCAGGAGTGTGGGAGAAGGTTGGAAAGGGAATAGCTTCAGTGGGAAAATGGATTGGGGGAATTTGGAATGGAATATTATTGAAAATAATAGAAGGTATATTAATAATAATAATTTGTGTATTTGGAATTTGGGGAATAAAAAGGGGAATAATAATGATTATGGAAAGAATTAAAAGAAGAAAAGAAGAGAAAATTATGAAAAGAATGGCAGAAGAATACAAAGCGCAAACTAGGGGAATTAAAAGGAAAAGGGAGCTGACAGAATTTTAATGGAATAAAATTTGTGGGCGTGGTTTGGTGTGATGACAAGTAGTCATCAGAGGAGGGATTGATGAAGCAGAAAATGAAGGTTTTGATTTATTAACGCTTAAACGTAGTGCTGAAATAATCATGTGTGACATTAACCGAACTAATAAAGATTGTACGGGGATAAAATGTGCCCTCAGAGTAGTTTGCCATCATTTATATGCGTGCTTTATATAACGTGGTGAATTAGAATTGCACTAATCCGACATAATCATAAACGTGTGCTACGATTTGCTTGTTTGAAATGTTTTAGCTTAGCATTACTTTAGCGGAGGCTTTGGCCTAGTTGCCTGGTCTCACGGTTTGGATGCTCGTATTTTTCCACTGTGCTAATAAACGTGTATTCTTGCTTGAAGCTGTACTTTTCCACAGAAACCGTTCACATGCTTATCTTAAAGTTAGTGCCAGCCTGGCATATTTTCTCTTTAATTCAAGGTCGACTTGCAGGTGCGGACAATGGAGGCTCTGAGAGTAAGCTAATTGGGAGACAATGTTGCGATTTGCGTACCCATCTCCAAGGATAATGTATGCTTAAGTAAAAGCTTGAGAACTGTCGTTTTTGATTGGACAATTTGAAGCTAACCTATGAACCCTCCAATGAAGACCCTACAGGACTTGAACTGTTGTCTATAAAACCCAGGTGCACGAGGAGAAAGTAGCCATTACCAGCTCGATACCCGCCATTTTGCAGACTTCGTAGCTATTATGGCCCACTTTGCTGCGACGCCATTTTGAGAGACTTTGATTCTTTCTCTAATCGAGAGAAAGAGACTTTAAATGATTCTTGCCCTAGAGACTGTAACTTTGATTTGATCCCTTTGCATGAAGTAATAGTTTTACCTTGCCGCCGTGAGGCATTTGCCCCGTTCACCCCTGCCCCTTTGTCCCGTCCCATGCTGATCGAGAAACGGTACCCGTGATGACTGAAGAACGGTACCTGTGAGACGAAGACTTCCTTGTATGCTGATCGTAATTGGTAAATATGAAAGGCAATTGTAAAATTGCATTGTGTTTCTTTTAGGTAACCAACTGCTGATTTTGGTAAGAGCCTTAGCTAGGAGTTTTCTAAATTAATGTTGCCAAATTGTTTTTGCATGAAGTCCCACATGCTGATGCTAATTTGAGGTTAGACGAGGATTCCATATGTCACACGATGCAATTTGAGATCTTGTTATGCTGACTAAATGTACGCAATTAGTTCATTACAGATTATCGTATTAGTGCTTTGCATTGCCATTATCGAATGCCTTGTGATTCAAATGCTTCATAGATTACACTTGTTTCGACGTTATGGACAGCTATTAATGTTCATATACGTTTATCATTTGGTGTTGAGAAACATTTATATTGTGCTAGCTTTGTTAATATAGGGAAATAAATTCACTAACTTTGCAATAAACTGGTGTGGTTATTCCTGACTGAAAGGTCAGGGTTCGCCGAAATGTATTCTGGATTAATTGTTAAGTGTTATGTTGTTCAAGGTGTTGCTTATGTTCGTTATTGATTATTGATTTTGATGAGAATCGATCGATTAAGAGTACCAAGAGTTCCCACTTAGTCAAAAGATTCATCGGCCTAAAGAGCGTCCAAACGTAGGTAAATTATTACTACGGACCGCTCTATCAAGGTATATTCCTTACTCGCAAAAATTTCACTTTTTTCAATCCTGGAAAAACTCTTTGCCTCATGTAATATGCTGCTGTCAGGAGTTGAAAGCAGAGGTTAATTTTTTTAGTCCCATCCTTTGGAGATATGGAAATAAAATCCTGCAGATTAGCAGTAAAATAATGTTTTAATCAGTGAGATATGCTACCAGACTGGGTAAAGGGACAGGAGGAATTGGGGCAGTTGTTGTTAGCTTGGAATTGTAGCATGATTTTATCCTGCAGGGATCTAAATTAGGTATCTACATTTCTCTAGGAGTTCCAGATAAAAACCCTTCAGTAAATCCTTCAACGTGCCCAGGAGACCAGGAGAGTGGCCCATACAGTGGCCCATTTGGAAAAAACTTCAGGTCAGCTAATTCTGTTGTTCCTTCTTGAATTTATTGAGGGAAATTACGTAAATCACCCCATGACAATTTAGCAATCTGGCTGCCAGTACCATTCGTAGCCGCTGTACCTGACCCTCTTTCCTTGTTCTTTTCAGTGGACAGGGACTATCAGATGTTAAAAGGCCTTCAATAATATCAATTTCAGGATCATGAACAGCACATGGGTTTAGTGAGGGGATGTTAATATTTTGCTGGATCTTATAAGTAATGTGCGTTCTACAAACACCCATCCTCACTTCAGCCGTAAATGACACATTAGCAGTAATGACAGATCTTACATTAGTCGAGTGAACAACTATACCTCGTGAATGCTACTGTACTGTGTCAATTTTTTCCTCCACCAAATTGATTGTGTTATTCACTAGCCCCATTACTATAGTTAAATATTTGGTAAGTGAGAAAGGACTTGAGGGAAAGAGAACCTTCCCTCCTTTGGCTGGGGTAGCTTTCCTCTTCCCTATTATCGAAAGAGGGTTGTATACGGCCTACCTTAGAACTTACTCTGGGATCCTGTAATCTAGAGCCAAGAGGGGTGGTCCAGCTCTGCCTCCTCCAGGCTCTGACAGGTGCAGACGGCCCGCTCTTTGCCAGGTATCTGCGTAGGCTGCACCTAGGCATGTCCAGCACAGTAGGAGTCGGGCAGGGCTTTTGAGTGTGTGTTGGGCACCTCCTTTCTGACCACAGAAAGAGCAGGTTAGTCCTGGGACCTGGATTCTCTTTGTGATAGCAATGTGCCCCATGCTGCGGGAGCCAGGCTGCACTTTTGGGCACGTGTTTAGTTCCTTCCCGCAGGCCACACAAAGAGACAGTTAGTCCTGGGACCTGGAGCCCCTTTGCACCAATTTGAGGGGTCATTTCGAGGTATAACACTGACTGAGTTTTAGCATAGAAATGCATATTAATAACTAGGTTACTTTCATTTTCAAGGGATCTCAGTAGAAACTCAAAATGAGAGTAGCCAAAGAGAAAATGAGTAGCTTTGTTAAAAAAACAGCTCTTCAGACCTCTTTTTGATTTCTAAGATCACCTGCAAGAGCAGCTTACGAGGAATAGTTCACCGTTCGTGTGTTCAGCAGTAGAATGAGATCTCCCTCCCCCTTTTATAATTAGCAGCAAATCTGCTATGAAAATGGACAATATTTTTAATGAATCGAGGCGAAATACATTGAGCTGCAGCAAGAGTGTGTGTATGACGCCCACTGCATTTAACCCCCAGAGCCATCTTCCCTTTCTTTTCGAGACCCCCACAAAACCCGCAACGAGTTAAACCTGCAATAGCTTTGTTTAGGTGCCCTCGATATTGCTCCTCTCTCTTTCTAGCACAACTTTACTCCCTACCTCCTCAGCTAAAATTGCCCCTTGATTTAAATATGGGCGTGACCTGTTACCCGTTGGCCCCTGACAGCAAACTGTTTTAGGATTTATTTACACCTTTAACACTTTACTATTGTTTAATCTTCGAAGAGCTAATTCGCTTTAAAAAGTGGTCTTGTTTGAGAAGTTTTTGCTTCGAAAACACACTATTTAAATTAAAAAAAAAATATAGCAGCTTCTACAATACTATGCAATTCTTATAATTCGTAGAACTTACAAAATCCCGAAAAACTTGTAGTTTTGAATTATTATAGTGTCGTGTGCTACCTCATAATACAAGAAATCCAATTTCTGTGCACGGAACTCAAGTTCCCTTTTAACTAATGCACCCAAACGTCGTTCACATGGTATTCATTCTCTGTCAAGTGTTCAATTATAGGAAAAATATCATCATGAATAAAAACAACAAAAATATTGTCAATTTTCATTCACAAATTTAGAAATCTGCTGTGGCATCAAACAGACTAAATGACACTCGTGGACCACGTGGATCTGTCCAAGTTGCTGGTGGGTGTTTCAAAGGCAGATGTGTGACTTTTCCTGCCCTCCCTGCTGAAGGATGATTTTTGGAGAGAGCATCTCCAATGAACACCAAGGAGATCGAATGTTTAGTGTTTTATTACACAGCCTCATTGCCATCCGCTGTATGTGGGTCTCAGTGGAGTTTTCTTCAGCCCGTTATCCGGAATTTGTCCACATTCGGAGCCTCGGAGGCGTTTGGATGCCGGTGTAAAGTAACACTTCAGTGGCGTGGGGTGGGGGGGCGGGGGCTGGGGGGAGGCCCCTTCTGGGCAGGACACCATCCTGAGACCTCCCGAGTGAGTCCGTAGAGGGGGGTTCTTCATGTACTGTGCAGGAGGGCCCCTTCAAGTTTCGTGATGCCAC
Source organism: Pleurodeles waltl (assembly GCF_031143425.1). NCBI lineage: Eukaryota > Metazoa > Chordata > Amphibia > Caudata > Salamandridae > Pleurodeles > Pleurodeles waltl. The sequence goes on along the minus strand of NC_090443.1, from coordinate 19,576,556 downwards.
TGTTCAGTGGAGACGTTGAGCTTAGCTGATGCGGTCAATCGGTAGGATAATCACTCCCACCTCACAAATCAAGGCTGATGACATCGAAAAACTGTCAATGGATAGTTTGTGAAATCCCAGGGTTGTTGAAGACAAGTTATCATAAAATCGCCCCCAGGGGTCAGGATGGTAGGCCGGCATTCTTTGCAACAAGAGGTTTGTCGAGGGTGATCGATTACTTGTGTCCTTGCCACCTGAGTGACCAGTCTGTAGGCCTTGCTTTGAAACTGTCTCAGTGCTTCTATTGAGTCGTTGTTATTTTTGGTTTCCTAAGTACAAACTCAAAAGCTGTAGGACAAATAGCTGGAGGGACTTTTGTGCCTTCTTCAAAGCTTACGCCAGCTTTATAGCTACTTTACCATCTCTACACCTATATCCAAAGGTGCTTGTAGCTACACTAACTCACCGATCGGTACCAGGTACACACCTGTGTCGGGGAATACACCCTTCAGCCAACAAATGGCACCCAAGTTACAGCCAATTTGTTTAAGAGGAAGAAGGTTATTAAAAACAAAAATTAAAGATAAAAGATGCTGTGTGATAATATGTAAAACATTATTCCACCAAAAATATGTAACCACGGTAGCTGGTTTATTTCAAATTAATCATTAACAAACGTATTATTAATATATCAAACAATTAACTACAAATACATGCATGCATTATTTTTTTCTTTAAAAATACCTATAAAGAATAAAGAATAAAAATGACACATCATGATCTCTTCAACGTTACAGCCATCTTCCAAATATGTCACTATACCAATATGAATATCTATCCAGTATCATACATATATCATGCAAGATTTATGAAGAACAATACAAATATTTTTAACGAGTTTCAGCGGCCCAATTTAATACCTTCACCTTCTTCAAGACTTAAAACGTGACCTTCCGAAATAGTTTTTCGTTTTTTATGGATTTTAATATCAGAACTCATTTCATTTAACGCAGTGTAGACAGAGACATAAAAAACATAAATTACATATTTATTAAATTTGAAATTATTTTGGAATTATTTTACACAATCTACAAAACATCTACATAAGTACAATTCCTGTAACAGCACAACATACATACACATGGTCTCCAGTAGCGGTGAGTTCTCCATAATGCGACGGGTTGTGGCGCAATGCCAAAAAGACTCACTGATGCTGGCTGCGTGGCTCTCCCTGAGTCCCGGACCGGTGACGAGCAGGAAGTTGGTTCACGATTCCCTGTCATGCCAACAACTAATCCTTGAGCTGCTCTTATGCTGTTTGCAGCATGGGCGCTGCTCCAGGATTGGCTGGAACAGGCTACCTCAGTGCTCATTTTGAGGCTGGGAGCTTGGGCCAGCAAACTCCCAGCTGTTTCAGAGGCCTGGGGTTGCTGGGTCTACAGTGGACATGTCAGATAGGCCAAATGTAGACATGCTGCCCCGCCCCCTCACAGACGCACTGTAATAGCAGCGTGGGCCAGCAGTGCCGCACACAGAATAATAAAATGGCAATCATCATTTTATTATTCTGTGTGTTTACCTGCGGTGCGAGCTGCAGGTGAATTTTAATTTAGTCAATATAATAAGATTTTATAACTATCCATCCCCACTATAATGTTCACCTGTATAGGCCTAATACTTTCTCTCCTACACATCAGGGGACCTTCCTTCAGTCACTGGTGTGGAGCAAGCTGTTATCTAGGATTCCGAAGGGCATCATAAATATATAAACTGATGCAATTTGAGATGTTAAATTCATGTATAGTAAATCGCAAAGGTTTTTTAAATTATAAAATATTTTAAACATTTGGCTTACACATCAAATATTATTTCTTTAAGGGGTGACTTGTTCACTGGCAAACCTCTGCCTTTTACCTCCATAGAACCCAAATATGCTGTAATTATCACACTTCCAAAATCAAAATTATGTCTGCTTGACTTCTCATCTCCTCCGAGGAATACAACGTCATTGCAATTCGACTTACTAACCTTAAATGTCCATTACTGACATCTCTGGCTAACATATAGACTTGGTCACTTCATAACAACAGGGGATGCTCTATTATTATAAAAAACACGACCCATGTAAAAGCTTAAATGGAGTGTGATAGTGCTTCATATTTCTGTGACAAGTACTAAATCTTCGCTGTACTTTTAGCCAGAGCTCTTAGCAACATTCAAACTTTGAGGTTAGAACCAGTTTATTCATGAGTTTGTCTGAGTCGACTCTCCCTGTATTCAAACCATCAAATAAAGTGCAAAAATTAACTTGGGTAACCCTTCTATGATGACACCTCGCAAACACTAAAAGACCTGAGAGTAGACTTAGGGGCTGATTACGAGTTTGGCAGTCTGAGGACCACCATGCTTGCAGAGGCGGTCTGACCATGAACGGCATGGCAGAGCGGACCGCCTTATTACGAGTTTGGCAGTCGTACAAACAGAAGACCACCAGCTGTCTTCCTCCACTGCCACCGACAGGCAGCACAGACTGTCACGGTCAACTGAAAGCACAAACAGGCCAGTCGATCCCGTGTTTCCACCGGCTCCATTACGAGATTCCAAACCCAGTATGTGATTGAGGCGGTCCAACTACCATGTACAAGCTGTCCGGATCGACAAAATAAAGGAAGATACCTGGAGACAGCTTCACATGTTTGGAGCCTCCAAGCAGCCCTTTGCAAACGTCATGCTGCTGCTCCTGCTTGCTGAAAGACAACAAAATCAGTGCTGCGGTTGTCGACGTCAACTGTAAGTACACACACCCACCTGTAACATTAACCCTTTAAAAACAACACACTGTGCCGGCAAACACATCATGGGGGCGGAGGTAGGCCACAGGCAGCAGCTATGCGTTTCACTCAAAACACACTCACTGACATACATCAACAAGGACACCTATACACACCCAATATGCTAGGAAAGGGATAGCAGGACAAAGGTGTACCCAACAAACCAGCAACTGATTGTGTTTATTAAATGACCAGTTCATAAGTCCAAGGCTATACACCAGTCCATTCCGAGTCCCCAAATGGCACAGTGTTGGGCCCCTACTTGACTCCTGACTACCATGTAACCTCCACAGGAAGGGGCATCAAGGGGGCAGGCAGGCACCTCAGGGATTATCCAGGGAGGAGGGATGCTGGGGGGTGTTGGGTTTGGGCTTGAGAGGGGCGGATCCTTCTTGGGAGGGGTGGGGTTCTTCTTAGCGGGGGAGGGGCATGGGTGCTTGCAGACGGTGCAGGGCAGGCCTTGGAGATGGAAGGGATGGCCTCGGATAGGTTTGAGGTCCTTTTGGATATCGTATGGGGGCAAACAGGGATAAGGCCAAGATCACACAGGAAAGGTTTCTTTGACACACAGGGATATGAATCAGAAGGGGGTTGGGATTTGGAGGTTAAGGGAGTGGATGTCTGACATTTAGTAGTGAATATCTTGGGTGTGTGCTTGTGGGAGGTATGCTTGTGTGTGGTGGGTGCCTGTTGGGTGGGCGAGTGAGGATGTTTATGTGTCTTGGGCTGAGAGGGGTGGAGGTGCTGGTTGATGCTCTGTTGGGGTGGTGACTGCAGGTATGGTAGATGTGGTACATGTAGGTGTCTGTAGTTGTGGTGTCTGCAAATGTGGTGACTGGGGTGGATGTCTGTGGGTCTACTGGGTGGTGTCTACAGGTAGGTTGGGTGTGGTGGCTGTTCAGTAACTGTTGATGTGGTGACTGTAGGTATGCCAGATATTGTGTGTGTTATGCTGGAGGGGGGTTTCAGGGAAAGTTGTGACTGTTGCTGTGTCTGCAGGTGGATGTTGTTTGTGTGCTTGCTGGTTTGTCTTGTGGTGCTTGTGTTTGTGTGTGCTACCTTTGTCTGTTGAGGTGAATGCACGAGAGTCTGTCTGTGAGCTTTTATTAGGTTGGGGAAGAGGGGATTTGGACTGGGAAGAGGAAGGTAGAGGGGGGCGGAAGACAAGGGTGACTGGCTGCCATCAGTGTGAAGGCCAGAGCCTCAAAATACCTCTGTAGGCCAGCAATTGCACCACATATGCCCTACAGGAACACATTGGTCTGCTGGACTTGAGTTGCCAGTCCCTTGATGGCATTCACAATGGTGGACTGACCCACAGAGATTGACCTTAGGAGGTCAATAGCCTCCTCACCGAGGGCAACATGGGTGACATGGGCTGCGGCAGAGGTGCCTATGGAAAATTAGATGCCCATCATCTTGGGTGAGGGGGCACGGCCAACTGGGTGGGGAGTAACAGGGAGGGCGGTGATAGAATGGGGTGGCGGACAAAGATGGTGCTGGGGATTCCCTGATGGCTCCGCCATCACTAGGGAGTGACCACTAGAGGAGGAAACCAATGCATGCCATCTGGAATCACAAAAGTAACACATGAGAAGTTCAGGCTCTCAGATAGCTACAATAGCATGGATGAAGTCTAGCAACCACACTAACCATACCACAAGTAGGTGACGACTCCACCCTCAAACCTGTGCCATCTGCAGCAGACCCCAGTGAGCCAGTAACCAACAATTGGATCCCATTGTAAGGTACCGTACCAGTTACACAGACACAAGCCTATGAACACATCTATTTTGCACTGATGTACAGACAATACCAGATGTTGCTAAAGAAATGCAGAATACACTGGTACAAATGTGCTATGCCTTGAGTAGCTGACATGGAAATATCCAAGTCACCATGGACACATCACAACTATGTACAGCTCCACAAGTCACACCTGCCCAAAATGAGTCAAGGAGGTAGTAACAAGGTCACTCAGACATGCCCCACATGTGGCGTTTCTAGGAATAACAATGAAGTCAGGTCCTAAATCTAATGGAGAAATGTCTCCAGAATACACACAGCAATGAATCTGTAAGGCCCAGGATAGCCACCACCAATGTCTGACACCCATCACAATGACATAATCTGAGCATGTTTATAGTAGACAGTTGTACCTTGCAGGAAGGACAGACATAGACCTTGCAATCACTAACAAAAGGACCCTAACTTGTTGTCCAATGAGAAGCAACATCACTACCCACATCTCAGACATGGCAAGCATGGCATCTGTCTGTGGATGAATCCCTGACCCTAAACACATGTGATGCAAACATCACTGCTAGTCAATCCATGATGCATGCTATGACCGAATAATGACCAATCATTACACAGGTGCAGTGGACCTCCAAACATGATTCCACATCAAGGGAAATATGAACATGAAGTGGATCCAGACTCTGGGCCTAGCTGTCATGTCCCTCATAGCTAATGCAGTTCTACATGACTAATGACATACTATGAGGCATGAATGTATCTGTCAGACGACATATGATGGTGGCACACTCCTGTCTGTGGCACCACATGAAATGGACAACCATTGTAGGTGTACCAATACAACAGCAGTAATCCATGCATATATATGTGAGAGACTCTAGACATCATCCCATTTACATGGCTAGCATATGCCTAAAACAAGTGCATAGATATGTATCCTAAAGGGAACAGAGCACATGCAGACATGCAGGCACAGGGAATGATGGCTACAGAGATGGCACATCAATCATGCCAATGCACATTCCCCACTTACCAAGGGAAAGTAGTTTGCTACGGCTGCCAACAATTAGCGATGTAAGTCATGTCACAAGTATGATGGACACTTAAGCATCACAGACTGCAGTGAGGCACCAGCACCCATCATACACATGAGGAAACCTGCTCCTGGGTGGAAGATGTCAACCTACATACACCCCCAGACACATGGCAGAGTACAGTGACTCACATCCTACTTACCTTTGAGTGGAGACATCTGTTGGTGAAAACTAACACCTACCAGAGGAGGTAATTCAGAATATTTATACATTAAACACAGCCATATGTGCTTCCTGCTGAGCAAATGCACTGATCCCCACAGTTAAGTCCTAGGTCCCAGCTCCAAAAAGCAGAGCACACCAGTTGGAAACACATGGCCCGTCTACACAAGCTGGCTCCCAAATGATCTGTGACACATGACACATCCCCCATTGTCAGGGGAAGCAGTCAGTCCCTCACTTAATCACCTGGCAAAGGATCATGCAGGAATTTGCCTTGTGCTCACCCCCTTGTGGCTGCTGTGCTGTCCTCAAATGCCTATCCAACTCTGGGTAGGCCACCACCAAAATGCGGGCCATTGGGGGGGTCATTGTCTGACAGGCATCCCATTCATGTTGAGAGGACAGCCTCAGCTGGGCATCCGCGATCTTCCAGGCCTACTGTCTCAGGCCCTCCCACCTCTTCCGACAGTGGAGGTTCCGCCAGCTGTGGACCCCCAGGGTCTGCACTTTCTTGGCGATGGTTCTCCATATTCCCTTCTTCTGATAGGCATTGACCTGCATGCATGCAAAAGACAAGATAGGAAATGATGTCCACATGTCCCGTACAAAATGGCTGAGTCACATACATGTCAGTGTTCCCAGCTAAGAACATCCTGTCTTGACCATCATGCTCACCTGTGGCACATAGCAGTCACTGGCCACAGGGACATGACTACATACACTCCCTAATGGGCTGCTCTACGCACCACCCAGCTCTGACCCTGCAGAATCTAGATAGGCCAACTGTGACCTTTGTGGGAGTGAGTTAGCAACCTGACATTGATCAGAAACACTATGGAACACATCACACAAAGTGGCAACTAACAGGTAAACCCCTCAGGCAAGAATGCAGACAAATCTCCACTACCTCTATCATGCGCTGCATACAGTCCCTACAGACCACAACCAGCCTACAAACTGCCCCATTGCACTTGGCTCACACTGAAGGGAGTGACATGTTGCGCACACAAAGAGTTAAACCTGTCCATGTGTGAACATGTGCAGAGACAGATGCAGGCACATGCCACTTCAAGGTATGGGGGTCTGTGTGTCTCATCAACATTACAATACACACTTCCACACATGTGTCCCCTAATCCTAGAGTACCTTCTGAAAAACATGAGCATGCATTGTACATGTCCCGCTATATACCCAAACAACAGAGTCAGATATCATGGCTCACCAGTGAACAACACACTGTCATAATGTTAATGCAATGACCAAAATGCAGGTCCCTGCAGAGGACACTTTTGAGCTGGATGAAAGAGACAACAGGGCTGTGGGATTAAGGGAGCTATCAAGGCTATGTAACACACATTGTCAAAGATGATATGAGCACATCAGTCACAGATCACCAGCCTGCCCCTAATACCATTTCCATTCTAATCAGTGGAAAGAGGCTCAAGAAGCTGCATTGGCACCGAGGCATGATTTGGCATCATACAATGCTGTGCAGGAATCCTGGGCGTGGGCACAGTGTCACACTTCCATAGCAAAAGGGAATCCATACCAGCCCAGATTTTGACTGCTACTGCGAGAAACAATAGACAGGCCCCAGTCTCTGCATGCTGAACAGACAGATCTACATGAAACACCATATCCATTACTTACATGCATAACAGTACATCAGGTACCCTACAGCCAATTGCCATGTGGTGTCTATGTGCAAAGCTGAGGGACATAATGAGTCATTACCTGGCTTCCGAACAAAAGTCCAACAAGGCCGGATGTGGCTTGAGATTACTGTGCAAACATAGACAGAGCTCTACTTACAAACAACCGACACATACAACAGGCATTAACCCCTCCTGCTGTCATGCAATCACATGTGACCTCTCATTGAGAACATCTTCTGGCAAGAGTTGCCTGGGGATGGCTATTATGACACCTCACCTACTCATGTGCATCCCACACACGTTGAGTCAGGAAACACTTAATACATACTCACCACATTGCCTCAGGACTCAAAATCTGTCACTTGACATAGAAACATACCCATTGACCCAACCATTGATGCACACTGACAGCACATACAGTGCTTTGACTCCACAATCTGACAAACTGGTCCAAACCCTAGGCATTCTAAAGGTAAGATATGTTGAAGTACTGAGAAAAGTGTGCACATAGGGTACTTATCTTCTCTTCTGGTGCACCATAGAGCTGTCCATACAGGGATAGGACCTCCCCTACAAGCTTCTCTAGCTCCCCTGGCAAGAAGGCATGGGCCCTATCACCTGTTGGACGTGGCATAATTTGCTTCCAGAGGCGGTACACAGCAGCTCAGGTAGTGGAGGTGTTGCTGATAGCAGTGTCAGGAGTAAAGTGAGGGATTCAGCAGAAGATGGCGGTCATGCCTGCCATGCACGCAACTGTCACCACCGGCGGACACAGCCATTTGCCCAAGACGTCCACAGGCAACAATGTTGACCTATGGCTGTGTCCGTCGCGGTAGCATCCACCTACCGCCATGATGCCTTCTGCTGGCAGTCGTGGGTGGTTCTTAATGTCCAGTGAAGTAGGTCAGGCACCCACCATTTTAGAGGCATTTAATTTGATTAATTGCTATTTTTAATGCGTCACAATTCCAAATATGTTGTTCAGGCGATTCATGAGTGCTGGCCCTGTCCTGTCATGTAGGTCAATTGATTTTGGTATCATTGGTATAACGTCAAGCTCATTTGACAACATAATGAGGGGCACAGCCCCCACCTCATCCCCCATGGGCAATTTAGGATTTGGGGCATTGAATCACAGTCCAAGTGGCAAGTTACATGCCCATTTTCTTGTTGTCAAGATAGATGATGTGTACACATATGTGGAAAAGCAAGGGGGAAACGTGTCCCTTATGTGTAATTGTGAGTGGTGATGTGTACTGTGTATCATGTCCTATGCTACTCACATGCCATGTCATTGTTCACAAATGACAAGTATTATGTATCTTGCAAGGGACACATTGAATGATGGCTATACTCTCCTTTTGTCCCACATAGTTACTCTGGGAGTGGAAGGATCAGATAATCTCCTGTGTCCGTTCACTGACAGATCATCAGGCCATAAAGGACAGACATATCATCCAGATCTATCGCCTGGATAGGCAGACAATTGTGGCTCTTTGTCATTAGTTGGAGCCAGATCTGATGCCAGCCATAGGTCATCTGAATAGCATACCACCCATCACTCAAGTCATGGCAGTATTGCACTTCCTGGTCACAGGGTCCTTCGAAAATACAGTGGCCCTATCTGCTTGGATGTCCCAACCCATGTTCAGTCTGGTCTCTAAGGATGTACTCTCAGCAATATTGAAACACCTGTACAGATACACCCGGTTTCCTCAACATCAGGATTTTGCCCATGTGAAGACTGACTTCTATGGTTTGGCACACATTCCACATGTGGTGGGAGCCAATGATGGTACACATGTAGCCTTGGTTCCACCACATGACAATGAACAAGTCTATTGGAACAGGAGGATCTTCCATTCCATCAATGTCCAAGTTGTGTGGCGGACCTCTACACTTCCCAGGTCTGTGTCTGTTATCCGGGTTCAGTCCATGATGCCTTCATCATGCGGAACAGCTGATGACACAAATCCACCCAGAGAGGGCCAGGCTGGTTGGTAAGTCACATATGTCATGTGTGTTTGTATTCTATGTCTGCTGCTAGTGAGATGATGCTTGGGAGTCGTGGTTGCGCATATGTCACATTCCATCACAGGGGATTTTGCATACCCAAACCGTCCATGGTTGCTGACACCGGTGATGACCCAAACTACGTCAGGGGAAGTCTGCTTCAATGTAGCTCATGGAAGGACACGGCATGTTGAGAAGCGGGCTTTTGAGGTCCTGAAAGCCATATTTCGTAGCATTGACAAGACAGGTGGAGCCCCCCTCTACTCACCCGGAAAAGTGTGTATCCCATATATTCCTGATGAGGGGGTGCTAGCAATGCCACAGGGTTAACCTCTGGAAATGCCAAGTGAGGATGACAGTGCTGAGGATGAAGGTGGTGACATGAGGGCAGATCCTATCAATCACTACTTCACTTGAGTGAAGTATGTAATGTTATGTGATTATTGTGACTGTAAGGGGAACTCTAGGGGTCAAGATGTATTGAGAAGGGCAAGACTGTTTTCAAGACACAGTGCATAATAAGGGCAAGGTTTTCTGGCTAAGTCAGACTTGAAAATATGACTCTCTTGTTGATCTTCTTTGTTTGTGTTGGTCCCATTGCACTGCCAGTGGATCAACTGAAGTTTTAAATGGGGCTTGGGTCTTATGTATGCCTTTACCTGCTTAAACTCCTTATATATCATTCTTTCTTCCAGGTACCTTCACGCGCCATCCTCATGTGAGCATTTCAGAGATGTATTATTGGCAGGTAGCTGTTGCTGGTCTGACATGTGACGTGGACATGGATTGATCCATGAGACCTATGCCCAAGCTGCCCGGACAGTGGGTGTGCAGGGATCTGAGATATGCAATAGACTTGTTAGCTGTGGTGTGTTGGTCCAATGGTCTCATGTGTGTGATCATGTGGCCTTGTAACATGTTATTCTGTGCAGTCCATGCCTTCTACCTTCACATTGTGTTGACATTGATCCTGTATGATCTGTTAGTGGCTGACAATGTGTTTCCTCATTGCAGGCCAGTGTGTCTGTGCCACACCACTCACACTGGTTTGTAACATGCCGTCAGATGCTTGCTCATTGTAATGGGAAGAACCAGGGCTCAGGGTATATTGTAATGCCTTCTGTCTGTGTCATGGCGTATGTTAAGTTGGCAGACCTGTTTTAGTATGTGATAAGGGTCAAACTGGTGACAAAATCCCACAGTCTGTTAGCCTAGTCAACTGGACAAGGGCTGACAAAGCCCTTTCTTGTGTGGTCTGCAGGACGGTACATTTGGGATATCTGGCCTGACTCAAAAGGGCTAAGATGTTCTTGGCTATGACTGTACAGAAAGTGTTAACAGCATATGTGCAATACAGTACAATAAAATGTTTGTTGTGACCATACACTTGTGACATTGTGTTGCTCGTCATCCTCAGCATGACACATACCTGAGACATCTCCCTACATCCATTACCTTCTTATGTATTACTCATCTACGTCACCTGTGATGAGCATTCGATATTTCAGACAGTTTAAAAAGAGAAGTAGCAGGCAGTGTTTTAGTTATGGGTGTGTTTATTTACATTACTACAGAAATCAATAGTGATACTGGAATACAAAAAAGAAGTAAGGTGAAGGTATCAGTCATAGTGGATGTAATCAAAAGATTAGAGTCCACAACATTTGAAGTCCAAAGTCCAGTGTCCAACTAGCAAGGAAAATAGAAAGTGGGTAAGGAACAGTCAACAAAGTGAATCTGTGACACGCAAAGGAGTGACATCAGGAAGTGGTCACTTCCTGCAGTGGTTGGTGTTTTGTCATCCATGCCTCCTGGATTCTTGGCTGATGTCCCAGCTTGCGGGGAGGGGAGGGGTTTGAGTAACTACAGATGCAGGACTGTCTGAGGTGGGTGCTTCCTCTGGCATGGCCTCCCTTCCAGTGACTGGCACCAATGAAGGGCCTGGTGTGGATGCACCAAAGGAAGAGGTGGGATGTTGTCGATCCCTGCTCTGGTAGTATTGATGTCCCTCAGCACTTCTTTTAGGGAGGCCATGTGGGTACTGTGTGCCTCCCACTGTTCACGCATTTCCCAATGGAAATCCCTCTGTAGCTCTTCAATTTCTCTGAGTTCGGTTAGTACCTGGCCCATTATGCCTTGGGAATGTCAGTAGGCTCCCAAGACCTGGCTGATGGTATCCTGGCCAGGGACATCACCAGGAGACTCTTGCCGCTGTGCCACACCATCCCTCCCATGCACCTTGCCCCCACGTGCCTTTGTTGCAGCCTACCCCCTTCCACTGGTTCCAGGTCCTTCATTGTCAGAGTTGGCTGGTTGTGACTCAGGAACCTGGACTGGGGGGCACAAAGTGTTGGTGACTGTCCTTGGGATAGGGGCGACTGGCTGCCTGAGGTGTAGGGGCTACAGAGCTGGGAGGAGACAATGTGGTCAGGCTGAGGCTGACCAGTGTCGTCTGACCAGATTGCTCGGATAGGCCAGAACTGTCCCCAACGTCCAGCGGTCCAGGAGTGGTATCCTTACTGAGGGCTTCGTCCATGGGGATAGTGGCAGCATCCTCAGTTGTGTCAGTAGTTGCAGTGCCAGCTCAACCTGTTGATGCGAGAGAGACAATGTTTGTGGTTGCATTGTGATATTTACCTTCAATAGTTGACAGTGACATTGGGCTAGGGCCATGTTCACATTGGATTTTCTGATTTCCCTTATGTGTCAGCTACACATCTTATCATTAGTAATAACCTAGCGTTTTAGTCACATACCAATTCTGGTCCAATGACCTACCCTCATACTGTCTGGAATTTTTAGCTGTTGGAGGGATGATAATGGACTCATATCTTGCCAGCAGTGCAGGCAGAACAGTAGCTGGGCAGGACGTTGTTTGAGTCATCTTGACATTTAGTTGTCTGTCATGCAGGCATTGGCAGAACCTTGGATAAAAAGTGATAGTTGTCATTCTGTAGTCAGTGCGTTATGGATATGACTAGTGCCAATGCCATACAGATGACACATCTTGGGGCCTTAGATCTGTCTTACATGTTCTTTCCAGACGTTGTGAGATGTCCTTCCTGTCTACACTGTTTTCATATTGGCATAGCATCTCAAGATGGATGTGTGTGTGTGGCTACGTCAAGGGGTGTACCATGACCTGTATCTTTGTCCCTCCCAGGTGTTTCAAGTTCATTAGTGGGTTCACGGACAGTGGCACAATGTCATATGGACACAGGCCTGATGTTTGGGGTTGAATGGCCTGGCCCTCCTAGAATTTATAGTGACCTTACTCACATCAAAACACACAGTTCACACTGTCTGTCCTCTGAGGTGAGTAGACTTCCATAGCAAGTATACCAACAAGGATATTTGAACATATGCAGAGTGTGCTGGTCATTTGATTAGGTAGACAGAGCCTCCTGGCCTTAGGAGTCATGTGACTCCCTGTACTACATGCAGTCATTCAATGTGCCTCACCCAGGTGTGTGCCCCTCATGTGTCTATTCCCAGGAAAAAGTATTTTGGCATGTGCACAGTGGACTGTTCCTTGGAGCGAGGGTAAGGTATACTCCTATGAGTTCTAGCCACTGCTCTACCTGTATCACACACACAGTACAGTTGTCCTCCTCTCTCTCAGGTGAGTACAGTTCAATGGGTGAGTAGAGGGAGAAGGGTCTTGCGTATCAGGTTATACTGTGTTGGCTTGGGGGGTGACACTAGTATTGCCCCCTGGCCTTGGCATTCCTGTCAGTGCCTGGCCTACTCCCAGACACTGTACAGTTGTCCTCCTTTCAGGTGAGTACCGTTCATAAGGGAATTGGAGGACAAGATAATTTTGAATGTGGTACAATGTTCTGGTTTTTGCAATGGTAGAACAGTACCTGCTAGGAATTGTGGTGCTGTCATTTCCCTGTGCTACACACAGTATACAGAGATGTGGTTTCCCCAGTTGAGTCTAGTTCCTATGTGAGATGGCAGACAGTAGTCTTAGGGTGACTGGGCTGGTGAGTAAGTGGACAGTGAAGGTGGGCAAAGGTGAGCATTGAGCATGCATGACAATGTATTTGTGTGCCATTTGTATTGTTGTGACATACCCGACTCCAGTCCCCCAGGTATTCCTGTCAAGCCCTTAAAATGCAGGATGGGCAAGACTTTCTCCTCCCATGATGTGAGCTAGAGGGGAGAAGGTGGGGGACCATCAACAGTCTTCAGGACCACAAGGTGGTGCCTGCACGCCATGGAATGAATTTTCTCCCTGAGGTGTTTCCACCACTTGCTGATGTCGTCCCTTGTGAGCAGGGAGATGCCTACAGAATTCACTCTGTCGATGATCCTTTGCCACATTTCTATTTTCCTAGCTATAGTAGTTAGCTGGACTTGGGCTCCAAATAATTGTGGCTCTACTCTAATGATTTCATCCACCATGACTCTTAACTCGTCATTTGTGAAACAGGGATTTTTCTGGGGTGACATGGTGGTGATGGAAAAAAAACAGGTAGGTGATGGCTGCTAAACAGTTGATGTGGAGTAATTGGAGTGGGCAGGTGCAATTGGATGTGATGGCTGTGCGTTGAAGATGTGGGATATGTGGTTGTGATAGTTAGAGGTGTGTCTAATCTATACTTTCTTGTAGGGTCTTGCTGTGGGAAATTCAAAGGAATGTGGTGTGTGAAAGAGGTGGGTATTATAGTGTGGTTTACATGTGTGTTGGGAGTGTGTCCGTCGTGTTGTTTTCAAATGCATCCAATGTGGTGTTGTATATTTCTATGAAGACCGCAATGGCAGGACTGCCACTGTGATTTTTAACTTCTAATTCAGTAGGTGGTTGGTTGACGAGCTTGTGGTACCATTGGTTAGACCACCTATTTCCCGCCCGCTGGGTTTTGGCAATCCTGGATGTGTAACTCATAATACGTCAGTCTGTGTGACTGCCAACATGGTGGTCTTTTGACAGCTGTCACTATGGCCGTCTGGCGGTCTGACTGCCAAACTCATAATGAAGCCCATAATCTTCAGATCTCAGTAGTGTTTCTTCACTCTCACCTCAATTTGATTTACACGTCAAGGCTTCAAACTGTGCCATGTGAGAAACCTAGAACCATGGAGCAAAAGAACCCTCCTTATGATTCTGTTATATACTTACCACCAATAGGCCTCACTTATAATCAACATTTACAATACACACCCATGTCACTTTGGTAGACCCCATCCAATAATACCTGGATGCTTGTAATCTGCCTTCTGATCATATATACTAGACATGGGTGAACTCTTCCTCTTCCCCTTCTGGGTCAAGCAAAAAAAAGAGAAGAAAAGGCTTAGCTAAAAAAGATTTTCAGATATAGTCATGGCAGAAGTAAAATCATATGCAAAAACTAAAATACGAAACCAGTAACTATTCAAAACATGTTACATTTCCTCTGGATTTAAAAATGACTGTTTATTAGTCTGATTTGTCCAATGTATGTCCCTGGGGAGCACCATCTTGACTTGAGGCAAATCACAGCAGCTCATCCTTAAAAACACACTTGTCACTAAAAGGCCATAAAGATTATTTATCCTATTAAAACATTAACCCACTGTACTCATATCATCCACTCAGTGATGAGTATAGAAAGTGGAATGAAAGTGATAAGTAACTCTGTGTACCCATGGTGGAAAGAGATAGCCAGCTTCACCTAATGCCTGATTACTTATTAGAAATCTTCATACCTCCGAATTCAAGACTTCCCTGTCTCAGTCCAGTTTCCAACCTTCCTACCCTTAAGTATATCGGCTTCACGACTGCAAAACGATTGCAGAGTCACGTGGAGCTCCTGTCATGCTCCATGACTGAGAGCCCCACGGAGCAGTGCTATGGTGGCTGGACGTGCTGCCGAACTCGCCACTTCGCTGAAAGCTAGCAGCTCCATCTCTCTCTGCTGCTAGAAAACGCCCGGAGGCTTGGGGGTATCCGAAGGTCGGATACTCTTGAAAAATTGAGTCTGCAGCACCGAGCATGGAGCTGCATAATGATGGCTGGAGTGCAACGATGAACGCGCCGCACTGATCCACAGCTGTGCTGGAATACATCTACACCCCCCGATATAGGAACTGGCTGGAGGCTGGGGCAGTGGATAATTCAGAGCCTGTGGTGTGCTGGTTCCAGCAACGTGCACCGCTCCTGGCTGACACACAGTGGAGTTGTCAGTAAATCACAGGATCGTGTTTTTTTTTCTTCTTTGCTTTCTAGAGGAATGTGGTGAATTCCTTTTTCCTCACGGCCACCCACGGAGGAAGGGAGACGAGGAGCGACTACAGCACACTGCAGCCTGCAGATGAACAGTAAAGTGATAAGTGATGGTTCTGAAGCTTTAAAAAGACCTTGTCAACGTGTGCTGTGCAGCGAGGGGGATAAGAGTGCAGCCTTTCCTAGTGTGGGGGGCGTATTGGAAATCAACACCCAGCGCCCTATGAGCAGAAGGTTTTTTTTTTTCTTCTCCTCTTCTGACTAATGAACTTTCGCCCTGCACTGATTCAAAACCTAAATCTGAAGGTAAAAGTTTCAGTAGCGTGTGGGATTTATAAGGGATTAACAGTCTGGCTGACTCCTAGTCAAACCACACCCTTAGTCCACCACAGGGGATAGGGGCACGACGGAAGCGGTTCACACTCAGGTGGATGTGGCTTGTGGCCTCCTTGTGCCCCCCGACTCTTTTGCTTCTGGTCTCTTTCTACCCCTGCCTCCTGGTTCTACTTTAGTTACAAAGTCGAGACCTTCTTTTTTTTTGTTGTCTTCACAATGAAACGTATGGCGCAAGGTACAGGGTCTAAATCTCGGACAATGGGAAAGATCCAGAAAGGATCTAAATCTAAGACCTTGACCCCAGCTTCAGGAAGGCTCAGGCAAAGTTCCAACCAACAAGACTCTGCAGGCCTTTTAAGAGAATCCCCTCGGACTCAGGATTTTTCACCGTCCTCCTCAGGTCTCACCGCCATGTCAGAGCCTAATATCGTGGAGCTTGTGGAACAGCCTGTCGATGGGCCATAACGGTCTATGGAGCCATCTCTTCAATTATACTCTCAACCCTCCTCTTCTTTTCAGGTAGGTGCAGTCACTGAATCTCCCTCTGTATCACCATTTTCAGCGACATCAGCTAACCTCTCTCTTGACCATCTTTCAACTTCCCCTCAACCCAAGGAGAAACAATCGGAGAAACCTGCTTATCCCTTGTTTTCAAATCCTAATAATAACTTTAAAGGTGCACTTAAATCGAGCATGAGGGGCTCAAAAGAAGGAGGGTGGAGAGGAGAACTCCCCAAGTGAGGCAACCCTATCGAACACTGGAGAATTTTCTGTTTTGGCTCCAAATACTGTGTCGGAAGGACCGTGTGCAGAAGTTTCCATCTCACTTGAAGTCAATCCCAATTTAAATACTGGGTTGCAACCCCTCGGCTCTTCACCTAAACCCCTAATTCCAGCCTATACGAGAGCGGGATAAAGTGTTCTTCAAAAGTGGAGGAGTTGATGGGACAGATATTGGTGGAGCTTCGAGCTATAAAACTTCCTCAGGAGGAGACTCGTAGAGAGAAGAAAGACCAGCTTACTCAATTGAATACTCATTTAACTCTTCTCTCCTGTCGAGTTTCACAGGTGGAACAGAGGGTCTCTGACCTAGAAGATGTTGAGAATCGAATGGAATCAACAACGCCTTGGATCCAATCTGAACTGAAGGGCCTCCAGTTAAAACTGGATGAAGTAGAGAACAAGTCCCGGTGCTCCAATCTCAGATTTGTAGGGGTCCCAGAGGGGATCGAAGCAGCCTCATCTGTGGCAAACGTTGTCTCAGAACTCATCCATAAAGTCGTCCTTCCGGATAGGGATAAAACGGGAGGGGACCTCTCTACCATGAGGGCTCATAGGGTACCCTTTACCCGCCCTGCAAACTCTAAGTATCCCCGCACCATTTTGGTCAACTTTGGAGACTTTAGAATTAAGGAACAAATCCTCACTCAAGCTAGAAAAGCGAGGGAGTTCAAGTCTGATGATAGGTTTACTTTTTGAGTGTTTTCAGATATGTCAGTAGCGGCTGCACATGGCGCCGCAAGTTTGTTGGTTTAATAGACAGTTTCAAAAGATTGGGGGCGCCGGCTGGTATCGTGCAACTTGCTAAACTCAAAGTATTTCATAAAGGCCAGGTGAAAGTTTTTCAGAATGTCCAGGAAGGAAAAAACTTTTTGGAACTCTTATAGAATCAAGGAGGGGGTACTTGATAAGGGAGATGGGGGTCAAGGTGGGGTAGAGATATCAATAGTCTTTGACACTGTACGTTATAGGTCTTTTTGCACATGGTATTACAGTGTTTAAAGCTCTGTTGCTTGTTGGGAATATTAGGCACTAGAAGAATAATAGGGGGTGGCTTGATAATTTTTTTTAGGCGAGGTGACTGACTTCTGTTCGGTGTGTTGCCGCCATGCTGCTCTTTTGAGACCAGGGCCCTAGGGGTGCCATGTCAATGCTCTCAAGTCTTGGGTTTATGGGTGAGGGCATGGAGGAGGGGGGTGGTTCAGTGTCTGGTGGGGTCATGACTGGTCGGACCTGCTGGGGAAGGGGGGGAGACCCTGCCTCAGGTTGGGGGGGGGTCTGCACCAGGGTGGGGGAAAAGAGCAGATGCTAAAGCAGACGACAAAATGGACTACATTCAGAGCAGAACATTTTTAAAAAAAATCGTTATGGAAGGTACCCAAGACGTCGACATAGGATGATTACGTTTGATAAGAAGCAGCTAGGAGGTGAATTAAGAGCTATCTCTTGCAATATCAATGGTGCTAATAACCAAGTTAAGCTTACTGCTTTACTTAAATGGCTTTGGACCACACAACCACAGATTTTTCTTTTGCAGGAGAGCATTTAAAAAGTCAGAATAAGCTCCCAAATTTTATCGCTCAGGCCTATTATGCTTCGGCTAGCGCTGCTGTTTGGGGGGTTGTGATCTATGTGACTAAAGAATTCCCGGGGAAGGTATATCAGGTGTATCGCGACTCGCAGGCTCGTTGGGTGGTAATTAGCACTCTTATTTCAAATAAACACATCCATTTTGCAAGTTTCTACGGGCCAATAGAGGACGATCCGCCCTCCAGAGCCTCTATAAGGTGTTAAGCCTACTCCCTGGGTTTTTAATCATTGGAGATTTTAATGTTATTCCCGATCTTCAGCTCGATTCCTCTTGTAAAAACACGAAGCAGAATAAACCTAAAGTCTCTCAATGGCTGGCCAAAATTATCTTGGACCTGGCACTGGTTGATGCCTGGAGGACTGACCATCCACAGGATAACGAATATATGTATTTCTCAAAAAAATACAACATAGCTTCTAGAATAGACTTCATTCTAACTTCATTCTGTCTTCCTCGTAATAGTCCTCATATAAATGCCAATCCTTTTTCGGACCATTCAGCACCCCAGGTGAACCTTAATGTTTTTGGCGAGATGGGTGCTTGCCCGCGTTGGAGTTTTGATAAATCCTTGTTGGTAGATGAAGGATGGGTTCAGAATCACAAAACCTCTATAACTAGTTTCCTTGAAGTCAAGAAAGACTCAGCATCTCCATACTATATATGGGAATCACTTAAAGCACATATAAGAGGATAATCTATTTCATATAAAGCCTTTTTGGGTAAAATTGACAAGCAAAAGGTGAATGAGCTCCAGCTATAACTCAATCAAGCACAACAGGCCCTTCTGACTTCCCAAGTACCAGATGTGGTTTTAAGATTAAGAAGAGCACAGGTTAAGCTCAGTGACTATTTTTTAGCTTGAGATATCGTTAATCAATGTACAAGCTTGCAGAATTGGTACAAAGAAAGCAAACACATTGGTAAATTTCTGGCCAGATCTGTCAATAAAATAAACCCCTAAAGATATACTATTAAATCTATTTTCGATGAAGGGCAGGATGCGTTGGTAAGCAAATCAGAAGATATTGAAAGAGTTTTTGTTTCCCACTATTCAAAAATATATTTGTGCTCAATTCCAAAGAACGTCCAGCTGATTAAGCAGTATTTGGACTCAATCACCGTACCCACACTAGATTCATCCGCAAGGGCAAATCTTATCTCTTCTATCTCACTTGATGAGGTAAAGTAGGTTATAATGGCCTCACTAAACAGGAAGGCCTGTGGGGAAGATGGCATTCCGATAGAGGTCTATAAAGCTGTCGTAGATCAGATAGCCAGGTGTCTCGTTGTGCTGTTCTATAGTATTCTGCAGGGAGCAGACATACATGCATCCTTTACAAGAGCCACGGTGATCAATTTGTTGAAAAAAGATAAGCCTTCTCAGAAGCCGGACTCATATCGCCGGATTAGCTTAATAAATGTTGAGTATAAGCTATTAGCTAAAATTTTGGCACGTAGAGTGACATCAGTTGTGCAGGACCTGATTCATGAAGATCAGTGTGGCTTTCTCCCGCGTAGGCTGTTAGCCACAAATACCAACTTTTTAATTCAGGTGATAGATTACTATTCCAATAATGTTAAACCAGCGGCTATTATAATGCTGGACGCTGAGAAAGCCTTCAATTTAGTCCAGTGGGAGGTGCTCTTTCAGATTCTAGCAAAATGTAAGTTTCCCAGCCAATTTATTCAGATCCTGGCCAACTTATATTCCAAAGCTCAAATAAAAATTCTTATTAATTCATGCACAGCTGGAACTCTTCAAGTCCAGCGGGGTACACGTCAGGGGTGCCCCCTTTCCCCAGTGCTTTTCACATTATTAATCAAACCCTTGGCGGCTGCAATACACCAAGACACTTCTATTCTGGCTCCTATGACCCAGGCCCCGAAATTAAAACTGTTTGCGGACGATATGATACTTTATTTAGCAGCAGAATCTTCTAATATTACCCAGGCCTTCGGTAAAATAATGGCCTTTACAGAATTGGGGGGCTATAGGATCAATCATTCTAAATCAGAAGCCCTTTTATTTAATGCTACTGAGAATGTTCTCCCAATCGAGATGCGTTCTCAGTTTCACCTTCATCGTCCCATAAGATATTTGGGCATTTATGTCTCACATGACATCTCAGAGCTTTTTGACTTAAATTATGTCCCTACATTTAAGAAAGTGCAACATCTACTACAAAAATGGCAATCTTCCTTGCTATCAATTATTGGTCATGTAGCTTTGGTAAAAATGATGATCCTTCCTCTTCTCTTGTTCATTTTTTCTAGTGTGACCATTAAAATTCAGCAAACATTTTTTAAAGAACTAGATGTATTGCTTCGGCAATTTGTGTGAGCCAATAAAAAACCAAGGGCCCAGTTGGAGACTCTGGGCCTGATTACAACTTTGGAGGAGGTGTTAATCCGTCCCAAATGTGACGGATATACCACCAGCCGTATTATGAGTTTCATAGGATATAATGGACTCGTAATACGGCTGGTGGTATATCCGTCACATTTGGGACGGACTAACACCTTCCTCCAAAGTTGTAATCAGACCCTCTATCTCTTGCAGTAGAAGATGGGGGTCTGGCCCTTCCAAACTTCAGGAACTATTATGATGCAGCATTCATCGATTGGGCCTCTAGAACAGCCTTATTCCCGAATTCTAGCTTTTATTATAATATTATGCTAGCCGAGAATGGTGGCCAATTTGCTTCTTTTCTTAAATTTCCAAGGCAACCTAAACATACCAGATATAAAGTCCCCATCATAGCCTATGCCAGTCTGTTCTATTTCCGAGAAAAATATCATATCCCTCCTTTTTGTTCCAAATTGTCCTTAATCCACTCAAGGATGATGGGTTTAAATTTGACTCCTTCACATGTGAATCAATGGTTAATTTCGGGGTTTACCAGCTTTTCTGACTTTTTTTCAGGCAACCAAGTCAAGACCTGGGATCAATGTCAACTAGAAGCGCCTATCCCCGAATCCCTAAGATATTCTTATCTTCAGATTCAGCATTTTTTGCTTCCATTTACTCCCTTTCTAGATTAACCTCCCTCTCAGATAATTCAGACATTCTTCACGAATCAGAGGGGTATAGGCAATTGGCATCGGATCCTCTATTCCGAGGGAGCATCATGAGAACTTTCTGGTCTTTTATCAAAGATTGAAAGGTCCACTGAGTGCAAAATCCAGCTTAAAACGTGGAGGTATTTTAACAGCATTTCCTAAAAGGTGATTAGAGGGGCTAATTTTAAAAGAATTGCTTTGCTCACAAAACTGATTCTTTATCTTACTCCTGTGCAAATTAGTAAAGCATTCCTGACTGTTTCAGGATCCTGTCCACGGTGTAATGATTTAAGGGATTGGCTGCATATGTGTTTTACCTGCCCCAAACTCTTGGATTTCGGGGGTAAAATCTTTTAGTGGGTTAGTAGGAAGATATTTAGTGCTCTTATTCCGGATGCGCTGGGGGTTCTGTTTGGAACTACAGACTATCCGAACTTAAGCTTGCAGGCAAAGCAGTAGTTTTTCATAGCCTCTCTGATCACGAAATCATTGATTTTACAAGCTTGGAAATCACGCTTTCCCCCTACATTTGCAGCCTGGGAGGCGAAGATGAAGCTGGTACGCAGGAAGGAAAAGCTGTATGCACAGAATAGGTGCAGATTGCAAGTTTAATGATATCTGGGGATCAAATTTTGAGGAAGAGGAGGTATCTAGGATATGATGTGATACGAAAAGCATTATCATCATTATCCTATGTAGTTAATTAAGTATCAAGGGAAATTTTGATGATGTTGTATGATAGCATGTCCTGTTTTCTGTATTCTTCTTATGATTTGCATCTGCTCAATATAAATAAAACAAATAAATGTAAAAAAAGTATATCGGCTTCAGTGGTGTAACAAAAGGCCTGCAGCCCCCACAGCGTGGGGGGCCCCCGAGCACCACGGGGCTCCTTCAGGACAGCACATGGCCTTAGTGAGTCCGGAGAAGGCCCCTCTCTATGGGCCATATGTTTGAAAAAATGGCCTTGCGAATCGCAAATAGCGATTTTTAAGAAATCGCTATTTCTGAGTCGCAATTGGCCATGTAACAAAATTGCGATTCGGAATTAGCGATTTCTTAAAAATCGCTATTTGTGGTTTGCGAGGCCCATTTACCGAATCGCAATTTGCATTTTCGCAAATTGCAATTTTTTAGCGATTCAGTAAAAAATCGGAAATTGCGAGAATCTTCCAGAAAGCACACCTGGAGGAGCCTGATGACATCACCAGCAGGAAATGAGTCATCCCAGGCAGTTTCAGGTGCCACACCCAAACCAGCATCCTGAGAGAGAGCAGCCCAGCCACACAGAGCAGCAATCTGAAGGAGGCAGCACACCTGAGCAAGGATGGACACCTCAGCCCAAGCACAGGAGAAGGGAGAAAGAAAGCCCAAGCTAAAATTCAGTGAGCAGGAGCTTGAGGTGCTGACAGAGGAGGTGGTCAGGAGCCATGACCGCCTTTTTGGAAAAAGCTCACTCCAGGTGCCTGAGAGTGAGAAAAGGAGACTATGGGCGGATATCTAAACAAAAATCTGCGCAATTGGAGTGGCACAGCGCTCCGTAGAAGAAAGTAAGAAGAGGTGGTATGACCTGCGGTCCCGTGCGAAGGAGAGGGTGGCCAGGGGACTGCAGGAGGCCAGGGGCATAGGAGGTGGTCCACCCACAGAGGCACCATCCACCCCATTAGAGGACCTAGTTGAGTCCACACTCCTCCCTGAAGCTGTGACAGGGGTCACAGAGATAGACACCTCTGGCACACCAAGTACCAGCCAAGGTAAATGCAATATTGGTTTGTAACCCCATATGTGTATGCACAAAAGCCCCTTAGGAATTAGCAAGTAATGTTAAACATTGTGAGAAGTAGTCCAGTCCACATCTTAGAAGCAGCACAACAATGCATTAAGGGAGTGGCAGTCCACAACCCAGAGTTGAAAGTAGCATATACAATGTATTTAAGTAGAGTGACACCCAGAGGAACACAACACACACAACACAGTGTAGAGGAGTACCTGTACCTTTATTACCATTGTGTGACCGTAAATGTAACAAACATAACTGACATGCTGCATATTGTCGTTGCAGGTGGGCCAGGCCCAGCAGCCACTGCATCAGCACGGGTAGGCGAGACTGACACCCATCCGGCCTCCGATTCCAACACCAGTGGGTCTCTCACCATTGCGCCTGTCCGACGCAGTCCCAGGGCACTGCCACTGCCAGAGCTCAGCCAAGACTCAGATGAGCAGCAGGAAGGGCCAATTTCCCCATCACCAACAGGCAGGCGCAGCCAGATGCAGGAGGTCAGGTGTCAGCAGGCCACAGCACCACGCCGGATGGTGACAAATTCCGGGGCACAGCAGCATGAGGCAGGTGAGGGTCCCTCCTTATTTGGTGGACTGGAAGCTGCCATGTTGCAGCAGCAGCGCCTACAAAACAAGAGGATCCTGGGATTAGAAAAGAATATGCGCAAACATAACAGCAACATGGTGGGCCTGCATCGCCAACTTGAGTCCCTCAATGCCAACATAGAACAGCTGCGTGAGGGACAGGTGCAGGCATCACAGGACACCAGAGACCTCACAAGTGCTGTCCGTGAACTCTGCCAGGAGCTGCGCCATGAGAGGGTGAGCCAGCGCAGACAGGAGCGCAGATTTAGGAACATGTTTGGCAGCTTCTGTCGTTCTTCTAGCAGGGTGGCAAATGTAACTGCACTGATTGCCCGTCGTGCAGTGGCTGCGCAAGTGGAGGCAGCACACAGCAGCAGGGATGTTGTGAACGGACTGGTGCAGATCACCAATGTGGTCGACCACATAATGGGACAGAGGTCAGCCACACCAAGTGAGCTTGCACTGGGGGACACTGAGGACCGTTCCAGCCTCAGCAGTGTAGCTGTACCAGCATTGGACACCAGCCAGTGCAGTGCCAGGCACAGCACTGCCACTGAGGCGGACAATAGAGGTGCCAGTGAGGTAACTGGGCACCCGAGTGGTGTGCGTGGCCGCAAAAAATGACCGTAGCTGCCAGTGGACTTATGTTTTCACTATGAAGCAATAGTGCATTACTCAGGTTCTTCATTGTTTTGAGTTTATCACTTACCTTTTTTTGTTATTCCTCACACGAACATTACCTGACTTAAGGTAATAAATGTATTTCACTACAGGTACAGTTGTCAGAGGATTTGTGTCATTTATACTCACGTCTGAAATGGTTGTGTGTGATGTCAGCTCGCCTTTGCCTTCCCTCTGCTGCACTGGTCCTGTCTGCTGGATGTAGGGGTGGTATGGGATCATCATCCTCATCAGATTCAGTATCACATATTTCTACAGGTATGCCCCGGTGGTAGCTATATTGTGCAAGATAGCATAAGTAGCCACTATTCTACATGTCGTCTCTGGACTGTACTGTAGTGCCCCTCCACTTTTGTGGAGGCACCGGAAGTGACTCTTCAGCAGTACAAAGGTGCGCTCCACCACATTGCGGGTTGCCCTGTGTGCTGCATTGTATCTCCGTTCAGCAGGTGTTACAGGATTTAGGTAGGGCATCATCATGTAGGTGCGCACTGCGTAGGCACTGTCTCCTGGAAGGGACAGAGGGTATGATAAGAAGTGGGCCATCTGACATCAGCATGCCATCAATGCGTCATTGTATAGAGGGACAATACCTAGTAGATATCCTCCACCAAACTCCCCAGCTAGCAGTCTTGTGTGAATCCCGCTGTGGCGAAAGATGTACAAATCATGTGTGCTCCCTGGGTACCAGGCCACGAGATCAGTAATGATGTAGGAGGCACTGCATATCATCGGTATGTTCATTGAATGTTGGTATTTCCGGTTGCGGTACACATACTCTGTGGCAGATGGTGGACAGATTGCCACATGTGTCCCATCTATGGCACCTAGGACGTGGGGGAACTGTGCTATCTGGTAAAAATCTATTTTTGTCTGCTGTATTTCCTGTGGGGTGTGGGGGAATCTGATGTACTGGTGTAGTTTGCTCAGCATGGTGTTGATAAATGCACTGAAAAATCTGGAGAGGGTACTCAGTGATGCCCCTCCAGCTGCTGCTATGACCCCTTGATAGCTCCCCGAGGCGAGTAGGTAGAGGAAGCATAATACCTGCACATGGGTGGGTATGCTGTGAGTCCGTAGTGTTCTGCGCTGCAGTATGGGTTGTAGCTCAGCTATCAGATCAAGTGTCATGGCTGAGTTCAACCTATACCTCTCATATATTTCCTCCTCTGTCAGGTTAAAAAGTGTAATTCGCACTCTGAAAATGCGCTCCTGTCTCCTCCTCCCTCTCCTCAAACCTGCCAAGATGCTCATCCTCCTCGCCATGACGTAGAGTGCAGCCATTGTGGAAAAGAGTCAGGCATTCTGGGCCTCTTTATATAGGTTGCACCTGGTTACCACCTGGTTTCAGTTAGTGGTATTTTGCATGTGCAAAATGCCATTCTGCGAAAAATCGCAATTTGCAATTTTGTGATGCATCTCTTTGCGACTTGGATTTTGTGACCTGCAATTTACGCCTCGCAATTTCCTACTGGAAATACCGAATCGCAAATTGCGACTCGCAAAACCAGGTTGCAACGCAAAAAATCGCAATTTTTGCGATTTCTTATTTTTGGTCTGCGAATGCCTTTCATGCATCGCAGACCACTTTTTTGCACTCGCAAACGGACAATTTTTGCGATTCGCACCGTTTGCGAGTGCAAAAAAGTTTCATACATCTGGCCCTATGTTCCTTGCAAGGGGGCCCCTCCCTTATGCCAAAGATTGGCTTGATACAGAGGGAAAGTTCTGTTTGTATGTATCTGAAAGGAGTGATTCAATGCCATAAGGGAGGGATAGGGAACTTGTTTGCTTGGTGTTTAGTTCTGGTTCATACATGCCAATATATCCGATTTTCGGTGGGTGACTCCCAAGTTTGTTTTGAAGTAAAAAATGGCTTCATTTTAGCTGTCTCCTCCTTGAAATTGCCTCTGCTTCAATAGAAATCAGTGGGGGAAATACATTCTCATGATTATATTTTGAAAAGCTTCCTCTTCCCTCTTATAAATTGTTGGCATGTATGCTGGTGGGAGGGGCTGAAGCTGAGGGTGTAATGGCTGTGACTGGGAAGTCGGACGAAGAGGTAATGATTTGGGTACTTAATATAGGAGTGAAGTGTAATGGAAAATGTACGTTTTGTGTAATATGCATCACACAGAAATGAACAGCGCCTGCAAAAGATGGAGGAAGATCAACAAGTTAATTAGTACTTAATTATAAGTACTTTTCCAGGGATGGTGGGCTCAAAAGTAGTTTCTATTGTCAGGTCAATTAAATTTGTATAGCAGGTATTGGCTGTTACGCCATCAACAGCCTTTTATTGTAGAGGTAAACTAGAAAGCTTGTAGGTAGTATGATCTAGTAGCAACATACAGTATGGAGTACTTAAGTGGAAAGTTCTATAACATATATTCTACTTGGGGTTCATTGTTACTTTGCATCGCCATAAAGATATTAAAATGTATGAAAATTTAGCTAAAGTCACAAAGTGTACTTGTGAAGAAAATAAATTAAACATTGAAACATAAATAATAAAGCACACTTCACCATAATACATATGTGCTATATGTAAATGAAGGAAGAACACAGCTACAAAGCAATAAGTTGCTTTGCAATTAGAGGTCCGCAATCTTGTAACCCCTTAACTGCTGAGACTTTTCCATCCCCAGTGCTGAGCCCTTTTGTTGATATATGGGGTACTTCCCACTTACACCTCTATATCTTTTTTCAATATAACATATAGATGTCAAATAACCATCTTGGTTTACCCAACATCCTGTAAATTCTAAAGGTAAAACGCAACATGGACAGATGAAATGTTTCCACTCAAAACCAAACCTGATTTGCAATGTGGATAGCAGTGGATCTTGGACCTGGGATATGCCACCACCTGGAGAAATTTAACAAACCCAGCCGTTTCTGAAAACTAAACAACTGGGGGAGTCCACAGTCGTATGTCTTGTGTGGATCACATGAGTTTTTTTTTTTAGGAGTGGGAAGAACTTGTGGTGTTTCACACTGAAGAATTCTGCGAAGTGATATAAAACCTCTGTGAGATTCCACAGAGTTCCATCAATGGACAAAAAGCATGCATGTTGTGCTGCAGTTTAGTGCCAGTAGCCCGAGCAGTGCTGAAAAATCAGCTCACACAGCACCATTGCCCTATGCAAAAGCATGTGGCCGTTTGAGTTGATTTTGCTGCCACTCAAGTAGAAAATCAACTCATGTGGCAGGAAATCTTCTTGAGAAGCAGTCCTCTTACAGTGACCACTTATAGCTTCCTGTGTTAGAAAATCACGGTGGGCAGCAACAAAGCTCACATGAGCTCACATTTCTGGAGCCTTGTGGGAAAAAATTCAGCAATCCAGTGATTGGTGGAATTTCGCAGGAACTCCTCATTACAAGAGTAATGCAGAGTTGTCAAATTCCACCAATCCCCCGAGCGGAATGAAACATTCCCCTTACCCCTAGTTTTTATTACCCAGAAGCTCTTGCAACTGTCAGACTTTGGCTATTTTCCTCATATTTCGGCACTGCAAAGTACTAGAACAGCTTCTTCTCTTTTCGGGGTTGTAGCTTCTTTGGCACTGGGCTGGGTGCCATGGCTATACGATGGCTCAGAAACTGCCCATGGTGCCAAATCCTGGGTGTCACAGTCACTCAACCACTCATAAATGACACAGTATTCAGTGATTCCAGAGGTCCAGGGGAGGAGCATAATAGCTCTTAGCTTAACAATGATCAGCATGAATGGCTGGAACGCTGCTTTAATCCCTCCATTGGAGAGCAGATTAGTGCTGAGGGGGGACTATCAAAATGCATACCATAGATTTGGATGACCCTTTTACAAAACCCGGCACTCCGGTAGGTATTCTGATATCATGTTATCACAGACGCCATGTGCTTTAAATAGCTTGTCAATAATTAGTCAGGCTCCTGATCGGAGTCCTCTCACAATTTCAGTGGAAGTAAGATAAGACTCTCTCAGAAAGAATAGTGAAGCAACTAGGATGCAAAACAAAAAAAACAACAGAGTCAGTAAATATATGAAAACACTGAGAGAGATATTGCATAGGGAGAATACTTTAGCAAAACTTGAGCTAGGGGAACAATTTTCTTTGCTTTCAGATGGGTTGACGGACTTCTTTATGGGAAATGGCAAAAGCAGCTTGAATTCTGGTCAGGACTCTGAAAACTGCATCCATGGTGCTTAAATAACCTGTAATCAAAGCTAGGGGTAACAATGTGAGGAATGATTTGAAATGGGGCTAGACTACAATCAAATATGCTGCTAAAGGTTCTCTCCATGTCATGACCTAACTTCCACAGGACCCAATAGAAATGGGCTGCTTACTCACCTTTGATGTAATATATCAAGGGATTAAGGACAATTGGGTGGAGAAATGACATAACAATAGAAGTTTTTGAGCTGCTACAAGGAAGCTACAAGGGACATCCCAAAAAATTCCTAAAACATGCTCTGAAGTGGTCAAGAGAATTTGAGAGTTAGAGGTGAGTAACAAAGTTATAGATTCTTATATTGTACATGGGAGGAAACAAGCCAATGCCCATGAGTCTCAGCTTGTTAATGTTCAATGAAAATTGGAAGATTTGGAGAATTCCCAGTGGCAAACTACCTTGAGAATTCTAGGCATCAAGGAAAGATCTGATTGGGAGGAAACAAGAAGATTTGTTTTAAGGTTGTTCCAAACCGCATTCCTGGAACTAACAGACAAGAATAGTACAACGGGCACACAGATAACAACCTATGTTGTAACAGCCAATTCAAGGAAGTGTAACAACTGATCACAAGCTGAGGGTCATACTGGTTTTCTTTGTATTTTTTTTTACTTGCAAACCATTCTTGTGAAAGCCCAACCAGAAGCAAAGAAGGAGGCCAGTGGCCATGCTTTTTTTGTAAGGAATTATTTTTGTCATGCAATGGAAGAGACAAGGTGGATGCTGCAACAATTGATTATGCCTTTTCAGAAGAAAGGGTTTCAAGCATTTATGTTGAATCCTGCAAGATTGAAAACTGTTAGAAATGATATGCCTCATATCTTCGCCTGACAGATCTGGTCAAAGGAGTTTCTGGACACTGGTTGGATCTCTGGAAATTAAATCTTTGTTCCTAATTTCACAGCATGCATTTTATATTGAAATCTTAACTTGGGGGGAAGGGGCATCTTACACATTCATCATCATGTAGATCTGCCAAGCCTTGTGTCTTGGCAGATCTGCCAACCTGTTTTGGGTAGAAGAGGCATGTGGAGGGTAGTGTGGGAAGGTGTAAGAGAGGGGAAATGGTGTGTTGGGGTAGGACGTGAGAGGGTATGATGTGAAAATGATAAACAGAGGAGGATATATGATGCTGCACATGTACAGAATGAAACAGGTTTCGAATTGAGGAATGTTACCAGCATAAAGTGGAGCTACAATGGGGACTGCAATAAAGAACAGGGTGGAAAAGAAGGGCAATAACATAAAAACAACATGTTGATAAGAATACCCACTGTTAAATACATATAGAATAACTTTGCTTTTTTAAATTCAATATTTGTATTTGAGAATACAAGTATACATGCCAGAAACTGCCATTCCACATGAGAAAAATATTATCATATGGAAGAAAAAGCAACTGAAAATGATAGAAATATGAATACAAGTTATTTTAAAAGGAATATAATGCTGGCTGGTAATTTTTAAGATCAAGCCAAAAGAGGAGGAGAGAACAGAAAAGTCAGAAGGAGAAAGGACAGGGGAAAGAACAACATAAAGTAAAGTTCTACCTAAAATAAAACATTTTAGAAAATGACAACAATATCTCATAGAAGTAAAAAATGCATTAACACTGTAATAATTAACACAAAAGAATCATTGATAGACGTCAAGAAGTGTAAGAGTTTGCAATGTTAGAAAGGTAAGTAGTGAGCGGTAACCATGAAATATCTTGTTTAACAGACATTGGAAAATAACCTAAATTACATCTGTCAAGTCTATGATTATGGCACACTAAATTCCACCACTGTCTAATATTGAGAGTGTCTGTAGACTTCCCATTGGATGTATTCATCCGTAAACCAATTACTAATAAAAGACCTATGAATTTACCAATCATTTTGTTATTTGATCATAAGGAATGTAACCCACCCAAAAATATTTTACCTAAGGAAAATGATGCAGAACATTCTATCCCAAACTTACATCCAGAAAACTACTTGGCAATGAAGAAATATATATGAACACAGGTGCCAGGATGAGAGTTTCAGCGCCAACAAATATTTTGCTTAAGGGGCATGAGTTTGAACATGTGAGAAGGAGTATAGAATGTTTTTTTCTAAATGTAGTATAGTGTTTGTGTTAAATTAGCTGGACAACTGGTGGAGTGTACTTTAGCCCAGTTTTTGTCATATAAAGAGAGAGGCCAGCTATAGCTATAGAGTAAATCAGTTTCTTTAAGGTTTCCTGCTTAGATATAGGTGTGTTCTGAGCAGATGCAATGAGTTTGTTTGTAAATAAGGGAAGCTATGTAAATACTGTGTGGTGAATAGGACATTGTATAGAATCTGGTCAACCCACAGTATAGGAGAAAATATTAAGAGCCCACAAAGAAGATAATGCAATATCTTATACTGTTTAAGGCATGTAGATGGCAGATTAAATGAAGGAGAAAGAGGTTGAAGAAGTGGTGAAAAGACCTCTAGCAATCGAACTTTTCCAAATGAGGCTTCCCTTTTAAGATGAGCAGTTTATTGTACTATATATTGCTTTGAAGAAATGGATGATAAGTAGAGGTATCAGAGGCACTAGAGCCCATATTTATACTTTTTTTACGCAAAAGTGTCACAAACATACAAAATAGAAATATATTTTGTCATTTTGCATCACAAAATTACGCAAATACGGCACAAAAAGTATAAATATGGCCTAAATATTTTAATCAGGGAACATAAATACAATATTAGTGTTGGACGCCAAAACATGGGGGGGGGGATGGGACATAAAAATAACATGTTTGTGAGAGAGAGGGAGAATCATGGAAGATTCTGATAAGAACAATACTTTAGATTCTCCATTACTAGGGTAAAAAAAGAAGGACTGAATCTGATCTGTTTAGTACCAAACACTTTATGATAAGTATAGCAGTCAGGAAAATTTACACTAATTTGGGGAGTTCTAGTAAATTTAAAGATTTCAAGACACTTTCCCATTACATATGAATCTAGATAAAATTTTAGTTAGAGAGTTAAAGTATTTCTTAATAATCTTAACTAGTAACATCTGAAGATATAAATTCACAGTGTGAATTAAAATCATGCTGATGGTATCCAAACAACCCCACCAAGACAGAAAGAGAGGTGACTAACCCTGGGTGAGGTGAGTGATTCTATAGGTTATACTTTCCATATTGATTTTTAAAGTATCTCTGAGATAGTTGGTATAGAAAATACCAAACATTTATTCTTAACAAGATTTTAAGATAATCCGTCTGAATCAAAGGATTTTTTATGCAGTATTTATTAAGAGGGAGAACTTCAGATGCATCAGAATAAAATTGCAACTCACCAAAAAAAGACAGGAGTGAGGTGACAGGCTGTGAGATGAAGAGAAGAATGTTATCGGCATTAGCAGAGTACTTGATATGTATGTTTGATTTTAAACCCATATAAGGTGTATGAAGTTTTAATTGATGTAGAAAAGTTTCTAATGTGAATATGAATAATAACAGAAAGAGGGGTCAACCTTACCTGGTACCTCTTTTAAGAGGGAAATAAGGAGATTGCAATCCATTCACTAATACAGTAGAATGATGCGATAAATATAGTAAAGAAATAAGTTGTAGAAATCAGGGACGCAAACCATGCCATTCTAAGACTTTCATAAGAAACTGCCAATTAAATCAAATCAAATCAAATCATAAACATTTATAAAATGCGCTACTCACCCGTGCGGGTCTCAAGGCGCTAGGAGGATGGGGTTACTGCTGCTCGAAGAGCCAGGTCTTGAGTTGCCTCCGGAATGCGGAGTGGTCCTGGGTGGTCCTGAGGTTGGTGGGGAGGGAATTCCATGTCTTGGCCGCCAGGTATGAGAAGGACCTCCCACCTGCTGTGGTGCGGCGGATGCGAGGGATGGCGGTGAGAGCGAGGTTGGCGGAACGAAGTTGACGGGTGGGTGTGTAGAAACTGAGGCGGCGGTTGAGGTATTCGGGTCCCTTGTTGTGGAGGGCTTTGTGTGCGTGGGTGAGGAGTCGGAAGGTGATCCTTTTGTTGACTATCAAATGCTTTTTCCGCATCTAGAGTACGTTCTGCTAGAGAGGAGATGAGGTTATTTGCTTTACTAATAGTAGTCACAAAGGTATGTGAGTTATCTGCAATGTTTCTGTGCTTAACAAAACCCAGATTGTTCTGGGGAGACACGATCAGGAATAAGATCAACTAAACAAAGATCAATGGCCTTAGCAAAGATGTTGAAGTCCTTATTTATCAAAGAGATTGGGTAATAATTTTGACAAAGTGTTAAGTCACTGTCCTTTTTTGGAATTATACATTTCATCACCACTGTGAAGGAACCAAAGGAGGAATTTAAATAGAGAAAATAATTAGCAAGCTTAAAGAGCTGAGGAAGGCTTTTTGTTTAGAAAATTGGAGATAGAATTCAACAATAAAGCCAGCAAGGCCAGGCACCTTGCGTTTAGGTAGATATTTGATCGCTGCTTGGAGTTCATCTATAGAGATGGCAGATTCAAGCAAGGAATTATCAGTGGCTGTGCTTAAGATTTGAAAAGTAGGAATCTATAAGGGCGTCAGGGGGACTGCTTTCAGAAGTGTATCATTTTTAGTAATTGTGAGAAGGTCATCCTTTTTGCATGTTTATCCCATGTTTTCTGATTGATACTGGTGGACTTTGCCGTGGGCTCTGCTAAAAAGGCCCAGGACCAGTACACTGAATAAAAGGTATATGGTAAAGTGGTACAATTACAACTGCCAATGCCAGTCTCCTGTAAGTCCCTAGTAGAGCAAGGGGGATTCAAACTACCAATAAGTCCCTAGTATATAATAGGGCAGGGAAGCTAAGAGGCCCAGAAGATTTCCTGCACTAGAGTTTGCACTGCTGTAGTGCCTGCTGTCATTGTTAAAGGAAGCCATGCCTTGCAAACTGTCTTTAAAAAGTAAAATGTGTGCAAATTTGACTTTGGAATTAAAGGTACTTCCAAAGTGATCATTTACCTTATTTTTATATATAAGTCACTCCTAAAGTCTCCCCTAGGGGTGGGATGCCATGTAACTATAAGGAGGGACATCATAAAAATGTTTTAAATGCCCTGGTGAGGGAAAGACAGCACTTTTTATTTTTCCCCATTGTAGATACTTAGCTCCATAGGCTATCGTGAGAATATTTTCTGTACATATATCTATTGCTAGGAATGAGCTAAATGTGTCATGAAAGGACTCAAAAGATTGGAAATGATAAATCCAATAACTTGCCACTGTTGAATTTATCATAACTAATATAGAAATTAAGTTATTGGACTTTCATTTCTCTTAAGCCAAATTCTAGCCTGCTAGTGGCCTCTCCTGATTGATCAGCCTTAAAAGGTTTTGCCAGACTGTTTTGATGAGGTGATGGGGAGGTCTGCAGCTGCAGAGGCCAGGCCAGAAAGGGGCCTTGGTAAATCAAATTGGGCTTAAAAAGAAGGACAGAGATAAATGCCATCCAGACCTGCCCTCTCACCCTGTACCCCACAGATAGATAGCAGTCCTAGAAAAGGAATTAGCAGATGTCTAGAGGGGAATTGTTACTGGAAATGAGCCACACCAGTAGTTTGGTTTAACCAGGTCTTGCTCCTCTGTTGAAAATTGTCCATCTTGGATATTAATTTGCGGTGGTTTATGGGGCAAGAAAATGTCACATTTGGAGGAAGCGGTCATGCTTTTGAGTGACACCTTGCAGCTCTTTAGACAAGGGTGCCCCCTGCTTGTCCCCCAAGATGATTGAATAAAAGTTGCTGAGCTGCATTACAACTCAGATCTGTTGGATGAAACCACAAGAAGAAGAAGGACTTTCCTGCTGAAACCCTAGTCTACAACCCAAAGGACTGCACTCTGAAGTACTGCTCCTGTTGCACACTGAAACAACAGTCCAAAGGACTTAACCTTGCTTCAAAAAAGACTCAGGAGTGGACTCACTGAAAGCAAAAGGTCAACTGAGCTTGCCTGCACCAACTATCACAAGAGTCCCCAGCCTGGAGTGCATCCAGTGTACTTTTAAGGATCTGACCAGGTGCATTGTAGGAATTGTAGTCCCACGCTTCACATGACAATCTTTTAAACCCTTGGATTTGTGTTTTTGATATTTTGGACTCTCAAGAGGAACTTTGGGAAGAATTTGGCAGTATTTCACTATAGGACATATAAAACACATCAGTACATGTCTTACCTTTGACAGACACTGCAACCTACCCATGGGGCTACCTAGGACGTACCTTAGGGGTGCCTTACATGTACAAAAAGGGAAGGGTCCGAAAAAATAGGAGGAAGGAGGCAAAATGTTTAAGGAGGACCCTGCAAAAAGAGCCAGGTCCAACAATAACATTGTCTTTTTCGGTAAAGTGGGTTTCTTGAAGAAAACCTACTTGACATTTCAGGTTAGATGAGTATGACAAGACTCATTGACATTTAGCTGGATTTTTAAGCATTTGAGATTCCATGTTGTAACTATAAGACTCACTCTAGGGGCAGGCATGATAACATTGTAACAATATACATGGAGGTAATCACAATAGATAGTAGAGCAAGTGAGGAGAAGGTAAGGAAGAAAAGAGTAAAGAGATAAAGGAGAGGAGCTGAGAAAAGAAGAAGTGATGAGGGAAAAGATGGAAAATGTAGAATAAGAGCTAGAAAAGGTAATGCAGGAAAAATATCCTCATTTATGAGTGAAATAAAAGTGACAGAACAAAACATTGCAATGGACACAAGGGGTACGAATCACCTAATGCAGATGTGCCTAATCTGGCTCTGAACTGACCATTAACACAGCTATGATAGGCTATAATAAGGAGAGGCGTTGATGAGTGAAGGAGAAAAAGTATTTAGGCTAATTTGAACTATTTCAACAAATACATGACAATACAAGAAAATAGACTACAAACTTGCCATTAATGACAAAGAAGACTGATTACAATGTACAGACTTATACAGGGAAAACAGATAGATATGGGAGCATCTCTTGCGATCCAATACTGAAACAGAGTGTGAAAGAGAAAAACAGGCGTCAACAATGATAACCCATGTAGCGCAGCCTGAATTAAAAAGCATCTTCTTATTTAAACAACTTGGAAACCAAAAATGATATAACAAAGTCAGGTGATAGCATTCATAACAGTTGCATATCCTCAAAACTATGTTGTTGAAGGAAATCTTGCAAACATTCGGGTTCTTCGAAAGTATACTGTTTATTTTTATATGTGATTTTGAAAAAAACCACTGATGGAATCAGGACTTCAACTGAGGATGCATGTCAATGAATCATTTCCCCATAGCAGCAGTATAATTAGAGATATCTTGCAAAATTTAGACCAATGTAGGGTGTCACCATTGACAATATTAGCATCAAGTCTGTAAACTGTAGAAAAATAAAGATGATCCCTCTAGGCCTGGGATTTGAGGAATGTGTTGGTCTGGGGGCTAAACTATAACCCCTGTGAATCTGAGAGGTCCTTGGTCTTACAGGTGAACTATTGAGAGAATTGCCCTTTGTCGGAAGGTGATCATATTAGATCCCTCTGAGTTTTCCGGTATGCTGTAGAGTCTAAGATTGTTCCTCCGATTCCTATTTTTTAAATCCTCAATTGTTTGCTTATGTTGGGTAATTTCTTCTCATAAGTGAGAAACATTTGGAATAGAATCTTCCACATCATTGACCCATTGTTCAGTGGCAGAGATGCGCTGGTCATGGGAGGACCGGTTTTCCTCAATGCACTAAAGAAAGGCTCTAGTTTCAATAACAAAGGTTTTAAGGTTCTAATTTCCTCCATAATGTCCTCCAAAGTGAAAGAAGATGGTGACTTAGAGGGAGATTCTGCATCCTTTTTAGCCTGTTTGACCGATCCAGATGTTTTCTTTAGGATGATCTCTGTCACAGAGGTAGGTGAGGACCCTTTGAAAGCTTATTCCACCTCCATGATAACTGAAAGATATTCTGAACCAAGATTCTTTTGATGATGAGGTCTCCTGATAACAGGTTTGGCATAAGAGAAGAATGGCTGGATTCCACATTTCAGTTTGCCAGGCTTATCCATGAAGGATCAATGGGCTGTGAAACATTCTCACATTAGACTATAAAAGTGCTTTATCAATTGAATGAGCAGAGTATGAATACCAAAATTGTCTATTATGAGGCAAAGCTGAATAAAAATAAAAATGGCCAGGAATACAGTCTGTAAACTGTCGAGCATAGTATGAAAAGAATACGCTGAGACAGCTAAAGCCTAAATGAACAGTAAATCTCCATCCAAATGATAAAGCATGACAAATTATCACACATGTGATTTTAAATTAAAGAAACCCCATGAGAAAGTAGCAAGATTCTGTATTTATGATGGTGAATAGGAAAGCTACTCTGGAGTATCAAAAGAAAGCACCCATCTTATGTGGCATCTACGTTCGCCCCTTAGCTTCTTTAAATGATATATGAAATGCGAATAGTATCAATCAATGTCCAAGGGCTAAACGAGAAGGGTAAAAGAAGGAACTTTACCACAGCTGACCAATGCTAAAGTGCTTGTGCTAGCTCCCCTAAACATGATTTGATTGGCATTAAATAATTGGCATATTTAATTTACTTATACATAGAGTGGTATACCATACACCCAGGGCCTGTAAATGAAATGCTATCAGTGGGTCTCCAGCACATATTGTGCTACCCACTTAAGTAGCTTTCTAAAACATGTCCTATACCAGCCATTGCAGCCTGAATGCAGTGTTACATTGCTATAGCAATGTGGCATTTAAACCCCCTTGCCAAGCCTTAAACAACACTTTTATTACATATAAGTCACTCCTAAGGTAGGCCCTAGGTAGCCCATAGGGCAGGGTGCTGTGTAATTAAAAGGTTGGACATGTACTGGTAGTGAAAAACAATCTGCTCTAGACCATAGTTTACCTAATGCAGATATGTATGAGACAGAGTTCTACTATAAGAGCTGTGGCAGTTTTATCGAAAGGGAATTTTCGTGCGGCTAATATAAAAGCTTCTGACAACCTGGGAAGGTAGGCCATTGCAGAGTGTCAAGTGGCAACACCTAAATTCACAGTATGTTCTATATATGGATGCAATGCAGACAAACCAACCGTTTTGAGTTCTTGCCCATCAAATTAGGTTAATGGCAAATAATTATTTATGGTGACTTAAACTGTTATATCGACAAAGCTCAAACAGTTGCACATTCTTATGAAGGGCTGTTAGATCTGTCAGTCTTAGGGTGGTCTTCCCCCATGTTGTTTCCTGCTTACCTGCAACTTTTTCAGGAATTTGTTTTTGTTGCCCTTAGGACTCCGTGAACTTTACCACAGCTGACCAATGCTAAAGTGCTTGTGCTAGCTCCCCTAAACATGATTTGATTGGCATTAAATAATTGGCATATTTAATTTACTTATACATAGAGTGGTATACCATACACCCAGGGCCTGTAAATGAAATGCTATCAGTGGGTCTCCAGCACATATTGTGCTACCCACTTAAGTAGCTTTCTAAAACATGTCCTATACCAGCCATTGCAGCCTGAATGCAGTGTTACATTGCTATAGCAATGTGGCATTTAAACCCCCTTGCCAAGCCTTAAACAACACTTTTATTACATATAAGTCACTCCTAAGGTAGGCCCTAGGTAGCCCATAGGGCAGGGTGCTGTGTAATTAAAAGGTTGGACATGTACTGGTAGTGAAAAACTCTTAAATTAATTTTCAATGCTGTGGGCCCTACCCCTTCAGTAGAATAACACTAGGGATTCCTTATTACATTTAATAATTGTAATACCTAATTGGGAGCAGGTAGATGTATCATGTTTGGTACCTATGAAATTGTAAAGATAAACCCTCTTTAATAGTGAAGCCGATTTTTCATTACAATTTTGAAAATTCCACTTTTAGAAAGTTGACATTTCCATGCCCTTAGTCCTTTTGAGCCTGCAGCTTATCTTATGTCATATGACTGGCTGTAGGTGACAATTAGACTTTGTGAATTCCTCCCAAACAGTCACACAATAGAGGGATTAGGTCTGACTCAATGAGACATCTGCTGTCAGGAAGGAGGGTGGAGCTGAGCACAGCCCCACTTACACCTGAATAGTCTGTGCTCTGCCTTTACACAAAGAGCCTAACTTCCCTGTATTGCCCATGTATCTTGCTTGGATCCAGTTTTCCAGAAGCTTCTCCCACCTTTCAGAAGAAGGGCTCCACGGTATAAAAATAGGACCTTGAGACCCATTCTTTACTACTGGACCTTTGGAAGGACTCTCAGAGGACTACCTGCTGCTAAGACATCCTGTGCACTCTGACAGACTGATGCTGGATCTGGAAGGACTGCTTTGTTGCCAGAAGACTTAACTGAACTCTCAGAGGCCACCCCTGCTATTGAGCCCTGCATCTTCACCTCTACCCAGGACTACCAGAAGTGACTCCAAGAGTTTGCGGGCCTCCTGTTCAGAGCCACAGGGACATAAAAGGCTCCCACCATTTTGAACCTGCATATGGACCCAATATGAGTGATTCCTGAAACCCCAAGAGGTGCCCCACCAGACCTGGACCCCTAGTCTGGTGCAAAAAGAGTTGAGATTGCCAACTTCCAAAATTGAGATTGAGGGCCTCATCAAGAGGCTGGCGGGCTGACCATCGGCACACCAGCACAGTGAACAGAAGAACGCAGAACTGGCGGTCTCCCACCGGTTCCTTTACAAGGTTTCCGCTGGACTGACCAGCAGAAACCACTGAATTCAGAGGTTTCCTCCGGTCAGCCCAGAGGAAACTGTGGAGCTGAGGCCAATGTCGTCACACAGAGGGTGCTCCCAGTACACTTGGAATGCGCACTGTCTGTCATAGCAGATAGTACACATTCCGAGGATGCTGGGCAGCGGGGCCCCAGCACTGGGTTTCCACCAGCCTTTTCAGGCTGGCTGACCACAACTTCGACTACCTTCATCCCATTGGGAACAATGTTCCTGGTAGGGACGGCGGG
This sequence comes from Pleurodeles waltl, assembly GCF_031143425.1. Classification (NCBI taxonomy): domain Eukaryota; kingdom Metazoa; phylum Chordata; class Amphibia; order Caudata; family Salamandridae; genus Pleurodeles; species Pleurodeles waltl. Next base: position 19,536,828 of record NC_090443.1, on the reverse strand, counting down.
CCCCTTTGGTCCAACCGCGAGGGTGTAATTTGTTAGTCGCACTGGCTGGAGTGCAGCGGTGGAACCTCAATTGTGGCACTGATGGACCACAGACCCCCCATGTCGTAATGAGGCCCTTAGGGCCTGATTTAGATATTGGCAGACAAGCTACCCTGTCACAACGGTGACGGATATCCTGTCTGCTGAAATCTAAATCCTATAGGACATAATGGGATTTCGATTTCGGCCAATGGGATATCTGTCATTGTTGTGACAGGGTAACTTGTCTGCCAATATCTAAATCAACCATCAAAATTCAGCCAAAAAGTGCAGGAGACTAGGCTCAACTTGCTTACATATCCGCCTGAGGTGCATTGCCCATCAGATGACACTGCAGCTTATCCAGCTATTGTTCTTCTCCGCAGCAGCAAATCCATTTTAGCGCTCCTTCTTCAAAATGGTATCCATCCTCGTGGAACTGTTTACAGCTACAGCCCTTTGCTTTGTCCCACTGGATTATTTGACATCCTTTTTGGTGAGTAAGTCTAAATATAGAAAACTTCATTGTTGCTTCAACCCAAGGCTCCCGACAACGTTAGACACTCCCTCCTCGGATACCTCCTCCAGCTTTGCCCTTCTGATCTTTACTTTCTCAGTCAGTTTTCTTCAAGAATTTTCTAAGACCGAAGGTAAGCGTTGACTGGGCCCAATCCACTTCTTGTATTTGAACCGCACTCCATCATGGCTGGCCTTCATTTTTAGCTTTGACCTGGTCTTACGCGACTAGATGTCTGTTGTTGACGCTTAGATCTTATAGCCACTAGTTTTCATTTGCACAGTTCATAAGTCTAGTTCTACTGACTGGAGTTTTGTTGTGCCGTCAAATTATTTATTGCAATTGCCTCTATTTTTCTATATTGGTTTGGGATTTTTCTTATGTTGTGCTTTCACTTTATTACTGTTTGTGTGCTGCATACATATTTTACACATTGCTTCTAAGTTATGCCTGACTGCTTTTTGTGCCAAGCTACCCAGGGTTAAACACAGGCTAATTTAATTACTTTTTGTACTTCATGCTGCAAGGGATTGTGGCTGTTGCTTGACCAGGGCTCACGCCCCAGTCAACAAACAAGCCGATTTCTCACAAGGGCTCATACCTAAGAGTTTCAAAGCTCTATGGAACCTTTTGAAATTACACAGGTTTACAGGTGCATGGGCAGAAATGAATGGTATTGATCCCAGTTTTAATTTCCTCCCATGGTCCCCATAAGAAACACATTGGCCTATATTTGGTATTTTATGTAACACACATATGAAAACAGTTTCCAGGGTATTCTCGGTTCACAATCCTCTGGTATTTTAAAATAGCATGCCACATGTTAAAGTTACTTCTCTAAGTTGCCTTTTAAAGGAGCTCTTTTGATGATTTCTGATTATATTAATCGTATCAGAAGGTAGCTCCCAGAATATTTGAATTTGAACAAAGGCAGTACTTCATGTGAGATTGTATGAGACACACTTAAACTAGTATTGGGCGAAATTCTAGGTTTCACCCTTAAGAGTCAGAAACTTCAGAGAACTCAATTCAATGAGTTCTACACTGCGATGACTTTCTTAAAGCAGGCACATGTAACTATATTAGTAGAGCTGCACCAAGAGGATGAGGAGAGGCTGTAGAAAATTGCAGTTAATAAAGCCAAAATTAGCAGATTGCTCAAAAATTTCAAATGCGTAGGACAGATAAATCTGAATATAGTGGCATTATTGGGAAAGCAAGGAAAGGACAAGGATGTGCACTGGATAAATTCTCAGCACAAAATTGTCAATATATTTGAGGATTTTTACTAATCACAATATTAAGAATGCAATATTCTCTTTAAGAAAAGGATTAGGTACTTCCTCAATTAAAATTAGTTTTGAATTGATTTCTGATGTAGATAGGGAAGAGTTAGATTGCCCAATAACATTGATGGAAATCAAGAGGGCTATAGATTCCCTTCAATCTAGAAAAATGTTAGGGATTGATGGGATAGATTTGGAATTTTATATTCATTTTCCACTATTATGGACTGAGATGTCAGTGCTCTTTAGGGCAGTTTGACTAGGAGAAATGTTCGTGTTTTTCTAAAGAAGGAGAAGCCATTGGAAATTTTTGGACCATATAGGCCCTCCTAATTAATAGTGACGCCTAAAATCGTGGCTACTCTTTCAAGTAGGATCATTGCCGAACTGGTTTCCTCTTGGAAACATGGCTTTGTGTCGGGAATAATGGACCACATTTGGCGAGCAATTACTTTTTTTGATGTAGCTGAGATTCATTAAACACCTTTAGCAATGATCCTGCTCCATTCAGAAGAAGCATTTGACCAATTTACATGGGCTTAACTATTGGGGTTTTGAATAGGGAGGGGATTTTGCCCCATTTTTAAGAGGGCTAAATAGATTTTATTTAGAAATCCTATCACTGAAGTACAGATAAGGGGTATGGAATCAGACAATATCAACAGAAATCAGAGTACAGCCAAGGGCTGCGCTTTTTCCCCCTTTTTCATTTGCCCTGTAAATAGAATCTTACCTTACAAAGAATGTTGAGGAATAATAAGATTAGCCCACCTGTTGTTGAAGGATACACCAAAAAAGTATTGGCCAATGCTGATGATATCACAGTAATCACCATAGACATGAACAAATCCTCATAGGAAGTGAAGAGAGAAGCCATTGATTTTGTGGCAGTTTCTCTATACAGTGCTAAGAATCATACAGTCTACAATAATATTATACAGTTTTAAGATCACTGGAAGACTGACAGTGCTACTTACTAGGGAATCAAAATAGCTGTTACAGTGGCAAGATAGTTTCATTAAATTATGATACGTTATTACATAAAGATCCAAACCCTATGAATAACTTGCTTCAATTATGGGTCATAGCACCACAATATAAATGGCTTAATTATCCAGAAAATTATACCTCTTTGAAGAAATTAATCTTGAAATTGGATGGAAATGGTTCCAGAAACTGGACTCTATTTGCAACAGCTTCCTATGGGAGTTCAGAAGGACAAGGAGAGATCGCAAGCTTATGTGGGTATCATTAGGGCGAGGTGGATTGGCATAGACGAATTTGTGACAGTATTAGTGTACTGCAATATTACAACACATAAAATATGTGATCACAGGTCATCAAGATTATGCATCTGAGTTAAAGGGTACCGGTAATAAATGAATTAAGCCTACCAAAGGAAGCTATTGAGTTTTAATGGAAATGTATGGAGCACATTTATTCTTAAAAAATAGATTAAAGTTAGTGTTAGTGGCATATAAATAATGGAGTAGTGTCCGCTGAGCTCAATATGGCGAAATACAGCTGCTATACCCAGTTCTGGCATTCACTGTGTTTTTTCCTACAATTTGTCAGAATAAATACTGTCAAATATGGGAATAAGCTAGGATCAGCAAAGTCAATTATATATTTATAGGTAAGCAAAGTTGCTTGTTTTAATGGCTCCAGGATGAATATAGCCTCAACAATAGGGATCCTTTTAAATACCTTTATATTAGAGATTTTTTTAAAATAATTATAATTTATGAAGGTACCTATTATACATGCTATGATGGTTCACAGAGGTCCAAGATTAAAATACTATCATCTTTTAATAAATCTTGACATAGATGATATAGACTACTAGACAGTAAGGCCCATATTTATACTTTTTTAGCGTCACATTTGCGACGCACCTACAAAATACAATTGAATTTTGTATGTTCGCGCCGTTTTTGCATAAAAAAATGACACAAACGTGGCACTAACAAAGTATAAATATGGGCATAAATTACGCTAAAAGGCTTGAGACAGGTGAAAACAAAGTACTTTTCCAGACATCTTTAAAATTAGGTCACAAGGTATTACTCTCAGCCAAATTGAGGGCTCAGCATTACAAAACAATATATATTCTTTAATATACTCAATGTTAAATTATTCAAGTGAGGACGCGAGCAAACTGCCCCCTTTGTGAGGCAACGGAAACTAAAACTGTCCATATAGTCTCTACCTGTATTAAATTAGCAACGTTTGGAGGGATACTGTGAGCTTCTTAAGTACTATTATGGATACACAGATCAAAATATCCCTGCAACTCATTTACTTTGGGTAGATTACGAGACCATATCCCAGACAGCCAAACACTATCCACTGTTTGTGACCATGGTGGTGCCCAGAATTTGCATAGATGCTGGGTGGTTAAGGCCCAAGGCACCATCTTATAGGTAAAGGCTATTTCAGTATCTTTCAACCTCTAATATAGAGGTAGGCCACCATAATTCTGAAGGTATGAAAAGCAAGGAGAAGAGGGGACACCACTTTCCAACTGGCAGGCCATTTTAAAGTCATAAATGTATGATAATTATGGTTGGAGTGATTTCGATAATAAGTTCTATGTGTATGTCTAAATAGGTATTCTCTGATTTGAATGAAACCTATTATTTTCTGTGGCGGATTATACCCTTTTGTTAATTCTAAAGCATTGATAATATTTAACAAATGTAATGATTTGAAATAGCCTAAAAATGACAGAAATAGAGATTACTTCCTTAATCCAAAGCGATAGCGTGGAAAGGAAACACTTTTTCTCTCTGTTCGCATGGCCTAAATTAATAAAAAGGGAGTCTGGTCTCACTACATCTAAAAGAGATTCAGAGTTAGAAGAAGACGGAAGAACAGGAAGAACAATCTCTTGTGATGTGTGAATACTTTATAACAATAGAGACATCAAAAATTACATAGGGGTATTACAGATCAAGTCAGAAAGCTCATACAACCTTCTGAAAGTGGCTGTACCAACCAACCAACAACACCTTCAAGGCCAAGAACATTAAGGACGCCTCAGCCAAAGGTTCAGAAGCAGGGTTCAGTAGTGTTTGTAAAACCAACAGAAAATCTCACGCTGGGAAGGTATTTTTTTGTTACTTTGAGTCTCAATAGATCAAAACCCTTAAAAATCCTTCATACCAAATTTTCAAATTCAGTCAGTAAACCCCAAGGTGATCTAAATGCTCTAATCAGTGTCCTTTGTGCCTTCCAGGGTAGCTGTGGCCCAACCTTTGTTGAAATCATCCTGCAACAACTGCTAAATTGATTCAGGAGAACAAAATCCAGGAGAAAAATCATTATCTGTGCACCAACTAGAATAATGTCCATATGCTTTCTGTGTAGAAACCCTCCTAGATGCTTGAATGGGCTCTTCCATGGAAACAGAGGCCTTACTTTTTAAGCCCTTTGCTCTCAATCTGCAAGCCTCTACTCTTAATCCCTGGACAGGTATTTGAGAAGAAGGGAGAATAGGCGTGATGTGAGAGATAGAAAGCAAACCTGGGATACCAATATTTCCTTCCATGGAGGAAACCCGTGACTCCAAAGCCAAAATGGCAAAACCAAAACACACCTGCCAAATTCTCAATAGTAGGCAAGGCATCACAGGGAAAGCACAGATGTGCTCCTTCAGCCAGTGGCTTGTTAATTCATCCACATTTTTGCTGATCACTGATCCTCAAACACAAGACAGGAAGAAAGACATTGTGACGATCTGCAAAGAAAATCATCCTGGGATTTGGCAAATAATTGAAACACCAATCCTTATATTTTTGGAGAAAGGAAATATTCTGCTTAAAGTGTCTGGTATTGTGTTGTCTTTTTCCTGAATATGAATCACCCTTAGAGACACCAGGTTCTTCTCTACCAAATCTATTATCTTTAGAACCAGGCAATTCAGAAAGTGAGACCCTATTGCAAATTGTTTGCTGAGGTATGATATTGCTACTGCATTGCCTGTTCCTACCACCACATTGTTCCTGGCTTGAAAACTCTAAACTGCTTTGAGTTCTATCCAATTTGAAGAACAGACTCATTTGTGAGGCTTCCAATAACCCTGTGCTGAGATGGAGTTCAGGCCTGCTCCCCAACCTCTGATATTGGCATATATTGTCACTATAACAAAGAAGGAGCAAGACAAGAGACCTCTTTCTCCAGATTGTGAGGCTCCAACCTCCAAAGGAGGTGATCCCCCTGAGAGTGGGAAGCAGGAATAGGGAGATTGGAATTAATTGAAGTTGGAATGCAGTGTTGCAGAATATGAAGTACCAGAGGACTCAAATGTCAACATGCCCAAGGAACCACAAGCAGAGAGGCTGCCTGAAAAAAAAGAAAATAAGAACAATACACATTTAGTGTCTCAAATAATGGGATATGTATACACAACCTAGCTGACAAAGCTACTGAAGGGACATTTATCATGTCGTCCCAGACACAAAGGCATTTCCTTGCTGATGCAGTCTTAGGAGAACCGACAGTCTCTGGACCAACTTAATCCTTCTCTACATAAGGTGATACACACAACCAATTTCTGTTTGAAACCAGGCCCCAGTGTAAACCAGGCTCTGACAGGATTCCAGATCTGACTTCTTTAGATTGATCAGAAACCGAAAATCCCTTACCGTCTGTGGCATCAGTGTAATGCCCTGGTGCAACCTCTGTGCAGCATCTGAGACCATGGGGAAATCAACTAGATTGGGATGAATCTGTTTGTTTCTCTTATGTAGAATGGGAACCACTTTGAACACCCTGGGGGAAGCATACAGCCTGAATTGCAGGACTTGGAATTGCCAGTGTGAATTGCTCACTGCAAACCTGAGAAACCTCTGAGGGTCTTTGGAGATTGGAACATTTAAGTAGGCATCTGAAAGATCTAGGAACACCAGAAAATCCCCTTGATGTACCATCAGTAGCCTGCTGTAGGGAATTAGTTTTTAAATGAATTGTCTTCAGGAAAGTATTTAGATCCTTTAGTCCTATAAGTAGTTGGTACTCTCCTGAAGATTAATTCACAAGGAAGACTGGAGGATACCAAACCTGAGCACTTTAGTGAGAATGAACTGAAATGATAGCTTTTTTTCTGGAACAAGGTCAGTATGTTTTCTTTCAGTGCCTGTTTCTTTTCAGTATTCCAAGGAAGGGAAGTCAGGAAGTGATTCTTTGGAGGAAGTGCTCGGAATTCCAAGGAATAGCCCAGAAAAATAACCTGAGGAACACAATTGTTCCTACTCAGTTTCTGCTAAGCGTTGAGATAGTGGAACAGCCTCCCACCAATAAATCACTCTTCTTAATCCTTCTTGGCATACTTAGGAGTGTTGATTGTCCTTTGAGCTAAGGGAATTCTTGGAAAAGCCTCTTTCAGTCCTGAAGATTTGGACTAAAAGCAGCTTTTGTAAAAGGCCGGAGCAAATCTCCTCCCCTCTTTGATCATACTGCTTCCTATTTTTAAAGGAAGTCTTTAACTCGAATTAGAAAGGACAAGTACGCTTCCTTATTTTGATAGATTTATGAATTACAGATTCCAGCTCCTCCCCAGACAGTTTATCCCTTGAAAAATAAATTTTTACATCGACACATATTTTGAGAATTCAGGATTCCAATCTCTCAAACACAGCTGTCTTCTTGCTGCTTGTAGTCCACTTGCTGCCACAGCTGACGCCTCTAAATTGTCAAAGGTTATGTCAGAGAAACGTTTGCTTGCGCTTCTGTGGCTTCCAATGGGTGGGCAATATCCCCCCTCATATTGCTGAGGATAAGGACTGAAAGTCTTTAACTAAAGACGCAAGCTACATACAGAATATATCCCAGCCCTTAATCCCAGAATCAAGCCAGAATAAGTTCTCTAATCAATGATTCTACTGTCTTAACCACCAGGTCGAGGATACCACTTCATCGGATAATAACTTGGCTGTTTGGCCTATAAGGCTAGGCAGTAATGGATCTATAGAAAATGTCTGAGGGAGATCCACTTTTCCCTTAGCTGAAGGGTACAGTCACTCCATAAACACTGGAACGGGTGTCTTTTTAGGATCCCTCAATTCACTTTTTAGGAGACCATGGACAACATAATTCACTGGAAACTTTGGAAACACCAGCTTTACTGTCTGAAAATCTGCCACTAGTAGAAGGTTGTTCGTCATCTGCAGGTAACTGGAAATATATGAAACCAGACTTTTCAATTCACCTTTCCCTCACAGAGCTTCAGACTCAGACTTATCTGTCTCATAACTGAGACATGAACAGATGGAGGAAACCGAAAAAAGAAAGAGAGGAGATTGACAGCCCTTCTGGTTCTCCAGTTGCTTATTGAAGGCTTCTGGGATAAAAAATAATCATCATCTGGAGCTGCTTCTTAGATATATTGTGATCTCCAGCAGAGAACCCCTTCTTGAAACGAGCTTTAACAAGATCTTGACAACTACATTCCCTGGAAGGAGAAGGAAATAGGTGGCTTCTCTTTTCGCTATGCTTCCTGATAGCGAGCACCAACTACGAAAGCCCAAATACTCCCTCCCCCCCCTCCCCCCCCCCCCCCCCGCCCCTCACACGCCCACCGCTACCACCAAGAACTGCAATAAGTAGGAGGTAATTAATTTTTGTTCTCGATTATCCAACTTGCTTTGGGGCAAAAAAAAAATACTTTCAGTCTTATCAAAGACGAGAGGAGTGACTACAGAAAAGGCACTGATGACCCAGTCTCCTATGGAACATTGCTGACGGCAAAGTCTGTAAAGTTTCCTCCACAAAGTCTCCTGGCACTGTCGCTAATTGCTATTGTTACCGACCTGCGTTTCACGTTCCTCTTTCATTGGCTCAAAGCTGAACCCATTGGTGTGCGGCTCACCTTCTGCTGTCTGCATCTGAGGTGCTCCTACGCCCACGCTGCTGCCGTGACGAGGCAAACATCGCACTACAAGCGAAAGTGGACTACTCCGCCAGGCCGTGCGTCACTTTCAGAACAAACTCATCTCGTTCCTTCCACGCAACCTGGTGTGCTTTGCCCACGCACACCAGCAAGCTCTGAGGGGCCCACTATATTGGTATTTTGCTCTGATTTGTGATGCAACCGGATTTTGGAACGGTGTCTTTTGATGTTTAAAATGAAAGACACCATTGCCTTTGAATATACGTTGGTAATTAGCATGGCCAGAATAAGACTAATAGAACTTACACTTTCTAATTAAAAAGGCGTTCCAAAAAAACAATTTTTCATGCGTGTGCTTTCCAATCATAAACGATGTAGCACTATGGGTTCAGTTTATTCATCCAGCTTATCTACTGTCTCTGTCTTTTCTCCAGCGCAATGGAAACATTTTCCGTCAAGCATAGACTCCGGTGGTGCAGTTAGTGTAGCGGCACCGGGATTTAGAAGCCTGAGGGACATGATGAGTCCTGATTATTGCTGTATTTTATAATACAAGCAACAGCCGGGGGACATTTTCGTCCTAGCTCTGGGGCCTGTGATTAATACATCCACTCAGTAGCAAAAGGAAAATAGAGGTCGGAGTAAGGGCAGAGTCAGGAAGGTAAATTTAGGTGATAAAGTGAGGGACAGGCAGCCTCTGCTCTGTCAATATATTTGCATTATTTTTATAAACTATGTCCCCTATAAAAATCGCAAGAAGATGAAATGCCATAGTAAATCGATTGTGGCTCTTCAAAACTGGTTAATAAAAATGCATCCTTATTTCAGGCACAAAATCAATAGCCAATATATATATAGCCCGTATTTGGCTTTACTGATCAACCTCGCTTGATTCTATGTCAGGACCCGCGGGGAGGATTATGCTTTACTTTCTTCACTTTTTAAATGTACAGCAGCCTTAATATAACAACGAGGAACCTGGGGCCAGATGTACTAAGATTTCTTTCAGTGTGCAAGTGTTCCGATTCGCAGACAGAAAAGAAGCATTTCGGGAGGTTCTATATTTATTTATCTGTATGTATTTTAATATAGTATTGAATCGCAAAATAGGTTTGCGAGTCGGTATTAGGGAGGGGCATGTCAAGGACGTCCCTTCCTAACAGCGAGTCCCAGGGGGACGTAGGAATGTTTTGCGACCGGGAATGCGGTCACAAAACATTCGCAGTTACCACCAAGTTAGTGGTAACCGATTCACAAACAGGAATGGGCCCCCAAAGGACCCCTTCCCCTTTGCAAATGGGGATACAAGCATTATAAGAGCAGGCAGTGGTCCCACGGACCACTGCCTACTCTTGAAAAATGGAAAGACAACTTTTCAGCCCAAGTCAACGCATGGGGAAAAGAAGGCATGAACAGGTCATGGAATCATATGACTATGACAGACTGAATAGGGTATTCCTCTCCCAATCTCTTGCCATGCCTGGTGGCCTGGATACTCTATCTCTATCCCTGAGGACAGAGGCATGGAGGATACCTTTCTACCCACAGATGCCCCTGGCATGCCAAATCCTTTGTTGGAAGTATTCCCATGGAGACATCAAGATCTGGGGGCTTCTTCTCCTCTAGAGTCTTCCAGCAACTGTGGGGAACCAGAGGCAGTTTTCATGGATATTTGCAAGGAACTAATTCCAATAAGAATTTTCTCTTCTTCCAAACTGAAAGTAGGAGGGCCTGGCTGTCTGTTAAATGCCCCTACAAATCATCCAGGAGTTTTGGAAGGACATATCTAGCTGAGACCATAAGGGCATGTACGTAGCGACTCAGCAAACATGTGGGATTCACTGATTTCAGCACCATGCTACAGAGCGAATAAACCTTTTTGCAGTCTGTTCCATCCTGTTTGACTCTCGTTCAGCTGGGGCAGATGGAAAGGACACTTGCGTGGACTTTGAAGAGCATGAGTCCTGCACCACCAAACTCTCAGTTGTCGGATGACGACTCAAGAACATAGGATCACTCGGTGCAGTTTTATATTTCCTAGCGATTGATGTAGATACCTAAGGGCCGACACAGGCTTCATTAAATGGCAGCAAAGGCTCTGAGGATGAAATCGCAGAGTGAAGGACGTCAGTCAATAAATTGGGTTTTATCTCCATTGTTGGGAGAGGCAAGTCTAACGTATCAGCTGCTTTCTGAAGGACTGTGTGGTGAGAAGTCTCTTCAGGTGGAGGCAACCCCTGTGGAGATAATAAGTCCCACTCCGGGGAAGTGTCTAAACCACTAGCCACGTCTATTCCCTCAAAGTCTTGACTTGGGGAAATAATCTTGCCTTTATCAAGGTCCGGATCACCATGTGAGACTAGATATTGTTCTTCCTCCAACCGCCTCAGAGAATCTTTCCTGGACCTAAGCCTCAAGTCCAATAATGGCATCGGAAGAGTATAACAAGGCATTGGCGATGTCAGCATCAGCGCTGGTGACTCAGACACTGCTGACGCAGAATCAACTTGGGCAGGAGTCGTATGATGCAACATTGACTGAGACATCTCCGATGTTGGAGCGGGTGCCACAGGCACCAAGTCTCAGTTGGCGAAGGAGCCATCTTCCTCTTCACCGGCAAAGGCCAGGGTAACTGGGCCATCTGTAAGAACGGCAGGAGTGCCAAAGAGAAGGACATTGGACCCCTGGGGCCAGCTGGCATACCTGAGGAAGTCATGACCCTGGTGAAGAAAATGGGTTGGATCCGTTCCAGGAGCTGGAAAGGCTAGAAGGTCTCACTCCTACTTCTGAGGCTGATATGGACCTGGTGTGGTTGGCACCACCTCAGGCTCTGGATCTGAGGAAGTTACCAGGGAAAACTGCTACATGGGCATCGCTGATGTCACGGGAATCTCCACCAGCAACGGTGCAGGAGAGCCTTCGGCTGACTTTAGAGAAGACATATGCAGCTATGGAGTCACATCTCTGGAGGTCTGACGCTGAAGGCTATGGCATCACCGCTTATAATGTTCCATCCTGGATGACCTCAAGGAGCGATGAGAAGGTGACTCTGTTTCTGCTTCTTCTTTTCCTTCTTTGCCGTCGACAGGAAAAACTTTGCCTCTCTCTCTCCTTTAAGTCGTTGGTGTTCATGCTGACACTCCCCCACATCGTCGTCAGAGCTCAAGCACCAAAGGCAATCCACATGTGGGTCGGTCACAGACATATTACCCCTCTATATGCTACACGGCTTAAAGAATGATTTCTTAGGAGGAAACTTTGCCACCAACACGACAAAAATCGGCTATTCCCTTTGAAACAGAGAATCACCTCGGAAAGCAAAGAAAACCGTCATGTATCGAAAGCGTGGAAAAATGGGAACCGACATCAGCACACTGGTGAGGACTTCTTATAGCTCCAATGACGTCAGACGGAGTCGTATGCGGAGCTGTTCCACTGTGCCGTCCTCGTTGACGTGGAGAGCTATGGAAATGTTTCCGTGGAGTGCTGCGCGTACTATGATATTCAAAAGGTGAGGAATCCACAGGTTGATGTATCCATCAGAATTCTCATCACTGCCAACTACATCCTGAATGGTACACTCGTCTACCACCCTCCCAGGCTACATGCCAACTTCAGAAGCATCATTGCAGTCTTCATCACCCCCCCCACCTCCTCAAGTACCTGTTCGATCTCTTACTCACTCGAATGGAATACCCCACACACCGCTATCTTCACGAGCTTCAGCAACACCACAGTAGACAAGCCCACACAAATCACCAATGCCAATTACAACTCCATCAACGTCAGCATACTCATCCAACACCACTGCAGAAACACTATCACCAAATCTTCATGGCAGAACCTGAACAAAATCTCAGAAGTATCCTGGTATTCTGAACTGCTACACCATCAGCCTTGATACAATAACAACCCCTCCAAATTCATCTCAATGCATGATCACCACCTGCACATATACCAAGGCTCATCTCAAATCAAACAAAGCCATACGAACCAGACCACAACACACTGGTACACAGAAAAGCTCAGGCTCACCAAACGCCTCTGCAAGCAACTTGAACGCAGATGAAGACAAAATCTGAATTACATCGAAAACAGCACATATAAATCTGCCCTCAGATACTACTATCAGCAAATCAGAGCCACCAAATGCTCTTTGCTCACTCACCACATCGAAATCAGAACCAACAGTGCAAAGGAAGCTTTTGGGATAGTGAAAGGCTTTACCTTTTTGGCAGCAAGTTACACCAGTATAACCCTTCTAAGGTCCTCTGCACCCAGTTGTCCTTATTCTTCAGCAACAAGATCACCATCGTCCATGAAAACTTTGTGCCCCAACCAGACCCTTCGACCCGAATAGCCCTCCTGTTCATTTCCAGCAACACCAAGAGGTCCAACAGAACATGACCATCTGTCCCACCATCACCACTCAAGAAACTGCAGTGACCATGCAATCCATGCACTCCAGGTACCCTCAGACCACTACCCTCACCACGTCCTCATCCGTATTCGGACAAAAAATTGAATTTGAAATATCGAGACACAGAACTATTGACTTTTAAATACCACGATCCACAAATATCATGATGCAGGAATGTCAGTGACAAGAATATCAGTTTTAGATGTAAGTCAGTGGTTCCCAACCTTTTGACTTCTGTGGAACCCCCATTTTATCAATACTGGAGCCCGGGGACCCCCACTGAATCATTATTGGAACACGGGGACCCCCAAGGAGTCATTCCTGATAGCTGGGACCTAATATTATTACATTTTTTAAGCAGCCACGGACCCCCTGAGGAGGCTTCGCGGACCACTGATGTAAGTAATATTGATGTTAAAAACATCCATGTCGTAAATATCAATTTTAAAAATATCTATGCTGTTAATATTGTTTACAAAAATATCTATGTTTTTAATATCACTGTTAAAACCAACTATGTTGTTAATGTCATTTGCAAAAAATGGCTGTCATTAATACTGTTTTAAAATTATTTTTATGGTTTTTGATACATGTTTTAATTGTATACGTTATACATTGTTTGTATAAATATTGTGAACGTTTTTTAATATGGTTTGTTGTTTTGTAGTTGTTTTACATTTAATTTAAGTGCTTATTGTAACTTTCAGTGTTGTAGCGGGTTGTGGGCTTTGTAGGAATATAGAGTGGGAAGTAATTTAATTATAATTAACTAATAATTAATTTGTAATTATTATTATTGATTTAATTAATAATTAATTATGTAAATTCCCTGATAAATTTATTTTTCAAGCTATGCTTTAGGTGTGGGTTGTGGGGTTTAGAGGGGTACGTGGTGGGAAGTAAATTAAATATAATTAATGAATAATTAATTTGAATTATTATTAGTTATTTCATTGCTAAATGATAATGTAAATTCCCTAATTCATTTATTATTTCCATTACGTTTTAGGTGCAGGTTGTGGGGTTTATCGGGGTACAGGATGGAAAAGTAAATTATTTATATATATTTCATAGTTAATTTAAATTATTAATTATTTAATTGATGATTAATCATGTAAATATGATAGTTTGTAGATAATATGTTAGGAGTGTGTTGTATTTTTAGACTCCCAGGGTTTAAAGTTAATTAATAAATAGTTGATTGATAATTAATTATTACTTTATTATTTATTTTTAATTGCTAATTATGTTAAGGTATATTTTAGGTGTGTGTTGTTTCGTATAGATAGCAATGGGGAAGGAGTTTAAGTAATTAGAAAGAAGAAAAGGTTTCCATTTTTTGTCTTTCTTTTTTTAATTATTTCATGGGTTAATTGTGTTATACTTTATTTTGGTTGCGTTGCATTTGTTGCCTGTTATGTTTGTGGGCATATTTTTATTATATTAATATGTGTGTAAATTGATAATAATTATTCAAATTTGTGATAGTTATTTTTTTCAATTTTCTTTTGTTAAAATTAAGAGAATTAGCGGCTGATTATGACTTTGGCAGTCTTGGGATCACCGTACCGTCTTTGGCAGTCCAACTGCTGCCTCCTCGGCAGTCAGACCACCACAGCTGACACTTGAGCTACTGTAGCAGTGGTGGTAGGTGCAGTGGCGGTCATTGGTGGCATGGCAGCGATGGCATTGGCACCTCCATGTGTATTATGATCTGGCTTTCCACCAACCTTTTCATAGCGGGGGACATGGCCATGAAAAGATTGGCGGAAAGGTAAGTAACGGGCCACAAAAAAGGGCCCAGGTCAAATAAGCCCATGTGAATTGTGACAGGGGCCCATGATGTTCCCCCCATGCCTGCAAAGTTGGTGCATGCACTGTTTGCAATGCACAACATGATGCATGGAAACAGTACACCGGACTTGCTGGAGGCTTAGCAGTGTAGCCAGCATTGGCTTAAGGATCTCTTCTGGAGCCTAAGCATGACCCTGCCTTGACTGTGCCGCCGACCCAACGCTCATCCCGAGGGAATGTCGTAATGCGGCAGTTGGGACTAGTGGTCCGATCGCCAAAGTAATAATCAGGCCCTTAATTTTTATAATTAGAATTTTATATTTTGGGGTACTTAATAGAGTTGTTAAAAATGTTGTTTGTTTGAAGTGAAGTATTCTCTTTGTACTGTACCAGTGAATGGGGTGGAAATAGTATATTTTACCTCTTTTGAGTCTAATGCTTTCCATACGGTTGCACCGACTCAAATGGGGATAGTACATTTTACCCCTCCCGAGTCCAACGCTTTGCCTTCTGTTGCACTTGCTGGAGTGGGAATAGTAAATTTAATGTTTCCTGAGTCCAACAGTTTCCCTTCTCTCCCTTCTCTTGCTCACACTAGAGTGGGAAGAGTAAATTTAACTCTCATGGGTCCTATGCCTTCCCTACTGTTGCACTTTCTAGAGTGGGAATAGTAAATGTAACTTCTCCTGAGTCCAACAGTTTCCCTTGTGTTGCACACAGTGGAGTTGGAATAGTAAATGTAACTCTCCTGAGTCCAAAACTTTCTCTTCTGTTGCACACATTGAGGTGGGAATAATACATTTTACCCATCCAGAGTCCAACGTTTTCACTACTATTGCACTTCCTGAAGTGGGATTAGTAAACTTAACCCCTCCTGAGTCCAACACTTTCCTTAGTGTTTTGCACACTGGAATAGGAAAAGGAAAATTTGACCTATCCTGAGTCCAATGCTTACCCTACTGTTGCACACACTGGAATGGGAATATTAAATGTTACCCCTCCTGAGTGCAACTCTTTCCCTACTGTTGCACTTACTGGAGTTGGAATAGTAAATATCACCCCTCTGGTGTCCAACACTTAACCTACTGCTGCAGATATAAGAGTGGGAATAGTACATTTTGCCCTTCATGAGTCCAACATTTTCCTTACTATTGCACCGACTGGAGTGGGAATACTAAAAGTTTTTTCTTCTGAGTACAATGTTTTCCCTACTGGTGCATACAGTGGAGTGGAATAGTAAATTTTATATTTCTGGTGTCCAAAGATTTTTCTACTGTCGCACAGATTGGACTGGGAATAGTACATTTAACCCCTCCTGAGTTCAATGCTTTCCATACTGTTTCATAGATTTGAGTGAGAGTAGTAGATTTATTATTGCTATAGTGTAAAAATGTTGTTAATATTGTTTTAATATATATCACTATTATGTGTTTGTGTATCTAATTTTATATTATTTATATGTATAAACATATGTAGCTTTTAACATATTTTAGTTAAATGTATTTTTATCTATTGTATATTTTTATGTATAATTAAATTGGAAATATTTTTAATTTGTTTGTTATATTTTTGTATTTTTTATGTGTGTGTGTTTGTTTAAATACGTCTATGTTTATATATTTGTAGATATTCCTTAAATACATTTAATTTACAAATTATTTATGTTATATGTTGAATTATTTAAGATGTACTGTTTTTAACTACATATATATTCAAAACCAATATCTTTTTTTCAATGTTAGTGTTATGCAAAATATTTTTGGGGGTATTTTTTTACTCACCATTATATGTTTAGGAAAACAATATTTTTTGTAATCGATATTTTGACACAATATTTCTTTATCACAATATTCGTGGTTTCGATATTGTGTCATAGAACCGTCTTCATAAAAGGACTGGGCTCCATCTGAGAAGCCCTCATCACAATCTTGAATGACTCAATCATCACAGCCATCTACCTGGACTCCTGGAAACATGCCACAGTACACCACCGCCTCAAGAAACCCTCAGCAGGCCCAACCATGCTAACTAACTATTGGTCTATATACACGCTAGCCGTTGTGGCAACAGCCATGGAAAAGATGATAAATGCTTAGCTTCCTATCTCACTGACAACCACCTCCTCAACAACACTGAATCTGGATTCAGTTTCAACCACAGTACTAAGACCATTCTCAGCAAAACTATGGACTGCGTCTGGATGATCATGGACAGAGGTGACACTGTGGCTCTCATCCTACTGGATCATACTGTAGCCTTCCAAAAGATCTTCCATCCTATCCTTATCCAACAACTGCACAAAGCCAGCATCCAGGGTCCTGCACTTCATTGAATTTGCTCTTTCTGCACTGGCCGCACTCTTGAATGCCATCAACCTCATCCGCAAAGTTCCACAAAGATCCTCACTCAGTCCCACTCTGTTCAACACCTACATAACCCCACACACCAGCATCGTCTAACCCACAGAATTAACATTATATTCTTGCTGATGACACCTAGCTCATAATCCCTTCTTGAATAAGACGCCGAACACATGAGCCAATTATTCCGCCTGAATGACTGAAGACCACAATGAATGGAAAAAACCTACTGCCCCAAGGTCAACTGAGACAAAACAAAAGTAATAATCTTCAGGAAAGATATCTCGCTCTGGGACTCCACCAACTCAAACCCCCCTCCCAGCAACCCATGCAAAGAACCTTGGAATAGTAATTGACAACCAACTCACCATGACCGGCCAAGTGAATGCCAATCCTGAATGACTCAATCATCACAGCCACCTACCTGGACTTGAGGAAACATACCATAGTCTTCATCTTCCATATGATTAAGATGCTCAAGAAGATCTTCCAATGGCTCCCCACCAACACTTGCAGAACTGTCACCCAAGCCTTCATCACCAGCAAGCTAGACCATGACAAAATACTCTATGCTGGAATCAATGCTCAACTGACAAGAAGACTCCAGACAACACAAAACTCAACAGCCAGGCCCACACTCAACATTCCACCCTGAAAGCATATCACACCACACCTCAAAGTTATCCGCTGGCTCCCACTCCACAAACAGGCACTCTTCAAGCTCCTCATGCACAGAAAAAAAAGCTTTCCACAACATTGGCCCCATTAACTACAACAACTACATGAACTTCCACAAAACAACCAGACATCTCCACCCAGTCAGACTCCTACTTGAACACACACACATCTCAAACACAGGCCCCGATCTGGTGGTCATTCCTTCTCTGACCTCGGATGTAAAGCCTAGAAAGACCTGCCCATGCAAGTCAGAGCCTCCTACTCCTCAGTTCTTTAATTCTTGAAGAAACTGATAACCTGGCTCTTCCCCTATTCCCAATCATGGCTCAGCCTATTTAGCTCAATGACGATCAGTTGGTGGATTCAAACTCCAATTGCTTTGGCACATTGTATTGCTGGTTGACCTATTTCTGCAGGAATTCAGGGAAGATCTACAGAGGTCTGGCAGATTTTTGGGGAGAGGTTAAAAATGTACTCTTGGTGGAGATTTGCAGGGCAGTATCTTGAGCTACACCACGCACCTTTGTACAGAATGTTAAATCTTTTCAGAGTTACAGTTTAATTTAATTGCATTAAATCACTGGGTGTGGCATTAGTCTCAGTGTTTTTGTACATCTTTTAGACTCATACCATGCCCCATTTATGCTTTGGTATTAGTAATGAGAAAGGAGGTAATGTTCCTGATTACTTACCAATATGGTGCGCGAGGGAAATGGCTGGGCTTATCTTCATAGCATTTTCCTGTTTTTTTGCATCTGGAGGTGGTTACCTCATATGTATTGACTGGTACAAGGACATTAGGACTAACAGTACTGAAGGTTGGCAATAAGCAATCAGAAACATTAGCAGTGAGTATGTTCTGAATGCGTGTTACCCACTCTCTTTGTTTTTCTCCCTAATCTGTGCTCTGTGGAAGGGGAAAGAAAAGCATGTTAAAACAAACACTTAGGGTTCTGTCATAGAGCATGATCTCTGAATTCTCAAATCTACTCTGTATAGGGTGCTCAGCACTGAAAGAAGAGACGACACCGCAAATTGCTCGTACCAGCAAGAAGGATGGATTAGTAACAATCGAGCCCCATTCTGGAACCTACCTCCCGGACCAGATTAGCTGTGGAACCATAATCGGACAGGTTCCTATGCAATGTCTGAACTGCAACCTTTCCTCATTCCATCCATCCAACCGTCCATTCATTTGCTGCATGCTTATTTGTCAACACTTCATTGCTCCATCTATCGATCTATCCATTAATATGTCCATCCTCCATGTCCCTTTCATTCCATTGCAACTATTACCATTTCACTTATTGTTTACAATTCTATCTGTGTGCGCTACCCTCATCGAATCTATTCCATTACAGCAAGGACCATTGCAGACACTTTCTCACAAAGAGCCATCTGCAACAATATTTTAATTTGATATTGCGGTATCTACCACAACAAACCTGTTACATTGAATTTCTCCACAATGCGTGTTTTAGTCATCCTCAGCAAAACTCACTCATCTCAAAGAAAGCGCTGTCCTTCTTTTTTGGTAGCAAGAACTTCTTTTGGGAAGTTTTGAACTCATTGTTTGCGATAT
The DNA here is from genome assembly GCF_031143425.1 of Pleurodeles waltl. Classification (NCBI taxonomy): domain Eukaryota; kingdom Metazoa; phylum Chordata; class Amphibia; order Caudata; family Salamandridae; genus Pleurodeles; species Pleurodeles waltl. The sequence goes on along the minus strand of NC_090443.1, from coordinate 19,517,284 downwards.
CTTGGTTGGTGGAACTTAGGTGTGCTCGCTATTGGTTGTCGATTGTTTGGTGTGTTTTTAATAGGCTAATGATTTGTTGTTTGTGGCCTTGTTGATTGCTAAATGCCTGTTCCCCGTGCTATCAATTGGCTGGTGATTAATTTCTAACTTGATAGTTCCTTGTTTGGAATTTGGTTACCTGTTTATTGATTGTAAATTCATATTTTACATTGCTTGTGATAGGGCCATGAAGAATGGCTCTGGGAAATGTAGTAAATGGTATTTTGTGAAAAATAGCTCTACTGAGCCATTGATTCGAAGGCACCGAGATGCAGTTGCCATCAAGTATAATGCTAGCATTATGATATTGTATTTTTTCTAATCTATACATAATGAAGATTAAAGAAAAACTCCAGCCACCTTATAACTTGACAGACCAATGTTTTGATGACCGAAAAGCAAAATGTAGTTATTTTGACCTTATTAAAGAAAATTTTGCTATAGCTAACTAAACAAATCAATAAAATTAATAATTTATACATTATTAAATTAGTATTGCAAAGCCAATAGGTCTCGCCTATACAAGAACTATCGGATGAAGCAATGTGTTTTTGCTATGTTATACACCAGCGTGGCTGCTGTTCAGAATGGCTAAAGGTTAATGACATGGAGTGGAGTGGGGACGTAGAGTGTCGTAGAGTGGATTTGTTGGAGTAGCGTGTTATAAAGTGGAGTTTGTGGAGTAAAGTGTCGTACAGTTGAGTAAAGGGGAATAGAGATCAGTGATTCAGTGGCAGAGAGTGTCAAAGAGTGGAGTGGTGTAGAATGAAGTGGAGGGTGGTGGAATGGGGTGGAGTTGGTTGGAATGGATTAAGATAGTGGGGTAGATTAAATTGGAACAGAGTGAGGTGGATAAGTTTGGGGTAGAGTGGGGTGGATTGAATGGAGTGTGGTGGATTGGAGTGAATAGACTGGATGGGATGGATTGAATTGGAGTGGGGTGTATTGAAATGGGGTGGGGTGGACTGGTTTGGGTTGGATTGGATTGGGGTGGATTGGAGTGGAGTAGACTGTAGTTGATTGCATTGGATTTGAGTGGGTTGGATTATGGTGTATTGGACTGGAGTGGGGTGAATCGGATTGATGTGGAGTGGCTTGGATTAGTGTGGTGTGGATTGTATTGGATTTGGGTAGATTAAAGTGGTTTGAAGTGGGGTGAATTGTACTGGAGTGGGGTGGATTATGGTGAACTGGATTGGACTGGAGTGGGGTGGATTAAGGTGGATTGGATTAGAGTGAGATGGAGCATGGCGGGTCGATTGGATTGGAGTGGGGTAGATTGGGTTGCAGTGGATTGGACTGGAGTGGGTGGATTAAACTGGAATGGAATGGAATGGATGGGAGTGGGTGGGTGGGGCAGTTTGGAGAGGGGTGGGTGGACTTTCTTGGTATGGGGTGGGTAGGAGTGGGTGGGTTGCATTGGAATGGGATAGATTGTATTGGAGTGGGGTGGATTGAACTGTAGTGGAGTAGACTGGAGTGGGGTGGGTTGGACTGCATTTGTGTGGAGTGGATTGGACTGGAGTGTGGTGGATTGGATCAGAGTGGGTGGATTGTGGTGGATTGGGATGGAGGGGGTGGGTGTGGGTGGATGGGATTGGGGTGAGGTGGTTTGGATTGGAGTGGAGTGGAGTGGTGTCGATTGGACTGGGCTAGACTGGGGTGGATTGGATTGGTGTGCGGTGGATTGTGGTGGATTTGAGTAGGGCAGATTAGACTGGGCGGATTGTTTTTGGATTGGAGTCGGGTAGATTGTTTTAGATTGGAGTAGATTGGATTTGAGTGGGACATGCTCGACCCTAAAAACGGACCTTGTGAACCTCTAGTGGTACTGTCACTGCCCCATCATATCAGTTGTTCATCAAAATGCTAATATTCTAATACAATGTCTGTCACTGGATATGATCAGAGATTTAAAAGGAAGTAACCCTGTACCTAGGGTGAAAATAGCAGGGGGAGAAAGGAACACCCCTACAAGGGGTGAGGGGTAGTTTAAGGAGTTTTTTGGTGGAGTAAACATTTTCTCTGAAGAGAAAAAAAGGGTTTTAAAGTCCAAATGCACGTTAACTAAGAGTTCATAAATACTTAAATCTATGTATTTTCTGGAATTCTGTCAGGGATTGGTGCCATGGACCCGTTTTGGACATAAAGTTACATAAAACATCTAAACAAATACACAGATAAATATTGTTTTCACATTTGCAGATCTTAAATTTGACCGAGGCAAGCAGGTTAAAATGAGCAGCTAGGCACATATCAGTTCCTCTGTGTTACTTTTCGCCTTCTAGCGGTGAGACAAGCGGGGCATCGTTGTATGTGAGGAGGAAGTGGTGTCTGCAAACCAGTCTTTCCAGTAGCTGCTTTCGTACACAAATGCAGTTTCCGAGGTGAGCGAAATTCGAAAAGAGTTCTGCGCCGTGTTTCCTCTCCGCCACGGAGTGCTGAGGGTGCAGGTTTCCAAGTTTGAACTCAAAGTCTCTCCCACTTCCTACCAGCTCTGCAGTTAATGAAGTGAGCACCCACTTTCGGAGCCTGATGTATGAGGGGCAGTCAGTGAGCTATTACCCTATCTACTCCTATTTTTAATACTACTACTTGTTGTATAACTATCACATCTACTAGTAACAAGCTTACTACTAGCAGTATCATTGCTATTTATAGCTACTGCTACTTTTACTACTGACAAGGACAACTGCTACCTCTACTATTACAACTACATATACGGCTACTACCATTCTTATCTCTTCTACGGCATCTCCTACTATTCTATTATTATTAGCGCTACAATTATTACATACACTTCTAAACATACCCTTACTTTAGGTAGTGCTCGTATTACTTATAAGTACTCCTACTGTCCCTGCTACTACTTATGCTACAACTATTACATATACTACAGATACCTGATTACTAGTAGTATTATTACTATTTACAGCGACTCCACCTATTGCCACTATTTGTATTGTTACAACTACCCCATTCACTAATGTGTTTACAGCTAGACGTATTATTTAATTACAACTGCTATTACTAGTGCTGACACCTGCTTCCTGTACTATCATGACTGCATCAACTGCCACTACTATTATCACTGTTACTACATCTATTAGCTACTTGTACTATTGCTATTACTTCAACGACTACTTCTTCTACTACTATTACTGCTTACTACAACTACATTTTTACTAACTCTAATTCTATTTATACTACTACTGCAAATACAAATATGAATACTAGAACTGCCATTACTATAACTACTGATCCATCTATTCCTACTACTGATACTACTATTACTGCCGTTTCTAACGTTCTTGCTACTATTTTAATTATTACTACTATTTTTACTGCTGGGCAAAACTTGTGTAGAGCATAAAGCCCCATCGTGGTCTCCATTCACAGACAAACATGACTCCTTCGGGGAAGTTGCACATAGGAACCTCACACAATATGAGGCTCAATGCAAATCATAATAGAAGAAAAGACAAAATAAAATACAAGAAAACAGTTAATATAAGTATGCGTTAACAGCACATAGTGTCAGAACATCTTTCAATATAGTGCCGTTTCTTGGTGCAGTTACCTGGAGGGAGGACGTACGCTCAGTTACCTCTACAAGCTGTTGGGACAGAGGACAAATAGATTCTCCTATCATCTAATATGCATGTTGTGGAATATAATGTACCCTGGATAAGTATCGGTTTGATTCAGGCATTTGCTTCTCCCTGCTGTTGGATGTCTAATTCGGTCTTTATAATTGACATGAGTATGGGATCGCGACGTGGGTTTAAATCACCGTCTACCACATATATTCAAGATGCCACCTATTACTGTGGCACGACATTTCAGAAGCACATTCAATGTGAGATGAACTCCTGTACAGAAAGGTCATTGTCAACTGGTTCGGGATGAAGTGACTTGTGGCGTGTGGCCAATACGTGCTGTATACGGTTGGGTTCAGAAGAGCTAAAACGCTGGAATGGAAAGCAATTGTGACGTCCCAAGATTAATTCAAGCATTTCCATCCATCACTTTCCAGCTCTCTATATTCTTGAACCTATAATCAGAGAAGGGAGTGACACACATTACTTCAGTGCTAACATTTGTGATTTGTCTGCATTGACGGAGATATGTCAAATAAAAAGATCATAATATTAGTAACTAGTCATAATATAAGTAACTAAACTTATATAGCACAATCCATACCATTTTCTTCTCTCTGGGCACGTATTACAAGTACTAATTAGGTGTGGCGACGCCATATCATTGGCAAAATATTGTCTTCGTAAATATAGGGCCTGATTTATGAAAAGTTAGAAAGAAAATATAATTATATTTTGGGTTTGCGCCGCTTTTGAGTGAGAAAATGGCGCAAAGGCGGCGCTAACTTTTAATAAATCATAGTGTCCTACATTTTGTTTACGAAAATACCCCACTCTTGGCATTTGTAATAGTAAATCTACACCTAATTAGATTGTATTGTAGTTAACGATATTAAGGACATTATGTTTATGTCATTCATTTTTCTGTACGCAGATTACTGACACGCAATCGCTAGTTACTACCCAACTAAACCGTACTCATTTTATCAATTTCAGAGGAAAAGGGATTTGATATTCGATACCCTCCAGGCAGTTATAACAATAGTTCGTTTTCCTGTGACTCTTTTTCCAATTTCTAACACTTATGTTTATTGCCATTTAGTTCATCACAACAATGCAACTTAGTTTAGTCACAGATTTGGTACATTAGTCATTGTTTGGTAGTCCTATGTTGGAAGAACATTTTAGATGCATACAATAGAAACAGAACTGATTGGGGCTCACAGTGTAAGCCGAAGCAAACATTCTCTCACAGGGTTAGGGGTGCGGACACATTCTCAGGATGACTATATGCCAGAAAAATAATAATAAGGATAATAAATCATTTTATAATATTTCTAAACCATAACTGTGTCTACGTATGATTTAGTCTCGATGTGGAGTGCATAGTCAGTATTAAATGAGAAATGCACACGTGGGGGTCATGGCCCCAGGGCAGGGAGCCAGGCGTATGGGGAGGGGGCGGAAAGTTAACACATCAGGGGTCACTACTCCTCATTCCATCCTCTTCATCAGTTCCACGAGGGTTGTCAGTTGCTCATTCCCACCAGGGTCTGGCTCCCCATCGTAAGCAAGTCCTGCCTCCCCACCCAACCCAAATTTTTATACCCATCGAATCATCTACCTTCTCAGGGGACTCCCATTTGTCAACCACCGCCATCCATAGGGGTGTTATGGGTCGGCGTTGGACACCCTGTGTTTCCTCCCGCTGTAGTGCTCTTTCCTCTGCATGAACCCAGTGTGTAACATCGCTCACCCAGGGCTATGCTCTAGAGTCCTTGGACAAATTCCAAGCCATGGCCCCTCGCTGGTGGCCAGGACCAGATCCACAAATGTATCTCCCACCTTTTTGGGCGCTGCCCTGTGAAAGAGGCCCAGTAGGCAAACTTCAGGGGTATTGTCAAATTACTTGTTCAGTGTAGGGTTAGGTCTCGAAATAACCTCATCCCAAAACCTAGTGCGCTCAGGGCCTTCCCAGGTCATGTGACCAAAGTCAGAGCCCAGTAACGCACAGCAAAAGCAACCCCTAGGATCCCACTGTAAATAGTTCTGATTGTGTGGGGTGTGAAGTAGGTCATATGAGTGTAATTAAATTGTATGCATTTAAGACTCAAGTTGCAAGAGACTCTGTGTGGATAGGTGAGCACCCTCCCCCAGTCAGCGTCCGACAGGTCCCGACTCAAGTAATTTGTCCAGCAGGCCCAGTGGGCATCTAGTGGTTTTCTGACCAGCCCATTCAGCACCAATAGAACCATGTGACCAGGTGAGTGCCTCTTCCCATTGTCAAGAGGAGTTGAAGAACTGTGTGTGGGGCTGGCTCCGGTTCAGCAGTTACCCACAGCTCTTGCAGAGGACGGGTAAGTGCTTCATGGGTAAGAAATTGTCCCAGTTGGAGCCCAGTCTGTTCTGTCAAGTCACCTGTTAGAAATGGGGTCTCTAGTTGGCAGTCAGTTTACATTACATTCTGTCTAAGTAGGGACCCTCACTATAGTCAGGGTAAGGGAGATACATAGCTCAGATAACCCCTGCGGACCCCCTTGGTAGCTTGGCACAAGCAGTCAGGCTTATCTCAAAGGCAATCAATGTGTCTCAAATACACTGCACCCTGCCCATGGGGCTACCTAGGACCTACCGTAGAGGTTACTTACATGTAGTAAAGGGGAAGGTTAGGGCCTGGCAAGTGGGTACACTTGCCAGGTCGAACTGACAGGCAGTGCAAAACTGTACATACAGACATGGCAGTGGCAGGTCTTAAACATGTTTACATGGCTCGTCATGTGAGTGGCACAATCAGTGCTGCATGCCCACTAGTAGCATTTGATTTACAGGCCCTGAACACCTCTGGTGCACTTTACTAGGGACTTACCAGTAAATCAAATATGCGAATTGTTAGAAATGGGGTCTTTGGTTGGCAGTCAGTTTACCCCCTGTCCAGGCAAGGACCCTCACTCTAGTCAGGGTATTGGAGAAACACACTTAGATAACCCCTGCTTAGCACAAGCAGTCACCTTTCAAGGGCCCAGGGATTGGATAGGATACCACTTGGCAGGGCAGGAGTCTTGGCAGAGAGTCCAGATGTTAACAGAGGAAGTCTCTGATGGCCCTGAGACTTCAAAACAGGAGACAAGCGCATCTCAAGCCCTTGGAGAGTCTTCACAAGCAGGAATATACCACAAAGTCCAGTCTTGGCCTTCTTTCACAGGCAGACGCAGCAACTGCAGGATAGCCCAACAAAGCACAGTCATAGGCAGGGGCAGCACGCCTCCTCAGCTTTTCAGCTCTTCTCCTTGGCAGATGTTCTTCTTGGTTCCAGAAGTGATGTGATTTTCAGGGGGGTTGGGTCCAATACTTATACCCCATTCTGCCTTTGAATTAGTCGTACTTCAAAGGAAAGTCTCTGTTGTTCACAAGAGCCTGCCTTGCCCGGGCCAGGCCCCAGACACTCACCAGGGGTTGGAGACTGCATTGTGAGAGGGCAGGCACAGCCCATTCAGGTGTAAGTGACCACTCCTCCCTCCACTCTAGCACAGATGGCTCATCAGGATATGCAGGCTACACCACAGCTCCCTTTGTCCCACTGTCTAGAGGGGATTCACCAGCAGCCCAAATGTCAAACTGACTCAGACAGACAATCCACAAATAGGCAGTCACAGAATGGTTTAAGCAAGAAAATGCCTACTTTTTAAACTTGGCATTTTCAAACTAACAATCTAAAAACCAATTTCACTAAAAGATGTGCTGTTAAATTGTGAGTTCGGAGACCCAATGCTCGATATTTCCATCTGCTCTCAAAGGGAATCTGTACTTTAAAGTTATTTAAAGGTAGCCACCATGTTAACCTATGAGAGAGATAGGCCTTTCAACAGTGAAGACTGAATTTACAATCCCACCTTTAGCATACACTGTACCCTGCCCATGGGGCTACCTAGGGCCTACCTTAGGGGCACCTTACATGTACAAAAAGGGAAGGTTTAGGCCTGGTAAGTGGGAACACTTGCCAAGTCAAATTGGCAGTTTTAAACTGCACACACAGACACTGCAGTGCCAGGTCTGAGACATCTTTACAGGGCTACTGATGTGGGTGGCACAACCAGTGCTGCAGGCCCACTAGTAGCATTTGATTTACAGGACCTGGGCACCTCTAGTGCCCTTTACTAGGGACTTACTAGTAAATCAATTAAGCCAATCATGGATAATCAAATTACACATACATTTTACATAGGAACACTTGCATGTTAGCACTGGTTTGCAGTGGTAAAGTGCCCAGAGTATCAAAAACAGAGTCCAGCACACAACACCAACATGGAAAGCAAAGGCAAAAGGTTAGGGGAGACCATGCCAAGGATGCCATGTCTAACACCAATCATGGATAAACCAATCACCAGTATAATTTTGAAAGAAACCATATGCACTTTAGCACTGGTTAGCACGTGTAAAGTGCCCAGAGTCCCAAACCCAACAAAAACAGGTCAGAACAACTAGGAGGAAGAAGGCAAAAGGTTTGGGGATGACCCTGCAAAAAGGGCCAGGTCCAACATCACCAAAAGGGATAAGTGTACCCAACTGAAAGCTGTCGCCCGGGGTCACCAATCCCACATATGTCCAGGAGCCCAACTGTCCCGTTGTAAAGAAGGTGAGAGGATCGGCGAGGGGAAGACCCACCAATGGGTGCTTAAGTGCGTAAGGACTAGTCGTACCAGTACACTGGAGCCCGTGTCACCAGCAGGTCAGGGCTGCAGACAGTAAAATACCTGAGTGGGGGGCTGGCAGTGCCAGTCATATTCATTTGGCCAGCAACATCCCCTAGTTGGGTTCAGTGCCCAACAGGCCTGTGTCCGACAGGTCCGCTCCATTGAGCCACTTCGTAATCCACTGAAGCTGGGCTGATAAAAAATAGAATTCAAAATCAGACACTCCTAAACCACCCTCGAGGGGAGGGCAGCATAGGATAGCCAGATCCACCCTTTGGCATCCACCATCCCAAATCAGCTCTCAAAGCAGCACATCCAGCCGCCTGAACCAGGCAACCGGGACTCACATCAGAAGGTTTGTGGAGAAATAAAGAAGTTTCAGAAGCATGACCATTTTAGAGAGCGATATGTGCACCATGATGGGTAGCCTGAGGGAGCGCCAGAAGGAGACACAGGACTTCAGTGACGGAAGACATTCCCAAGGTACCCCTCTTGGAGATCCCTTAAGTCATAGAAGACCTGGATGCTTAGATATTTAAAGGTGTGCAAGTCCCAGGTTATATTGGTTGGACAAGTAGTGGGGCATGATGCTTTTGACCACCAGGAACATGCAATTTTTGCTCCGGTTCACCTGGACACCTGAGCACTGGCCGAAGTACTCAAGGAGCTACAGCACACATGGAATATCCCTCGCACCATCCTGGAGGTAGATAAGCAGATCATCCGCATATAGAAATATAATGTGAACTGATCCTCCCATTACAATGCACCAGTCCATTCCCTCCCTACGAAATCTCTCTGCCAGTGACTCGATAGCTATGGCAAATAAGAGGGGCAACAGGGGACTACCCTGCCTGGTGCCCCTGTATGTTTCCTAGCCTTTAGAAATTTGTCACCCTGACTTAACCCTTGTCATTGGGTGGGTGTAGAGCAGTCTGACCCATCTCGCCCACCCAGCCCCATTCGGAGTCTGGCAGCTCTCAAGAAGCCCCACTGCACCGTATCAAAGGCCTTCTCTAGGTCTACTGATGTGATCACTGCATTGGGTCAGGTGGCCAATCATGGATGTAAAGTATCAAATAAAGTCTACCGAGGTTTTGGGAGGTATTACCGGTTGGCGTAAACCTGTTCTAGTCACCATGAATCAGGGCCTGCATGTTGGGTAACAATGTGGAGGCCAATACTTTTCTAAGTTTTTTAAAGTCAGAGTTCAACGTGGAGAGGGGTCGAAAGTCTGAGTCTTGCAAGGAGAACTTAGGTAGGAGGATCACCAGAGCTTCCCTAGTTGTAGCCGGGAAAGTGCCCTTCTTGTAGATCTCAGCGTGCATCTCAGTCAGCTTTGGCGCATGCTCTTTTGCAAACATCTTGTAGAGCTCCATAGGGGGGACCATTCGCTCATGGCGTTTTTGCATTACTAAGGTGTTAATGGCTTTCCTGACTTCCATTTCTGACACTTGTGTGCATAGCGGCTCCTGCTCCTCCACTAGGAGGGCCTGCAGCTGCAGGCTGTCTTAAAAAGGGCCCAGCATCGTCAGGAGGTGTATTTGCGGTGGCCAATAGAGGGAGACGTAGTAACTTCTGAAATCATCATTGATAGGTGTTGGCGAAAAAACACCTGTCCCTTCTGCTGTCATCAGCCTAGTGATAGTAGGTACCCCTATTTCCTGGATGGACCAGCCAAGCCAGGAGTATTCCCAATTTTCTCTCATCTTCATAAACTCAGTTCACGTAGTTTTGATAATCATGGCACCTGAGACATTCCAGAGCCACATTATACTATTCCCGATTTTCCAGCAATCGCAGGCGAGCCCCAGGGTTCCAACCTTGTTCGTTGTCCAACGCATGTAAATCATCCTCCAGTTTATCTTTTTTCCCCAGTTCTGGGTAAAATGATGAAGGAAAGGTACCTAGTCTTAGCATTACATACAGAGCTGAGGCCAATGAAGGGTCAACCTCTTCTAAATAAGTATGTAAAGCACTTCCTGTTAGGGAAGATCTTCGTTAACATACCCTTGATTGTATCAAAATATAGCACTTCCATCCACCACATTTTGATGTAAAATTGATCTTGCGCTGTATTCCCTAAATTATAGACTCAGAGTTAGTCTAGAGATGGGGATTAACAATCTATCCTAGCTGAGTACATACATGCTTAGCTGGGTACATACATGGGTAGGTAACCAGGACATTATTCTGTACCATGAAAGTCCCTCTGGCATCTTATGCATGAAAATGAGAAGTCACTTGTATTGACCCTTTTTTCTTTTCTTGTTTTGTCTTTTTAATGAGACCTGCTCAAGTAACAGCATATGAGGGGGTGAGACAGTTGCTCGTATATGAGTGAAATTCTGCATGTAATGAATGTACAAGTTAAACACACTATGTTATTCAAATAATTCAGTCTCTATTTATACTGTAATTGAGATGTTTTTTTTTTTTCTCGTTTTTGGTTTCTTTTTGCTCTGACGATTAGAGTGTTTGCGAGCCTGGCTTTTGGCCGGTGTGGTCCCATGAAGCCCTGTCCCTATTTGGGAGGGTAAGCCCATCTTTATTCAATTTACATGGGTTTGCCATCTTCAACACCATCACTTTGTGGTGCACGGTTTGTCACTTGTATCTTGTTTTATTGACGTCATTTTGTACCTATCCTGATAACGACTATCTGCAGATTAAGTCATATGTTGCTCACTATTTTTTATATCCTCAGGGTGACTTATAGGAACAGCAAGTTTGGGTCAGATTGGACTCATGTAACTGACTGGTATCCTTTCTTTTTTCTGACAGTTACAGACCGCAGGAGTCTATTTAGTTTATAGTAGGAGAGATTTAAGATACATTAGGTCCTGAAGAAGCGTCATAGGATCCTTTTTGGACCATAGAGACGCGAAACATGTCGACCTCATTCTGAGGTGGTTCAGGTAGTTCCTGGCTTCCTCCCTTTCTCAACAAGCTGATACAGAGTGGTTGAGCATTATCTCTATTCCACTCCTTAGTTCCGTTTTTAATCTTGGCCATCACCCTACACAGATCAATACATTTAAATACTCAGAGGTTCTTGAGCCAATTTTAGTTTTCCTGTTGTTCTCCCCGCTTTTAATCCTTATTCACATTTGGGGTTTGTGGCATCATCGAGAAAAGATCTCCGGCAAAGAGCCCCCCTACAGGGGTTGCCCATCAGACATTGCAGCCCCGGTCTGACGAGGAGCACGTCCGATGATGAAGCATGACACCCAATAGGATGTGTGAGGACTCTTGCTCCTAATCATTAGGACTCCACAGTTTTCACCCTTTCTTTCACTTTTTGTAACAGTGTATTTCATTATATAATAGTATCCTTAGGAGGGCATACACTGGACCATCAATCCTCCGAATCCCCCTTCTTTCTTTAAGAAGGCATTCAAAACACATCCAAATAGACTTTACTCAGAATGGATTAACTGGTCTCACCCATTAAGACCAAAAGCGAAGATTTGCGGGCCAGTCAAGACGAAAGAACAATTACGTCTTGGGAACTCCTAAGTCCATGGACCCCTTGAAAATTGAAATGTTTGTTGAGGATAACTCACAATGCTCTTCGGGCCAGATAGCTTTTTCAAACTGTTTATAGTGGGAAGAGCACACTGGCTGCTGATAACGCCCCCTCCCCCCCTCAGAGATCCACCCAGATCTGCTATTGCTAGGATCCTAAATTTCAGGAACAGGAAACCAGTGCTGCAGCTTGCTAGAGAGAAGGGCATGCTGCAGTTCTAAGGCTGGAAGATCTTGCTTTACCCATATTTTACGATTATACGATGGAACACTGACTTTAAAAACAACTACTGCCTTAACAACGAGGTCGTAACACCGACCTCGTTCTTACTACTAATGATTTTACCACGAATGCCTTAACAACGATATTTCGTTGTAAAGGCATTCCTGATAAAACCATTACTAATAGGCACCATTCACCCTACATCCCTCACCCCACCCCCCCAACCCCACCCCAAAACCTAAAACCCCCTAACCCCCACCCCCTCCCCAAAACCAAAAATGTCCCACCCCCCACCCCCTCCCCAAAACCAAAAACGCCCCACCCCCCCAACCCCACCCCAAAACCTAAAACCCCCTGACCACCCACTCCCTCCCCAAAACCAAAAACACCCCACCCCCCAAACCCACCCCAAAACCTAAAACCTCCTGACCCACAACCCCCTCCCCCAAACCAAAAACGCCCCACCCCCCCAACCCCACCCCAAAACCTAAAACCCCCTAACCCCCACCCCTCCCCAAAACCAAAAACGCCCCATCCCCCCAACCCCACCCCAAAACCTAAAACCCCCTAACCCCCACCCCCTCCCCAAAACCTAAAACACCCCACCCCGCCAACCCCACCCCAAAACCTAAAACCCCCTAACCCCCCACCCAAAACCAAAAACGCCCCACCCCCCAACCCCACCCCAAAACCTAAAACACCCTGACCCCCCACCCCCTCCCCAAAACCAAAAACGCCCCACCCCCCCAACCCCACCCCAAAACCTAAAACCCCCTAACCCCCACCCCCTCCCCAAAACCAAAAACACCCCACCCCCCAACCCCACCCCAAAACCTAAAACCCCCTAATCCCCCACCCCCTCACCAAAACCAAAAACGCCCCACCCCCAACCCCACCCCAAAACCTAAAACCCCCTACCCCCCCACCCCCTCCCCAAAACCTAAACCCACCACTTACCTTAGTCAACCCCTTGTCACCTGCGTCGTCCTCCTTCGCCAACTCCCTTCTTTGTACCTTAACCACGCATGTTTGTTGTTCAGAACATACGTAGTTAAGGCACAAAATAACGGAGTCGTGGTTAAAAAAAGCATTGTTGCGCTTTCGTTAACCACATCTTTCGTTAAAAAAAAGTTGTAAAAAAGGATGTTTCCCATATTTTACTTGGAGGGGCAGGAGGCACAGAGAGTGTTCGCCATGGTCAAGAAGAAACTGATGCAACTAAAGGTTCCCTATGACCATATTTATCATGCAGTATTGCAGATTGCAGCAAATAGCTGATCCTCACTGATCCTAAAAAGGATATGGCATTTCTGAAAAAGGTGAAGGCAACTGGCAGAGCAAGGGAGGGCCCAAGGAGCAGAGACCAACTTCAGTACTCAGACAATGACATAGAACAAACCAAGGTTGGTGCATCACATGGTGCATCTAGTGTGAGGCGTAGCTGAGCAGACATGGTTCTGAATCTCAGGTCCAGATATAGAAACTTTAGATGCTTTGCAACTACATTGTGCCTGTCTCTTGATACTGCAAATAAGGCAACCTGTGGTCATTCCTCTCAGCCACAACCACTACTATAACTTGAAGAGTTTTTGAGAATGTAAGCAAGTTGTATAATGTGGTAAGGGTTGGAAGGACAACTGAGAGGAATGCAGCGTTTTGCTGGCAAGTTCAATGGGCTGGTGTGGAAACGGGGAAGGGACAGTTGTGCCTTTATTGTGAGCTTTTAAATGTCTGGAGACTCAGGCACATGGCCTTCAGGGTCGTACTGGGGTCCCTACAATATGAGGTCGAGATTCGACATTGGGTCACCAGAGGGGGCGTAGGCACCTGACACTTCTATGTGGACACTTACCACACTCACTCTTCTAGGACTACTGATAGAGCGGTCCGTACTAATAATTTTACCTGTGTTCGGACGCTCTTTAGGCCGATGAATCTTTTGACTAAGTGGGACTCTCTGTACTCTATATCGATCAATTTCCTTAAATCAATAATTAATAACGAACATAAGCAATACCTTGATCAACATAACACTTGACAATTAATCCAGAATACATTTCGGCGAACCCTGACCTTTCAGTCAGGAATAACCACACCAGTTTATTCAAAGTTAGTGAATTTTATTTCCCTATATTAACAAAGCTAGCACAATATAGATGTGTCTCAACACCAAATGATAAACATAAATGAACATTAATAGCTGTCCATAGCGGCGAAACAGGTGCAATCTATGTAGCATTTGAATCACAAGGCATTCGATAATAGCAATGCAAATCACTAATACGATAATCTGTAGTGAACTAATTGCATACATTTAGTCAGCATAACAAGATCTCAAATTGCATCGTGCGACATATGGAATCCTCGTCTAACCTCAAATTAGCATCGGCATGTGGGACTTCATGCAAAAACAATTTAGCAACATTAATTTAGAAAACTCCTAACTAGGGCTCTTATCAAAATCAGCAGTTGGTTACCTAAAGGAAACACAATGCAATTTTACAATTTCCTTTCATATTTACCAATTACGATCAGCAATCAAGGAAGTCTTCGTCTCACAGGTACCGTTTCTCGATCAGCATGGGACGGGGCAAAAGGGGCAGGGGTGGACGGGGCAATTGCCTCACGGCGGCAAGGTAAAACTACTACTTCATGCAAGGGATCAAAGTTAAAGTCTCTAGGGCAAGAATCATTAAAGTCTCTTTCTCTCGATTAGAGAAAGCATCAAAGTCTCTCAAATGGCGTCGCAGCAAAGTGGGCCATAATAGCTGCAATGTCCTGCAAAATGGCGGGTATCGAGCTGGTAATGGCGGATAATAGCGCAATCGCTGCAATGGCTGTAATGGCTGATAATGGCTGATAATGGCTACCTTCTTCTCGTGCACCTGGTTTTTATAGACAACAGTTCAAATCCAGTAGGGTCTTCCATTGGAGGGTTCATAGGTTAGCTTCAAATTGTCCAATCAAAAACGACAGTTCTCAAGCTTTTACTTAAGCATACATTATCCTTGGAGATGGGTACGCAAGTTGCAACATTTTATACCAATTAACTCACTTTCAGAGCTTCCATTGTCCGCACCTGCAGATCGACCTTGGAGTAAAGAGAAAATATGCCAGGCTGGCACGAAACCTTAAGATAAGCATGTGAACGATCTCAGTGGAAAAGTACAGCTTCAAGCAAAAATACACGTTTATTAGCACATTGGAAAAATACGAGCATCTAAACCGTGAGACCAGGCCACTAGGCCGAAGCCTGCACTAAAGTTATGCTAAGCTAGAACATTTCAAACAAGCAAATCATAGAACACGTTTATAATTATGTCGGATTAGTGCAATTCTAATACATCACGTTATATAAAGCACGCTTATAAATGTTGGCAAACTACTCTGAGGGCACATTTTGTCCCCGTACAATCTTTATTAGTTCGGTTAAAGTCACACATGATTATTTCACACTACGTTTACGCGTTAATAAATGTAAAACCTTCATTTTCTGCTTCATCAATCCCTCCTCTGATGACTACTTGTCATCACACCAAACCATGCCCACAAATTTTATTCCATTAAAATTCTGTCAGTTCCCTTTTCCTTTTAATTCCCCTAGTTTGCGCTTTGTATTCTTCTGCCATTCTTTTCATAATTTTCTCTTCTTTTCTTCTCTTAATTCTTTCCATAATCATTATTATTCCCCTTTTTATTCCCCAAATTCCAAATATGCAAATTATCACTATTAAAATTCCCTCTATTATTTTTAGCAATATTCCATTCCAAATTCCCCCAATCCAATGTCCCACTGAAGCAAGTCCTTTTCCAACCTTCTCCCACACTCCTAGTTCTTTCAATTCCTTCAAATCTGCACTTTCTTTTGTTAAATTAGCAAGCATAGTTTTAATTTTCACACTATTGTCTGGAATATAAGTACAACAGTGTCGTGCACCAAGCATTTTGCAAACGCCACCATCCTTTGCTAAAAGAATGTCTAAAGCAAGCCTATTTTGAAGAGTCATAGCTCTTTCCGCTGCAAGTTCAGCATCTATCAGGATTATAGCACCTGAAAACTTTGTCAACATGTTATCCACTATAGTAGACAACTTTCTTATTTTGATGGAATTCAGCACAACTCCCAATGAAGGAATCATGGCTCCAAATATATCTCCTACCACAGCAGCTGCGGTCTCTCTTTTCTGGATACGATGGGATCCAGATGTCTTTTGAATCATCGATAGGTCATCCAGTTGATAAACCTTTGGGAACACTATACCCAAATAACATCTCCCCCACCATCCCTTTGGAAGACGATAATAGGCATTATACCCACAAATGTAATATACACCTGGAATGACAGGGTCAAGTCCGTCCATCATGAATGTCCATTTGGCCTTAAAGATAAACGTATGTTTACACTCACTCGCTCCTACAAAAATGTTGTCATAATAAGATTCACCTCGATATATACAAAATTTCCCTACATGCCAAGCATCTAAAGCTATTTTCCCTTGTGTCTTTATTGCAGCAAAATCATAATTATCTACTGAAGTCCTCTTATGTAGCTCTTTTTCTAATTTCGCCTTCATTTGTGCCCTTCTATCATCTGTGCGATCTAAAAAGCTTATTTCTACTGCAGAGAGCGAGCAGGTGAGATTTTCCCTATGAGCGTGAGCCGTTTCAAAAGGTTGCATTGGCTCGAAAAATTCCCTCATAATTTTAGCATCCCAATCTTTAGCAATCTGGCTTAGCTGCGCTATTATAGGAACATATGCAAAGGTAACATCATAATTTGAGTAAAAATACTGTATGTTAGTTTGACCATAAAATCTAGACATTACTATACTACATGTAATCCCGTATGTAAGAGGCATGTGGTGATATGTCACCCCTTCCTTCACTGATGTCGGTATCTGTGTACACACATAACAATCTTTTGCATCCATAGTCTCAACATATTCTGTTAGCAAGCGATAGAAAACGTTATACGAAAGCTCTTTCTTATTGTGCAAGAGTCTCTCATCCAATGCTAGTCTTTTCAATGCGGTTAGTTCGGTGACAGTAACAGGAGCAAGAGTAGAAGCATCAATTTTCTCATTCTCACCCTTTCCATGTATTCCAAGCACAATTGCCATTATTATTAGTACACATGCAATTATCAAGCCTATACACACATATTTACAATATTTCTTTCTATTGTTTTGCGTCATGATCTGTATAGAATCAGAGAGCTAGAAGCACTTGTAGATAAAACTATTTAGCAATTCAGTTACAAAGCTGAGCGAGCGCAATGTTCACACCGTCTTCTTCAAGAGGCCAGTCACTTATCGGTTAGCAGCATTTGTCTCAATTCGGCAATAACTCAGTCTTTATCGGTTTAGCAAATGTCTCTTCCAGTTTAGCAATGTCTCAGCTGGTTGTTTGTATCACGTTAGATTGTAGCAAGCAATATCATTTATTATCCTTTCAATCGACAGAGTCCATAAAACTTTTCTTTTCTATTGGTATCTCTTCCTCTTCTTCGTTCTCGATGCTTAGAGATACAAACTCGTCAGTCCAATCGTCATTGACTACATATGCCCATTCAGGACCGGAATATCTCCTGTTTGGTATCCTTTTCCTTTTCAATTTTGCTTCTCTTTTTGATTCTGCTTCGCTGGTACTTTCCTCTTTTGTCAAGTCTTTTTCTTCACTTGAGGATTGTTCCACAATAGTCACTTCCTTTCTTTTCTCTTTCACTTTTGGCCTTTCTCCGTTGTTCAAACTTTCTTTAGTCCTTTCTTTTATTGGTGATATACTTAGTCTCCTCTTTGCACCGTGTCCATTTGATGGACCTGCGATCTTTTCTGAGGAAGCCTGAACCTTTTCGTTCTGTTCTGCCTTGTCCCCTCCTTCTGGGGAATCAATCACGTTCTCTTTTTCTTTTTCTATACCGTCTGCTTCTGGGAAAGCCCTCCTCTGATCAGGCTCTCCTGCTTTTTCACCTTTTTCGAGCCCTTCGTCACCGTTACTTTCGTCAGGCTCTTTATCACTTTCAGCTGCTTCAGGTTCTTTGTCACCTTCAGCTGCTTCAGGCTCTTTGCTACCCTCAGCTGCTTCAGGTTCTTTGTCACCTTCAGCTGCTTCGTCGCTGTCTGAACTTTCTCCTTGGTCTCCCCCAAGCGAATTGGTCTCTTCGTCCTCAGAGAATATCTCCCTCTCTCCCGTTTCTGCCTGTTCGCTTTCAGTTCGGTTTTGCTCTATCTCAGCACTCAGCACTGTTTTGTCAGGCACTGGCAGTTTTAGCGCTTCAACTTCCTCATCTGTGGGACACAACACCTTCTTTGTGTGACTGGCGTGAATCCAGTTGGGAACCCCCGCACACTTCACAGCGGTAGTTGTCGTCAGGATCCCTTGGAAAGGGCCTTTCCAACGGGGTTCCAGACACGACTTTCTCACGTGCTTCTTTACCACGACCCAGTCACCTGCTTTCAGTGCGTGTCCTGGACCTTGGATCGGTGGCAAGGTGGTCACTTCCACCTGGTGAGAGAAAGAGCGAACCACGTCAGCCAGACCCTTGCAGTAGTCTAACACCATATCATCTGTAATATTCAAAAGCACGTTTGCGGGAACTGCAGGAAGTCTCATAGCCCTGCCCATGAGAATTTCGTGCGGAGACAATCCAGTCTTTCTATCAGGGGTGTTTCTCATTGACATTAGCACTAAGGGCAATGCGTCAGGCCATTTCAAATTTGTCGATGCACATATTTTCGCCATTCTTGATTTCAGTGTACCATTCATTTGCTCCACCAGTCCTGAGGCTTCAGGGCGATAGCTACAATGTAGTTTTTGCTCAATGTTCAGCGCTTCGCAAAGTAACTTTATCACCTCGTTATTGAAGTGACTTCCCCTATCTGATTCTAAAGAGATCAGGAATCCGAAACGTGGTATTAACTCTCTCAACAATAGCTTTGCAACTGTAAGGCTGTCATTTCTACGTGTGGGGTATGCCTCAATCCAGTGACTAAAAATGCACACAATCACCAACACATATTTCAGACCTCCATGCACAGGCATCTCAATGAAGTCCATCTGCATACGACTAAAAGGCCCGCTTGCCCTACCAATGTGGCTCGCGTTCACAACTGTTCCCTTTCCTGGGTTCATCTGCTGGCAAGTGACACATCGATGGCAAACTGCTTCTGCAGCTTGACGAAATCTGGGGTTAAACCAATCAGTTTTGAACAATCTTATCATGGCATCTCTCCCTAGGTGAGCTTGCCCATGATAGAACCGCGCAAGCTGTGATAAGAGACTGTTTGGCAAAACAAATTTTCCCTCATTTGAAACCCATAACTCGTCTGGTCTTTTTATACATTGTGATTTAATCCAGGAATCTCTTTCGTCCTCCCTGACATTATTTTGTAATGCTTTTAATTCATCTATTGTATCTACGACCTTCAAGGCAAATGCTTCAGCTGGTTCGAGTTCTGGCTCACTTATTGAATTCCATTCGTCCCTGAGTAATATACAGTTCAAGGCACAAAATCTCGCGACTTGATCCGCATATGCATTTCCCAGAGAAACATAGTCCTGTCCTTT
This sequence comes from Pleurodeles waltl, assembly GCF_031143425.1. Taxonomy (NCBI): domain Eukaryota; kingdom Metazoa; phylum Chordata; class Amphibia; order Caudata; family Salamandridae; genus Pleurodeles; species Pleurodeles waltl. The sequence continues at coordinate 19,497,638 of NC_090443.1, read as the reverse complement.
CGTGTGAGCACTGCACTTTACCACTGCAACTTCGGCTGGCACTTGAATGGCGTGTAACAATTCCCTTATCCTCTCCCCGTTCTTCACTGGGGATCCTGAAGAAGTCAGGAAACCTCTCTGTGACCATAGTTGTCCAAAGTCATGCACAATCCCAAACCCGTATTGACTATCAGTGTAAATGGTGACTTTCATCAATGCAGACAGTTGACATGCTCTGGTAAGGGCTACAAGTTCTGCTACTTGTGCAGAATAGACTCCTTGAAGCCATCCCGCTTCCAAGACCCCTGTTACAGTACATACAGCATATCCTGCTTTCAAAATCCCCATCCCGTCTCTTAGACAGGAACCATCAACAAAAAGAATTTGGTCATTTTCATCAAGCTTAGTGTCCTTAATGTCCGGTCGAGGTTTTGTGCAAAATTCAGTCACCTGAAGGCAGTCATGCTCGACGTCTTCAGCGTTCTCAATTTCGGCATTTTCTCCAGGGAGCAAGGTTGCTGGATTCAACGTAGTGCACCTTTTCAGCTGCACATTCGGTGAGCCCAGAATTATCGTTTCATATCTTGTAAGTCTCGCTCCGGTCATGTGTTGCGTTCGGGAGCGGGTCAAAAGTATCTCAACTGAGTGAGGGACCATGACTGTTACTGGGTGTCCCATCACTATTCCTTCACTCTGAGTGAGGCTGATACCAACTGCTGCTACGGCGCGCAAACACCCTGGAAGTGCTGCTGCGACCGGATCCAAAGTAGCTGAAAAATATGCTACTGGTCTGTTTACGCCACCATGGGCTTGAGTCAAGACAGACAAAGAACATGCATCACGTTCATGACAAAACAATGTGAAAGGCTTTGTGTAATCAGGCATACCTAAAGCTGGAGCCCTACACATGCATTCTTTCAGTTCAACAAAAGCATCCATCTCATCTCCTTTCAGCTCAATTTGATCCAAGGCATCCTTCTGGGTCAATTTCAGTAAAGGCTTTGCTAGAGTTGAGAAGTTGGGAATCCACTGGCGACAATAACCCACCATTCCCAAAAACTTCCTCACCTCCCTCCTTGTCTTTGGTGGACTCATTTGAAGTACGCTTGTTATTCTTTCCTTCATTATTCTCCGTGACCCTTTCTCTATCTGGTGACCCAAGTATTTCACTTTCTTCTGACAGAACTGCAATTTGGAAGGAGACACCTTATGTCCATTCCTTCCCAAATGATTCAACAGAGCAATGGTATCGGCTGTGCAGCCACTTTCTGTCTTTGATGCAACCAGTAAGTCATCAATGTACTGTACTAGGGTTGACTCGAATGGCAATTCTAATGCTTCCAAATCTTTCTTTAGAATCTGATTGAAGATTGATGGTGACTCAGAAAACCCTTGAGGAATTCGACACCAACTGTACACTCTGTCTAAGAATTTGAAACAAAAGAGAAATTGGCTGTCCTCATGAAGAGGCACCGAGAAGAACGCTTGTGACAAATCGATGACTGAGAACCACTCGGCATCGCAAGGGACCTGGAACATTATCACAGCTGGATTCGGTACTACTGGGCAGCATTTGACTATGATGTCGTTTATTTTCCTCAAGTCCTGCACGAGTCGGACCTTTCCACTCGGCTTTATTAGTCCCATTATTGGTGAATTACATGGACTGCTTAACACTTCTTTCAGTACTCCCTGTTTTACAAATTCGTCAATAAGTTGGGCAACTTTCATGAGGGTGTCTTGTGCCATGTGGTATTGTGGGGTCTGGGGAAATATTGCATTGGGCTTTACAGTCACTTTCACTGGTTCCACTCCTTTCATCAATCCCACCTCTTTCCCTGTCATATCCCACACTTCCCTTCCGACTGTTTCCCGTAATTCGGCTGGAATATCTTCTTCAGTTATCATCGGGAAAAGACAAATCAGAGGATACTCTTCATCTACAGTTTCCATCTCATCCCCCTCTACACTGTCCTCTTCTTCCCCATCACTGCTCGTCTGTATTGTTATTCCTTCGTTCGAACACATGATCGAACAACCCAATTTGCACAATAGGTCTCTCCCTAACAGTGCTATCGGGCTTGAGTCACATACCACAAACTGATGTACCCCTTGATAGTTACCGATGCTGACTGGTACCGGATCTGTTATTGGGTTCGTCAGATGTCTGTTTGCTACTCCCACCACTTGAACTGTCCTCCCTGAGAGTGGCAAATTTGGTACTTCACTGCTCTTAACAGTTGAACGTGTGGCTCCCGTGTCAACCAAGAACGAGACACGATGACCCATTACTCTTCCCTCTACGTACGGACCCTTTTGATCAACTTCCAAGGATGCTGCAAGCACACAATCTCCTTCTTCTTCTGAGCTTTCACTCTCCCATACATTGTTTATTCCACTCTCACTGTGTAGTGGGAACTGTTGCACGGTGCCATTTGTACTCATTACCTGACCCGAGACCTGTGGAGGAACCATCACTTGCTGCTGACTCATTGGTGCCAAAGGTATTTGCATTTGCTGATTAGGTACCATAGGTAACTGCTGTTGCATTGGCTGCATTTGCGTCATCTGCATACGGGGCATCTGCATCTGCTGCGGCTGCATAGGTTGTAATCCCTGCAATTGGTGTATGGTCTGAAAATTTGGGTTTGGACCTCTCATTTTCGGTCCCCTCATTGTCTGAAATGCATTGACATCATTGTTTTGCTGACCAACACCTACACCTGCACCTGCACCTTCCTGCACCACCATCGGGCACTCGCGTTTCCAATGACCGACAATTCCGCACACGTGACATGGCATCACCTTCTTCATTGCCTGCACACCCGTCACAACAGTGCTCAAATCCGGACCATTATTCACAAAACCTCCTCTGCCTCTGCCTCTGGCCGGTGGCTGAAACGCCGTGTTTCCCTGTAACTGCGGCTGCGGTTGCGGTACCTGCTGTTGGAACCCTTGCAACCCTTGCAGACCTTGCAAACCTGTCTGAGCTGCCTTAAGCTGCATCATCATCACCTTCTCTTTCAACTTTTTCTGTTTCACTTCAATTTCGTCGCTACAGTATTTCGCATAATTCAAGACTTCGTCAATCGGTTTAGACTGCCAGCAAATCAAATGCGACTTTATCATCTGACTTATCTCTGGCCTCAGCCCTTCCACAAATCTAAACACAAAATGAAGCATGTCCTTCGCCTCTATTGTTTCCGTGCCACTGTAGTTCTTAAACGCCTTCAACAACCTCTCATAGTAACTATGAATCGATTCTTTAGCCTCTTGGGCAGTTCGATCAATCTTCTGCCAATCCACATTTTTCGCGGCAACCTTCGTCTTCAAATGCTCAATCACCTTATAGTACAAACTCATCACCATAGGTGATGGTGCACCCGTCTCCCTGTCTCTCTCTGGTTCACTTGTCGGCCAACCTACAGCTCTTTTGCAATCCTCCCACAAATCTGCCGGAACCACAATCTCAAAGAGAGTATTCAGGTCTTCCCAGAGACATTTTGCAAGCTTCACAAACCTGTCAGTCTGTTGATACCATTCGATCGGTTTCTTTCTCAGTTTGGGAAAATCGTCCGTAAAAGACTGAATATCGCTTCTGTGCCATGGTACATGTATTAATTTTCCCCCTGCTGTCTCCCTCATTGGTAACATGGTTACTGTCTCGCTGCTTTGTGGTCTTTTCTCATTATGCTCTGTAGCACTGTCCCTCCTCTTTTCCTTCCTCTTTACCCACCTGCTTTCCCACTTGTCTAAACACCTCCACACTTGTGCACTCTGCAGCAATTCTCTAAGGTGCGCCTTCATGCCTGCTGACCTCATGTGTTCAAAATCTGTGGCCCCAAAATCCAACCTGTAGCTTCTGCTCAAGTGTTTTGTCTTGTCTATGTCAACCCCGTTTTTGTCGGCTATTTCCTGCAAGCTTTTATGTACCTTGTTCACTTCCTTCGTGTAAGGAAATGCCTCCTTGGCATGGTTGCCCCCTGACTTTTTGCCTTTGCTGATGCTATGTTTACAATTGAAAGTGTGCTGAGGCCTGCTAACCAGGCCCCAGCACCAGTGTTCTTTCCCTAACCTGTACTTTTGTATCCACAATTGGCAGACCCTGGCATCCAGATAAGTCCCTTGTAACTGGTACTTCTAGTACCAAGGGCCCTGATGCCAAGGAAGGTCTCTAAGGGCTGCAGCATGTCTTATGCCACCCTGGAGACCTCTCACTCAGCACAGACACACTGCTTGCCAGCTTGTGTGTGCTAGTGAGAACAAAACGAGTAAGTCGACATGGCACTCCCCTCAGGGTGCCATGCCAGCCTCTCACTGCCTATGCAAGTATAGGTCAGTCACCCCTCTAGCAGGCCTTACAGCCCTAAGGCAGGGTGCACTATACCATAGGTGAGGGTACCAGTGCATGAGCATGGTACCCCTACAGTGTCTAAACAAAACCTTAGACATTGTAAGTGCAGGGTAGCCATAAGAGTATATGGTCTGGGAGTCTGTCAAACACGAACTCCACAGCCCCATAATGGCTACACTGAAAACTGGGAAGTTTGGTATCAAACTTCTCAGCACAATAAATGCACACTGATGCCAGTGTACATTTTATTGTAAAATACACCACAGAGGGCACCTTAGAGGTGCCCCCTGAAACTTAACCGACTGTCTGTGTAGGCTGACTAGTTCCAGCAGCCTGCCACACTAGAGACATGTTGCTGGCCCCATGGGGAGAGTGCCTTTGTCACTCTGAGGCCAGTAACAAAGCCTGCACTGGGTGGAGATGCTAACACCTCCCCCAGGCAGGAGCTGTGACACCTGGCGGTGAGCCTCAAAGGCTCACCCCTTTGTCACAGCCCAGCAGGGCACTCCAGCTTAGTGGAGTTGCCCGCCCCCTCCGGCCACGGCCCCCACTTTTGGCGGCAAGGCTGGAGGGAACAAAGAAAGCTCAAGGAGGAATCACTGACCAGTCAGGACAGCCCCTAAGGTGTCCTGAGCTGAGGTGACTCTGACTTTTAGAAATCCTCCATCTTGCAGATGGAGGATTCCCCCAATAGGGTTAGGATTGTGTCCCCCTCCCCTTGGGAGGAGGCACAAAGAGGGTGTACCCACCCTCAGGGCTAGTAGCCATTGGCTACTAACCCCCCAGACCTAAACACGCCCTTAAATTTAGTATTTAAGGGCTACCCTGAACCCTAGAAAATTAGATTCCTGCAAACTACAAGAAGAAGGACTGCCATGCTGAACACACCTGCAGAGGAAGACCAGAAGACGACAACTGCCTTGGCTCCAGAAACTCACCGGCCTGTCTCCTGCCTTCCAAAGAACTCTGCTCCAGCGACGCCTTCCAAGGGACCAGCGACCTCTGAATCCTCTGAGGACTGCCCTGCTTCGAAAAAGACAAGAAACTCCCGAGGACAGCGGACCTGCTCCAAAAAGACTGCAACTTTGTTTCAAGAAGCAGCTTTAAAGAACCCTGCAACTCCCCGCAAGAAGCGTGAGACTTGCAACACTGCACCCGGCTACCCCGACTCGGCTGGTGGAGAACCAACACCTCAGGGAGGACCCCCGGACTACTCTACGACTGTGAGTACCAAAACCTGTCCCCCCTGAGCCCCCACAGCGCCGCCTGCAGAGGGAATCCCGAGGCTTCCCCTGACCGCGACTCTCTGAAACCTAAGTCCCGACGCCTGGGAAAGACCCTGCACCCGCAGCCCCCAGGACCTGAAGGACCGGACTTTCACTGGAGAAGTGACCCCCAGGAGTCCCTCTCCCTTGTCCAAGTGGAGGTTTCCCCGAGGAAGCCCCCCCTTGCCTGCCTGCAGCACTGAAGAGATCCCTTGATCTCTCATAGACTAACATTGCAAACCCGACGCTTGTTTCTACACTGCACCCGGCCGCCCCCGCGCTGCTGAGGGTGAAATTTCTGTGTGGGCTTGTGTCCCCCCCGGTGCCCTACAAAACCCCCCTGGTCTGCCCTCCGAAGACGCGGGTACTTACCTGCAAGCAGACCGGAACCGGGGCACCCCCTTCTCTCCATTCTAGCCTATGCGTTTTGGGCACCACTTTGAACTCTGCACCTGACCGGCCCTGAGCTGCTGGTGTGGTGACTTTGGGGTTGCTCTGAACCCCCAACGGTGGGCTACCTTGGACCAAGAACTGAACCCTGTAAGTGTCTTACTTACCTGGTAAAACTAACAAAAACTTACCTCCCCCAGGAACTGTGAAAATTGCACTGTGTCCACTTTTAAAGTAGCTATTTGTCAATAACTTGAAAAGTATACATGCAATTGAAATGATTCAAAGTTCCTAATGTACTTACCTGCAATACCTTTCAAACAAGATATTACATGTTTAATTTGAACCTGTGGTTCTTAAAATAAACTAAGAAAAGATATTTTTCTATAACAAAACCTATTGGCTGGATTTGTCACTGAGTGTGTGTACCTCATTTATTGTCTATGTGTATGTACAACAAATGCTTAACACTACTCCTTGGATAAGCCTGCTGCTCGACCACACTACCACAAAATAGAGCATTAGTATTATATCTTTTTACCACTATTTTACCTCTAAGGGGAACCCTTGGACTCTGTGCATGCTATTCCTTACTTTGAAATAGCACATACAGAGCCAACTTCCTACATTGGTGGATCAGCGGTGGGGTACAAGACTTTGCATTTGCTGGACTACTCAGCCAATACCTGATCACACGACAAATTCCAAAATTGTCATTAGAAATTGATTTTTGCAATTTGAAAAGTTTTCTAAATTCTTAAAAGACCTGCTAGGGCCTTGTGTTAGATCCTGTTTAGCATTTCTTTTAGAGTTTAAAAGTTTGTAAAAGTTTGAATTAGATTCTAGAACCAGTTTTAGATTCTTAAAAAGTATTCCAACTTTTAGAAGCAAAATGTCTAGCACAGATGTGGCTGTGGTGGAACTCGACACCACACCTTACCTCCATCTACAGATGAGAGAGCTAAGGTCACTCTGTAAACTAAAGAAAATAACCATAGGCCCCAAACCTACCAAAATACAGCTCCAGGAGCTTTTGGCAGAGTTTGAAAAGGCCAACCCCTCTGAGGGTGGCAACTCAGAGGAAGAGGATAGTGAACTGGAGGAAGATTCCCCCCTACCAGTCCTATCTAGGGAGAACAGGGTCTCTCAAACCCTGACTCCAAAAATAATAGTCAGAGATGCTGGTTCCCTCACAGGAGAGACCAACACCTCTGAAATCACTGAGGATAACTCCAGTGAAGAGGACATCCAGTTAGCCAGGATGGCCAAAAGATTGGCTTTGGAAAGACAGATCCTAGCCATAGAGAGGGAAAGACAAGAGATGGGCCTAGGACCCATCAATGGTGGCAGCAACATAAATAGGGTCAGAGATTCTCCTGACATGTTGAAAATCCCTAAAGGGATTGTAACTAAATATGAAGATGGTGATGACATCACCAAATGGTTCACAGCTTTTGAGAGGGCTTGTGTAACCAGAAAAGTGAACAGATCTCACTGGGGTGCTCTCCTTTGGGAAATGTTCACAGGAAAGTGTAGGGATAGACTCCTCACACTCTCTGGAAAAGATGCAGAATCTTATGACCTCATGAAGGGTACCCTGATTGAGGGCTTTGGATTCTCCACTGAGGAGTATAGGATTAGATTCAGGGGGGCTCAAAAATCCTCGAGCCAGACCTGGGTTGACTTTGTAGACTACTCAGTAAAAACACTAGATGGTTGGATTCAAGGCAGTGGTGTAAGTAATTATGATGGGCTGTACAATTTATTTGTGAAAGAACACCTGTTAAGTAATTGTTTCAATGATAAACTGCATCAGCATCTGGTAGACCTAGGACCAATTTCTCCCCAAGAATTGGGAAAGAAGGCGGACCATTGGGTCAAGACAAGGGTGTCCAAAACTTCCACGGGGGTGACCAAAAGAAAGGGGTCACAAAACCTCCCCAGGGGAAAGGTGGTGAGACAGCCAAAAATAAAAATAGTAAAGAGTCTTCTACAGGCCCCCAAAAACCTGCACAGGAGGGTGGGCCCAGAGCCTCTTCACAAAACAATCCTGGGTACAAGGGTAAAAACTTTGATCCCAAAAAGGCCTGGTGTCGAAACTGTAGCCAGTCTGGACACCAAACTGGAGACAAGGCCTGTCCCAAGAAAAGTTCCACTCCAAACTCCAATCCAGGTAACACTGGAATGGCTAGTCTCCAAGTGGGATCAACAGTGTGCCCAGAGCAAATCAGGGTCCACACTGAAGCTACTCTAGTCTCTGAGGGTGGGGTGGATTTACCCACACTAGCTGCCTGGCCGCCTAACATGCAAAAATACAGGCAGCAGCTCTTTATTAATGGGACAAGTGTAGAGGGCCTGAGGGATACAGGTGCCAGTGTCACCATGGTGACAGAGAAACTGGTTTCCCCTGGCCAATACCTGACTGGAAAAACTTATACAGTCACCAATGCTGACAATCAAACTAAAGCACATCCCATGGCAATGGTAACTTTAGAATGGGGAGGGGTCAATGGCCTGAAACAGGTGGTGGTCTCCTCAAACATCCCAGTAGACTGTCTGCTTGGAAATGACCTGGAGTCCTCAGCATGGGCTGAGGTAGAACTAAAAACCCATGCAGCCATGCTGGGTATCCCTGAACTGGTGTGTGTAAAAACAAGAGCACAATGCAAGGCACAGGGTGAAAAAGTAGAGCTGGAGTCTGGAAAAATGGCCCAGCCTACCAAGAGAAAAGGAAAGTCAGTTGGGAAACCAACTGCAACACAGTCAGAAAAAGAGAACCTCTCTTCTCAGGAAGAAGTTCTGCCCTATGAGGGAACTGAGCCTTTGGAACTTGAACCTTATCAGGTTGAGCTCTTAGGCCCAGGGGGACCCTCAAGGGAGGAGCTGTGTAAGGGACAAGAAACCTGTCCCTCTCTTGAAGGCCTTAGGCAGCAAGCTGCTGAAGAGTCCAAGGGCAAGAAAAATGGAACACATAGGGTCTATTGGGAAGATGGACTCCTGTACACTGAGGCCAGAGACCCCAAACCTGGTGCCACTAGGAGAGTGGTAGTGCCTCAGTCGTTCAGAGAGTTTATTCTGACCTTAGCCCATGATATTCCCCTTGCTGGGCATTTGGGACAAACCAAGACGTGGGAGAGGTTAGTCAACCACTTCTACTGGCCCAATATGTCCCAGAAGGTTAAGGAGTTTTGCCTCTCCTGCCCCACCTGTCAATCCAGTGGTAAGACAGGTGGGCACCCAAAGGCCCCCCTCATTCCACTTCCAGTGGTGGGGGTCCCCTTTGAAAGAGTGGGTGTGGACATAGTTGGTCCACTGGAACCTCCCACAGCCTCAGGAAATATGTACATCCTAGTAGTAGTGGATCATGCTACTAGGTATCCTGAAGCTATTCCCCTTAGGTCGACTACTGCCCCTGCAGTAGCCAAGGCCCTCATTGGTATCTTTACCAGAGTGGGTTTCCCTAAGGAGGTGGTGTCTGACAGAGGTACCAACTTCATGTCAGCATACCTAAAACACATGTGGAATGAGTGTGGAGTGACTTACAAATTCACTACACCATACCATCCACAAACTAATGGCTTAGTTGAGAGATTCAACAAGACATTAAAAGGCATGATCATGGGGCTCCCAGAAAAACTCAAAAGGAGATGGGATGTCCTCTTGCCATGTCTGCTTTTTGCTTACAGAGAGGTGCCACAGAAGGGAGTAGGATTCTCACCCTTTGAACTTCTGTTTGGCCACCCTGTAAGGGGACCACTTGCTCTTGTTAAAGAAGGCTGGGAGAGACCTCTTCATGAGCCTAAACAAGACATAGTGGACTATGTACTTGGCCTTCGCTCTAGAATGGCAGAGTACATGGAAAAGGCAACCAAAAACCTTGAGGCCAGCCAACAGCTCCAGAAGTTTTGGTATGACCAAAAGGCTGCACTGGTTGAGTTCCAACCAGGGCAGAAAGTCTGGGTTCTGGAGCCTGTGGCTCCCAGGGCACTCCAGGACAAATGGAGTGGCCCTTACCCAGTGCTAGAAAGGAAGAGTCAGGTCACCTACCTGGTGGACCTGGGCACAAGCAGGAGCCCCAAGAGGGTGATCCATGTGAACCGCCTTAAGCTCTTCCATGACAGGGCTGATGTGAATCTGTTGATGGTAACAGATGAGGATCAGGAGGCAGAGAGTGAACCTCTCCCTGATCTTCTGTCATCAGACCCAAAAGATGGCTCAGTAGATGGAGTGATCTACTCAGACACCCTCTCTGGCCAACAGCAAGCTGATTGTAGGAGAGTCCTACAACAGTTTCCTGAACTCTTCTCCTTAACCCCTGGTCAGACACACCTGTGTACCCATGATGTGGACACAGGAGACAGCATGCCTGTCAAAAACAAAATCTTTAGACAGTCTGACCATGTTAAGGAAAGCATCAAGGTGGAAGTCCACAAGATGCTGGAATTGGGAGTAATTGAGCGCTCTGACAGCCCCTGGGCTAGCCCAGTGGTCTTAGTCCCCAAACCTCACACCAAAGATGGAAAGAAAGAGATGAGGTTTTGTGTGGACTACAGAGGGCTCAATTCTGTCACCAAGACAGATGCTCATCCAATTCCTAGGGCTGATGAGCTCATAGATAAATTAGGTGCTGCCAAATTCTTAAGTACCTTTGACTTGACAGCAGGGTACTGGCAAATAAAGATGGCACCTGGAGCAAAAGAGAAAACAGCATTCTCCACACCTGATGGGCATTATCAGTTTACTGTTATGCCCTTTGGTTTAAAGAATGCCCCTGCCACCTTCCAAAGGTTGGTGAATCAAGTCCTTGCTGGCTTGGAGTCCTTTAGCACAGCTTATCTTGATGATATTGCTGTCTTTAGCTCCACCTGGCAGGATCACCTGGTCCACCTGAAGAAGGTTTTGAAGGCTCTGCAATCTGCAGGCCTCTCTATCAAGGCATCCAAATGCCAGATAGGGCAGGGAACTGTGGTTTACTTGGGACACCTTGTAGGTGGAGGCCAAGTTCAACCACTCCAACCCAAGATCCAGACTATTCTGGACTGGGTGGCTCCAAAAACCCAGACTCAAGTCTGGGCATTCCTTGGCTTGACTGGGTACTACAGGAGGTTTGTGAAGGGATATGGATCCATTGTGACAGCCCTCACTGAACTCACCTCCAAGAAAATGCCCAAGAAAGTGAACTGGACTGTGGAATGCCAACAGGCCTTTGACACCCTGAAACAAGCAATGTGCTCAGCACCAGTTCTAAAATCTCCAGATTATTCTAAGCAGTTCATTGTGCAGACAGATGCCTCTGAACATGGGATAGGGGCAGTTGTGTCCCAAACAAATGATGATGGCCTTGACCAGCCTGTTGCTTTCATTAGCAGGAGGTTACTCACCAGGGAGCAGCGTTGGAGTGCCATTGAGAGGGAGGCCTTTGCTGTGGTTTGGTCCCTGAAGAAGCTGAGACCATACCTCTTTGGGACTCACTTCCTAGTTCAAACTGACCACAGACCTCTCAAATGGCTGATGCAAATGAAAGGTGAAAATCCTAAACTGTTGAGGTGGTCCATCTCCCTACAGGGAATGGACTTTATAGTGGAACACAGACCTGGGACTGCCCATGCCAATGCAGATGGCCTTTCCAGGTTCTTCCACTTAGAAAATGAAGACTCTCTTGGGAAAGGTTAGTCTCATCCTCTTTCGTTTGGGGGGGGGTTGTGTAAGGAAATGCCTCCTTGGCATGGTTGCCCCCTGACTTTTTGCCTTTGCTGATGCTATGTTTACAATTGAAAGTGTGCTGAGGCCTGCTAACCAGGCCCCAGCACCAGTGTTCTTTCCCTAACCTGTACTTTTGTATCCACAATTGGCAGACCCTGGCATCCAGATAAGTCCCTTGTAACTGGTACTTCTAGTACCAAGGGCCCTGATGCCAAGGAAGGTCTCTAAGGGCTGCAGCATGTCTTATGCCACCCTGGAGACCTCTCACTCAGCACAGACACACTGCTTGCCAGCTTGTGTGTGCTAGTGAGAACAAAACGAGTAAGTCGACATGGCACTCCCCTCAGGGTGCCATGCCAGCCTCTCACTGCCTATGCAAGTATAGGTCAGTCACCCCTCTAGCAGGCCTTACAGCCCTAAGGCAGGGTGCACTATACCATAGGTGAGGGTACCAGTGCATGAGCATGGTACCCCTACAGTGTCTAAACAAAACCTTAGACATTGTAAGTGCAGGGTAGCCATAAGAGTATATGGTCTGGGAGTCTGTCAAACACGAACTCCACAGCCCCATAATGGCTACACTGAAAACTGGGAAGTTTGGTATCAAACTTCTCAGCACAATAAATGCACACTGATGCCAGTGTACATTTTATTGTAAAATACACCACAGAGGGCACCTTAGAGGTGCCCCCTGAAACTTAACCGACTGTCTGTGTAGGCTGACTAGTTCCAGCAGCCTGCCACACTAGAGACATGTTGCTGGCCCCATGGGGAGAGTGCCTTTGTCACTCTGAGGCCAGTAACAAAGCCTGCACTGGGTGGAGATGCTAACACCTCCCCCAGGCAGGAGCTGTGACACCTGGCGGTGAGCCTCAAAGGCTCACCCCTTTGTCACAGCCCAGCAGGGCACTCCAGCTTAGTGGAGTTGCCCGCCCCCTCCGGCCACGGCCCCCACTTTTGGCGGCAAGGCTGGAGGGAACAAAGAAAGCTCAAGGAGGAGTCACTGACCAGTCAGGACAGCCCCTAAGGTGTCCTGAGCTGAGGTGACTCTGACTTTTAGAAATCCTCCATCTTGCAGATGGAGGATTCCCCCAATAGGGTTAGGATTGTGTCCCCCTCCCCTTGGGAGGAGGCACAAAGAGGGTGTACCCACCCTCAGGGCTAGTAGCCATTGGCTACTAACCCCCCAGACCTAAACACGCCCTTAAATTTAGTATTTAAGGGCTACCCTGAACCCTAGAAAATTAGATTCCTGCAAACTACAAGAAGAAGGACTGCCTAGCTGAAAACCCCTGCAGAGGAAGACCAGAAGACGACAACTGCCTTGGCTCCAGAAACTCACCGGCCTGTCTCCTGCCTTCCAAAGAACTCTGCTCCAGCGACGCCTTCCAAGGGACCAGCGACCTCTGAATCCTCTGAGGACTGCCCTGCTTCGAAAAAGACAAGAAACTCCCGAGGACAGCGGACCTGCTCCAAAAAGACTGCAACTTTGTTTCAAGAAGCAGCTTTAAAGAACCCTGCAACTCCCCGCAAGAAGCGTGAGACTTGCAACACTGCACCCGGCGACCCCGACTCGGCTGGTGGAGAACCAACACCTCAGGGAGGACCCCCGGACTACTCTACGACTGTGAGTACCAAAACCTGTCCCCCCTGAGCCCCCACAGCGCCGCCTGCAGAGGGAATCCCGAGGCTTCCCCTGACCGCGACTCTCTGAAACCTAAGTCCCGACGCCTGGGAAAGACCCTGCACCCGCAGCCCCCAGGACCTGAAGGACCGGACTTTCACTGGAGAAGTGACCCCCAGGAGTCCCTCTCCCTTGTCCAAGTGGAGGTTTCCCCGAGGAAGCCCCCCCTTGCCTGCCTGCAGCGCTGAAGAGATCCCTTGATCTCTCATAGACTAACATTGCAAACCCGACGCTTGTTTCTACACTGCACCCGGCCGCCCCCGCGCTGCTGAGGGTGAAATTTCTGTGTGGGCTTGTGTCCCCCCCGGTGCCCTACAAAACCCCCCTGGTCTGCCCTCCGAAGAAGCGGGTACTTACCTGCAAGCAGACCGGAACCGGGGCACCCCCTTCTCTCCATTCTAGCCTATGCGTTTTGGGCACCACTTTGAACTCTGCACCTGACCGGCCCTGAGCTGCTGGTGTGGTGACTTTGGGGTTGCTCTGAACCCCCAACGGTGGGCTACCTTGGACCAAGAACTGAACCCTGTAAGTGTCTTACTTACCTGGTAAAACTAACAAAAACTTACCTCCCCCAGGAACTGTGAAAATTGCACTGTGTCCACTTTTAAAGTAGCTATTTGTCAATAACTTGAAAAGTATACATGCAATTGAAATGATTCAAAGTTCCTAATGTACTTACCTGCAATACCTTTCAAACAAGATATTATATGTTAAATTTGAACCTGTGGTTCTTAAAATAAACTAAGAAAAGATATTTTTCTATAACAAAACCTATTGGCTGGATTTGTCTCTGAGTGTGTGTACCTCATTTATTGTCTATGTGTATGTACAACAAATGCTTAACACTACTCCTTGGATAAGCCTACTGCTCGACCACACTACCACAAAATAGAGCATTAGTATTATCTCTTTTTACCACTATTTTACCTCTAAGGGGAACCCTTGGACTCTGTGCATGCTATTCCTTACTTTGAAATAGCACATACAGAGCCAACTTCCTACACTTCGTAATCTTTGGACATAGATACCTCAACTCTTCTTCCGAGTAGGACTCTAACCTATTCACACCCGTAGTCCCTTCCACCAATTCTTGTGCCTCCATGTTTAACCTCATCCTATTCAGATAATCTTCTCCTTTCCCACTGGCTGAGCCCTGTGTGGAATTCAAACTGTTGAACCACTGTGTCAGCTGTTGCGCATTCACCCCCATCAGTGTAGCGTTCACATCGACTGCCATTGATGGTTGCGGCAACTTTTCAGTGTTCGATGTTAGAGGTATTATCAGGGGGGGGCTCGACCTCACCAGTGTTGACTGAGCACACACGGGACTAAACTCCATCAAGGACCCAGATCCATTTGGCTGAGCCGCTATCGGAGTTATCCCTGGAGTGTTTTCTATGCACCTCCTTTCGGTCCCATTCTGCAGCATTGATCCCTGACCGCTCATACCTAAGTTAGGCTGACTATACAAAGGTACCGGTGGACCTACAGTAATGGGTAGTGATATCGCATCTGGGTTTTGTCCATTTCCCATGTTCTGAGGCATGTTCATGCCCACACCATGGGTCATCATTGCCGGCATACCCTTCTGACTCCCCGTCATTTGAGCATGTGCGTTTCCCCCCTGCATCTGCTTTTGGGGCATCAAAAACTGAGTTGATTCAGCTTGTGCCAATGTCTGGTTGTGACCATTCTGTACTCCCCTTACGGTTTGTTCTAGAATCATTCCTCCACTGTTGTCACTGCTGTAGTACCCTGGCATCTGCGGCTGATAATTTTCTGCTGATTTCAACATGGGCACATCTGGATATATTCTCCTAACCTGCGGTATCTGCGGGGTGAACAATAAACTCGGGTCCTTAGACCCCGATGATGCTCCTGAACTCTGAGTTTCACTGTTCTGTACCGGTGCCGGAGGGGCAGAACTGGTACTTGGACCTTGTCCATTCTCCGCATAAGGTGGTGGACGGTCGTTCAGCAATTGCATTATTAATTCCTCATCCTCTAACTCCTCTTCTCTTCTCAACTTTTCCTCGTCCTCTCTATCCTTGGAACACTTCCTGTCTGTCTTACAGGTAGCTTTCTTACCTGCCTCCCCTTCTTCCTTAGTAATTGCGGGAAACAATTTTATCCCCTGCAATACATCTGACCTCCACACCTTCTGTGCATTATCCCACCTAGCATCCGCTAGTGTCTTTTCTACCTTTCTCATCCTGGTCTCAAACTTCTTCTGCTGTTGCTGTCTGGCCATTAGTTCCCAAATCGCTAGAGCCTCAAACTGGGCTGGCCTTGGAGGCACCTTCATGTCGTACATCGTGAATCTCAAATTCTCTAGGATCCTTATATTGAATGTCCCATGTATCGGGAACGCTACGCTCCCATGTTTCTCTGTCAGTTTGTGCCATTGCTTTAGCCAAAGACACGGAGCTACCCCCTTCTCTTCCATTACAATGTAAGCTGGTGTGCCTTCGGGTGGCGTCTCTTCTCCTACGTTCGCTTTAATGTAAGACTCCCCCTTCATCGCACTCCTGAATGCTTTAAAGAATTTCATTTTCTCGTCTTTTATTTCACAAAGTTTGTAATCAATAGGTGACTTTAATTCCCGGAATGCTCTTCACTTGCCTTTCCCCTTCCAATCGAGCCCCACGGACTGCGTCCAATCCGTGCGCAACCCTTCTCTGCAACCAACCTATCCCAGCGCGGCTCCTAGTGACGTCACACTCACACACACTGCGGCTGACAAAGCCTCGCGGCTAGTCTTCCTTCACTCAGCTCCTCTCGTAACAACTTCTTGCATGTATCGCGAGCTACCAAAAACTAAAACAGATCTGTCGGTTTACTACAGGAAGGGTAACACAATCGCTTCAGGACCTTAGGGACTTTTCACTAGCCTCGGCAGTTATTCCGTCTTTCTCGGTCCCCACGTTCGCAAGCAAATCTGACCCGCAGACCTACTCTCAACTTGTCAATGATCTGTTCTAGTGCACTTAGAATCTTGTCAAAGCCCGAAGTCGAAGTTTCTTTCACTCCCTTACACACGTACCGACTCGTTGACCACGCCCGATCAACCTACTAAACCGCCCAGACCACAACATAAAACAACATACTCTGGAGTCTCTTGACCTCGCAGGGCCCGTCTCAACAACAACAACCACGTGGACCTTTTTATGCACAAAGCGCCACATGCACATGAAGTTCGACGACTTCCCTACTCTCACACTCGGAGTCGCACCTCCGCTATTTCTATGAAGTTCGACGACTTCTCTACTTCTACACTCGGAGTCGCACCTCCGCTATCCTCTAAAAAAAGAAAAAAAATTCCTCGCAACCTTCTCACACAATCTGCGGCAATAAGCTGTGCAAGCGCAAAACCCTAACTTCACTCATACCATCACTAGTACCGCCAACGCCGAATCCACACCTCCATTCTCTGCATTCGCAAGCTCCGAGATCCCGGGAAAGTCGCGGTGGACCTAGCCCATCATCATTCTGTCAATCTATTTTATCCAAGGAAAAATCGAATTCAACTTCTCGAGTGGGGTCTCAAAAATGCGTAACCGTTAATTCAACACCATGTACTTTAAGGGTACAGGGTCCCAAAAGACGAAACCGTTCTCTGCTACCATCTACTGATAGAGCGGTCCGTACTAATAATTTTACCTGTGTTCGGACGCTCTTTAGGCCGATGAATCTTTTGACTAAGTGGGACTCTCTGTACTCTATATCGATCAATTTCCTTAAATCAATAATTAATAACGAACATAAGCAATACCTTGATCAACATAACACTTGACAATTAATCCAGAATACATTTCGGCGAACCCTGACCTTTCAGTCAGGAATAACCACACCAGTTTATTCAAAGTTAGTGAATTTTATTTCCCTATATTAACAAAGCTAGCACAATATAGATGTGTCTCAACACCAAATGATAAACATAAATGAACATTAATAGCTGTCCATAGCGGCGAAACAGGTGCAATCTATGTAGCATTTGAATCACAAGGCATTCGATAATAGCAATGCAAATCACTAATACGATAATCTGTAGTGAACTAATTGCATACATTTAGTCAGCATAACAAGATCTCAAATTGCATCGTGCGACATATGGAATCCTCGTCTAACCTCAAATTAGCATCGGCATGTGGGACTTCATGCAAAAACAATTTAGCAACATTAATTTAGAAAACTCCTAACTAGGGCTCTTATCAAAATCAGCAGTTGGTTACCTAAAGGAAACACAATGCAATTTTACAATTTCCCTTCAAATTTACCAATTACGATCAGCAATCAAGGAAGTCTTCGTCTCACAGGTACCGTTTCTCGATCAGCATGGGACGGGGCAAAAGGGGCAGGGGTGGACGGGGCAATTGCCTCACGGCGGCAAGGTAAAACTACTACCTCATGCAAGGGATCAAAGTTAAAGTCTCTAGGGCAAGAATCATTAAAGTCTCTTTCTCTCGATTAGAGAAAGCATCAAAGTCTCTCAAATGGCGTCGCAGCAAAGTGGGCCATAATAGCTGCAATGTCCTGCAAAATGGCGGGTATCGAGCTGGTAATGGCGGATAATAGCGCAATCGCTGCAATGGCTGTAATGGCTGATAATGGCTGATAATGGCTACCTTCTTCTCGTGCACCTGGTTTTTATAGACAACAGTTCAAATCCAGTAGGGTCTTCCATTGGAGGGTTCATAGGTTAGCTTCAAATTGTCCAATCAAAAACGACAGTTCACAAGCTTTTACTTAAGCATACATTATCCTTGGAGATGGGTACGCAAGTTGCAACATTTTATACCAATTAACTCACTTTCAGAGCTTCCATTGTCCGCACCTGCAGATCGACCTTGGAGTAAAGAGAAAATATGCCAGGCTGGCACGAAACCTTAAGATAAGCATGTGAACGATCTCAGTGGAAAAGTACAGCTTCAAGCAAAAATACACGTTTATTAGCACATTGGAAAAATACGAGCATCTAAACCGTGAGACCAGGCCACTAGGCCGAAGCCTGCACTAAAGTTATGCTAAGCTAGAACATTTCAAACAAGCAAATCATAGCACACGTTTATAATTATGTCGGATTAGTGCAATTCTAATACATCACGTTATATAAAGCACGCTTATAAATGTTGGCAAACTACTCTGAGGGCACATTTTGTCCCCGTACAATCTTTATTAGTTCGGTTAAAGTCACACATGATTATTTCACACTACGTTTACGCGTTAATAAATGTAAAACCTTCATTTTCTGCTTCATCACTACTCGCCGGTACAAACGAGACTAGCATTCCCCGGCACCGATCACCATGTGCCGTTTTGGAAATGGTATTCAGAGAATGAATTTGCACAGAAATACAAACTTATTTTGGCACTAACCAAGTATCTGTGAAACAACACGCTATGTTATGAGAGGCATTCAAAGTAGTGCTGAGAGGGCCGTACATAGCAAAACAACATGGAGTCCTCAGGGTGCTGGGGCAGCACCAACCTACCCGTGAACAAAACACAAAACAGTTGGAAACAGACCTTGTTACACATGACAACACCACCACCAGGGCTAGAATCCGATATAAAATTGCAGAGTATAATGAGGTGGGGATCGCGAGGCAAAGTACGTAGGTAAATGTGCAAAAGTGAGAGCACACGGACAGGGAGAACGACCCTGGCAACTATAAATAATAATCTTGGGCAGCTAATAATATTGCTTCAATCATCACCAACTCTGGGGAAGTAGGAAGCGTCATGGAGGGTATCATTACTGAGAGCCTGCGGTATTACGGGGAGCATCTCTTCAGCCCCAAAACCCCAGAAATATACATGACTGTTTGTCAGACAAGTCAATCGTGTGGCTAAACACTATCATAGGGAATTTCTCGCACACCCGACAACTGTAGATGAGATTAAGGAGGTGATCTGCAGCTTGTCCAATGGGAAAGCTCCAGACTAGGATGGTCTTCAGGCCTCTCGACTGATTAGGTAAAGGATGCCTCCCCAAACAATGGGGGAAGCCATACTTGCAACTATTTTGAAACCAACCAAAGCTACGGACAGTTGTAAATTCTATTGTCCTTTATCCTTGATTAATTGTGATGCTAAAATACTGGTCAAAATACTAGCAGGACAAATGATGCTACTGCTACCCGATTTGGTGCAACCTGACGAACTGTGATTTGTTCTTAGATGATCAACTACTCACTAAGTAGTTGATAGTCTTAATGATATACTTAAGGAATTCATGCAGTTCTTGGGTTATCAGGGCTAGCTATCAAATGGAGCAAATCTTTTATGTTTCTTTTTACACCGGGATAAACTTAGACTTTCCTTTGCCATAGCAAGCAATCGTACAAAGTACCTGGGTATTCGGCTCAGCACCAATAAAGATGAGATTCTCAGTCTCAACTTTGGGTCTGTGATAATATAGCTGGAAGACCAAACTGAAAGGTGGCAGAAGTTGCCACTGTCAATTACTGGTAGATTCGGTCTTCCAAAAATGGTAATACTCCATAAATGGTTATATTATTTTCTTAACATGTCCATCCCATTGAATAAGGTCTTCTTTCAAACATTAATGTCCCTGCTTATCAGACTAGTTTGGGGAAGAAAAACACCAGAATCTCTGGGGCACGCTGACATTTACCTTTTAAACACGAAGGATCAGCTGCTCCTAATATGGAACTTAATCATCTGTGTGCACAGGTCCACTTTGTGCATTACTGGATACATCTACCCAAGTTAGTGGCCCATTTGGTGGTGGAGAGGGATTTGGTGCACCCCACTCCTCTGGCTACTGCCCTTTGGTCTGCAGCACCAAATGCGTACAAAGAAATTCATAATGTGCACAGCACTGTCCTGGCCTGGGAAAGCCTTAGGAAATGGACCAGTTTCTCAATATTGTATTAATCAGATATCTCCTTAAATAAACATTCACGGCTCCCCACCCTGGCAAGAGACAAGGCTAAATCCCTGATGCACGAGTTGAGGATAGCCAGGTGGGAGATCTATACTAGAATGAAGTATTCATTGTCCTAGACACATTCAGAGCACATCTGGAGCTCAGCCGTCTCCACACCTTCCTACATCACAGAATTTGTCGGATTAGTAAGGAGATCACTCGTAGCTTTAACATTCACCTTACTGTTCACATTTAGGAGTGAAATTTGACAGAAACAGACTATGGGTGTGCAAAGTTTTTGTTATGTATGTTAAGTTTTACATAGTTCAGATTATTGACCTTTAAGTACTTCCTAGAGTTTCCCAATGTCCCTTTGCACCGGAGTAAAGTATTTTTTTCTTCAAAGAGGGTTAGGTGGCTCTGAAACCAAGCCTCATATTTATGGGCTTTTGGTAAGTGCTGAATTTGAGTCAGTAGTTGCTGGTTAGTAGCACCAGCACCTATTTTTGAGGTCCTGCACTCATTTTTCTGCATCATGCATTTACTGCTAGCAAAAAACACATATGGGAACGACAGAGGAAGAGAAAAGCAAAAAAGCGTCACAAAGGGAGAAAGTAGAAAGCGCCAAGAGTGAGTTGAAGGGGGAGGGAGAGGCTGTCAATTGATTGAGAGGCCCGAGATGGATTTGTTGTTATGCTGCCTCAGTATTCCGTGTTTGTACATTTAATTACAGCAGCCGGGTGTTTCAACTGAGTACTTTGGGCTCCGGCACGTTTTTATTTACAAATTAAGCACTGCTTTTGGCGCAGGGCAGCGCAGCAAGTCACCTTGCTGCGCTGCCCTGCATCTAAGGGAAAGAGCAGGAATTAGGCATATTTAAGTAATACAACACATTCCTGTCTTTTCCCACTGCGCTGGCACCTAGCGCCAATACAGGCACCCTTGCTCCATGCTACAAGGTTTCTGCATTGCATGCAGGATTGTTTTTGTGTAGGAAGAAACAATCCTGTTAAGGCTTTTTCCTCTTTCTATGTGTGCTGCAAAATATTCTGAAAGAGTTAAAAATGAGGAGAAATACAGACATTTCTCCTTGTTGCACCTTTCCTGGTGAGGCGTAAGGTTATGGCGCATCCCCAGGTTACAAGCTTTTGTAAATCAGGGGATGCGTCAAAACCCATGAGTGCTGCCTGGGAACACCCACTGGAATGCCCACGGAATGCCTCCCTTGCGCAGAGTAAGGAAATGCAGCAATTTGACCTGTCTTGCCTTACTCCATATCTTTGAACCCATTCAAAGCCACACAAAGTGGCTTGGCCTTCAAAGATATGAGTTCATTGTTTGCGCAGCCACTGCGTCACAAAAAATTATACATCAGCGGCACAAGGTGCTTATAAATACGCCCCCAGATAATTTTTTTTTCAGGGTCAGTATGAAACCATATTGTGTCAGTAACTTGCAATCACTTTGTATGAGAACGTATGCCTTTTTTCCTTGTGAGCGACTCAACATTTGCCGTGAAACGTTACTACCTAAATATCAAGTGTAAGGTATTTTGCTAAGAAAATGTTGTGGCCAGGATATTGATCACCAACGTTTTATGAAGGGAAGTGTATATGTGGATAAGCATAAGTTTACTATACTTAGTCCAATATATGTACCTTGATGATATATGCATCACAGTAAATCTATATTTAACCCACATATACTCACCATCATGATATTTTGGTAACACAATCTTTTGGTGCACGATATTCTGACATACAACCACAAAGAGAATGTATATCAAAGTACACCGGTCTTTAAAATGTTGAGATTTGGAAGTGGACAACAATAAAATGAAAGAATTGTGAAAAACCTTAATTTTTAGACGAAAGCCCAACACCCGCATTTTGCATATTTTCCTGTCACCCCTAGAAGAATTATGCGAAAAGCCATTTTTTTATTTCTTTTGGAATGCAACCGTATTTATTCTGCCCTGTGATGATTGTATGTATTATATTTTCTGCAATTAAGAGTCTTAAAACACCTGGTAGTAATGGCACCATAATACCACTCAAAATGTCAAAGAACTCAGAAAGAAGTCCATCGCTATGCACAGCTTTGTTAGTTCCCAAACTGGAGCTATCCTGAGACATTGTTACATTGAGGATGCCCCTTTTTCTACACAGGCATGTTGGAGCCTAGCATTGTAGAAGATATAACACGGTCTTGTTCGTAAACCGAATCCTCCTTATTGACTCCATTAGCATGAATTCAAAAAAATGTTTACATAGTTAATTCACCAAAGTCTCATTTACGAATAGACTTGACCCTGTAGACAGGAAATATGAGGGTCCATGCTTAATATTAGCCATTCAATTGGTGCAAATCATAATCAGAAGCGTCTCTTGGAACTTATGATGTGGGTGTTACGTGCTAACTAGATGGCGCACATGTTCTGTAGCTCGGAAGGATGAAAAACGGATCCAGGCCTACTTGCATTAATTAGTACGTGCGAATTGCATGCAAGATTGGGGTCAAACTTTAGTCACCGGTCTGCTAATCGTTTGAGCTAAATTACTGGGTTTAGAACCGTGAACTACGGATTATAACTTTTATGATCACGACTCGTGAAATGCAGGTGCAACCTGTGGTTCTCAACACAGTGAACTATTGTGACCTGCGAGAAACAATTTTGTTTACAGAATGTTAATGATAAACGTCAATGTAGAACCATGTTTATTCTTTCCCTAGCAAAGCGGTCCCTCTGTTGGAGAACCGTGGAAGTGCAACCTACCATGATTTTAATTAAGGATTGTAAAGTTGCCAAAGTATCAAAACTCTGATGAAAGATGCCAATTACATCTTAACTAATGTTTTTTTCTTTTTTGGAAGGGTGCAAAGCTGGGTTATTCTCCATGGTTAACTCTACACCGTATGCCAGCACCTTAGTCGCGATGTTATCTGACTGGCTTAAAAAAAAACTTTTCCCATTTGCCATGTTTACATAGTTCTGTACTGAACCCCTGATGATATAGACAAACTCTCCAAAAAAATTCATCCACCTCGGCTCCTTCATGCAAGGTTTTGGGCATCACCATCAAGAAGGGGCCACGGAAAATAGAGGTTCCCAAAAGCTTGATTCCCCACTTCAATTCATGCAGGAAAATCTTCTGTCTGATACAGAAAACAATGACTGAACTAAAGTACACTAATTATGGCAGAAGTTAGAACTTTGATTTGGTGTAAATTTGTTTCCCCATTTTCAAGAAATTAGAGTTGGAAGAGGTCCTCAAGTTGGGCTGAAAGGGGTTAGAATGTTATATATATTTGAATGGTTGGTCCACAGAATTTCCGCAGTACCGAAAATTAAAAAATATAGGCTGCTCCTCTTGGCTGAGGGAGCTTTTTCTCCTGTTGGCCATTTCAGTAATGTAGGACCGGAACTAGTCATACAGCACCTAGCGATCTGATTTGTTGGCCGCAACTCAGAACAAAATTCTTCCAGCCGTCATTGCAGGACTCAGGGCCTTAGTCCCAGTGTCCTGAAACTGTTTTAGAAATATGGAATGAGGAGGCAGTTTAGGGATACTTTGATCCCCAGACACCCAGAAGAAACCCCAGGGGCCATACTTCTTTAATTTTTTTTGTGGGGGTGGCATAGCTACTGCAGTACTCCTGCATGACTCGGCACATCCCTACCGTGAAGTGCAGTGTTACTCCTGTGAAGAACACTGAACAAGCATTATGTCAATGGTATTGCAGTACCATGTAAGCCTCCTCAGGAAAGCCAGGCCCTGCAGTCCAACCCACTAATGTGAATTGCCAAAGGCTGTGCACTGTAAGGGATTGGTCGGGATCGGACACCCTCATGAGTTTGGAGGCAGGGCCTCTATGCAGGCCCTGCTGCTAACCTCCTCTGAGTACCCCCTTTTTTGCATGATGAGCACCAGCTTAGTGAGTGGCCTATCAAGGATTTTAAGGACAGGAAACAAAAACAGGTTTGTGGGTATTTGTGTATCAGATGTTGGGTGGGCCTTGACATTTACCCATAGATATAAAGATAAATTAATTGTCTTTTGCTCAAAAACAGTTGTTCACCTCTCTCTGACACCGGAATGCATCACAAACCACTACCACATCAACCCAAGACAGACATTCATTATTGACATGTTCACCATTGCCTGAATTCACAGATTACCCACACAATGAGCATAGAAACTAGTGATGCACTTCTTAGTGCAGGGTTTGTGATTTGGAAGACCCATAAAGTTTGAAATGTTGGTGAAAATCCACAAGAAAAGGTGCCTATTTGTAGGTTCATGACAGGAAAGTGGCCTACTTTATTTAAATGTAAAGGAGAGTGAAATTATAATGGGGCGTCAAAAAGGGGTTATTTCAAACCAGCTTGTCTGTGGCCTGGGTGACTGGCTCTGATGGGTATGGGTTATCATTTGCATATGCCTATTGAGTGAGGTGGCAAGGGTAGGAGGGTCAAGGTCTTAAAAGCCCGTAAAAAGTTAAATCAGAATCTAAGGTGTCAGTAAAGTCAGATCAGGTGCATTAAATCCACTCCTCAGAAGGGGGCAATATACTGAGGCTATCCGGTGAATACGGTCTATTATAGCCTTATAGCCCACCTTAGCGGGCTATACTGGCCATTAAAGACCTGCTCTAGTGTTGAAGGCCTGAGGCGAGGGCCTTTAACAAGGGATTGGGACATTAATGGCCGGTATAGCCCAGCTACGAAGGGCTATTAGACCATTCTGCCACTAGAAGACAGAAAGGTCTAATAAATAAAACAAAGGCCTCATGGAGCCCAAGCAGATTGAAACCCCTCAGGCTCTGTGAGGCCTTTGTTCACAGCTGTTGCTGTGTGAAAAATATTGGAATGTTGGAGCTCCGGGTTTCTACCAGTCATTAGAAGTCAGGCACTCCTCTGACTTCAATGGAGCTCTCAACATTCCAATGTTCTTATAGGTCTCAAATCTCATGCATTATGAAACAATGGAAAGCTCTAGAATGCCTATTGTTTCTGATTGTTAGAGATGAAGAACAGGGTAAAGAGTACTGTTTTTTTCTACAATGGATGGCCTTTATCAGGGGGCCACCAATACATTACCTGTACTCAGAGTAGGCTTTGAGTCAGTTCCTCCCATATGATTGATTTGCTATCAATCTCATTTCCCTACACCCTACTCAGTCTTTCCTCCCTCTCCTTGTGTTTGTCCCACCCAGGAGCATTTCATTCTCACAATGTTTTGACTGGATGATGTATACCTCCAATGCAGACATCAAACCTTCCACGGCGTGTATCACAATTCTCATCCCTCACCCTGCTTCCCCTTCACAGTCTTTTTATTTACCCTGATAAATTCTCCCTCCGTTTGGCCACTTGCCCCCCCCAAGCTCCTTCAGCCACCCTGCTCTGTGAGGGCCATAAGCTGTGCTATCAGTGGGTGACCACCTTCGAATTTTTCTTAAACCATTTAATGATGGCACCGATAGTAGTTATATTTTAAAACATTTTGTTAAAACAGTTTCGGCAAAAATATTTGAATGCATTTTGTTAAATTATTAAGAAAATACATTTACAGGTAACTGTCTCAGCAGAGCCATAGCAAATAAACCTTGGCAAAGCTATTGGCTTTGCTACTGCTTGTTTTTTGTAGACGCAAAGAGAACACATATTTATATTGCTCAGGAGCTAGTCCTTCATTCTGAAACAGGTGGGTACTTTTAATGAGAGGCCCAGCAAAGAGTTCAGTAAAACTAGATCCAGCGCTACTGGGCGAACGTCATTTGCTTTGCTAGCGTTAAGGCTTTACGCAGAGAAAAGACTTCTGTCTGAACGACCTCTCTGATCCCTAAATAAAGGAACTACAACCAGTGGTAGAAGTGGGCGGGATCAGAGGTACAGGACATGCTCATACATATTCAGTTTCAGTAAAACAGCTCCTCTGCTTTTTGTGAAAAGACATTCCAACTGTTGAAATCCTTCAGCTGAAGAGCAAGGCCGGGAGTACCCTGTGCTGTAAAACCGAGGGAGGAGCAGGCAGCTAATCAAGCCTGGAAATGTACACAACTGGTCAACCTGCAAACGGAAAGGGTGCTTGGAAGCCTACTGGCTTTAATTGACGGAGCCCCTTGAAGCTTCCAAAAGACAGATTATTTTTGACTGGTGTAGCAAAGTAGTTACCAGCTGAGCTGAGAAGTGAATTATTTTAAGGGACAGTTGTTAAACAAATGGCACTACATACATTCTCAGTTTTACTAAAATCTATATTGTGGAAACACATTTTATAACAACCTATTTTTTACTGTGTGTAATGCAAGTTTAAAATAATGACTTACATATTTACAGTGCTTTCTGTCACAGACAGGCGCATCATAGCACTAAACATACACAAGTTACAATTCTCTCCTCCACCAGTCAGGATTCAATTCGGTGGCTCGCCAGGTTATAGACACAAACCTCTGCAGTGCACTAACTAACTGATGAAACAGAAGTGCAAATCTCAAACTCACACCTTAGCACTAATCCTTACTTTCTAAACTTCCAAAAACCCAGCCTCCGTAATACATAGTAAATACTATTCATCCTCCTTCCTCCTCAAGCCATTCCGAGCAACCCAAATACACACTCACAGCTCACCTCACTCCAAACTCCCTGCATCCAAATATCATACATGCACTACTGTTTGCATTCTGATTGCATTCGTAAGGCACCCACCCCCCTCAACTGGGTGTCAACATGACAAACATTTGTAGAATAACTTTAAACTTGTTGACCACCCACCACCAGAAAAACCATTAGTTTTTCTGTCGTCTCCCCACACCTCTGACCACAAAAGAAATCACATGCCAACCCCCAAATGTAACAATACAACTAGAACATTGCGTACCTGCATCAAATACAACACAAAAACAGGTGCACCTCACCATCCCTGAAAAACTCAAATGCTCCATATCAAATGTCTGGATGTTCCAAAAAAACAATTCCCTCTGTTTACAGAATTTCTTCAATTCTATGTTCCCCTACCAACTTGCTCTGTCAATAGCACCAGGTTTGAAGCAGTGCTCCAAGCTCTACATGGCAGAAACTCAGTTGATATGAGGGTGGTACCAGACCCCATCCTCCATATCTCCAACATATTTTCCTTGGTGCTTTTCAGAAGCACGAGTCCCTTCAATTTCACCAGGTCATTTATCCTACCCAATGTAACAGTAACCCATCTGGGCAAGAGTAACCCTTTACTGGCAAATTTAACTAAAACCACTGAATTCCCCCTTTCAAACCCACTTCAGTTGCACCGCAGTATCCTGGAAACCAAGCGCTGCTGTCCACCTCTCCTTTTTTCCACATGCCAGACGCCCATTTGACGAATGAGTGCTGTATGTGCAAACCTCTTTGTGCTTCCTTCCAGGGCCCGCAATGCAACCTAAAATGGAAAACAGCCATATTAATGCATGTCCTGTAAAACCCAACCCAACCTTAAATAACACTGATAACAATCCTACCGAAACCTTCCTGCCCTCCTAATCCAACCCAAATGCTCAGCCTCTATAGTCATTCCAATCTGAAAAGAATGAATCCCAAACTCCTGAGCCCTGAGTGGGGCAGCCACACCTGCACAATCTTGTCACACAGTCTTACATCCTCCCAACAAACCCCAGTCCTGGCTTTAAAACCACCACTTCAGCAACCCATAAAGCCCCCAAAAACAGGCATACCATTATCTCCAAAAAAACCTGAGAGTCTCAGGTGCAATCTTACAAACTCGAGGTTGCACCGGAATCAGACCTTTGATGATGTCCAACCTCAATGGTCACCTTACTCAGTCCCCAGAACTCTACTCCCTCGCCCAACCATCCAACATTCTCTTACCCAGTTCACCTGCAGAAGGCACATAACCCCAAAGAAGCTTACTGTAGAAAGCCACTCCCGCCAACGTACCTGCAATGGTCTAACCAATAGGCCCTTCACAATCACAGACAAAATGAAGTTTACCACATTAATCCTGAGGGCCACCAATCCTTCACCGATAGTCTGTCTAACTGCCCCAAATTAAAAAAATTACATCCATGCGAGCCTAAACACTCGCTGCGTCAACTCCGACATGGAATGGAAGATAAGCTGCAGCACCCGATTCCTCCCACCTACCACAAATGAGCTGGCACCACCATCTACCTCTCCTTGGCCCATGGTGAAAGCCCACAGAACTTCTTCCACTGGAAATGAGAAAGAGCGTCAGCCATTTCATTGTCCACCCAATCAATATGTCTTGCTTTATCAGTCACATTTGCCTGCAAACACTCCAGCACAAAAGCCTGCAGCAGTTATCATACCAGGGGATCCCGTGCGGACTGTCCGTTAACAATGTTGACCCCTGCCAATTTGTCCACATTGAAAAGGGCAGACTTGTACACAAAATGCTGCCCCCCCCACAAGCAAATGGCCACTGCCAGAGTAAAGAACTCCAGAAAAGCTATGCTATGCCTCCCATTATGCCACTCTAATGGCCACTTCGATGGTAAAATCTTAGGGCCTTATTACGAGTTTGGCGGGCGGACCATAGGCCCGCCAGACTTGTGAGGACGAGACCGCCATGAAACTGGAGGTTCCCCCACCCCCAGCTCTATTTTAATGTTTCCACCGGGCTGACTGGTGGAATTCCACCTGTAAGTCTGGGTGAAACAGTGGGGGGGCATTGGCTCCTCATGGAGCTGAGGCCAATGCCATTGCACAGAGGGTGCCTTCAACATCTCAAAATGCGCACTGTCTGCCATAGCATGGTTGTGGCCAGTGCATAGGGCCCCCTGTGGCCCCCAACATTGCCTTTCCACTCGCTTTTTTATGGCGGAGACCCCGTAACGAAAAGGCTGGTGGAAAGGGAAGTCATGATCAACACGGCTGAACTCAGCACCGCCGTGACTGACCACAAGTTTGACCGCCACCACGTTGGGATCCTGGGCCCATGGTGCAGGCCCACAGAACCTCTTCCACTGGAAATGAGAAAGAGCGTTAGCCGTTTCATTGTCCACCCAATAAATATGTCTTGCTTTATCAGTCACATTGGCCTGCAAATACTCCAGCACAAAAGCCTGCAGCAATTACCATACAAGGGGATCCTGTGCGGACTGCCCGTTAACAATGTTGACCCCTGCCGATTTGTCCACATTGAAAAGGACAGACTTGTCCACAACATACTGAACCCCCACAAGCAAATGGCCACTGCTAGAGTAAAGAACTCCAGAAAGGCTGTGCTACGCCTCCCATTATTCCACTCCAATGGCCACTCCACTGCACACCAATGCCCCTGCCGAAATAACTCAAAACCATGGCCGCCAGCTGCATCAGAGAACAGCTCCAGAGAGCACTCCACCGGCTCTCCCAGACTGACCCTGGGAAGCCCATTAAATTCACTTAAAAATGACCACCACATCCTCAAGTCGTCCTTCACTCCTGCTCTCAAATGCACCCTTTTGGGTGGCAGTGATCCTCCTGCCCCGACAGGCCTAGATGCCTGCAAAAAGTCCTGCTGCCCGCACTGCGCAACAAGCAAAATTAAGGTGACCCAGAAGTACCTGAATGTCCTTGACCTGAGCTTCAGACCTCACCAGCATCCTGTCTAACAACTCTAGACACTTCTGACACTGTCCCCCGAATGTCTCACCTCGCTGTGCATGGAGTCAAGCTCAAGGCCCAAAAACGTGATCACCTCCACTGGCCCCACCATCTTTGCTTATGCCAGCAGTACTCCCACATCCTGCATCAATTCTTGGAAAACCTCCAGCGCCACCTGGCATAACAAAAGTGAACAACTTTTGCAAAAAGGAACTGAAAGCCTCAAATAGCGAACAAAAAATAGAGCAGGCCTTTGGCAGAGCCCTGTCAACAAAGAAATGTCCCACAAAACTGCATGCCCAACAACTCAAAATCATCAGAATGAACAGGCAGCAGTCTAAAAGCCATATCACATTTGATATTCAAGGAACCTTCACTAGACCTGTTGATTAATGCAATGGCCATGTCAACCAAAGCGTAATGCACACAACTACTCACTCATGGAATGAAATCATTGACCGAAGAGCCCTCCAGTAAAGGCAAATACTGGATTAGATGGAACTCACCAGACTCCTTCTTTGGGGCCACCCCAAACAAGGAAACCCTCAGATTCTCCAATAGCCAATCATCAAATGGGTCCCCCATTAGCCCCTCTTTGACCTCCTTCAACAGCTTATCCAAATGATCTCTTAGTGGGCCTTGATGGACTTCAAATTGTCCCCCCAAAGCCTGTCCGGTGGCCCTTCATAACACAAATGAAACCCATGCACACACCCTTTCTGGAACAAATCTTTCTCTCTCTCTGTCCCCAATAGTCCCAGCCAATAACTGAGCCTGTCAATTCTAACGGGCATATGAGCCCTTGCCCATTGACATCTGTAGGAAAGTCCTCATTTTTGCCCTGGTCACCCCCAATCGTTTTGGACAGAGACTGGTGGTTACTGACTCTTGGCTGTGTCCTGGATACTGCTTACCAGTCCCAGATCAGTGTTCTGTGTAAAGTGGATATGTAAAAGAGGCTAATTTTAATTGACAATATCAACCTATCTATAAGTCCCTAGTATAGGGTAGGGTATGTAGGTGTAAGGACCCAGCCTAGGTATTGCACACATAGGTGCACTGCTGAGGTGCACAGAAAGTGAACATTGCGATGGTGCTGGGCAGGCAGGCCCCTGCACTGACCATGCCAACTGCATGGGCCCCCGTCACACTTTGAGCATTCATAATGGTACTTACAATACTCATGCACACATTGACCCCTGTTGTAAGACCAGCATGCCACAGCACTGCCTACCTGTCCTCTTCCTACCACGCCCAATCCTGCCTGTGTGGGGTGCCTTTGAAAGGGCGTAGAAATCACTGGCCAGCAATGTACATGATTGGAGCTAGCTGCTCAGGTGTCATGGTCTGAAGAAACAACTCATTATCCAGCTGGCCCCACACTCCATCAGCATTCTCCACAAGTCGTGCCAAAATGTCATCATTATACCTCACCTAGGCCCAACCTCTGGAGGTTATCTGCACCTTCCAAACTACATCAATGTATTTGAAGAGAGTCTCACACCACTGAGGGAAATTTTCACAGTACACGCTTGAGTAAATAAGTAAATCAGCTGTTCAGTTCTCTATATTGGCTTGCACCCTAGACCGCTGTGACAACTCATACACGTACTCCTTAGATCCCGCTTTAGCTCAAACCTCCCTGTGGAGCAACTTAAATATCTCAATACATTCCCCTCTCCAAATGCGCTCCTTTGTCCTAACCATTAAATATGCCTCAAAGGCTTTCAAATTCCCATATAGGGATGCTTCTTGTGCTTAATTTCCTTCCTTTCTTTTTTTGTCCCACTGCCCTCTTCTTTCCCCCTTTCACCCACCGCCTGTATTGCCTCTGTCCAGACCAACCTCTCTCAGGACCCGCATTTGTGCCTAAGCCCTGGTCTTGTACATACTTACCCTTGGATAACCGTAGCCTCACACCCATGTCATCAGTCGCCTCTACCCCCACTGATTGTACAGCCGCATTTTACCCTTGTGTATCAACAGTGCCACACTCCTTACCTGACCTCAAGGTCGGGGCCCACACTAAAGCCATCTGTCCTGACACCACTCTTGTCTCTGTGTGGCTGGACACTCCTCGTGTATCAAACACAGTAACCCCTGAAAAACACCCAAAACTCCCCCTCCTGTTAAAATCGCTGCACCCATGACTCACATTGTGAAGCTCCTCCCACCAAGTACTTTCTTGCCCCACCTCCTCCACAATTTCCCCTTGGACCACCTCATCCTCATCATAATCAAGGATCAAATCCTCACCACACTCAAATGCTCCTGTGCCGCCACTCGTACCAGACACCTGGCCATCACGCATGTCACCATTGTCAAACTGAGCATTGTAGAGTTCCTGATAAGAATTCACTTTGTACTGTTCAGACAAACTGAACGCAGTTCCAGTACTTTGCAAGGCTAAATGTAGTTCCACAGCTGGCCACAAAGACACAAGCTCTGTCTTCGGGTCGGGCCAGTGGGCTATGGATCGGTGACATAATATTGAGTAATAAAATATCGGGATACACAAATATTGTGTCAAAAATATGGTTGACACAAATATCGTTTCCCTTTACATATAATGTAAAATATGAAAATATTGGGAAAAAATATAGATTCACACTAAAATAGAAAAAAATAGGACCAAAATATTATTTTTCATGAAACAGACAGTATAACATAGTAAATGTTAAATATTTTAATACACATTAATATTATGTAGAGTCAATAAATCTAAGTAACATTTATTATTAAAATTAAATATTTGCTACTATAAACATACACACATATATACATACATTTATGTATGTTTATATACATATATATATATATATATATATATATATATATATATATATATCACTTTTATTAAAAAATAATGTACAATGTATTCATTTTGTATTTTTTTCCATTGTATTAGTATAGAACATGGGCACTTGGCATGGGCAGTGCAGGGACCCCCATTGACAGCCACATCATGCTTTTCACTGTCTGCTAAGCAGACAATGAAAAGACACCCTACGCACCGCAACATTGCTGTCGGCTCAATTATGAACCGGCGTCAATGTTGTGGGCTGTTTCCCACTGGGCCAGCTTACCGAGCAGGAAACTCGTAATAGGAGGAGAGGAAGGTCAGCGCACTGGTGGTCAACTGACCGCGGGAGTTTGACAGGCAGCCTTTTCTGGCCACCAAACTCGAAATGAGGGCCTAGGTCCTAACTATAACTACCTACTGGCCACTGCACCAGTAGAGAAAGTGTTGTACTCAGGAGGGGTAATATTTACTATTCCCACTCCAGTCTGTGCAACAGTAGGGAAAGCGTTGGATTCTGGTGGGGTAAAATTTACTATTGCCATGGGGTCTATGCAACAGTAGGGAAAGCATTGGAAAGAATGAATTCACTTAAAATACATAAGATAATTTAATAACACTATTAATTCACCAAAAATATACACATTATGATGTAAAAAGTAGATATATAATTTTAAACAAGATTTACACATTTTATATCATTAATAACATTTCAGTAAAAATTAAGATCACAAAACAAATGTTATTAATTGAATATTTAACTAAATTCTCACACTATATTTTCACAAACCTAGCAGCACAAATTAAAATGTAATTCAAATGTAAAAATATTCAAAAATTATATTAATCAATAAAACATTATTTGTTAGTAAATGAATAATTAAGTGATAATTAATTATTACTTAAATAACTTTCTTGTGATCCTATAAGCTGAACAACCCACAACTAATACATAACAATAAAAATATAAATATTGAAAGAAATACATAATTATAATTCAATTAATTAATTAGTAATTATTACTTAATTAACTGACCACCCTATAGACCTGCAAACCAAACAACCCACATCTAAAATATAACATAAAAAAATATAATAATTACATAATTAACATATTTAATAATCAATTGAAACGCATTGCTAAATTAATATGTGATTAATATTCAATTATTACTTAATTACCGTCCTACCCTATACCCCTACAAACCCAACAACCCACAAATAATATATAACATGAAAAATATAATTATTTAACTAACAATTTGCATATTTATATTTCAATTAGATATTTTAAGAGAAATTCATAACTAATTAGTACCTAATTAACAATTAATTATTACTTAAGTAACTTCCCACCCTACACCCGTACAAACCTAACAACCCGCAACAAATATATAACGTATATGGCACATATATGGGCCGCACCAGTAAGTCCTTCTGCCACCACAAATCCCTCCCAAGCCAATCTCCAAGCAACGTCCCAGCACTCCATGCTTTTCCTTTCACCAGAGACGAACGGGGCCATTGAAACCACCCTGCAGACCCTCCCCAGACACCCCACTCCCCCAAATTCACCCTCACATGACCAGGAACATGCGCCATAGTGGCGCTAATAGACACTTCAAACCCCAAGGTCCCACCCTTTTTTCAAAGCCTCTTTCCACCAGCAGTCAAAGCGCGGTGAGGGCCACAACCGCTCAACATTTTCGCCCAGGGGTCCCTTGGGCTCTGTGAATTTTGATACCTGCTTCTGGTTCATTTTCAGGGTCAAGCAAGCCAAAACATCTGCCACTCCCCCACAGACCTTCTCCAAGACCTCCCCACCCTGTGATCCAGTTCCTGGGACAAAACCGCCAGCTGCAACAAGTCAACCCTGCTTGCCCGTGAAGCCTATGCAGGGCCTCCAAAATTCTGGGCTCAAATGGCCCTCCACAACTGAACTGGTAACTGACCTGTCACTCACAGCAACCAGAAAACAAGGTGACCAAATGTCAGACATTATAGAGGAAAGTAAGCAACAAACTGACCCTGCAAAGCCAGTGTGCAAACTAACTTAAAATGGCAACCTATGCCCCCTCATATCTATATATCCCAGGACCCATCACCCTCACTAGCGTGGGCCAATCATTATATCCCCTCTGTCTCTGGACCCTACTACCTGCCCATAGATCCCGGGGAGGGAAGTCCTTCTGTCCACCTCCTCAAAAACCCAATCTACACATTATCTGATCTCTACAGGGATTAAATACTGAATGACGACATTGTGCTCTGACTCCCATCACCACGGTTGGACTGGGACAAAAAATGGGCCCGGGCACCAAAAATTAAAAGTGCCTTCGTTAGTGAACCAGAGAGCTAAAAAAGTGACCCACATTCACACATCAGGCCAATTTTGATCTTGTAAAGACAAGCTGCATGGGTATTTTGCAATGCATGGGAGATGCCATACATTGGTGTTTGCTGCAGGTGCTCTTTGAGGTAATATGAGGGAAATGGTGTCTTCCCATGAATATGTTCTGGATAACGTGCTTTGTTACATTCTGTAATTAATTTTCTATGCTTTAAAGCGTCCTGCATCAATTTGGACTGTGGTCACGCTTTAGAAAAAAAATGAAATGTATTAGTATATAAGAGGTGGTGGCTTGTCTGGACAGTCACAGAAGAAGGCAATTGTTGATTTAGGGAGTGTGCAGTTTACCCAGTGCTTAATTTGTAAAACAATAATTGCTAGAGCCCAGTGTTCTGCTCAGAATCCCGTTGCTGGCAATACTAATATCAGGGAGTGGTGAATACCAAGGCTGCATAGACCTGATACAACCTCATGCGTTTCAGGCACCATCAGGCACTCCATGTCCCTCTAGTCAACCCTTATCTAACCCTTGCAGTTTCTTTTTCTTCTCTCATTTCTCCTTTGCCATTGTTTTTCTGCCTTTCTCGCTTATTTTTGTGTTTTTGTCTCTGTTGTTTTGGGGCTGATGGGAGGAAAAAGAGCCAGTCCTCAAAAATAAGTGCTGGTGGGCCGCAACTGCAACCACCGGCCCAACTTAAGCACTGATAGGGTCATTACGAGTTAGGCAGTCCCAATGCGGGACTGCCAAACTCACAAGGACAACACTGCCACGGCAGTGGAGTCCTGCTGCCCTATTACGATGTTCCAGCTGGTCTGACTGGTGGGAACATTGTACTATACCGTTCCCAACGGTCAGCCCGGTGGGAAAAGTGCTACAAGAAAGCACTCAGCTCCTATAAGAGAACAGAGTGCTATCTCATAGCACAGAGGAGGCCAACCAGCATCCTTGGAATGCACACTGTCTGCATTACGACGGTGCTGGTCAGGGTGGCCCTTGCACTGCCCATGGCATGGTTATGGGCAGTGAAGGGGCTCCCTGTGGACCCTTGCACTACCTTTCTGCCAGACTTTTCATGGTGGGCTCCACACCATGAAAAGGCTGGCGGAAAGAGGGGTTGTATTCAGCATGATTGTGAGCTCCACCCCATCGTGCCATCGGGAACCATGATCCCAGCAGGGAAGGTGGTCTTTTGGGGGTCCGACCAACATAGTCGTAATTTGGCAGCCGGACCGTCAAAGTCACAGCAGTCCGACCACCACTGCGATTCTGGCAGCCTGAAGGCTGCCAAACTCATAATGAGGGACTGAGTTTACCACTTCCTGATACGGGACATATCTCTGTCGTGTGGTTAGTTGTTTTTTAGTGTATTGCTTTTGCTGATGGATTATTTTGTGAGAAGATGCCCGTGTATGTGGTCTCTCCAGGAGAGAAACTTTATGTAGTGCATTAGAAGAGGAATGAACTCAGCTATGGCACGGGCAATAGAATGAGCTACTTTATTCTTCTGATAGAAATGTTCCCTGAATAGCTCTGGAGAGCATGCCCTCCTGCCGCATGTTAGTCCACTCTCCGTTAAAAGTACTACAGTGTCACTGAGGGATAGCCCAGTTAAATGGTTTAGACTTCAGAGATAGGCTCCAAACTACATGAGGCACCCAAAGAGTGCTCCTTTTTTGGAGAGTGGCTACTGATCTCTGTCTGTTCCCTGCATTTGTTAGACTGTTGGTTGTCATGGCAACATTAATTCTAATGAAAGGAGGGGTCTTTTTGTCTGTCTTCTTCAAGGGTGATGTGTACATGACGACCTTATGTTAGAGTTTCTTTCAATTCTACATAACAGTTGTCTTTCATTTCCATCTGGGTGCAGGTACATGTGTGTCATGCCACGAGTCACTGCTTGCCCTTGGGAGCCCTGCAAGGTGCCAGATGAGGGCCATTCTTTGTATTGCTTGTTAGGTGGGCTGGAGGTATTACTCTCCTTAGGCGCCATATTATTGCTCCCTGTAGTTTTTTCTTCCAACAATTCCTGTGGGATGTTTTTTAACTTAACCACTCTATCGTGGAGGATCTATCATTTATTTCTGCCACCATTTCCCAATCCATCATGGGGGCCTCACTTCTTACTCTATGTCACTTCCTGTTTTTGGGGACATAAGGAACAGAACTTTCTCTTTTACATTGCAGCACTCCTCACTCCTACTGGTGTATCATCGATCTTGTTGGTGTTTTCTCGCTCCTGTTGGTGTCTCATCGCTCCTGCTGGTGTCTACTTGCTCCCGCTGCTGATTCTTGTTCATATTGCTTCCCATTCTGAGCCTTACTATTCACCTCATTCTGGCATTTCCACTAGCCTTATCTGCGTCTTCTGAGCCTGGCTGAAGTCCTGGTCTTCTAACATCAGTACCAGTCCTCATCAGCCTCCCCAGAGTCTCCAAGTGCCATCAGAGGTTTTTTCCTTTCAGGACTTTTCCTCTTGGGGGCTTCTCCTGGAGGGCACTATCTGCTTAGACGATCCATTGTCAGTAGCATTGTGGCTACCAGAAGGAGTCAACCCTACCTTGTCCAGACAAGGACAGTCAAAATCGGCACTCATGGATTTTTCCATTGCTCCATGATTGTGAATAGAAATCCATCCGTTGAGGAACCTGACACTTGCACAGCATGTATGGTGCAGTGTGAGTGTGAAGCTTTGAAATTATTTGGCAACTTAGCCCATCTGTATAGTCTCAATAGAAGAGGTTGTCCAAGATCTCTAAAGAACAGGAAGAACAAACTGATATCAACATTGCTGGGGGCCCAAACAAAGGATTACTTGTAGCCTCCCTTACTGTGTCAAATTGTATAGCTTCATTGTTGAATGTTTTTCTGGCCATAATTTGGGAGGTGGGCTTGAAAGTGGGCCACTATGACTCCTACCAGGATGAGCAGGAACTGGAAAATCACAAGACTTGCATAACAACAGAGGAAAACCCTGTGTGCTCCCCTAAACCTGCTCCCTCTGACTGCACTGGCACATCAAAGAAAGAACTGTGCAAGCATGCATTCTTGCCCTTGGGTAGGCTATTCACAAAGCTCAGCAGTGAGGAGTAAGTGGAGCTTGCAAGCATAATTGGAAGCAATGGACTTTCAGTGAAACATTGTATTCAGTCTCTAGAGAAGCCTGGACGTGACTTGCTATTGTGTTTAATATTGTTAAGATATCTTAAGGTAGTTCACTGGCCAGAAAGGGGCTAAACAATTTGGAGTTTCCTTATACATATCTGAAGATTACGTATAGTGTGCGGTCATGTGCAATAATTAACTTTTCTTTTTAAAGTAAAGCACAGACTAAATTGGCAACATCATTACACGATATTACTTTGGGCCTCATTACAAGTTTGGGGGTCTGTCAACCACCATGGTGGCGGCGGTGATCCGACCGCCGTCGTGTTGGCTATTGGCCTGCCGTATTATGGATCATGCAGACCTGGAGTGAGCGGGCAGATGCATCCCACATGATCCGCCTGTAGGCGCGCTTGAGACCTCTCCCTCACTACGTAGGGACATTGCTGCATCGAGCCACGATTTCTGACTCAGATGGCAGACGCAGGGAGAATGCTGAGGGGACCTTTTTGTGATTACCTCCTGGTGTGCTACATTCAGGTGACACATTACGTCCTTGTTTAGTAGTAAATTAACGCCCTTCAGCACTGTGTGTGCTGGAAACAAATACCTTTATATGATTAAAGCAAATCATTGTTTTAGGTGATGCAATTTCCACACATCATCATATGTGCACTGTATAGTTTGATTTGAAAAACTGTGGCCCTGATTTATACTTTTTGACGCAAACCTGAGTTAGCGCAGGTTTGCGTAAAAAAAAATACCGCCGGCTAGCGCCATTCCTGGATGCCAGCCGGGTGTCAAGGCTAGGGCCTTTGAGTATTCTTTTGCCCGGGAACGCCTACCTTGCATCTCATTGACGCAAGGTAGTTTTCCGTGGGCAAAAAATGACTTTAACTCCAATATTTTGGTACTAGACATGTCTATCGTCCAAATACAAAAATGGAGTTAAATTAGCGCCGGATTTGCGTAAAAAAATAAAATGACACAAATCTGGGGCAAACAGAGTATAAATTTGCTCCTGTTTGTCTGTGCAAATGTAATGGTCATTTCAATCTATGTCACTCTATGACACTGCACCACTCCGCATTACTGCACTCTCTGCCTCTTTATTGTATGCCACTCTACTCCACTGCACTCTATGCTACTCTACCCCATGCCACTCTATGCCACTGCACTCTGTGCCAATGCACTCTAAACAATTGCACTGTATGCCACTGCCCTCTACTCTGCACCACTGTAATCTACGCCACTGCTCTCTGTGCCACTCTACTCCACATCACTGCACTGACACTCTACTCTACAACATTGCACTCTCCACCACTGTAATGTACACCAATCTACTCTGTACTACTGCATTCTACGCCATTGCAGTCTATGCTACTGAACTCTATGCCACTCTACTCTCCATTACTCCACTCTATGCAACTGTACTCTACCGCACTATACTCTACTCTGCACTACACCACTCTGCACTACTCCACTCTACGCCACTGCACTCTCTGCCACGCGAGTCTACTCTGCACTCTGTGCCACTGCACCACTCTACACTACTACACTCTCTGCCACTCTATTGTATGCCACTCTATTCCACTGCACTCAATGCCACTCTACTCTGCCCCACACCACTCCATGCCACTGCACTCTAAACCACTGCATTCTACGCCAATGCACTCTAATCAACTGCACTGTACTCCACTGCACTGCATTCTGCAGCACTACGCCACTGCTCTTATGCCACTCTACTCCACTCCACACCACTATGCCACTAACCTTTAGCCATGAACAGCAGCCACTCTGGTGTATAACATGGCTAAAACACATTAGCAAAGCCAATAAGTCTTGTGGATACAAGACCTATTGGCTTTGCCAATGTTTGTTAGTACTATGAGGTACCAAGATCTATGAATGAACTGTGAATGTGTCAGTCCTTATTTTAAACATGCATTTGACGCCTCATCAGGGGTGGTAAGGGCTATATAAAGGCAGCTTGACCTTTTAAAGTGGTGTTTTTACATATATTTTTTTTCCCGTGACTGTGTGAATTACCTTTCTAGTTTGTGGCACATTACTTCATAAGCCCCCCCCCCCTCTTTTCTAAGTTAAAAGGCTACATACATCTTGCAGAGTGTGTTTAGGAGACTGTTTAATATGTTTATGTGATTTAAATTGTGTTTAGAAACTGTCTGCTTCCCCTTTTTTTTTGCCTTAAAAAAGCCACATTTCAGAGTGTGCGACAAACAGTATTCTAGTGTTTGTGTTTAAACAATCTCTCCCTTACCTGGAAAGTAGACTCTGTTAGCTTGAAAGTGTGGGTTCAGCCTGTCTGTATGCAAGGAGATTCGGAATAGAGCTGAATAGAGCAGCAGCTGCCTCCTCCCTAACCACAGGGACTGGACTTATCTGATTGGCTCTCTGAGTCCCTGGCAACCTGGGCCCTCCCCCCCACACCTGCTCTGGCCCCTTAAGTTTGTGAAGGGAAGCCCAAGACAGCCACCTCCATTTTGTGAGCCTCAGCATCTTCCCTGTGTCCTAATACAGCCCAGTGTTCAAGGATTGCTAAAAGACCTAGGTAAGGAGGCCCCAGACTTTTCTGGGTAAATAGTTTTATTTGTTCAAAAGCATTTTTTTCAGCTACCCGTGCCTGTTTTACTGTAGACTCTCCGTGTTTCAGGCAGATTGACCTTTTAAAGTGGTGTTTTTAAAAAAGATTTTTTGCCGTGACTGTGTCAATTACCTTTCTAGTTTGTGGCACATTACTTCATAACCCCTCACCCCCCCCCCCCTCGTTTCTAAGTAAAAAGGCTACATACATCTTGCAGAGTGTGTTTAGGAGACGGTTTAATCTTTTTCTGTGATTTAAATTGTGTTTAGAAACTATCTGCTCCCCCTGTTTTTTGCCTTAAAAAAGCCACATTTCAGAGTTCTCTACAAGTAGTATTCCAGTGTTGGTGTTTAAACAATCTCTCCCTTACCTGGAAAGTAGACTCTGCTGGCTTGGGAGTGTGGATTCAGCCTGTCTGTATCCTAGGAGATTCTGAATAGAGCAGCAGCTGCCTCCTCCCTGCCCACAGGGATTGGACTTCAGTTAACTTGCTCCTTATATAAATTCCTATTGGTTATTGCATATGTTGTGATAGGTTGTTGGGGGCTGGTCTTTCCATTTGTTGCTGGTTCCAGGGCTGGGTCTGTGATTGGTGGATAGGGCTGAGACTCTGATTGGTTGCTGGTTCTAAGGCTGTGATTGGTGGATAGGGCTGAGTTTCTGATTGGTTGCTGGTTCTAGCGCTGTGATTGGTGATAGAGCTGAGATTCTGATTGGTTGCTGGTTCTAGGGCTTTGATTTGTGGATAGAGCTGAGATTCTGGTTGGTTGATTGGTTGCTGGTTCTAGGGCTGTGATTGGTGGATAGGGCTGAGATTCTGATTGGTTGCTGGTTCTAGGGCTGTGATTGGCGGATAGGGCTGAGATTCTGATTGGTTGCTGGTTCCAGGGCTGTGATTGGTGGATAGAGCTGAGATTCTGATTGGTTGCTGGTTCTAGGGCTGTGAGTGGTGGATAGGGCTGAGATTCTGATTGGTTACTGGTTCTGGGGCTGTGATTGGTGGTCAGGATTAGGGGTATGAATGGTGATTAGGGCTGGGTCTCCCATTAGTTGTTTGAATCAGAGTTACAAATCTGATTGGTTAGGGTTAGGACCAGGTTCCTATTGGCCAGTAGGGCTATTTAAGCCTAGGACTCAGGGCATCTCAGCCCGGGCGTCGAGGCAAAGGGTGGAGAGGACAAGGGCAGTTGCCTGTTTGGGCATGTTCGGGACAGGTAGGGACTAGGGCCTAGGGCCAGAAATGCTGCCCAATTCTCAATTGACCAGGAATGATTTCAGTCCCTACACATCCGTCAACATGCAAACACATTATCTGTAAAGACATCAAACTCATGCATCACAAACTGGGCACAGATAGATTGCAATGTTCCATCACTCAACACAATACCCACTATACAACACATATACACATATCCTCCACAACTACAACAGTCAAACACCTGCATTCTCACAACAAACACTACTCTGTCCACTCCCACTAACACAACCTGCCATCACCCACACAACACAAAACCACACTATACGTTTCTCTCAGCCTTCCAGGTAGATACACACTCCCTGTTCATACTAACCAACAACACTATCCTCTGTTTGCTCCACACAGACCACCTTTCATCATAACAATGCCCAAACCCTGCCTTCCAACACACAATCTACCAACACCCTTCCCCTCTCTTCACCAATTACACACAACCATACAATCCCCATACTTCACTCCACCACACATATTACCTCTTCCAGTCATCACAACTAACACTAACTCAACTGAAACACATCCATCCCCTCTTACACACCTCATACATTTATCTCCAAAACACATCAACACCCCCTCTAACACTCTAATTCCATTCACTAGCACTAATTCACATACAAATCCCTCACCAAAAACAACTACATCAATATCCCCTCTCACTATTCCACAAAAACAATACAGACCACACACATTAGCACATCAAATCAACACAAACTTTCATTATACTCATCGTCACACCCACTCCCACCCTCAGGACTACACAAAGAATACAAGTCCCGCCCTATCTTTACCCCTACTTTCTCACTCTTCACAAACACCTACCACAAGCACCCCAACCCAGCAACTTTCATTCACTCGCCTCTCCTCAATTGCACAATTTAGAACCTTACATCATGATCCACATGCACCTCCACCACCCCTAACAAGTCATCAATCAAAATAGCAAAAAAGGTACTACTCAGACAGAATTCAAAATGCTAAATCTACAACCAAGGAATTTTATAAAATTCTCAATGAATTTCGAAAACTTACATGCATGGAAGGAAGTCATCCCACTACTCAAGATTTCACAAACAAACTGGCAACTCATTACACAACCAAGGCAGACACATTGGACTCCTATTTAAAACAGAAAAAAAACATCAGCACCAACCCCTTTCCTAAAATACCCTCGAAGAATAAACCAACCCAGCCTCTACAGTCCTGCCAACAAATATCCCAAGGTGAATTTATGGATTTGATCAAAGCAAGCAGGCCTTCCGGTTTCCCTTCTGACCCTTGTCCACCACAAATCTTCAAGAACATTCTTTGACCTACTTCTGCTGCCACACCTGTAAGAAGAATCATAAATAACTCTTTAACTACAGAAACTTTTCCTGTAGACCTGTAAAAGGCATACATACGACCGTTAATAAAGAAAACAAACCTAGACCCGCAGGACCCCAACAACTTTAGACCAATCACAAATGGACATTTCCTGGGCAAACTGATAGAAAGAGCAGCATTCGCCCAGATGTCACAATTCATTGAAGACAATTCTATACTTTCAGACTTCCAAACTTGATTCCGCCCAGGAAGAGGCACTGAATCGGCACTCATAGCAATCTGGGATGATCTTAAAAAACACAGTTGACTGCAATGGAGTTGCTGCACTACTTCTCTTGGACCTCTCGGCTGCCTTTGATACGGTTGACCATGACACCCTAATTCAAAAACTGCACAAAGCCGGCATACAAGGGACTGCTCTCGACTGGATTACTTCCTATCTTCAAAAAAGATCTAATATCATCTACTCGCCCCCCTTCTCGTCCAAACCCTACCTCACAAAAGCAGGGGTCCCCCAAGGATCAATCATCTCACCTTTGAATTTCAACATCTACATGATATCATTACCAGAACTGATCAATGATTTTCATCTCACATGCTACAACTATGCAGATGACACACAAATACTACTTAAATTAGAATGCCCCAAAAACATTGAAAACTCAGAAATCTTCAGTTGCCTCAGAGCCGTTGAACAGTGGATGAGCTGGAGCCATCTCAAACTAAATACCTCCAAAACAGAAATACTCATATGGGGTCACTGGAAAAGTTATGACCCGCTGTGCATCTGGTCTGATGATCTCGGACCACCTCCTCAATTATCCAAGGAAGTTAAAAACCTTTGAATCACCATGGTCTCCAAGTTAACTATGAATGCCCAAGTGGACAAATTAGCACGAACAAGTTTCATCACCTTGAAGACTCTACGATGCATCTTCACCCACCTCGGATTTCCAAACAAGGTGCAAGCTACTATCTCGCTTGTACTATCCAAA
Organism: Pleurodeles waltl; assembly: GCF_031143425.1. NCBI lineage: Eukaryota > Metazoa > Chordata > Amphibia > Caudata > Salamandridae > Pleurodeles > Pleurodeles waltl. The sequence goes on along the minus strand of NC_090443.1, from coordinate 19,453,333 downwards.
CTGGATTATGCCAATGGCCTCTACCATGGATCATCTCTATCTCTTATGAAAAAACGACAACGTATTCAGAACTCCGCAGCCAGGCTACTATTACATGTAAAGCCACAAGCCCACATCTCCCCTGCCTTGAGAGCACTACAGTGGTTACCCGTTGCCAGAAGATGCACTTTCAAGCTGCTTTGTATCACCCACAAAGCTATACATGGAACAGGACTGCTTTTTATCAGAAACAAAATAACCAAATACATTCAACAAAGAAACCTCTGCTCAAGAATGGCACCCCGCCTTAGAACACCACCATACAAGAAAAAGACTATAGGTGGTACATCCTTCTTAGTTCAAGCTGCCAAACTATGGAATTCATTACCCCAACTATAAGAGCCACAGATAACTTTCTTGTCTTCAGAAAACTACTCAAGAGTTGGCTCTTTACTTCATAACCACCATATTCAAACAACCATGGACTGCATATTCCTATGTTGATAAATATTTTTTCTGATTATGTGTATATTTCTAGTTATGTATTGTTCTTTGGAAAATATGTATTGCTACTATGTCATAACAATAAACTACACACACACTCTTTAAACCTGTTTAACTAAATATATTTACCCATGGTTCTAAATATGTATTGTTCGTACATATATGTGTGCATATGTATATGTATTCATGTGTGTATGTATGTATGTGTGTGTGTATATATATATATATATATATATATATATATATATATATATATATATATGTATGTATGTGTGTATGTTGTTCTGTGCTTGGTATGCATGTGGGTCATTGCATGGCTCCTGGGTGGGTTGTTATACTAGATATCTATGAATCCCTGCTCTCATCTTATATCACACTTATCTACCCATCATCATATGTCATGTCTCTATCAATCTATCCTCCATTCCCACGCTGACTCATCCCAAATCTATTCTACTACTTACATCTCCTAAATAACTCTGCCTAAGCTCTTCCCTTCCACATCTAACTCACCAAACCTCACTTTACTACCGTGACCTCCCAAACAACCCTAATAAATTTGCCCTCATTTATCTCACCCTGCTACTATGATCTCCCTAACCCCTTCCACAGACTCTTCCCTCCTCCATCCTCCTTTACTCATCCCAAGCCTAAATCCTATTACCACATACTCCCAATTAACACTTCTGGATTCTTTCCTCTTCCACCCCTCCATTACTCCAGTCAATCTAACTAACAAACTCTCATATCCACAGCTCAAATTAACTCATAATAATACTAAAACTGTACTCATATTTCCCGATACTCATCCATCACTAATTCTTGTTGGGTTCCGGAGTAGGGTGCTACTCGCCGGAAAGCGCTTAATCACCTCGTCAGGGGTAGTAGGCGCTATATAAATACTATTACAATACAATTACATAATAATATAAGCTGCTACAAAATGCGCAAATACATTTCAGTTAAATAAAAAAAAGTGCTTCTCAAATACAGATTTAAATAATATACAGTTTATACCTAGCACTAACATTTTCTCTAACACTCCATTAAAACCACACACTCCACAGCTCACCTTGGAACATCATTACAGTACCTCTCTAAAAAATATATATATATCTTTGCCATCAGAAATCTTCAAGTGACTCCTTTGATTAAAGCCAATGCAAGTTTTCAAGCCCCTTTACATTTGCAGATTTACCAGTTGCACACATTTGCATTTCTTTAGGGAAGGAGACACCCTGGCAAGAAGGCCTTTTCTTATCTCCCTGCCCCTCCCTCTGAGCACACGAGACTCCTTGACGTTCAATCTAGCTCGGGAAACTGATCTGCTCGTAATTTCGCCCTGCTGTCAATTGTCCTTTTGATGAAAGGCTAAAATTACGGACAAATGACGTCCCTTAAGCCTTTCATCATGGACAACGGATGGCAGGGCGAAATTACGGGCTGTGCGTGAAATTTACAGATGGGTGGTTACCCTACTTGTTTCAGATGTGATTTAAGGAGGAAATCTGCAATGCACATGGCTTTTCCTTCGTGCGGAGAGCCATAGGTTTCTCGCCACGGAGGGTAAACATTTAGGGCCAAATGTACAAAGCGTTTTGCATGGCGCAAACAGCGAAAATCGCTGTTTGCGCCATGCAAAACGCCCATCGCGATGCTCATTCCCATTTTGCTAGTCGGTAACCTGGTTACCGACTCGCAAAATGGGAATGCGACTCGCAAATAGGAAGGGGTATTCCCCTTCCTATTTGTGATTCGCATCGCGATTAGCACTCATTACAAATGGGTGCTAACTCATTCGCAAAAGGGAAGGGGTCCCCAGGGGACCCCTTCCCCTTTGTGAATGGCTCTGAAAATATTTTTTCAGAGCAGGCAAAGTCCTATGGACCACTGCCTACTCTGAAAAAATGAAACAAAAAAGTTTCATTTTCACGAGTGTATTGCAACTCGTTTTCCTTTAAGGAGAACGGGCTGCAATACAAAAAAAAAAAAACTGCTTTATTAAAAAGCAGTCACAGACATAGTGGTCTGCTGTCTGCAGCAGGCCACCATCCCTGTGAGTGCAGCAGATCGCAAGGGGGGTCGCAAATTGCGACCCACCTCATTAATATTAATGAGGTGGGTCTTTGCGACCCCCTTGCGATTCACAGGTGGTGTCAGGGACACCATTCTGCATATGGGTTTGCGACTCGCAAATTGCCCAGAGAAATGCAATATAAACCAGGAAAGGCATCAAGGGCTGAGATGCAAGACTGCAGGCAGGCAATTACCCCTTTTCTAATCTACCTAGTTATCCTTGTCCCCCTAACTCCACTAACTCTCTTTCTATAATATCGCCAGCCACTGAGGTCGGGGCAGGAGGCAGGGAACGGGCCAGAAGGATCTGCTCATCCTCAGATGCAGGTACCAATGGATATTCCGACTGTTGGGGATGGCACATGTAGCGATAAGAAAGATTGTCTGGTGATTCTTAAAAACACTAACACCAGGAACCCGGTAAATGCCTCAGCACCGTCTGCGGCAGCAGGTGCCGGAATTCAGGAAGGGGGCCACAGTAAGGATCAAGTGCTCATATTAGAATCCGCAATCGAATTGGCATCCGAGAATTCAATTGAGAAATTTACAAACCAGCCTATCGAGCCAGGGAGTCAGGAGCAACTGCTAGGGGGTCAGCTTGTGGAGGTGCAGCATAAATTAAGCCAGCAACCAAGCGAGAAGGATGACAATCAGTTGGCTCCACAGACTGGACCGGGGCCTGGTAGCGGCCTAACTGAGAAATCCGACAGCTGGCAAGTACAGAGTAGGGGTGATCCAGACCAGATGCAATCACAGATATTGCTCAAAACCATTTTGCAGGAACTATGAGAATAAAGCCTACACAAAGCAAGGAGACGGCTGCAATCAACCAGAGGCTGGATAAAACAGAGGACGTTATGGGGGCAGATACCAGCAAGTTTACAGGAACTGGAACAGAGAATACTTCGAGCTGGGACAAAGAGCTGGACAGGGTTCAGAAAAAGATGCGTGAGTTCCAGAGTAAAATTGATCACTTGGAAAAATACGTTTAGGAGATTGAACCTCCGCTTTGTGGGGTACTGGAGAGTGCAGAGAAGCAGGGCAATCATCAGGATATGCTGCAATTCATGGAAGCTCTGATTAAAAGTCATATTTTGAGAACTCCTCCAGAGGATCCGACAATTCTGCAGGCACACCAGGTTCCTTTCCAGAGACAGCAAAATTCAAAGTATCCTAGCACCATTATTGTCAACTTTGCAGATTACAGAATTAAAGAGCAGATCCTCACAAAAGGAATGAAAAAAATAATTATTTCTTAGAGAGAAAGAGCTGGTGCGCATGTTCTCTGATATGTCCGTGGTCTCAACTTGCAGAAGAAGAGAACTGATTTGCTTGATTGGCCAGTTCAAGACAGCGGGGGCTCAGACTTCTAGAACTCAGCAATTGAAATTAAAAGTATTATTTAAAGGTCAACTCTATTTGTATGCAAACTTTGAAAATGTCCAAAACCTTTTAAAGAAAGCACAGACTGGTTCATTCTATATTCTACAGCATCATGATTGGTTTGGAAGAATATATCTTATGTATTAGGGGCCAGATGTAGGTACGTGACAAATTGCGACTTGCAATTTGCGAGTGAGAACGACTCGCAAATTGCAACTCGCAATTCCCGATGCAGAAAGGTGTCTCAGACACCTTGTGCGACTCGCTATGGGGTCGCAAAGACCCACCTCATAAATATTTATGAGGTGGGTCGCAGTTTGCTACCCCATAGCGAGTCTAGGCACACACGGGGATGGTGGCCTGCTGGAGACAGCAGACCACCATGTCCGTGACTGCTTTTCAATAAAGCATTTTTTTTTTTTCTCTTTGCAGCCCGTTTTCCTCAACCGGTTCTGTGCCGAGGACGTAATGGTTACGTCCTGCTGCACAGTGCTGCTGTGCCCAGGACATAACCATTACGTCCTGGGCACCCAGCCCAGAGGGAGCGCTAGCGCTACCTCTGTGGGGTTCCCCCCCACCCCCCTAAGTCAGGGATGGAAGGGGAAGCCCTTCCCCTTTCACCCCGACCCCCCCACCCCTTCTGTGACACAATGCCTCCTCCTTTGCAATCGGAAGAGAAATGCAAAGCATTTCTCTTCCGATCACGTGGAGGAGGCAGAGAGGCTTCAAAGAGAAGGAAAGTTATTTCCTTCCCTTTGAAGTCTCTCTCTGCGTTTTGGCAGCCGGATTGTAAAGCAATCCGGGTGTCAAAACGCCCACTAGACACCAGGGATGTCTTTTTCAAAAAGGAAAGTGGCATACGGGAGTGACCCCCTGGGCAAGGGTCGCTCCCGGGGGGGCATTTTTTTTTAAGGAGGGCAGAAACCTCTAGGCACCAGGGATAAAAAAAAAAAATTGTTTTGTTTTTGTGTACTTTTTTGTTTTTTGAGGTGGGGAGCGACCCCTTAGGCAAGGGTCGTTCCCCTAGGGGGGAAATTATATTTAGGCCATTTCAGCCCCCCTTGGGAGCAGATTGGCCTATTTTTATGAGGCCAATCTGCCCCCAAGGGGGGCAGAAACCACTAGACACCAGGGAGTTTTTTTATTTTTTATTTTCACATAAGGGGAGCGACCCCTTAGGCAAGGGTCGTTCCCCTGGGGGGCAAATTTATTTTAGACCATTTCTGCCCCCCATGGGGACAGATCGGCCTATTGGTATTAGGCCGATCTGCCCCCAGGGGGGGCAGAAACCTCTAGGCGCCAGGGCAACTTTTTTTTTTTTGTGTTTTTTTTTGTTTGTTTGTTTTTTTAGAGATGGGGAGTGACCCATTAGGCAAGGGTAACTCCCCTGGGGGGCAAATTGTATTTAGACCATTTCTGCCCCCATTGGGGGCAGATTGGCCGATTTTAGGTCAATCTGCCCCCAAGGGGGCAGAAACAACTAGGCACTGTGGATTTTTTTTTTTGGCGCCAATGTCACGCAGGGGGAGCAACCCCGTAGGCAAGGGTCGCTCCCGGGGTTGGACAAATTTATTTTAGGCCATTTCTGCCCCCCCTGGGGCCGGCTGAGCTAGAGGCCAAAATCCACAGGTAGGCACTGTTTTCTATGAAAAAATGTGATGTGTCCACGTTGTGTTTTGCCCATTTCTTGTCGCGGGCGCTAGGCCTACCCACACAAGTGAGGTATCATTTTTATCGGGAGACTTGGGGGAACGCCGGGTGGAAGGAAATTTGTGGCTCCTCTCAGATTCCAGAACTTTCTGTCACCGAAATGTGAGGAAAACTTGTTTTTTGAGCCAAATGTTGAGGTTTGCAAAGGATTCTGGGTAACAGAACCTGATCAGAGCCCCACAAGTCACCCCATCTTGGATTCCCCTGGGGTTCTAGTTTTCAAAAATGAGCTGGTTTGCTAAGTTTCCCCAGGTGCCGGCTGAGCTAGAGGCCAAAATCTACAGGTAGGCACTTTGCAAAAAACACCTCTGTTTTCTTTAAAAAAATGTGATGTGTCCACGTTGCGTTTTGGGGCATTTCCTGTCGCGGGCGCTAGGCCTACCCACACAAGTGAGGTATTATTCTTATCGGGAGACTTGGGGGAACGTTGGGTGGAAGGAAATTTGTGGCTCCTCTCTGATTCCAGAACTATCTGTCACCAAAATGTGAGGAAAACGTGTTTTTTTAGCCAAAGTTTGAGGTTTGCAAAGGATTCTGGGTAACAGAACCTGGTCAGAGCCCCACAAGTCACCCCATCTTGGATTCCCCTAGGTCTCTAGTTTAACAAAATGCAGAGGTTTGGTAGGTTTCCCTAGGTGCTGGCTGAGCTAGAGGCGAAAATCTACAGGTAGGCACTTTGCAAAAAACACCTCTGTTTTCTTTAAAAAAATGTGATGTGTCCACGTTGCGTTTTGGGGCGTTTCCTGTCGCAGGCGCTAGGCCTACCCACACAAGTGAGGTATCATTTTTATCAGGAGACTTGGGGGAACATAGATTAGCAAAACAAGTGTTATTGCCCCTTGTCTTTCTCTCCATTTTTTCCTTCCAAATATGAGAGAGTGTGTAAAAAAGACATCTATTTGAGAAGTGCCCTGTAATTAACATGCTAGTATGGTCACCCCGGAATTCAGAGATGTGCAAATAACCACTGCTCCTCAACACCTTATCTTGTGTCCTTTTTGGAAATACAAAGGTTTTCTTGATACCTATTTTTCACTCTTTATATTTCAGCAAATGAATTGCTGTATACCTGGTATAGAATGAAAACGCACTGCAGGGTGCAGCTCATTTATTGGGTCTGGGTACCTAGGGTTCTTGATGAACCTACAAGCCCTATATATCCCCGCAACCAGAGGATTCCAGCAGACGTAACGGTATATTGCGTTCGAAAATCTAACATTGCAGGAAAAAGTTACAGAGTAAACTGTAGAGAAAAATTTATGTTTTTTTCACCTCAATTTCAATATTTTTCTGTTTCAGTTGTTATTTTCTGTAGAAAACCCTTGTAGGATCTACACAAATTACCCCTTGCTGAATTCAGAATTTGTCTACTTTTCAGAAATGTTGCGGTCTCTGGGATCCAGCATTGGTTTCATGCCCATTTCTGTCACTGACTGGAAGGAGGCTGAAAGCACAAAAAATCGTAAAAATGGGGTATGTCCCAGTAAAATGCCAAAATTGTGTTGAAAAATTGGGTTTTCTGATTCAAGTCTGCCTGTTCCTGAAAGCTGGGAAGCTGGTGATTTTAGCACCGCAAACCCTTTGTTGATGCCATTTTCAGGGAAAAAACCACAAGCCTTCTTCTGCAGCCCCTTTTTCCCATTTATTTGAAAAAAACAAAATTTTCACTGTATTTTGGCTAATTTCTTGGCCTCCTTCTGGGGAACCCACAAAGTCTGGGTACCTCTAGAATCCCTAGGATGTTGGAAAAAAAGGATGCAAATTTGGCGTGGGTAGCTTATGTGAACAAAAAGTAATGCGGGCCCAAGCGCGAACTGCCCCAAAAAGCCAAAAAAAGGCTCAGCACAGGAGGGGGAAAAGGCCTGGCAGCGAAGGGGTTAAAGGAAAACGAGCTGCAAATACTGAAACCTTTTTGTTTCGGTTTTTTTTCAGAGTAGGCATTGGTCCATAGGACCACTGCCTGCTCTGAAAAAATATTTTTGTGAGCATTCACAAAAGGGAAGGGGTCCCATGGGGATCCCTTCCCGTTTGCAAATGAGTTACTATCCACTTCAAGTGGATGGTAACTGCGAGTTGATTTGCGACTGCTTTTGCGGTCACAAATCAACTCTACATCGCGGTGCAACTCGCAAATAGGAAGGGAACACTCCTTCCTATTTGCGAGTCTGAAACACATTTTGCGAGTCGGTACCGACTCGCAAAATGTGTTTCTGCATCGCGTGAGGCCTTTTGCGCCTCGCAAACGGTGTTTTTCGCCGTTTGCGAGGCGCAAAAGGCTACTTACATATGGCCCCTAATGCTGTGGGAAGGGGGTCAAACTACTAACTTGTGCTTTATCGTAACGTGGCATTAAGAGGTGCAAGGGCGTAAGCATAGCTGAGCACGACCATGTTTTAGGTTTAAAGTGAGTGGTGGGAGGAGGGGGATAGTGTTTCCCTCAAAAGCATGCCATGGTGCTTTTCCAGGGCACCCAAGTAGTAAGAGATAGCAGGGGGAAGTGTAGGCAATTCCCCCTCCAGGTTGGGAGGGCACTCAGAGTGGGGGCAGGTTTTGTGGTGTGTGTGTGTGGTGGTGGCTTCAGGGAGGGGGGATTTGGGTTGGAAGAGGGTGCAGTGGTACCTTGTTAATAAAAATGAGCAAGGGTAGAGTGGCAAATTTGGCTCAAGGATGGTGTTGTGTAAGGTTCTGCAGGCTTGAATAACTACAGCGAGTCATTGTGTATGTTGGCTGACACAAGAGGGGGATTTTATCTGGCACAAGGCAGATTTACGAGGAAATGTAAGGGTAACGCTCGATTTTTTCAGGTTAAAATGCTGCAGGTAAAAATTATTACATGTCACAGAAATGGGCTCCTGAACAAACAAAAATGTGCTGCTTTCATAAAATGGATTGCTTCTTTTAACCTGGAAGTTATTTTTTTCAGGAGACACATTTCAAAACAAACGCTCTGAGGGCTTCTATTTCTGCCAAGCACACAAGGGCATTCCATGCATCAGTGGGAATGGCAATGCAAGGGGAGGGGATACTGTTCCTTAACACATTGGATTGAAGATAAAATAGATCCCTAGAGACAATAAAGGGAGGTGGATATGGATAGAGGCCTGAAAGGGTTCAGAATTTCTGCAATTATTATGGTCTAATTACAGATGAGACCAAAGCTTTCCAGCAAATATATAATCTTGCACTTCCGGCAGAGGAATTATTAGTTCTTGGTGGTGGCTTTAACTTTATACAAGACCTGTCCTTAGACACCGCCAATAAAGAAAAGAGACAGCTTAAGCCAAAGACTGCTAGAATTCTAAATATAATCAATCAGTATATGGCACTAGCAGATCCGTGGCATCTTAAACATCTGAAAATTCATCCAATATACGTTACTCTGCCAGGTTTTGGTCTGCCTCCCGCAAAGATTTTTTCTCACTATCAAGGTGGTTGAAAAGTGGTAAGGTTGAGACTTACGCAAATTCCTTCTCAGACCATTCACTGGTACAGCTGGCGGATATTTGGGGAGGCTGGGAGGTAAAGAGGCATCGATGGCAATTTGATAAGTCACTACTTTCCAATCAAACTTGACTAAATGAAATGCATCAGTTTATTCAGGAATATTTTGAGATAAATCTTAATACCGCTTCTATCTTCATGGTCTGGGGGGCATTTAAGGCAGCATTTAGAGGACAGGTAATATCTTATAAAGCAAATTTAGCCAGGGCCCAGATGCATAAGATCCTGAATATCCAGGCAGCTGTAGAGACTGTGATGAGAGAAGCGTCAAAGTCAATGGGTGCATCAGGCCAGTCAGGCAGCACAAGGTCAGCTCATTAGAGCAAATCGAGAGCTTAGGGATTTTTTTTATTTTAAAAGTAATTGCCGGGAGCAAAGCTTTTCAACAGGACCTCTATGAAGAGAGCCAGCAAGTGGGAAGGTATTTGACATGGTCAACAAAAAAGCCAATTAACAAAATAGAGGATCCAGCTACTGGGGTGATTGAGGACAGTGGCATTAGAATGACAGAGATATTCCTCAATCATTATAAGCAGATTTATGAAGAAGATCAAGCAGTATGGCAAGAACAGTTGTCTGACTATTTTTCTTTAGTACGCTTATCTCAAATCTCAAGTAATCAAAAGGATGTTCTGAGAAAGCAAATAGTGGCTGAGGAGATAACTTCTACTCTGAAAGGTATGGCATACGCTAAAACCAGTGGGAGTGATGGTATACCCACCAAAGTATATAAGGCCTTTGTGGCAGAGCTTCTTTCATTTCTAATAATACTTTTTAACAATATAAAGGAGTCTGATTCCATTCTGAAGACTTTTAAAGTCTGTAGTAGTAAGTTTCCAGAAAAAGGATAAAAATGCCTTAGACCCTAATCCCTAAGTCTGTTAAATGTAGACTATAAATTATTTATGAAAATATAGGCTGAATGTCTTGCACCTTGCGCTCAGCAGATAATCCATGAGGATCAAAATGGTTTTCTGCCCATTAGGGTGATGGCCGGCAATACCCATTTTCTGATTCAAGCAATCAATTATTTTACAGTTAATCAGGAAAAGGGAACAATCCTAATGATGGACATTGAAAAGGTGTATTATCGTGTAAATTAACAGCCTCTTTCTTTCTTTTGGGGAAAATTTGGGTTCCTGTCCTCATTGAACACTGTCCTTAAAGAACTTTATAATAGCGCAGAAGCCAAGCTTATTATTAATGTCAAAGAAGCACAGGTTGTAAGAATTAAACGTGGCGGGGTGCCCCTGGTCTCCATTGATTGTTGTTCTCTTTATTGAATCCTTAGCGGTTAGGTTTCATGGCAACCCTCTGATTATGCTTCCTGATGTTGGGATGGCGAAGATTAAGCTGTTTGCTGATGATGCAAATCTACATTTAAAGGCTGAGTAGCAAAATGTTCAGAATGCCATCAATTACATTTTATGCTTTACACAGATTGGCGGGTATAAAGTTAACAAAGCAAAAACAGAACTCCTTCTATTCAATGCAGCTCGTTCCATACTTTCCGCTATCCTGCCATCAATTCCAAATTATCCAATTAGGTACTTAGGAATATATGCGTTGAATAACTATTCTCAATTATTCCAGCTAAACTAGGGGGCTATGCTGTTGAAAGTCAAAAATCTGTTGCAGAGATGGACTCTGCTACCTCTGTCATTGATTGGCTGGGTTGCATCAAATAAGATGTCTATCCTTCCTTTATTTTCATTTTTACTCTCCAACGTCCCCCTTAGAATTTTTAGTTCACAGTGTTTTTAGAGCTTTTATATGGGCAAGCAAGCAGCCTAGAGTTAAACTCCCCTTACTTCAATTAGATGTAGCCCAGGGAGGTCTAGCCTTAACGCATCTTCAGACATATGGAATATGGCTCACACTACAGGCACCAACTACATGTCTCATTGTGTACACAGTGGGAATCATATGTAAAGATGGACACATTCACATGAACAATATGCCCTCTTTGGGAAGGCCACTCACACTGCACCGGAACACCACACAAATACACACGTCTGACAATCTCAGGCACAGGGACAGTGAAGGGTACACAACATTGTCTCACACAACACCAACACACCAACATCACATATACAAATACAACTGACATACTCACATTGCACACATGCCATGAACTGTTGTCACATCCAACACACATATGTATGGATGAGGCATGGAACACAAACTACACTCCCATTAACCAGCCCTGCAATGGACACACATGTCACACAGATTACAGCACAATGGAATGACAATGGCTCACACTTTATTCAGAGATATAAATGTCCCAAGCTCACCTTGAAAACCATACCTGCAAAATTGTGATGGGGCCATCAGGAGCACTCAGGGAAGGAGGCTGCACTGGGGCACATATCACTGTGCTCATGCTCCCCCACACAACATTTTCACAGGAAATGTTCCTACATGTATCTCAGGGATAAACAACACTAGAGCCAAATGACATGCCTATCTGCACATTGAGAAAGGGCAAGTCAACAAAGCACATACAAGTCAACTGCATGGTACATACACCTACAGGAACTAGCAGTAAGATACACACAGCTAAATGGACACATGCAGTCAACTGCAAGCAAAGGTAGAACAACTGAACACACTCAATGTCTGCACAAACAAAACTCAAGTTGACACACATCAGATGACTAAATGATCCATATCAGGGGGGCAAGTCTAACACCATTTATGCTCACATTGGGCAACAAAAAAATGAAATACTCATCATAACAAGCAGTTCACAATGCTATGACACCACCATTGCATTTACACCCACATATCTAGACAGTCAACATACACCCTTGTCTTGGGGGACTATAGCACTGCCCACAAAGTCACATACTGCAAACAACAGCAAAAGGAACAACAACCAGGCTGAAACGCACACAACAGTAGGCAGACAACACACATTACTCAGGAGCAACATAATGGTAGCAAAGGAACTGCAGGACAAAGGTGTACTCAATAAAACAACAACTGTTTGGGTTTATTTAAACTAAATAAATCGAAACAAAGGCCATTGGCCAGTCCATGTTCCTGCCCATAATAGCACAGTGCTGTGCCAAAACTTGACTCATAACTGCCATGGAACCTCCACAGGAAGGGGCATAAAGTGGGCAGACAGGCACCTCAGGGATCATCCTTTGGGTGTAGGTCTGGATGTTGTGGGTGTATGATTCTGGGAGGTATGCTTGTGTTTGGTGGGTGTCTGTTGGGTGGGTGAGTGAGTGCATTTGTGTGTTTTGGGCGCAGGCAGGTGGAGCTGCTGGGGGATGGAGTGGTGGATGTATGTGTTTCTGTTGTGCCTGCGAGTATGTGCTTGTGTTGGATATCTGGGGTCTGTTGGGGTGATGTCTGTTTGTATGATGGGTGTGGTGGGTGTGTCACTGACTGTTGGTGTGGGTATGCTGAATGTGGTGTGTGTAATGCTGGTTGTGGTAGGGTTGTCTGGGGAAGTGGTGACTGTTGTGTCTGTAGGTGGATGTTGTTTGTGTGCGTGCCGGGGTGTTTTGTGGTGCTTGTATTTGTGTGCGCTGCTCTTGTGTGTGGATGCATGCGGATCTGTCTGTGTGCTTTGGGTAGGTAGAGGAAGGGGGGATTTGGAGTGGGATGAGGGAGGTGGAGGGGGGAGGAAATGTGGGGAGTGACTGGCTGCCGTCTCCGTGGAGGCAAGAGCCTGAAAAGATCTCTCCAGAAATGCATTGGTCTGTTGTAGCTGACTTGCCAAACCCTGGATGACTTTCATAATAGCTGTCTGACTCACAGAGATACTTCTCAGGAGGTCAATAGCCTCCTAACTGAGGGCAGCAGGGGTAACAGGGGCTGGGGCGGAGTTGCCTGCAGCAAAGTAGATACCCACCCTCGTGAGTGAGCTGGCATGGCCAACTGGGTGGGGAGCAAAATGGAGGGCAGTGATAGAATGGGGTGGCGGACAAGGATGGTACGGGGGATGCCCCAATGGGTCCACCACCACTAGGGAGTGTCCACTGGAGGAAGAATCTAATGATGAAGAAGATGTTCCAGTCTCCCCCCTTGGCAATCCCACCATCCTCCAGGTCACTGGGTCCCTCTGTGTCGGTTGTGTCTTGACTTGAGGTCCCATGGCCAGACGCTTCCCACTCAGCCGTGCCCTGTCACCTTCACTTGCCGGAGCTAATGCTGCAAATACAGAGAGAAATAGGGTCATCACATGTCCATGATTGCACTTGAACAACAGCTCTGATCAGAAGACACTACCAAGATATTAAGTAGGCCCCAGCAACAAACTCCACATAAGTGGCCCATACATGTACCATACTATATGCATCCATGCCATTTGAACTATCAACACTTGCCCATGGGTAAATCAGACTCTCAGACAACTACAATTGCATGGCTGAAGTTGTGCAATCACAATAACCTTTCAACAAGTAGGAGACACTATCTCCCTCAAACCTTTGCCCATGGATCCAAATGTATTCCCATAGTTCCCACCCAAGGTCATGCACACATTAATTTGTCACATACTTAATGACCCTACACTAAGAAATAAAGATACAAAACCCTGTCGTGTTGATGACAAAAATACAATAGCCTGGAGAACAAGACATGGAAATACCCATGTGTTTTGCTTTACTGCGGGCCAAGCCAAAATACACACACTGAAAGGAGTAAAAAAGAATCTTTGAAATGCACTTCTTAGTCTAAAGAAGACATTTATTATATCACTTCGCAAGGCTTGTGAAGGAAGGTCAGTACAACCGAAAGTGTACCTTTAAAATGTGCAACACTGAAGTGAGAACATGTACAAAGAATCTTCAGCCTATTAACAGCAAATGTATACATGCAAAGATACAAACACCTATATTGATATATATATTTAAACACAATGCATAGCAAATAATTAGTAAAAATTCATCACCATGGAGCTTATCTGGTGCTTCATCCTTCTCATGCCAGCAAGTCGTTGACCGCAGTTCGACTGCAACAAGAAAAAGAGATCTACCCTCATAGGAAATATATCAGGCATTCAACGTCTCAATCCTGATTGAGGTCTCTGAATTCCCCACTGTCGACCTGGGTCTCTTATATACCTTAAGCAAGCCAGGAAGGAGATTTCTAGGAAACCCCTCCCACTCCGTGAAAAGTAAAAAAAAATGCTGCCTACTTTTAGGTTAGCTTTGAAAGAAACAAGTTGGAAATTGGCCAAAATCCCAAAGTGTCTTTCCCAAAACTAAACCGTTCCCTGCTTTACCATAAACATACTTCTATTACATCCTTATCTTGCTGACTGACTCCTCCATGTTATGTCCTAGCCCTTCGGTGAGAAAGAACACGCCGAATAGAAAACACGTTGTATAACATGTTTTGTACAGAAAACTACTTGCACCTTTAACGTGGCAGTGAAGCAAAGCTAAGCTGAATTCAAACTGGAACTGGTAACGGCAAATGTGACAGTGTACAGCTAAGCCAAGTGTAAAGTGGTGCGACACGGAGTCAGTGGTCACAACACAAATATCACTACACCATGTCACACTGGAAACATATCAATGCACACTTCACCAAGTGATTTTTGTCTCAACAGGGTATTGGAGGTAGTGTAAATGTTGCTCAGATAGGCCACACATGTGACGTGAAAATGGACACTGTAGACATCATGTGCAATATGTCAGGGAGAGATGTCCCCAAAATCCACAACACAATGATTTAGGAAGCCCCTGGCTAATCACCACTAATGTCTGGCACCCCTTACAAATACATACTCAGAGGGCATCAGTAGACGTCATTAGTACCTTGCATGGTGGAGAAGCCCTGAGATTTGAAAGCACTTGTTGAAGGCACTCAAAATGTTGCCCAAATGGAAGCTACATCATTGTCTCCATTATGATCATGCAGACCCAGATGTCTGTGGATGAATGGTTGTACCCAATCACATGTAATTTCAATGTAACTTCAAGTCACGCCATGATGCTGGCCAACAGTCAGGTCACAAACCTTACCCATTACCCATGTGCAGTGCACTTTCTAAATGATGCCACATCAAGGGCATAGATATTCACATTGTGACTCTAAACTCTTGGCTTACCTGTCATGTCCCTCATCTAATTTCCACTGTAGTTGTACATTCCAAATGCCATGTTATGATGGGTGAGGGTATGGGTCAGCCAACAAACATTGGTGACACACTCCTGTCTGTGGCACAACATTAAATTTACCCCATTATAAAATTCCTATTCCACAGTTTGCCATGCACATATATGTAAGGGAATACCAACATCAAACCATCAACATAGCAAGACCATGCATGAGACAGCAGCTTACAAATGTTTTGCAAAACAGAAAGTGTCACATGCTGACATTTAGGCACAAGAAATGTTGGCAACAATGATGGCACAGAAATCATGTAAATGGACATTCCCCACTTACCAAGGGAAAGTAGTGACCTAAAGCATCATCCAAAGAACAATGTAAGCTCTGTCACATGTATGTTGGACATCTTCACATTACTGACTGCAGTGAGGCAGCAGCACCTATCATACGTTGAAGACAACTTGCCTCTGGCTGGCAGATGCCTATATACACATTTACCCAGACACATGGCTGAGGACAGTGATCCATCACCTACTTCCCTTTGGCCTGTTACCTTTAAGAGTAGTAGTCTGTTGTATAGAAATTACTCACACTACAACAACAAACAGTAGGTTTATGATCAGTGTACCCAGCAATACGTTGTTCCTGGAGAGCAATTGGTTTGTGGATCCTACCCAGTTGTGTCCTAGGTCTCTGGGCCAATATGCAAGGCACATCAGTATGCACCACATGACGTGTCTACACAATCACTCATCTGCTGTGTGACACATGGCTCATCCCTAACAGTCAGGGAGACCTGTCAGAACCAAACTCTTTCACTTGGCAATGTGACAGGCAGAAATATGTCCTACACTCACCCCCTTGTGGCTGCTGTGCTGCTCTCAACTGCCAATCATACTCCGGATAGACCACTGCCAGAATGCGGGCCATTAAGGGGGTCATGGTCTTGACTGCCGCCAACATACCACCTCCGTGACGGTTTACCGCTACCCATATTATGACACATACATAGCAATCCGTCACTATACAGACAAACACACAAGTCCGGCAGCCCAAAGATCAGTGATAAAATGGCAGTAGCAAAACCCACACCGTTACGCCAACAGAACTACGCTGACAGCATTATGACCAATGAATCACTGCGGCAGACATTCAACCGCGGTAAACCATGGCGGTACATACCACTGCGCTCAAAATACACACACACATACAAAATGACACCACATTGGACGATTTGAATAACACACACCTGACACCCATACACACACACCACACCTACACACCCACACCACTATAAAACACACACCCAGAATACCCACATCCCTTTACGACTAACAATAATTGCCACTAGAGAGATGCAGCAAGAGCATCCATGCAACCAGAGCCACAGAACAGCATCACCCATATACCATCCACGCACCTCACAGCACACACCCCAACACATCACTCTGCATACCCTCACACACACCACTCACACAACACCCATGACACCACAAAGACACCCCAGGTTCTCATAGGAGGAGCTAAGGGTCATGGTGGAGGAAATCATCCAGGTAGAGCCACAGCTATTTGGATCACAGGTGCAGCAGATATCCATTGCTAGGAAGATGGAGCTGTGGCGGAGAATCTTGGACAGGGTCAACACTGTGGGACAGCATCCGAGAACAAGGGATGATATCAGGAAGAGGTGGAACGACCTACGGGGAAAGGTACGTCCCATTGCAGCAAGACACCAACTTGCTGTACAGAGGACTGGCGGTGGACCCCCACCTCCTCCCCCACAAATAACAACATGGGAGGAGCAAGTCTTGGCAATCATGCATCTTGAGGGCCTGGCAGGAGTAGCATGAGGACTGAACTCTGGTAAGTCAAATCTCTATTACTATCACCCCCAACCTGCAAGGCATCACATACCGCCACCCTCACCCTCACTCCCATCACTCCACCACCTCACATACACCGGACGGTCACAACCCACCCCTCCCACTACCAAGCCCTGCATGCAACACCAATGCAAGGACACCCATTACAGACCTGCATGGACACCCATCACCAAAGCATACACACTTGAGACAATCACCTATCCAACCAAATCACCATTCACACATTCCTAAGCTGCAAGGGCAATTACAATCTTACAGGGCAACACACCCATGCACAAGATATCACACGCAGAAACACTAACAGTGCATTTACATCCCTACAGGTCCACCACACAACGTCACCGGAGCGGAGGTGCCAGCAACATCCAGTCCCCCCACAGAAGAAGCCCACACTGATGACAGCAGCTCTGCTCGCCTGGATCAGGATGACCAACCTGGCCCATCAGGGGCCTCCGGACAGTCAGTTACTCAGGGACAGTCCCGTACTACCACATAGCCTCCCCCCTCAAGAAACACCACCACAGCACCCACCCAGTGGGCCCATACCTCTGACCCCAGGACACGTCAATCAGCAGTGTGTCCACCTCTAAAGGGACCCCAGGCCACCCAGCAAACACAGGACAATCAGGGACCTATGGTCATTGGCAGTGGGCACACGGTTCAGAGGACAGAGGCACAGGACAACAGGGAAGCTGGGAGGACTGCTTTGCGACAGGGCGAGGACAAGCCCAGTGAAACGACTCTCCACGAGGCACTCACCAACATCCTGGGAGCATACCACCATTCCCAGGAGATGATGGGCCAGATACTGGACAAGTTGCAGGAGACCCAGCGGCTGCAGGAGGGACAGTACCTGGGGATCAGGGAGGACCTGAGGTACATCCACACCACCCTGGTCACCATTGCAGGGGTGCTTGCAGACATGGCCAACACCATGAGGGAGACAGTGACACACCAACGGGCCCCTGACACTAGCCAAAACAATGAACAGCCCTCCACCTCCTCTGACACTAGTGGATAGGAGGCCCCGCCCAGGAACAACAGACCACGAGCACCCCACCCCCTGCAGAAGGAGAACCATCCCACAAACGGTCCCTGTGATCCAGGCAGTGGCCAGAGAACATTGCCAAGACCCCCGCCAGGATTGTCACCCTTGTGTCCCATTCTGTCACCCTGTCCACCTTGAACCGCCATTGCTCCACTTCCTATGCCCCCTTGGACAATGCACCTGTGATACAAATAGACTGGAACTCTTACTTGGACTCTCCTCCACCACCACCCCAGCCTATATCAATACCCTATCCACTTATTAGCACATGAATAAACACCCGTTTAAAAAATACAAGTATTGAGTCTAAGTGATTGAACTATGTATTCTTTTAACAATCTGTAGACATTGCAATTCAACAGTACAGTAATGTATACATAGGTATGACCTGTAGGTTGCTGCAGTCCATACACCAGGAGCGAGAGTGGGGCACATATATCTGTAAATAGACATGTCAAAGGGGACAGTAAGTGGCCATAGTATTGGGAATAGCAGCCTGCCAGCGAAAATTTACAATACAAAACTGCAATGGAAGGTGAAGTTACATTGTCTTACCTGTGTGTCACTGAAAGTACTGTTGAATGATTGCTGTTCTATTGTCCATATCCTCATCCTCTGCCTCATCTTCGTCACTGTCCACAGGCTCCACTGCTGCCACATGCCCATCTCCAGCCTCATCCTTCTACAGAAAAGGCACCTGGCGACGTAAGGCAAGGTTGTGCAACATGCCATGATGATCTGGCACACCTTCTTGAGTGAGTAGCACAGGGAACCACCTGTTAGATGGAGGCACCAAAACCTGGCCTTCAGGAGGCCAAAGGTTCGCTCTATAATTCTTTTTGTTCGCCCATGTGCCTCATTGTAATGTTCCTCTGCCCTTGTCCTGGGCTTCCTCACTGGGGTCAGTGGCCAAGAGAGGTTGGGGTAACCAGAGTCACCTGCAAATACCGAGGGATACCTGTTAGCCAGACACTAGCCCTTAGGGCCAACCCCATACCCATTCACCAACATATACTGGGTGGGGACCATGGGCTCACTTATTAGCCACACCCTGTGCCTCTGGAGTTGAGCCATCACATATTGGATGCTGCTATTCCTCAGGATAAAGTCAACATGCACAGACCCAGGATACTTTGCATTCACATGGGAGATGTACTGGTCCGGCAGGCACACTATCGCCACATTCATCAGGTGAAAGCTCTTTTGATTTCTAAACAGCTTTTCATTTCTCCAGGGTGGGGGGGGACAAAGGCAATATGTGTAGCATCTATTGCCCCACGTCGCACATCGGGCCGGGGTGGGCAGAACCCAGGCGAGCACCTCGGCCACCCAGTCCACGGCCACAGTAGTTTCAGCAGCTACTGCAGATCTGAGAGACTCCAAGGAAACACCCATCAGCACTGGCAGTGTGCCTGCACCAGCTGCCAAGGGGAAGTGCAAGGATGTACCACCAGCTGGCGAGGAGAAGGGCAAAGATGTACCACCAGCCAGCAAGGGGAAGGGCAAGGATGTACCACCAGCTGGCAAGGGCAAGAAGGCACAATCAGCTTACAAGGGCAAGGAGGCACCACCAGCTGGCAAGGGCATGGAGGCACCACCAGCTTGCAAGGGCAAGGAGGCCCCACCAGCTGGCAAGGGCAAGGAGGCATCACCAGACGGCAAGGGCAAGGAGGCACCACCAGACAGCAAGGGCAAAGGGCCTGCAGGCAGGAAGGACTGGAGGCCTGGTGCTGGAACTGAATCTGAGCCCCAAACACCAACCATGGTGCTTCAGCCATCCGAGGCTTCAGAGGAAGGGCTGCAGCCTCCCGCCACCACTGCCTGCACCACCACCAGCACCGCCACCGCCACCTGCACCGCCACCAGCACCACTGCCAGCCGCAGCACCCTCAGTGGGAAGCCCTCCGAGGCTGCAGGAGAAGGGCTGGAGCCTTCCCCACCACTGCCTGCAACGCTACCAGCACCGGCACTTCCACCACTGAGCAGCCATCGCCACCGGCGGGCAGTGTGTAGTCCTGCCTCCATGGACTGTAATGCATCCTTCCCACTGCAAATCATGTGGGTCTGACAAACAGGTGAGTGACTGCGACCTTGCACTCCCCAAGATCTGCATCACAGGGCACAAAACCCCCTCCAGAACCAGTCGAAGAAGGCATCCACTCACCGCATCCTTGCCAGGATGAAGCACACTGGGCACAAAGCCCCCTCCAGAACCAGTGAAGTTGCCATCCACTCAAGAGACTGTGGCTTAGCACTTCCAAGGACCAAGCAGTGGGCAAACTACCCACTTGAGAGACAGTGGCCTTGCACTCCCCAGGACCAAGCAGGGGGCAAACCACCCACTTGAGAGATTGTGGCTTTGCGCTCCCCAGGACCAAGCAGTGGGCAAACCACCCACTTGAGAGACTGTGGCCCTGCACTCCCCAGGACCAAGCAGTGGGCAAACCACCCACTAGAGAGACAGTGGCTTTGCACTCCCCAGGACCGAGCACAGGGCATGTTGCCCCCTCCAGGACAAGTGGTGTTGTACCATCTTCCGGCTGACATACCCCCCCATTCCCCAGTCCCCCTGAGGTGCCTGTGTATTTTCAACCTGATGCCCCAGCAGTGTTCTCTCCGTGTTGATGCAGGAGTAAGGTGGGGCCTTGGCCTATGTGATGTGGCCCTGTGGCCCACGGACATTATGGACTGGGCAGTGTCCCTCCATTTGTATATGTGTAAATACTGTTTTGATTTTTGAGGACGTCTTTCTAGTGTTTTATCTTATTACATTCACTTCAATGACTTCCTTTTGCCCTTGCATTATTCCTGAAGGCTACAGGGTGAATGTGTAATGTTGTTGCATCTGTTTGTGTGTATAGTGTTGGGGGTGGGGGAGTTGCGTGTTGCGTGTGTGTTTCCTCTCTTTTTCCTCCCCCTCCCCTGTGTGCTAGGCGGCAGTACTCACTGTGGTCATCGTCACCGGCGTTGGCATTCCTGGTGTAGGAGGAGGTAGACCAGCATGGAGAACACCTGCAGTTCAGGGTCCACGGCGGCGTGGTCGTTCCCTGAGTCTCCAGAGGTGAGTCCTTTGTCTTCTGTGTACTGTTTCTGCTGTGCTTTTGATGTCGTTGGTACTACCCCGGAAAAGGTGGTGGATAGGCCTCTTGTAATACAGTGGGCGGTACATTGTCTTCCGCCTGGCTGTTGGCGGTTACTGCCGTGGTGCTTGTTGCTACCGCCGTGGCAGTCGGTGTGTTAAATTGGCTGTCTGTGTGGGTGATTTCCACCATGGTCATAATTCCATTTTTTTACCGACGGCCTGTTGGCGGTATTACAGCCGCTTTATCCCCGACCGCCAGGGTTGGAATGAGGGCCATAATTCTCTATCTGCAGACTAATGCACTACTGTGCTCAGGGCCTACAACGACTAAGCATGCTCTAGCAAACTGACTGTGATGTAAGCCACTGAAACTTATCACACCTATGCAGCTTCTGAAGGGTAAACTGCTTAGGTATGAATGGACCAACAAATTCACAATCTGTGAGATTGACACTCTGCATACAGTTCCTACAGCCAACTGCCAGAGAACAACTTAAACTTTACACATGGGTAACAATGAAGGAGCTGGCATGGTGGCTACAGAAAGTGACTTCTCTGTCCATGTGGGGACTTGTGCCATAACAAATGCAGACTCATGTCACTTCAGGGAGTGGTGTTCTGTATCAGTTACCTTTACCACATAACAGTCCTTTGTATATATGTGCCCGTCCTACAGAAATGGCTTTCAATAAACAAAGGCATGCATTGTACAGTTCCTGCTATGTGGCCAAGCTACTGAGCCACATATCATGGAATCCCTGGAATCAACACACTGTCTACACTGTGGGACTGTCATTCATGCAATAAGCTTGCACAGGACAAGTATGACCTGTGTGAAGGTGACAACAGGGCTGTGGGAGTAAGAGACCTGCCATGAGTCAAAGACACACATTGACAATGATGCCAAGTGCACATATGGCTTAGGTCAATAACGTACCTCTCTACCCATTCCTAATCTAATCAAAGAAAGTGGGCATTCTGGGCAGGAGTTGCCACCAGAGCCTCATACTTGCCACATGACAGGATCTGCTGGGGTACAGGGAGTGAGTACACTGCCATAGTTTCATAGCCACAGTGCCCTACCCCAGCCTACACTAGGATCCATACTGTGAGATACATTTGGCAGACCCTGGTCTCTGCAGGCTGAGCAGACAGAACCTACATGACACTCCATTCCCATCACTTCCATGCATGACAGTACATCATGCAGACAACTACAAATTGGCATGCTGTTCATGTGGCAACCTGAAGGGCAGAGTGACTTATGATATGTCTTCCAAACAACCGGTTAGCAAGTGAAGATGTGTTAATGAATCTCTGTGGCACCATACACATTGCTCACTTTACTCACAACTGACTCATACAACATGCATACTCAGCTCATGCTGCCATGCACATACATGTTGTTTGACATTTACAACAATCATAGGAAAGACATGTCAGTGGATGACAGTAATGTCATCTCACATAGTTATGTACATCCAATACAAAGATGATCTTGGAACACAAAAAAGCCACCCAACACAATAAGAATGAACTTTACATATGGCACTGGCCACCAATACTTGCACACTGTTCATCCCATTAATGCCACACAGACTGCAACAACAGGTACATAAGTAGTCAACCTGGCACACATGGGCACATTCTAGCCTGTGAGGAGGGAAAGGATGGTGAAGTATAGAGAAAAATGTGCACATGAGGTACTTACCTGCTCGTCTGATGCATCACAGAGCTGTCCATACAGAGTTATGACCTTGTCCAGTATCCTCCCCAGCTCCTCTCCAGAGAAGGCAGGGGCCCTATCACCTGCTGGACATGGCATGATTGCTCCCAGAGGCGGTACACAGAAGCTCAGGTTATAGAGGTCTAGCTGGCAGCAGCGTGAAGAGTCAAGTGAGTGAATCTGGTAACATACACGGTCGTCACCGCTAGCAGACGCAGCCGTTGGCCTGCAACCGCCACTGGCAACAGCGATAGCCTATGGCTGGTTCTGCCGCAGTTGCAACCACTTACCTCCATGACGACTTTAGCCAGTGGTCGCGGGTGGTTCCCAATGTCTAGTGGAGTGAGTCAGGCAGACACCATTCTGGCAGCATGAAATGCTGTACTGCACTATCTGCACTGCGTCATACCCTAAAGACATAGGATATACATCCTTTTGTTGTAATGTCAAGTAGGTCCTTCTCATCAAACAACATTTCAGCATGTTGAGGGCAGATAGCATTAAACAGCAGTGCATGGTACACATCCTCCGACTGTCTTTTTTGCACTTGGGGGAGGCAGTCCCATTTCGAGGGGCAATTGTATCTCACAAAGTCCTAGGTTGGTCAAATACCTAATAGGGGACACATGTGTGAAAACATGTGGGTCACAAGTGACTCTTGTGTAGTTGCCTGCTACTATGTGTACTAGGTGCCATGTCAATGCAGTCTGAAACACTATGTCACATGGTAAACTTGGCATGCATGTTGTATGTTGCTGTGGGCACACCGACTAATGTTACAAATCATGTCTTGCCACACATAGGTGCCCAGGGAGACGAAGGAGGTGTCAACCTCCTGTCTACCATCCATTGCCAGACCGACAAACCATTGAGTATAGCCACATCACAATGTTGTACCACCTGGATAGACGAACAATAGTGGACTTGTGTCATCAGTTGGAGCCAGATCTGATGCCATTTATTAGTTATCCAACCAGCATACCACCCGTTCTACAAGTCCTGTCAGTGTTGCATTTCCTGGCCACAGGGCCCTTCGAACATACAGTGGCCCTGTCAGCTGGTATATCCCAGCCTATGGTCAGTCCGGTGTTGAGGTATGTCCTCTCTGCAATGTTGAAACATCTTGACACCTATATCCAGTTTCCCCGACATGTGGATTTAGGCAATGTGAAGGCTGACTCCTATGGTTTTGCACGTCTATCACATGTGGTGGGAGCCATTGATGGCACACATGTTGGCTTGGTGCCACCGCGTGCCAATGAACAAGTCTATCGGAACAGAAAGAACTTCCATTCCATCAACTGGCAAGTAGTCTGTTTGGCAGATCTCTACATATCACAGTGTGCCCAATATCTGGGTTAGTCCATGACTCTTTCATTATACAGAACAGCATCATACCTCAACTGATATCACAACTGTGACCAGAGAGGACCTGGCTGGTTGGTAAGTCATGTTTGTACTGGTTCTGTGTGTGCAATGTCAGGTGATACAATCATGAAGTGTGGGACTCACTGATTCAAATATGTCTCATTACTTGGCAGAAGACTCTGCATCTCCCAACTGTCTTTTGTTGTTGACACCGCTAAGGAATCCAACTACGCAGGGGGAAGTCCACTTCAAGGAGGCCCATGGAAGAACAAGGCAGGTCATGGAGTGGGCTTTTGGGCTCCTAAAGGACAGATTTTGGTGTCTTGATTTGACAGGTGGAGCCCTCCTCTACTCACCCGAGAAAGTGTGTAAGATCACTGTGGCATGCTGAATGCTGCACAACCCTGCCCTGTGTAGGAAAATCCCAAACATCCCAGAGGAGGGGGAGCCTGTGGTGCCACTGGGTGAGACTCCTGAAATGCCAAGTGAGAATGACAATGGTGAAGAGGAAGGGGCTGTCTTGCAGGAAGATCTCATCAACAACTACTTTTTATAAGTGTACGTGTGCCCTATGATGATATATCTATGAATGTACAATAGATTGTAGTTGTGAGAATGTGTTAAGTTTGTTTTATACAAAAAAGCTAAGGAGCTAACATTCTGCAATGGCCCGCCAAAGGCAGTTTGATTAATTTGCATTTGACACATCCCCCCCTTGAAGATGTTGCTTTGTTAGTGTTTCTTTCCCTGCTATGTGTTTTCCAAGTTGCTTGAAATGTGATTTGTGTCATGGTTATGATTCCAAGCGTATACTCCTTGTTTTGTCTTTATACAGGTGCAGTAATGTAGGTCACAGAGTGTGAGTGTAGGGGAGCTGTGCCAAGACAGCTTGCACAGTGTCATGGTGGAAGGTCAGAAGTGCCCATTGGACTTGTATATATTCTTTGGATGGGTAGCTTATGTCATGTATGTCATCATATGGGCATGGCATATGTAGTCATAGATTGCAAAAATGTCAATTTTCTTTTATATTGGCTAAACACTTTTTGCATGGCCGATATGTAGCTGCCGATGTGTTTCATCATTGCAGGCCACAGTGCTTGTGTCACAAAACCGACATATGTGTGTGTCATACCACCAGATGCATGGTAACTGAATCATGATGGAACTGTTGCACTGCCTTATGTGGTGTTGGAAAACTTTGGTGTGGAATTCAATAAGGCTCAAGCCATTGGAATAGGTATGAGGTTCAGGAAAAGTCAACAAAACAAATGTGTGGCACACAAAGGAGGTCACTTAGGAAAAGGTCCGTTGCTAGCAGTGGTAGGTGTCTTGACATCTGCACATCCTGGAGTCTTTGCTGAGCATCCCTGCTCACGGGGGTGAATCTGTTGCTACAGAGGCACGTGTGTTTCGGTCTGGTTGTTCCCCTGGCAGGGCCTCCCTTCCAGTGGCTGGCACTGATGTTGATGGTTCTGGTGTTGCTGCGCCAAAGATAGGGGTGGAATGATATTGAATAGCCTTGCTAGTGTGGCCAAGTTGGTGTTCTGGGCTTCCCATTCCTCCTGCATGTCCCAATGGATGTCCCTCTGTAGCTGCTTGATTCCCCGGAATTCATTCAGTACCTGTTCCATCACGTCTTGCAACAGGTCGCCCTCTCCCACGTGTTCCTGGACCCTCATTGTCAGAAGTGTTGCGCCGCAACTCAAGATCGAGAACTGGGGGGAATGAGATTGCTGACACTGCTTGGTATACAGGTTGGGGTTGAATGGCTGCCTGAGATGTTGAGGCAACCCGCTGGGAGGTGTTGATGGGGGCACAGTGATACTCTCTGTAGCCGTCTGACTAGGTTGCCCAGATGAGCCAGGAGCATCCTCCACGTTCAGCAGTCCAGGAGTGCTGTCCTCACTGAGGGCTTCTTCTGGGGAAAGGGAGAGGCAGTCTCCTCTGTGGCCTATGTGTGCCCAGTGGCAGGTCAACCTGTAACAGTTTAGTGTTAGATTAAGCCAAGACCTTCTTCAAAGTTAACTTGCAGTTAATCCAGTTGTACCAAGTAACCATAGTATTGGGTGCTTTGACTTAACATGTATGAAGTTTGCCAATTCATTTTGACCCAAGCAGCTAATGTGATGTGCAGCTCATTTTCACTTTGGAGAATTGCCTGGAAACGGCATCATGCCACCAGTGCAGGCAAAACAGTGGCTGTGCGGGATATGGCTTTGGCCATGTTGTGGCCTAGTTGATTGAGATGCAGGCAGAGGCAGGAATTTGTTGTATATGTGACTGGAGTGATCATGTGGTGAGGGCAATGTGAATATGTCTCCTGCCAATACCATTCTGGTGATGCATCTTGAGGCCTTGGGGCTCATGTTTTGGCACACTGGGTAAGTGTCCTTCCTGTCCTCACTAGTTTCATCTTGGATCAGCATGTCAAGATGGAGCTAGGTAGGCAGATATATCTCTAAGTTGAACATGACCTGTATCTTGGTCACTCCGCGGTGAGTAAACTATGTTTGAAAGCAAGCAAGTGTATTTTGACAAGTAACCACTTGTCTGGTGTTTGGAGTGACAGTTTCAGAGCCTGCTGTGATTTGCAGTTAAGTCACTCCCCATACTCCCAAACACTTGACAAATGTTATCCTCCCTGGTGAGTGAACGGCAAATGGGATTTCACAAACAGGAGTATATTTGCAAGTGACAACTGGGCTTTTGTTTGTAGTTTCAGAACCAGTGTCTCCTGACCTTCCAATTCATGTCACTCCCTCTACTTCCCCCACTTAACAAATGCTGTTCTGCCAGGTGGGTACACTTAATATGTGTATTACCTAATGAGGGCATTTGGAGACACAGACACTGTTCTGGTGGCTGGAGTGACAGAAACAGGGCCTATTGTGATCTGTAGTCAGCCCAGTCGCTGTACGTCACACATTGGACAGATGGCATCCCCCCAGGTGAGTGAACTGCATTTTGGAGTTGTCAAACAGGTGTATTTGGCCTGAGGTAAACTGGACTGGTGTTAGGTGTCGAGGAACAGTGACTTGTGGGAGTTGCAGTCAGTTCAGTCCCTGTACTTCACACAGTATACAAATGGTACCCCTCCAGATGAGTGCACTTCATTTGAGGGTTAACAAACAGGTGTATTTGGGCAGGAGTACACTGGTCTGGTGGTTGGATTGACAGAAACAGGGCTTTTTGTGAGCTGTAGTCAGCCCAGTCCCAGTATTTCACACAGTATACAAATGTTATCCCCCCAAGTGAGTACACTTTATTTTAGAGTTAACAAACAGGTGTATTTTGGCAGGAGTGCACTGGTCTGGTCGCTGGAATGACAGAAACAGGGCCTATTGTGAGCTGTAGTCAGACCAGTCCCTGTACTTCACACACTGGACAAATGAGTAAACTGCATTTTGGAGTTGTCAAACAGGTGCATTTGGCTTGTGGTAAACTGGACTGATGTCAGGAGTTTGAGGAACAGTGTCTCCTGCGGGTTGCAGTCAGATCAGTCCCTGTACTTCACACAGTATACAAATGGTATCCCCCGGTGAGTAGACTTCATTTGAGGGTTAAGGAACAGGTGTATTTGGGCAGGAGTACACTGGTCTGGTCGTTGGAGTGACAGAAACAGGGCCTATTGTGCGCTGTAGTCGGCCTAGTCCCTGTACGTCACACACTATACAAATGGTATCCCCCAGGTGAGTACACTTAATTTGAGAGTTAACAAACCAGCGTATTTGGGCAGAAGTGCACTGGTCTGGCAGTTGGAGTGACAGAAAAAGGGCCTATTGTGAGGTGTAGTCAGCCCAGTCCCTGTACTTCATGCACTATAGAATTGGTATCCCCCAATGTGAGTAAACTGCATTTTGGACTTGGCAAACATGTGTATTTGTGCAGGAGTGCACTGGTCTGGTGGTTGGAGTGATAGAAACAGGGCCTATAGTGAGCTGTAGTCAGCTTAGTCCCTGTACTTCACCCACTAGACAGATGGTATCTCCAGGCAAGTAAACTGCATTTTGGATTAGGCAAACGTGTATTTCTACAGGAGTGCACTGGTCTGGTGATTGGAGTGACAGAAACAGGGCCTTTTGTGAGCTGTATTCAGCCTAGTCCCTGTACTACACACCCTCTACCAATGGTATGCTCCCAGGTAAGTAGGCTTCAATTGAGAGTTTACAGAGAGGGGTATTTTGGTAAGTGACTACTTGGCTTGTGTTTGTAGTCACAGAAACAGTGCCTCCTGATATTGGCAGTCTGCCCACTCTCTCTACCGCCCAACACTTGACAGATGTTAACCTCCCAGGTGAGTGAAGAGCTTTGGAGTGATTTCAGACAGGTGTATTTGGGCCTGTAAAGCCTGTGCTGTTGTTTGGAGTCACAAACCCATAGCCTGCTGGTAGTTGCAGACATGTCACTCTCTGTACAACACAAACTGTACATATGTCATTACCCCTGGTGAGTCCATTTCAATTGATATTTGTTACTACAGATGTCTAGTATCATGATACCACTGTGGTAGTGTTTGTGGTTACAGGAATAGTGCCTGCTGGGAGTTGTAGTCATGTCAGCCCTTTACTACACACACTGTACAGATGTCATCTCCCCAGGTCAATTGTGATTTACCAAAAGGTAGTCTTTGGACAGGTGGACACTGGGCTGGTGAGTGGAGTGACGGTAATTGGGGCAAAATGGGACATGTTCATGCATGCCATGTCATTTTGGTGACATTTTTAGTATTGTGACTTACAGACTCCACTCCCCCAAGTATTCCTGTCAAGCCCTCAGGGTGCAGGATGGCCAAGACCTTCTCCTCCCAGGGTAGTAGCTGTAAAAGTGCCCTGGGAGGGCCACCACCAGTCTTCTTGGCTGGCAGCTGGTGCCTTGAGACCAGGAAACGGACATTGCACATGAGGTCGTTCCACCTCTTCCTGATGTCCTCCCTTGTGTGCATGGTGGAGCCTACTGAATTCACTCTGTTGAATATCCTGTCCCACAGTTCCATTTTCCCACTGACAGGAGTATGCTGGATTTGTGCTCCAAACAAATGTTGCTCTACGATTGTGATCTCATCCACCATGACTCTTAAATCTTCATGTGTGAAACAAGGATATTTATGAAGTGACATGATGGTGAAAAAAATAAAATTGGGGTGACAAGGAATGGTCAAGGGAGTGTGCAAGGTGTTTTATGGGGTGGAGAAATAAATTGGGGTGTCTAATCTATGTGCTCTCAAGATATAGGTGCTCCAGGTGTTGCAGTGTAGATGCAAAGGAATGTAGTGTGTGAAGAGGTGTGTTTTATAGTGTCCTTTGCAGGTGTGTCCAGTGTGGCAATGTGTGTCAGCTGTATTGTTTTCAAATTCATCCAATGTGCAGTTCTCTCTTATTTAGCAGACCGCTGTGGTTTAAACGGTCCTTGGCTCACCGCTGTTGAAAGACCACCATGGTGACTGTGTGCTTGTAATATGCTTAGTGGTTGGTCGCGGGCTGGTGGGGAGGGAGGTCAGAGCGCCTGTTTCTCGACCGCTACACCGCTGGTGGACTGCTATTTTTGATTGGCGGTGGGTGGTCCTGCCTGGTTCACTCGTAATTGGGCAGTATGGAAAGCCTTCCAACTTGGCAGTCTTTGCAGGAGCGCCAACATTGTGGTCTGGCGGTCGGACCACCAAACTCATAATGAGGCCCTGTGCTTTCTGAGTTTTGAGCCCACACCACCTCCCCAAGTAAGCTTTGGACTTCTGTGCTCCGGTATTCTGAGGAGGAAGAGCTACAATTGGGACCCAGTAACCCCTGAATTCACCATGGAAATTCCTCTCTTCACTTTTGAACAGTCACCTCATATACAAAGGGTTTTGCATTCACAAACACTCAGTTTGGGTAAATCTTAAACCCTTTTTTAAATGTACTAAATCGGCTTAACAATTTGGAAAAGGTTTTCTGAAGTGTTAAATGGGTTTAGGAAACCATTATGAATCACTAATTGGAAGACGCATGTTAAGAGTGCCCCTTCCCAACATCAATGCCTTATGGCATGTATCAATGTTTTGCAACTGAAATCTGGTCGTAAAACATATATATCTAATGGCCAGCTCAAAGGAGCTGGTAAGCCATTTGCAAATGTCCCCTTTATGAATGTTTACAAAAATATTTTCTGGGAGTAGGTAGCGGTCTATGGCCCACTACTTACTGATAACATATGTTAGCAAAACTTTTCATTTTACTTTTTTAAACACTTCCTATTTAGATTTTAGGAAAACAGACTACAATAAAAATGCTTTATTGAAAATTAGTCACAGACATCGAGGTCTGGTGATCATTATTTACCAACATAAAGAAGCACTTGCAAAGTCAATAGGTCTGCTGCTCGCTGTCTGCCTTTTTTACTTTGGCAAATCTTCCTTTATCTTGTCATGGTTTTCGCAAAACTGTATAGTTGGTGGAGCTACTATGCCCTCATAAATCTACAAAAATATTAGCTAAAGGCAAAAATATTGTTTTGGTCTCAAGAAAAGCACACATTACCAAAGTAGTCCCTCTGGGACTCATGGGAACTACTTTGTGTATAGAAATTATCCTTGTGAAAGGGTAGTATGCAGTAACTTACAGTGAAGCCAGGTAGTGGTTGACGTGGGCTGACTTTTTGCCTCATGATGCTTTCTGAAGTGGGTGGAAGACAAATGTCAATAACATGACAACAGTCTAAGTGATGAAGTCTGGCTGAACAACCCTAAACGTAATCATGCTATGCACACAATTTTAGTAAGGTCAAAAGGTCTTGGATAACACCAGACCTCAAAAAGTACATTTTTCTGGCTCTTGCCTTTGCTAATACTTTTTATAATATGTTTGTATATCTTTATTTAGTTAGATAAATAGAGAAGTCCATAAAGAATTATAGAAAGCGAGGGTTGTGTATGTAGATAGTTTGATAGACATGCAGGCAGGCAGACAGGCAGATAGATAGATAGATAGATAGATAGATAGATAGATAGATAGATAGATAGATAGATAGATAGATAGATAGATAGATAGATAAGGTTGCAAAACAGATCAAGTCGCTAGATAGATAGATGGAGGTACACAGACGGATAAGGAGACAGATACATTTAAAATGTGAGGCTAACTATAACATTCCTGTAACATTTGTTTTTGTAAGGGAATATACAATAGTTAGGTTCACATTTTAAATTCCCCAGTTATAGTTATAGTTATCTCAAGTAACTATAACTCATGCCCTAAGGTAACTAACCCTAAGGCAACTATAACTCACACCAGCACCATGCACAGTTTTTTCCTCAAATTTTTTACTGCTAATATTACATTGATATTATCAAGGATGTTATCAAAGATGTCATGAGTGCCGAATTTGTGGTGTAATTAGCAGTGCATGACGATGGTGCGAGTTATAGTTACCTTAGGGTTGGCCCTCAGGCCAACCTCCTATAAGCACCCAAACTTGCATGGCCTTCGCCCGTGCGCAGGGGACATTGCCCGCAAGACGTGGCCTGCAGCCAGACCATGCAACCAACCCCCCTAACCACCCAACCCCATGCTGTGCACTGCCCTTTGATCATGCGTGGCAGGAGAAGGCAGGAGCAGCCAAGCCACAGCAAACAGCTATGTCCCAGGAATGGGCACCCCGGGACATAGCAGGAGCCGGCCCTTGGGGGAGGCAGTACCCAGGGCACCGGTGGCTCCATGAGGTGGCTCCCTCCAACAAGGTATATCTCCGGGAGGTGGTGATCCCTGGGGCTAAAAGAGGTCTGAAACAAACCCCTTTCACTATTTTGTATCTATGCCCTGGGGAGTTGGTGATCCCTGGGGTAGCGGGGGGCCACGTGGCCCCCCCACATGAAATACTAATGCAGCCTTGGGGCATGATGGTCCCCGGGGTGAGGGGAGGGGCCTAACACCCCCCCCCATTTATTTTATATAGCCCCGTGGAGGTGGAGATCCCTGGGGCAGCGGGGGGTGCCAGATGGCCCCCGCGCTTCTTAAGTAACTGAAGCCCCTGGGAAGTGGCGGTTCACGGGGCTGAGAGGGAAGCTGACAGGCCTCCCTCACGCATTGAAATAATTTCACCCCAGAGAGGTGGTGATCACCGGGGCGCCGTGCGGCCCCCCTGCACATAATTTCCATTTCGCACCAGGGGTTGTGGTGGTCCCTGGGGCTGTGGAGGGGACCAGGAGGTCCCCCTGCACTCAAAAAAAAGAATGCTCCTGGGACTTGATCCACCCAAGGGTTTAATAAACACAAAGCACAGGAGCCCACGTTTAGTTTTTAATAATAAAATTAGGGGGGAACAGCAGATCCACCACGACTTCGACATAAAATAATCAAAAAAATGCATTTTAGCCCTGGGGGGGGGGGGGGGTACCTTTGAGATCCCACCACCAGATCTAAGGGGGTCAGGATGTTTGTACTCTGGCCCCTTTTCTTTATTTTTTACCTTTTTTCTGGAACTTGGCTGAAGTTGAGTCCCAACATGGCTGACAGCACTTCAACAGCTTTGTTGTTGAAGTGTTGCCTGCCAATCCGATCTAAGCACGAGATTAGGAGGGGGGGGTGTAAATCCTTCCTGTCCATATATATACAAATTTGATTTCCCCTTAATTTCTCAAAAATTTCTAAACGGTTTTCACCAAAACAAAAAAGGATTTCCTTCTGGACCGGTACTTATATTCCTGCCAAATTTGGTGTAATTCCGTCGAATAGTTTTGGCCCTATCGCCGTTCAAACTTTCTATGGAAAAATGAATGGGAAAATGTGTTTTGGGGCCCTTCCTTTTTCTTAGTCCCCACAGGATGGATCACCCCGAAACTTTCCAGAGAGCAGCTGACCCGACTGCGTAGGACTTAGTTTCCATACAAAAAGCGTTTTCTTCCTGGGTCTTGTGTATGGAAAGTTTTGGGGTGATCCTTGTGTGTAGTCATAATCCTACAGGCGGGCAAGTAACAGCTGCCGGGCTGGAGATTGAAGTATCCAGCCCGGTGGTCGTTACCGCCGTGGCGGTCGGTGTATTACATTGGCAGTTTGGCTTCAGCCAAACTGCCAGTGTCACAATATGGAGAAAAGTACTACCTTGCCTGTTGGCAGTACTTTCCTCCATATTAACGCCGACGGCCAAGGTCATAATGACCCCCTTAGTGTTAATCAGTTCAGTAGTTTTTGAGATATTAAAGGAACCCCACATTTGTATATCTGGGCGGAGCCTAAGCACAGATCTGATTGGCTGTCAGCACTTCAACCAGCAAGAGATGGCAGTCATCTTGGGGCCAACATACATGATATCATCTCATTGAAATACATTGTAATGAATGGCAGGTATTGAGGGTCACAAAAAGGACACTGTATAAACAGTGATAAGAGATTTTAGTTACAAAATAAATCATTTGTTGCTAAGTTGATTTTACCCTGTGAAAAAGCCTTCTGCTCAGATTTTGTCAATCATGTTTGAGAAAAAAGAGTTTTCTCATGATTTTCCCAAGTAGGTTATGGAAGGTGCTCCAGAAGCTAAAATGAGAGCATATTTTCTGTAAATTCACACTATCTTTCTCATCCATATGAGAATGAAATGTGACATACGCAGTAAACTATTTACTTCCAACAGGAGCAGCCTGTCAGTTAATGAGAAATTTCCTAGCTAGCGAGAAGGAAACTTTCAATTTTATTAAGGACTCGGAGGCGAGGATTATGCACATCTTTCTTCACTTTTTATTCAACAAAGTTCAACAAAAAACCCACGAAAGAACTACAACACCCATGAGGACATTCCCATGGTAACCAATGTCCAATCATCACTTCTCCCAACAATATGTATAAATGTCCCTTGCCGCCGTTGTCTGCCCTCGACTTCACTGTGGAAGGAAGTTCAGAAATCCTCAGGTCGTTGCCACCTCTGATCCTACGAGAGCAACATCACATATTAAGCGAATGAAAGACTCTTTCCCAAATAAAACACGAGAGATGAAATAAGCATACCCTGGATAAAGTGCATTTCTCCTTCATCCACATTAATTATATGAATCAATCACTGAATGAGTAACAAAGAAAACAAAAGTTCTTATACGACCACCGTAAGCATTTATACCATCTCCAAAGATGATACCTCCAGACAGCTCCCGGGTGGGGGACACATTCCTTGTGTAGGGTGGGATAATCCTCACCTTCGTGTCCTTAATAGAATTGAACCTTTCCTTCTCGCTAGGTAGGAAATTTCTCATTCTATGTCAGGGCCGGAGGCTAGGATTATGCAAGTTTAAAGCTTACTTACCACCAAAGAGGCTGCTTCATGAATAGGTTTAAAATAGAATTTTTTAAAAGTAGGCTCTGATGACCAATCAGCGGCATTCATAATGTCTTCTATCCTGCCACCTACCTGGATGGCTTTGGAGGCCATAGCACCCCAAGTGGAGTGAGCCCCAAAAACTCGCACATTAATGCCCGCTTCAGCCAAAATCCATCTGATCCACCTAGCTATCGAAGGGGAGGAAACTGCCTTAAAAGGTTTCTTCAGCGAAATCAACAATTGTTTTTCTCCAGGTGACCGAATTTTGGCTGTCACCTCTTCGTAAGCTTTGAGGCATCTTACAACGCACATTTTCAGTGCGTGAGGAAAAGGTGGATAAGTTACCGACCTGATATTACATTTAGTCCGCCTGGAAACAGTGAAAGTCACCCCTTCTGGGGAAAAAACTCTTGCCGAGACATCCAGGGCTCTGATGTCAGACACCCTTTTGCACGATATGAGACATAGGCCCTCATTACAACCCTTGCGGTTGGCGTTAAAGTGGCGGTAATACCGCTAACAGGCCGGCGGTTAAAAAAATTGAATCACGACCATGGCAGAAACAGCCAACACAGATAGCCACTTCAACACTCCGACCAGCACGGCGGTAGCAACAAACACTGCGTCTGTAACCACCAACAGAAAGGCAGAAGACAATGTACCGCCCACACTATTACAAGGCACCAATCCACCAGCTTTTCCAGGGCGGTACCAACGCCATCAAAAGCACGGCGGAAACAGTACACAGAAGGGAAACCACTCACCTCTCGACACTTAAGGAAGAACCAGGACGCCATGGAGCCCGAGTTACAGGTCCTGCCCATGTTGCTGTGTCTATTAATACACCACAAAGTGGAAAGAAGGCGGTGGCGTCGACGACGACGGTTAGTACTGCACCTAGCACACAGGGAAGGGGAGGAGGGAAAAGAGAATGACACACACACGCAAAACGCAACACCCCCACACCCCACCCACAACAACACACACACATATCCAATAACATTACAGATACAACCCGTCACCCCCTGGAAGAACACAAGGACAAAACAAAATGAGTTTAACTAGTGTAATATTCAAAAAATCAGATAGCCCAAGAGAACAGCAAATCATCAGTATACACAAATATTTACAGCAAGTACACAAGTCTGTACACTGTCCCATGAAATGTCCGTGGACCAGTGGTCCCAAAAAGCACGGGCGAAGCCCACACATGACACCTGCCTCAAAACAGAGAGAACACTGCAGGGCCATCAGGTCAAAAAAAAAACAGGCACCTCAGGGGGAAAGGGGGCACCTCAGCCGGATGATGGTACAACGTCACTGCTCCTTGAGGAGACTCCATTCCCACTGCTTGGTCCTGGGGAGTGCAAAGCCACAGTCTCTCAAGTCTCTCAAGTGAGTGGGTTGCCCACTGCTTGCTCCTGGGGAGTGCAAGGCCACAGTCTCTCTTGTGGGTGATTTGCCCACTGCTTGGTCCTGGGAAGTGCAAGGCCGCAGTCTCTCTAGTGGGTGATTTGCCCACTGCTTTGTCCTGGGGGGTGCAAAGCCACAGTCTCTCTAGTGGATGCCTTCTCCACTGGTTTTGGAGGGGCCTTTGTGCCCAGAGTGCTTCATCCTGCCAGGGACTGGGTTAGTGGATGCTTTTCTCCACTGGTTCTGGAGGGAGCTTTGTGCCTAGAGTGCTTCATCCTGCCAAGGACTGGGTTAGTGGATGCTTTTCTCCACTGGTTCTGGAGGGAGCTTTGTGCCCAGAGTGCTTCATCCTGCCAAGGACTGGGTTAGTGGATGTATCTCTCCACTGGTTCTGGAGGGGGCTTTGTGCCGAGAGTGCTTCATCCTGCCAAGGACTGGGTTAGCGAATGCTTTTCTCCACTGGTTCTGGAGGGGGCTTTGTGCCCAGAGTGCTTCATACTGCCAAGGACTGGGTTAGTGGATGTATCTCTCCCCTGGTTCTGGAGGGGGCTTTGTGCCCAGTGATGCTGCACCTGGGGTGTGGCAGTTGACTTCATCTCACCTGGGTGTGTCAGCCACGCGATGTACCTGGAACAGGTAGCATGATACTCCATGGAGGCAGACCCACACTCCATCCTGCAGAGACTTAGGCTGCTAATTGCTGGTTCGTGTCAGTGCTGGAGGTGGTTTCTCAAGTGACGTGTCCAGGGTCCAGGACGTCACCTGCAGACTCTGACGGCTACACACTGGGGATGGGGCTGACGTCCGATAGAGTGGCATCGGCTGTGCACGTGGCAGTGCTGATGGTGGTGCAGGTGGCGGTGGCTACGGCAGAGATGCTGCCAGTGCTGGCCGTGGTGCAAGTGACTGTTGCGGTGGATGGAGACACCATACCGTCTCCGGCAGCTTCGGATGGCTGATCCTTGGGGAGGATTCTACAGACTGACATTGTGGCAGCGGCGGTGCAGGTGGCGGTGCAGGTGGCGGTCGGAGCGGCGGTGGTGACTATGGTGCATGTGGCTGCCATCCCTGATGATTTGGTGGTCACCAGCCCCTCACCAGGTGACATCGAGCCCAGAGGTGATGTGCCCTTTGGCTTGTGGCCCTTCCCCATCGTGACAGTCGCTGCAGGGACCTTGGCACTGTCCACTCGGTGTTTGGGTGAGGCCTTGCTGGGTGGGTGGTGTGACTGTCCCCTGCTGCAAGCCGGCCCCTCTTTGACCTTTGCAGGTGGTGGAATAGGGTGGTCCTTCTTTTCTGTCGGTGGCACACTGGCAGCTCTGACAGGTGCCCCCTTAGACTATACTGGAGTAGCAGGGACCACAGCGGATGCAGATTTGGTGGCTGAGGTGCTGGGATGGGATCTAGACATCCTGGCCCTAGGGGAAGGCTGTGGGGGAGGTGTAGGGAAGAGGTCAAAGTTAGCGAGGAAAATCTTTTTTGACACACTGGGACAGAAAGATATAGGGGGTTTGGGAGTGGAGGAAGAGATAGTGGTTGTAGGAGGTGTACGTCTGCTGAGTTTGGGTGAAGGTGCATGGGTTGGAGGCTGTTGTGCGGTGGATGGCTGTTGAGTGGATGTGTGCCTGCGTTTGTGTACTTTGGGAGGAGGGCTTACTGACACACTGGGAGAGGACACAGGGGACGTGTGAATGGTAGTGGGGTGGTGATTGCACGTGAGCGATGTGTAGTGATGGACGTGCTGGTGATGGAGGTAGTGGTTGAGGATGTAGTGCATGCAGGTGTGAGTGGAGACAAGACTGGGAGGGAGGTGGAAGATGTGGAGGAGGGTGACACAGTAGAGGAAGTGGATGTTGGTGTGTCTGCATGGATATGGTGCTTGTGTGAGTGCCTGTGGGATGTGTGGTGCTTATGTTTTCCTGAGCCACTTTTGTGTGTTGATGTGTGTGCATGCTGGTCTGATGGTATGCTTGGGATAGGCTGAGTTAGAGGGGATTGGGTCTGGGTAGTGGAAGTTGGAGGGGGAGGCTCGACACAGGCACAATGGCTGCCATCAGTGCAGAGGCCAGAGCCTGAAATGCTCCCTGTTGGGCCGCCACGCCAGAATGAATGCCCTCCAGGTATGCATTTGTTTGCTACAAATGCCTCTTGACACCCTGGATGGCATTCAGAATGGTTGACTGCCCAACAATGAGGGATCTCAGGAGGTCAATAGCCTCCTCACTGAGGGCAGCAGGGCTGACTGGGGCAGGGCCTGAGGTGCCTAGGGCGAAGGAGATGCCCACCCTCCTGGGTGAGCGGGCACAGGAAACACGCTGAGGGGCTGCTGGGAGGGCAGTGCTGGTAGGGGTGGCGGTGGCTGTACCTGTTGTTGCAGTGGGCACAGAGGTGCCTTCCACCGCAAGGGAGCTTCCGTCAGAGGAGGAGTCGCTGTCGGTGGTGTCCCCTCCTGTCCCCGCCGTGGAGCTCCCCTCGCCCTCCGTCCCACTGGTACCTTCAGACTCCGTAGACTCACCCTCATGGGCCATGTGAGCTGCAGCTCCCTCCGTCGCCTGTGCCTCTGCTCCTCCGCCAGATGATGCTAATGCACACAAGGACAGGGTGACAAAACAAGAAGGAGGGGGAAGACATAGGACACATGGTCAATGCAAGCAACACCACTACCGTTGGCGAACACAACACACAGGGAGCAGCCCTATGCAGTAGGCCATGCACTAGCAGGTAGTAGGAAAATCACCTGCCCATGGGGTACTATGCCTAACACCATTTGTTGCACACCTGGAACCCACAGGAGCCTGCCTAGTTGTAGATGCCTACTAACACTATTGGGGTTGGAGTGCCTCAGAGCCTGCCCAACAAGGGACCTACCCTACCAAGTTCGCCCTGGCCTAGGGGAACCCACAGCCCACATCCCCCACCCAGACCCTTCATAAAGCATGCAGAGTCAGCTGAATGACACTGTGCTCACCCCCTTGTGGCTGCTGTGATGGCCTCAAGAGCCCATCCAACTCCGTATATGCCACCGCCAGGATCCAGAACATCAGGGGGTCATGGTGCAACAGGCACCCCTTCCATGTTGGGAGACCAGCCCCAGCTGGGCCTCCGCCGTCTTCTCGCTCCAGTGGCACAGGTCCTCCCATCTCTTGCGGCAGTGGGTGCTCCTTCTATGATAGACACCCAGGGTCCGCACTTCCTTGTCGATGGCACGCCAAATACCCTTCTTCTGGTAGGCGCTGACCTAGAGGAAAGGTACAGGATGAAATGAAATGACTCTCCCGTCCGGACCGTCATACTCATTTCCCACCAGTTCCCACCCATGCCCTGACACACATACACTCACCATCCTCACATGCAGGCCTCAGCCCCCCCACATGTATCTTCCATCCACACCACTCAAAACAGGCATTTCCCACGCATCATGCTCACAGTGTACTCACCTGTTTGTCTGGAGGACCGTAGAGTAGCGTATACTGGGGAGGACCCCATCCACCAGTTTGTCCAACTCCTCCGCGGTGAAGGCAGAGGCCCTTTCCCCAGACACTGTAGCCATTGTCGCTTCCAGACTGAGGTCAAAGCAGCACTTGCAGTGTAGGTCCTCTCCTGTTGAAGGTCAGGTATCAAGTGAGTGAACAGATAGAAAATGGCGGTCACGTCCGCGGCGGTGTGTACCGTCACCGCCGGCGTACATCCTTATTGGCTCCTGGAACCCATAGGGCCCAATAATAACCACTGCTAAATTGCACGGCGGTCTTCGACTGCCTACCGCGACGCTGCACAACGCAAGCGCAGTTACCTCATTTCCCCTTTTCCCTCCTTAAAGGTCAGGCAGCCGCCATTTCAGGGGGCACATGGCATGGCACCTAACTGTGTCACAGCGCAATTTGGCAGATATACGGACAAACTATCCCACACACAGATTTACTCACATTACTGAAAACGCACTTGTGCAAACTATGTGGTACATGACCCTCTGCTCACCATTCTACTCCATAGGGCACATCCGCTGGGGTAGATGATAAGATGGTGTCATCCTCCGGTGTACAGACCCCTGTTGGACCTGTCGACAATGGAAGACAGACACATCATTATCACCTACAGACTTGATCGTTCCACAATCCAAGACCTGTATGCCCAATTGGAGCCAGACCTGATGTCAGCTATCTGCCATCCCACAGGAATCCCCCCTCTAGTGCAGGTCCTGTCAATGCTCCATTTCCTGGCAAGTGGCTCCTTTCAAACTACAGTGGCCATGGCATCAGGGATGTCTCAGCCAATGTTTTCTAACATGTTGACCAGGGTGTTGTCAGCCCTGCTGAAACACATGCGCAGCTACATCGTTTTCCCCCAGGTGGAGGATTTGCCCACAGTGAAAGCTGACTTTTATGCCCTGGGGCATATCCCCAACATCATTGGTGGCATTGATGGTACACATGTGGCATTTGTCCCCCCCGCTGAAATGAACAAGTGTACAGAAATCGAAAAAGCTACCATTCTATGAATGTGCAGATGGTGTGTTTGGTGGACCAGTACATCTCTCATGTAAATGCCAAGTATCCTGGCTCTGTGCATAACGCTTACATTTTGAGGAATAGCAGTATCCCTTATGTGATGGGCCAACTCCAGAGGCACCGGGTGTGGCTAATAGGTGAGCCCAAGGTCCCCACACAGTATGAATAGGTGTCTGGGTATGGAGTCGTCCCTAAGGTTACTGTGTGTCTAACAGATATCCCTCGTCATTTGCAGGTGACTCTGGTTACCCCAACCCCACATGGCTACTGACCCCAGTGAGGAATGCCAGGACAAGGGCAGAAGAACGCTATAATGAGGCACATGGGCGAACTAGGCGTATTATTGAGAGGACGTTCGGCCTCCTGAAGGCCAGATTCTGGTGCCTCCATCTAACAGGTGGCTCCCCATACTACTCACTGAAGAAGGTGTGCCAGATAATCGTGGCATGCTGCATGTTGCACAACCTGGCATTGCAACGCCAGGTGCCTTTTCTGCAGGAGGATGGGCCTGATGATGGTCTTGTGCAGCTGTGGAGCCCGTGGACAGTGAGGAAGAGGAGGCAGAGGAAGAAGATATTGATAACCGAACAAACATCATCATGCAGTACTTCCAGTGGCACACAGGTAAGAGACTGACACTACTCCTCTCATATCTGACTACTGTAGGACATTGTATAAGTCAGCCTCGCTTAACCTCTGTCTCTGGACACTGACAGTTCACTTTGGCTTTTCATTTCACAGATCTGGGTACCTCATTCTGCCTTCTGCTATATTTACTGCTGCCCAACAACTGTCATACATCGGTATGAGCAAATGAACATTTACATTGATATTTGTGGGTGATGTTGTAATTATACATTTGTGAAAGAACAGACTGACTCCTGATTGGTTTGTGATTCAAGGGTGTTTATTTATGGGCTAATGTGTATAGGGGTATGTGGAAGGGGTGATGGTGGAGGAAGGTCCATAGTAGAGTCCAGTCTCTTGGTATCACAGGTGCATTGTCCAAGGGGGCATAGGAAGGGGAGCAATGTCAGTTCAAGGTAGACAGGGTGACAGAGTGGGACACAAGGGGGACATTCAGGAGAGTCTTATTTCCTGGCGTTGGTCTTGGCAATGGTCTCGGTCTTCTGCCTGGATCGCAGGGACCGTTTGCGGGCTGGTTCTCCTTCTGCAGGGGGTGGGGTGCTGGTGGCCTGTTGTTCCAGTGGTGGGGCCTCCTGTCCACTAGCGCCGGCAGAAGTGGAAGGCTGTTCCTTGGTTGGGCTGGTGTCAGGGGCCTGGTGGTATGCCATTGTCTCCCTCATGGTGTTGGCCATGTCTGCCAGCACCCATGCAATGGTGACCAGGGTGGTGTTAGTGGACTTCAAGTCCTCCCTGGTTCTGTCCCTCCTGCAGCCGCTGGGGCTCATGAAACATGGCCAGTACCGTGCCCATGGTCTCCTGGGAATGGTGGTATGCTCCCATGATGTTTGAGAGTGCCTCGTGGAGAGTGGGTTCCCTTAGCCTGTCCTCCCCCTGTCGCATAGCAGTCCTCTCAGCTTCCCTGTTGTCCTGTCCCCTGAACCATTTGCTCACTGCCACTAACCCCAGGTCCCTGATTTTCTGGGGTTAGTCGGTTTGCCTGGGGTCCCTGTAGTGGTGGACACACTGCTGATTGACATGTCCTGGGGACAGTGGCATGGGCCCGCTGGGTGGGTGCTCTGGAGGTGTTTCCTGAGGGGGAAGGTTCTGTGGTGGTTTGGGACTGTGGCAAGGGAACCGACTGTCCAGAGGTCC
This sequence comes from Pleurodeles waltl, assembly GCF_031143425.1. Classification (NCBI taxonomy): domain Eukaryota; kingdom Metazoa; phylum Chordata; class Amphibia; order Caudata; family Salamandridae; genus Pleurodeles; species Pleurodeles waltl. Next base: position 19,411,011 of record NC_090443.1, on the reverse strand, counting down.
CTGATGGGCCGGGCTGGTCATCTTGATCCAGGCGTGCAGAGCTGCTGTCATCACTGTGGGCCTCTTCTGTGGGGGGACTGGATATGGCTGGCACCTCCTTTCCGGTGACGTTGGGTAGAGGTCCTGTTGGGGTGTAAATGCATTGTTATTTTATCTTTGTGTCCCATCTTATGCAATGGGTGATGGGTGTCCATGCATGTCTGTGAGTGGTGTCCATGCATTGTTGTTGCATGCAGGGCTTGGTATTGGGGTGGGTGAGTTGTGATAGTGGGGTATATATGTGGTGGTGGTCTGATGGGGGTGAGGGTAGGGGTAGGAGTTTGTGATGGCATGCAGGCAGGGTGGGGATATATTAGTAAAGATTTGCCTTACCAGAGTCCAGTCCTCCTGCTACTCCTGTGAGGCCCTCAGGATGCATAATTGCCAAGACTTGCTCCTCCCATGTTGTTGGTTTTGGGGGAGGTGGTGGGGGTCCACGGCCAGTCCTCTGTACGGCTACCTGGTGTCTGGATACTACGGAACGTACCTTCCCCCATAGGTCATTCCACCTCTTCCTGATGTCTTCCTGTGTTCTTGGATGCTGTCTCACTGCGTTGACCCTGTCGACAATTCTCCACCATAGCTCCATCTTCCTAACAATGGATGTCTGCTGGACCTGTGATCCGAATAGCTGTGGCTCTACCCGGATGATTTCCTCCACTATGACCCTGAGCTCCTCCTCAGAAAACTTGGGGTGTCTTTGAGGTGCTATGATGTGGTGTGCGTGATGTCTGAGGTGATGTTAGATGTGATGTGTGGGGTGATGTGTTGGGATGTGTGGTGTTTTGTGCGTGTATGGTGTATGAGTGATGGTGTTATGGGCCTCTGGATGCTGGTGTGGTCTTTGCTTTTCTCTCTCTCTGCTTCTTCAAAAAATGTCATTGTAAGGGGTTGTGGGTAATGTGGGTGTGTGTTTTATAGTGTTGTGAGTGTGTGGGTGTGGTGTGTGTATGTATGTCAGGTGTGTGTATTTAGAATTGTCCAATGTTGTTGTGTTTTGTAAGTGTGTGTGTATTTTGAGCGCGGCGGTGTGTACCGCCACTGGTTTACCGCGGTTTAAAGACCGCCGCGTTGATTCGTGGGTCGTGATAGTGTGGGCATATTCCTGTTGGCGTGACGGTGTGGGTTTTGCTATCGCTAGTTTATCACTGACCTTTGGTGGGGCGGACTTGTGTGGGTGTCTGTATTGTGGAGGATTTCTCAGTGTTGGTCATAATACCCGTAGCGGATTTCTGCCGTGGACACGGTATGTTGGCGGCCGTCAGCACGGCGGTCAGTGGAATTTACCGCAAAGGTTGTAATGAGGGCCATAGTTACATGGACAGTTTAGCTGAAAACTCCTTCCTTTAGAGATATTGGTTATCCTGCCACGAGGATAAGAGACATGAACCTAACTGACGTCCCATAACTCCAAATACCTGGGTTCCGGAGGATTGGAGATTCTAATACCTTTAAGCAATTTGCACACCCGAGGGTGCTCTCCCACTGGCCAATTCTTCAGTGGGGGATGACCTGCTGAGATCGCTGATCTAAAGGAATTTTTGGAGCAATAAGACAAGCCAGATTCCGCTAGCTCCGCAAGAAAATTCAGGATGTATGTAACCTGGGCCCCCACGGGATCGATATTTTTTTCTACAGACCAATGAGCCCATCAATTTCATGCCGACTTGTACCTCTTACATGTTCCCGGAGCCCATGCCTTTCTAATTAATTTCTCAGCATCCTGTGAAAGTCGGCAGTCCTTCCAGCGAGCCCGGAAATCTTCCAAGCCGCCAGAGAGAGGCGGCCCTGAATTGACCAGAGGATGAAAGTGCCCTACCGGGTCCCGGAGAATTGATGGGGAGTCTGGGAGAAGAATTGGAAAGTCACAAGAGAGTTTCAGAAGGGAAGGAAACCACACCTGTGACCTCCAAAGAGGGGTTATCAGCACCACTGTCGCATCCTGACAACGTACCTGGGCTGACACCCTCGGTATCAGAAGGAAAGGGGGGAACACATATCCCTGGTGTCTCCCCAAGTCCTGCAAGAATGCGTCCACTGCTGCTTTCCCCGGGTGCCAGATGCAGTAGATCAGTAATTTGGGGTTCCATCAGGGCCCATAGAGATCCACCGAACAAGGGCCCCAGCATTTCATGAGCGCTTGAAAAACTACTCTGTCCAGCTGCCAATCGCTGGAGTCTCCCAGAAACCTGGAGTTCCGGTCCGTCAGAGTGTTCTGGTAACCCGGGAGGTACTCCGCCATCACTGAAATCTGATGAAGACAGAAATCCTTTGCCAACTCCGAAGAACAACACAGGAGACTATGGGGGTCATTCTGACCCCGGCGGGCGGCGGGAGCCGCCCTCCTGGAGGGAACCGCCAGAATACCGCTGCGCGGTCAAAAGACCGCCGCGGGTATTCTGGGTTTCCCACTGGGCTGGCGGGCGACCGCCAAAAGGCCGCCCGCCAGCCCAGTGGGAAACACCCCTCCATGAGGATGCAGGCTCCGAATGGAGCCGGCGGAGTGGAGGATGTGCGACGGGTGCAGTAGCACCCGTCGCGAATTTCAGTGTCTGCTAAGCAGACACTGAAATTCAGGGTGGGGCCCTCTTACGGGGGCCCCTGCAGTGCCCATGCCATTGGCATGGGTACTGCAGGGGCCTCCAGGGGCCCCACGACACCCCATACCGCCATCCTGTATGGCGGTATGGGGGTCAGAATGCTGCGCCGCCATGGAGGATTGTACAGGGCAGCGGAAAACCGGCGGGAGACCGCCGGTTTTCCCTTTCTGGCCGCGGCTGAACCGCCGCGGTCAGAATACCCTGGGGAGCACCGCCAGCCTGTTGGCGGTGCTCCCGCCGACCCCGGCGGGTCGGAATCTGGCCCTATGTCCCGAGTCAGAGATGTGACCGCAAAAGAACCCACCAGGAGCTGCAGTCAGTTGATGTGCAGACTGAGGTCCTTTGGGGTCCACCGTCCACCGAACGAGACGCCTGCCGGCTGGCGTCCACTTCTATGATGAGGTCCGGTGGGGCTCAGAAAATGGCCCTGCCGTTTCACGCCTCCATGAGGTCCAGCCACCACTGGAGCTTTGTTCCCGCCTCCTGGGTAAGGGAGATGAGCTCAGAATACGTTAGTCCACGTCGAGGATGATGCACCTTCAGACGCTGGAGAACCCGGTAGCGAAGAGGGACTGGAAAAATGGCCTGAATCAAGGATGAGAGAAGTCCCACTACTCTGGCTAATTGCCTGAGTGAGATCCTGTCGCGTTTCATAACTTTCATCAGTTCCTTTTTGATCTTGGAGATCTTCGAGCTCGGGAGACTGAGGGAGGCTGATTGGGAGTCTATGAGAAACCCCAGAAAAATCATCGACTGGGAGGGCAGGAGATCCGATTTCTGTTGGTTGATCACAAACCCCAAATCCTGGAGGAGTACAATAGTCATGCTCGCATTGGATATAAGTTGGGCCCTGGATTGATCCATGAGGAGGATATTGTCTAGGTAAATGATTAGGTGAATCCCCCGGGACCGAAGGAATTCCACCACTGGTTTGAGCAGTTTGGTGAAACACCACGGTGCCGAAGATAGGCCGAAAGGGAGGGACGTGAATTCGAAACCTGATCCCTCCAAAGGAATTGTAGAAACCTGTGCTGAGGGGAAAATATGGGGACTGTCAGGTAAGCATCCTTAAGGTCCAGACAAATCATCCAGTCTCCCAGTAACAGAAGGTCCCTGAGCATATGAATGCCCTCCATTTTGAAGTGTCGGTAGATCACCCACTCGTTCTGAGGTTGATAACCAGGCGAAAACCCTTGTCTTTTTTCTCTACCAGAAAGAGATTCCTCATGAAACCTCTCGGGTAAAGAACAGACTTGCATATGGCCCCCTTCTGAAGAAGGTCGTGAACTTCCAAATCTATCAGAGCGGAATCCACTTCCGAAAAGACCAACGGGCATATTTATACTCCGTTTGCGCCAAATTTGCGTAGTTTTTTTCGACGCAAATTCGGCGCAAAACTAACGACATATTTATACTTTGGCGTTAGATGCGTCTAGCGCCAAAGTATGAGGAAAGAGCGTCATTTTTTTGCGTGAACGCCTTCCTTGCGTTAATGAGATGCAAGGTAGGCGTTCCCGTCCAAAAAAATGACTGCGACACAAATGCGTCGTATTTATACTCCCGGGCAAAAATGACGCCCGGGAGTGGGGGGGTAAAAAAAACCCGCATTTGCGCCTCTTTTTAACGCCTGGGTCACGGCAGGCGTTAAGGGACCTGTGGGCTCAAAATGAGCCCACAGCTGACCTCCCATGCCCCCAGGGACCCCCCCTGCCACCCTTGCCCACCCCAGGAGGACACCCAAGGATGGAGGGACCCATCCCAGGGACATTCATTTAAGTTCAGGTAAGTATAATTATTATATTATTTTTTTTGGCATAGGGGGCCTGATTTGTGCCCCCCTACATGCCTCAATGCCCAATGACCATGCCCAGGGGACATAAGTCCCCTGGGCATGGCCATTGGGCAAGGGGGCATGACTCCTGTCTTTACTAAGACAGGAGTCATGTAAATGGCGTCTGGGCGTCGTTAAAAATGGCGCAAATCGGGTGGAGGCGATTTTTTTGCGTCAACCTGACTTGCACCATTTTAAGACGCCCTAACGCCATTTTCCCCAATGCCGGCGCTGCCTGGTGTAGTGGTTTTTTTCCACGCACACCAGGCAGCGCCGGTCTGCTAGCGCCGGCTAACGCCATTCAATAAATACGGCGCCCGCATGGCGCTTCAGAATGGCGTTAGCCGGCGCTAAACTTTTTGACGCTAAACTGCGTTAGCGCAGTTTAGCGTCAAAAAGTATAAATACGGGCCCAAGGGTCTTGGAAGACAGTCCTGGACCGGTGTTCCCCAGAACTCTATGTGAAACCCTGTCACTGTCTGTAACACCCAGGCATCGGAAGTTTTATGTGCCCTTTAGTGCCTGAATAAGCGTAATCCCCTTCCGATAATTTGAGGGGAAGAAAGGGTAAGCCTTACCAGTAGAGCCTCCTGGGGCGTTTGCTCCTCCCCGGGCATTCCTGCTTGCTCTGCCTTTCCCTCTACCCTGATTGGGGAAGAAGGCGCTTTGACGACCGTCTCGCCATCCATTATTCCTGTAGCCGTAGGAACTGGGGCCTTGTAGATAGAGTCGGCCGGAGGAACGGCCCCTGCCTCGTCCGGCCCACCCAAAAACCTTCCCAGGCAAGATTTTCTTGGTGGAAGATTGAGCCTTGTCTAGCGCCCAATAGGTGGCGACAAATTTGCCCAGTTCCTTGACGAACAGATCGCCAAATAAATTACCCTGGACGACCGCCCCTGAGTTAGATAGCTCCCCCAATTTGGGGTCTATCTTAATAAGTAAAGAACAGCGCCTCTCAGTCGAGATGGCGCAGTTAGCATTGCCCAGGAGGCAGACTGCCTTGTGGGCCCACCCGACCACGACATCCATCGGCAGGGTGGTGTCTGTCTGTCTTGCACGCTCAGCTAACTGAATATTTGTGTTAGGGGACCTAACACGTCAAGCAGATTGTCCTGGCAATCCGTCCAGGACCAGTCAATACCCTTCTGAGGGTCCTTCGTGTACTTTGCAAAAAATTACACATTTTCGGATCTATGTTCAGAGTCACCGCAACTTTATCTGGCAAGGTAGAACACAGACACTCGGCCTTCAGGCCGGCCCACACCTCCTTGTCAAGAGGCTGTTGAATCTTACTAGCCACATATTTGGCCACCTTCTGCTCCAGCCGCCACTCCGATGATCGAGGATGATAGATTCCCTTGGGTTCATGTCTGAACCAGAGTCATCTGGCTCCTGCGGATCTGGCGTAGTGGCTCCAGGACGCCAGGGGCGACCGGAGTCCTGTTCCTCCACAGAAGAGGAATCCCCTTCAGAGTCCCCTGCGATGCGTTTGGGTGACCCCATATCAGGGTCCAATATGTGGTGAAGCTCTTCACCAGTCACTCCGGGTTGACTTCCCTCCCGGCAGGCTGTGCGCTTATGCGCACGCACACTCTTACCAAAGGCATTGCCAAGGCGCTCATAGCCTTCTAGGTGCCCCGCATCGCGCTTGTGCGATTTCTTGGAAGCTGTGACATCCGTAGTCTTTAGTCCAGCCCCCGTCCCCCCAATCATGCCAGTCCCCTTGGAAACCTGTTCTTCCAGCTGTGCCACAATCTCTTTACTAGGGGCCTGGGCTATAGCCTGAGAGAGCAACACATCTACCCCAGGGAGTAGAGTGCGCTCTGAAAGGCCCTCCCCTGGGGACATGTTGGGGAAAAAAACATGGTCCTGGATGGACTGCATCGTGGGACTCAAGAGGAAAGTTATGACAGAAGAACACCCTATAAAAATAAGGGCAGCCACCCCCACGCTCCTGTTGCCAAACCAACAAAATAAGGGACCTAACGGTCTCTTAATGCGCTCCAAAGGTTGCGCGTCGTTCCCTAGGGGGAAGCAGTCATACTGCAACGCGATGTTCCGTCAATGGCAAAGTGGTGTTTTTGTGGGGGTTGGAGGGATTTAAAATGAGCCTTGGCTCGAGAAAACCCCTGTTGCGCTGCATTTCTAACTGCTGAGCGCTACTGCGACTCGAGCATTAGAAAGCGCGCTGTGGAAAACAAGCGGTGCGAAAGAGCACCCTCTAAAGGAGCTGACGCATCACTGCATATCGAATCAGGGCTTGGGCAAACCAGCCTACTGTGCGCGCGGTGAGCGTCCCCAGTAATGAAGAGATACAAACAATCCTCTAGAGTGAATAGCAAATCAACGTCGTGCAGAACAGTTTTTACAGACAATCGCTAAAAATGCAAAAAGTACTAAAGAGGCAGTAAGGGTAAGACTTAACTGAGCAGTGAAGAAAGAGGGCGGACGAAGGTGGCGGCGGCAAGGGACAGTTATACATATTGTCGGAAGGAGCAATGATTGGACATTGGTTACCATGGGAACGTCCTCATGGGTGTTGTAGTTCTTTCGTGTTTTTTTTTTTTACTTTGAACTTGCTGTTGAATAAAGAGTGGAGAAAGATGTGCATAATTCTCGCCTCCGGTCCTGACAAAGAATTCCCTTGGGCTCTATTGCAGCCTCCCAGAGGGTTCTAAAGAACAACTAGAGACTAACAGTCTTACTTATGACAAAAGTATGGCACACCTGAAGCCATCTTGATTAAAGCAAACTTGTAAACCAATGAGGTCAAAATCGCCACACCATATTTACAAAGTGGCCCAAAGCATGCATTGCCACTTTGTAACCCTTTGTGCTACATTATGCCTGCAAAGGGGGCGTTCCCCCGTTAGGGGGGACGAAATAATGGCACAAAGAAATTTAAGAGATTTCTTTGCATCATTTTGTTTGGCACTTTTAACTCCTCAGAGCAGGTGTTAAAAGGAGGCACATCATTGATTACAATGGACCTCAATGGGCTTTTTCAGGATCAGCCTCAACATTTTTGGTGCTTAACCTGCAAAGCTCCAGACTAGCTTCAAAGATTCTGACGCTAGTCCCCTAACTACCGCCATGGTGTGCCGTATTTTAAATACACCGCACACATGGCGGTGTTCGGGGGCTCTAAGGGGTGCAAGAAAACGTGCGCTGAACTGTGTGTGGTAGTTAGAGGACTAGCGTCAAAACTTTTGAAGCTAGTCCGGCGCTTTGCAGGATTAGCGTAAAAAATGTTGACACTAATCCTACAAAGCACCCAGAGGCCCATTGTAACCAATGGGAGCCTCCTCTTAACGCCTGCTGTGAGCGATGCGATTGGGCAGCAGAAATGCCCACTAGACACCAGGAAAAAAAAAATTGTATTGTAATTGTCATGAGGGGAATGGCCCCTTGGGCTCGTCAGGGGTCCACATTTTGTTTAGGCCATTTCTGCTCTCCCTGGGGGCAGAAAACCCCTAGACACCAGGGATAAAAAAAAAAAAAAAAAAATTATGTGTGGGGATCCCCAGGGGGCAAATTATTTTGAGTCCATTTCTGCCCCCCCCCCCTGGGCAGATCGGCCTAATATAATTAGGCCGATCTGCCCATGGGGGGGCAGAAACCACTAGACACCAGGGATTTATTTTAATCATGCTTACGCAAAAGAGGAGCGCCCCCTTGGGCAAGGGCTGATCCTCAGGGGGGGGCAAATTATTCTTAGCCCTTTTCTACCCCCTCGGGGGCAGATCAGCCTAATATTATCAGGCCGATCTGCCCCCAGAAGGGGGAAGAAAACCCCTAGACACCAGGGCTAATCTTTTTTTTCTTCTTTTTTTAAAATATATGTTGGGACCGACCCCTGAGACAAGGGTCGCTCCCCGGGGAGCTAAATTATATATATTGTTTTTATACTTACGATAAGGGAAGCGGCCCCTTAGGCAAGGGCCACTCCCCGGGGGTGGGGGGCAAAATATTTGTAGGCCATTTCTGCCCCCCCCGGAGGCAGATTGGCCTAATATAATTAGGCAGATCGGCCCCCAGGGGGGGGCAGAAACCTCTAGACACCAGGGATATATATATATTTGTATTTACTTTGTGTTTTTATGTATGGGAAGCGACCTTGGGCAAGGGGGCAAATTGTATTTAGGCCATTTCTGCCCCCCTTGGGGGCAGATCGGCCTATTTCTGTTAGGCAAATCTGCCTCCAAGGGGGGCAGAAACAACTAGACACCAGGGATTAGTGTTTGTGTATGTGTGTCTTTTGTTTGGGGGAGCAGCCCCTTGGGCAAGGGTCTCTCCCCATGGGGACACATCACTGTTGGCCATATCTGCCCCAATGGGGGGCAGAAAGCCCACCAGAGACCAGGGAAGATTTTTTTTCAAAATAGGAGGGTGGGGGTATGGCCATACCCCCACCCCAAATAATTGGGGCCAAAGTTGTTCTGGCCAACAGTGTGCAGATTGGGCAATTACCCCCGATCCACACACCGGGGAGGGGGCAGAAAGTCTACGAGATGTCGGGGAATAAAAAATAAATAAAAAAATAGTGGGGTGGTGGCTACCAACCAGTATGGGCTGGGTTATGCTCCCACCCCAACTGAAGGGGGTAACAGTCTTTCAGCTCTCCCCCCGCACACTAAAAAACATCTTTTCCCACGGCAAGCAAGAGGACATTTGATTATTTGGGGTTTTTGTTTTACATTTGGGCCATGAGAGCTGGGCTTTCTCTCAAAATTGTCCCACTTGGAATGGTGAGGGCTGTACTTTTTGGACTTTGGGATGCTGCCATGTAGAAAAATCCACAAGATCTAGACACATCTGAAAACTAAACATCTGGTTGATTCAAGGGTGGTGTGCTTCACATGCACCCGCACCGTTTTATTGCACACAGTGCTCTGCAAACCTCTAACTTTGCTGGAAATCACACATTTTTCCCACATTTTTGTGATGGAACCTTCCGGATCTGCAGGAATCCACAAAATTCCTACCACCCAACATTGTCTCATCTATACCAATAAAACTTCTGATGCACTTGTCAGCCTAAACATGTTTTTTTTCAAACTGCCCTTTTGGACCCGCTTTGGTTCCCCCTCAATTTTGACATGTTTTTGGCTCTTCCCTGTCACAGGCACTTGACCCACCTACACAAGTGACGTATCATTTTTTACCGGGAGATTGAGGGGAACGTTAGGTGGTAGGAAATTTGTCCCGGTGTGGTGATCTCACACAGAAATGTGGGAAAAGTGTGATTTGTTTAGCTAAATTTGAGGTTTGCTGAGGATTCTGGGTAAGAAAACATTGGGGGATCCATGCAAGTCACATTCCCTGGACTCCCTCGGGTGTCTAGTTTTCAGAAATGTCTGGGTTTGGTAGGCTTTCCTAGATGGCTGCTGAGCCCAGGACCAAAAACGCAGGTGCCCCCCACAAAAACAGGTAGTTTTGTAATTGATAATTTTGATGTGTCTAGATAGAGTTTTGGGGCATTTCCTGTCACAAGCGCTAGGCCTACCCACACAAGTGAGGTACCATTTTTATCGAAAAACTTGGGGGAATGCTGGGTGGAAGGACATTTGTGGCTTCTCTCAGATTCCAGAACTTTCTGTCACCGAAATGTGAGGAAAAGGTGTTTTTGTGGCCAAATTTTGAGGTTTGCAAAGGATTCTGGGTAACAGCACCTGGTGAGAGCCCCACAAGTCACCCCATCCTGGATTTCCCTAGGTATCTAGTTTTAAAAAATGCACAGGTTTGCTATGTTTCCCTAGGTGTCGGTTGAGCTAGAGGCCAAAATCCTCAGCTAGGCACTTTGCAAAAAACAGCTCTGTTTTCTTGTGGGAAAATGTGATGTGTTCACGTTGTATTTTGGGGCATTTCCTGTCTCGGGCGCTAGGCCTACCCACAGAAGTGAGGTACCACTTTTTATCGGGAGACTTGGGGAAACGCTGGGTGGAAGGAAATTCGTGGCTCCTCTCAGATTCCAGAACTTTCTGTCACCGAAATGCGAGGAAAACGTGTTTTTTTTGGCCAGATTTTGGGGGTTGCAATGGATTATGGGTAACAGAATTTGGTGAGAGCCCCACAAGTCACCCCATCTTGGATTCCCCTAGTTGTCTAGTGTTAAAAAATGTGCAGGTTTGGTAGGTTTCCCTAGGTGTCGGCTGAGCTAGAGGCCAAAATCCACAGCTAAGCACCTTGCAAAAAACAGCTCTGTTTTCTTTGAGAAAATGTGATGTGTCCACGTTGTGTTTTGGGGCATTTCCTGTTGTGGGCGCTAGGCCTACCCACACAAGTAAGGTACCATTTTTATTGGGAGACTCGGGGGAACGCTGGGTGGAAGTAAATTTGTGGCTCCTCTCAGATTCCAGAACTTTCTGTCACTGATAAGTGAGGAAAAAGTGTTTTGTTTGGCCAAATTTTGAGGTTTGCAAAGGATTCTGAATAACAGAAACTGTTGAGTGCCCCACAAGTCACCCCATCTTGGATTCCCCTAGGTGTCTAGTTTTAAAAAATGCGCTGGTTTGGTAGGTTTCCCTAGGTGCTGGCTGAGCTAGAGGCCAAAATCTACAACTAGGCACTTTGCAAAAAACACGTCAAATTTCAATGTAAAAATGTGATGTGTCCATGTTGCGTTTCCTGTCGCGAGCATTAGGCCTACCCACGCAAGTGAGGTACAATTTTTATCGGGAGACTTGGGGGAACACATTTTTTCCTTCCAAATGTAAGACAGTGTGTAAAAAAGACATCCATTTGAGAAATGCCCTGTAATTCACATGGTAGTATGGGCACCATATGAGAATTCAGAGATGTGAAAATAACCACTGCTTCTCAACACCTTATCTTGTGCCCATTTTGGAAATACAAAGGGTTTCTTGATACCTATTTTGCACTCTTTATATTTCAGCAAATGAATTGCTGTATACCCGGGATAGAATGAAAACCCATTTCATGGTGTAGCTCATTTATCGGCTCTGGGTACCTAGGGTTCTTGATGAACCTACAAGCCCTATATATCCCCTCAACCAGAATAGTCCAGCAGACGTAATGGTATATTGCTTTCAAAAATCTGACATCACAGGAAAAAGTTACAGAGTAAAACGTAGAGAAAAATGGCTGTTTTTTTACCTCAATTTCAATAATTTTTTATTTCAGCTGAAATCTTTGGAGGATCTACACAAATTACCCCTTAATGAATTCAGATTTTTGTCTACTTTGCAGAAATGTTTAGGATTCTGGGATCCAGCATTGGTTTCACACCTATTTCTGTCACTAACTGGAAGGAGGCTGAGAGCACAAAAAATAGTAAAAATGGGGTATGTCCCAGTAAAATGCCAAAATTGTGTTGAAAAATGTGGTTTTCTGATTCAAGTCTGCCTGTTCCTGAAAGCTGAGGAGATGGCCATTTTAGCACCGCAAACCCGTTGTTGATGCCATTTTCAGGGAAAAAAACCACAAGCCTTCTTCTGCAGCCCTTTTTGCCCATTTGTTTTTAAAAAACGACATCTTCGCTGTATTTTGGCTAATTTCTTGGTCTCCTTCAGGGGAACCCACAAAGTCTGGGCACCTCTAGAATCCCTAGGATGTTGGAAAAAAGGTCACAAATTTGGCGTGGGTAGCTTATGTGGACAAAAAGTTATGAGGGCCTAAGCGCGAGCTGCCGCAAACAGCCAAAAAAAGGCTTGGCACCTGAGGGGGAAAAGGCCTGGCAGCGAAGGGGTTAATGTAAGTCAATGGGGAAAATAAATTCCCCAGGTTTTTTTTTTTAATCTCCCTCTTACCAAGTTCAAAATGTTGGCAAATATGGTACATTTGATGACTGAGGGCAGGATGAATGGGGTAGGTACATGGACTCCGGTAACAGAGGGCAGCAGGGAGTTGGGCAGATTCACCAAACTGACCTTACAGGGCAGATGTCAGGGGTTTCAGCAGCACAATACACCACAAAAGGCAAGCAAGACAGCAGTGCAGCACAAATAACCCTAGAAAGCAATAGGAAAGGGACAGGGCCATGCACATGGACAACAGAGAGCAGAAGGGAAAAGGGCAAGGACAGAAAGCTGACCATATCGGAGACAGGAGGAACAGTTGCAGCAAAATAGACCATGAAGGGCAGGAGGGAGGGGTGGGGGCATGACAACTGAATCTGACAAGGCAGAAAGGAGAGTATAGGGACCTGCACATGGAAAACACAGGGCAGGGGGCAAGGGGACAGGGCTGGAGCATCAAGCTGACCAAGGAGGGCAGGCAATATGGGCACTAGAATCAGAACACACCATGGAGGGCAACATTGAACATGTAATGGCATACACATAGTCAATAGAGGGGAGGTCGGAGGGGCTGAGGGGGAGCAAGTTGACCACCCAGGGAAGTTGGGAGGGGCTGTGGCAGCACAGAAGGCCATGCATGGCAAGCGGGAGGGATAGTGGCGGCACAACGGCCATGGTGGGCAAAAGGGAGGGGGCAGGGGCATGTACAAAGGACCATGAAGGACAGAAGGGATGGGTAGGGGCTGAACAAAGGCAAGAGATGACAGGGGAAGGGGCTTCACAACAGACCACGTGGGTTAGGCAGGAGGAGCAGTTGCAGCACAACAGAGCATGGAAGGCTGCAGGGAGTAGCAGCAAAATGGACCAAGGAGCGCAGGAGAAGTTAGGGGCATGAAACTCAGAAAGGCAGGGTGGAGGTGGAAGGGACAGTTGGCAGTTAACTGACTGTGCTAGGAAGGTGGGAGCAGCAGTGGCTGCTGAGCAGAACACTCAGAGTAGTGGCAGGCCCATGAAACATGGTGCGAAAAAAGGAGGGGTCAGGAGCAAGCACTCAGAGATAGGAGGGCAGAAGGAAGGAGGGTAGGGGAAGAATGCTAAGCACAGAGGCTAATCAGGAGTTCAATGATGGGGCATACAATTGGGCAACAGAGGGCTGGATGAGTGGGCAGGGACATCAAGCTAAATGGGGGGAGGTGCCAGCAGACCGGACTACGCAGGGAAGGATGGAGGTGGCTGGTGCATGGACTCCGACAATAGAGGGCAGAGAGGAAGTGGATGGGACAGCAAGCTAACTGTTCAGGGCAGGTGGGAAGGACAGTGGCCGAACAACGGTACACAGGGCTGTAAAGAGGCAGCAGGGGCATGGACTAAGACAATGGATGGGATGGAGGAGGGGAGGCAGGAGCAGCAAGCTTGGGAGGGGGCAGCACAATGTCAGGCCGGGCCCTGCATCCTCCCCCTCCCCCACTGTGTAGTGCAATGGGCATTTTCTGTAACTTTTTTTTAAGAACTAGAAATTCACTGAAAAAAACAAAGGTTACAGGGACATTATAGTTAGGAAATAGAATTTAAAAAACCTTAGAAATTCACTTAAAAACCACAAGTTACAAGGGCGTTGTAGTTAGGTTAAGATTTTACACGCACAAAACAAAAGAAATTCAACCATTATAGTTAGAGTTATTTCAAGTAACTATAACTCATACCCTAAGATAACTATAACTCGTGCCATCGCCATGCACTGCTAATTACTCCAGATATTACATCACTCATGACATCTTCTATGACATCATTGATAATATCATTGTAACATTTGCAGTAAGATTATTGATGTGAAAATAGTACATGACAAGGGTGCGAGTTATAGTTACCCTAGGGAACGAGTTATAGTTAATTGAAATAACTCTAGCAGCTGAATTTCTATGGTTTTGTGGGTGTAAAATCTGAACCTAACTATAATGTCTGTGTAATCTTTGTTGTTTTATTGAGAAATATGTATATACAGTATATATTCACTGAAAAAACCAAAGGTTACAGAAACGTTATAGTAAGGAAATAGAACAGAAAAAAACATTAAAAATTCACTTAAAAAAAATAAAGGTTACAGGAACATTATAGTTAAGTTCTAAATTTACTTGCACAAAACCATAGAAATTTAGCAGTTCTAGTTAGGGTTATTTCAAGTAACTATAACTCACGCCCCCCACCATGCACAGTTTTTATTCAATAATTTGACTGCTAATGTTTCATTGATATTTTTATTGACATCATAAAAGTTGTCATGATTGCTGTAATATCTGGGGTAATTAGCAGTGCATGGTGAGGGGGCAAGTTATAGCTACCAGCAGCCAGGCCCTGCAGCTAATCCCCTAAAACTGCCCAAACCTGTACCGTGCACAGCCTCTGGCATGTCTCTCTGGGTGTCAGAATAGGTGTGAGAAAGGTGTCTCTGAGTGTGAGAGTGTCTGGGTGTGAGAGGTTCTATATGGGTGTGAAAGTAGGTGTGAGAGGGATTCAGTGGGTGTGAGAGTGTCTCTGAGTGTGTGTGTGAGTGTCTGTGCGGGTCTGTGAGTGGGTGTGTGAGAGTCTGAGTGGGTCTGTGAGTGAGTGTGTGAATGTCTGAATGGGTCTGTGAGTGAGTGCGTGAATCTCTGAGTGGGTGTGTGAGTGGGTGTGTGAGTCTCTGAGTGGGTCTGTAAGTGAGAGCATGAGTCTCTGAGTGGGTCTGTGAGTGAGAGCATGAGTCTCTGAGTGGGTATGTGAGTAGGAGTCTTTAACTGGGTCTGTGCGTGAGTCTCTGAGTAGGACTGTGAGTGGGTGCATGAATGCCTAAGTGGGTCTGTGAGTGGGTGCGTGCCTGAGAGGTCTGTGATGGGCTACATGAGTCTCTGCGTGCATCTGTGAGTGTATGAGTTTCTCAGTGGGTCTGTGAGTGAGTGCATGAGTCTCGAAGTGGGTTTGTGGGTGAGTGTGTAAGCCTGAGTGAGTCTGTGGGAGACTGTGTCAGTAGGTACGTGAGTGACTCAGCCACAAAGGAACCCACCTGCCCGGATATCCAACAAGAGTCCACAGTTTTGCACAAAATGTCTACCCAACTGAAGTACTTTCTTTTGGTTATTTAGTAAGTGCTACCTCATTGGGTAAGTGTCCAGCATGTATTATATACTACAGCTGCACAATGGACCAGGAGGAAATATCTCTAGATGACCTTGTGTGCGTTTATCAATGTGATTGTTCCTCATGAGTCTTTCTCCAAGAACTCTGTGATAATATGAATCCTGCTATATAGAGGCCAATGAGACTACAACAATGTAAATCTACACCAAACCAGGATCCCTCCTCTTATCTATTTGACCTAAGTGTTTCTTTGTTTTGTAGAGAAGTCCTTATATCCATCAAGAAAGTGCCACCAAAATCAGCGGGAAACACACTGGGGGGCCCTTTGGTAAGCTGTCCATCATCCTGGCAAAAGGCAGGAAGACCTTTGCATACTATTAAGGTGGACAGTAACGGGCCAAGTAGGCAGAGCTTTCAGGTGATTTGTACATTTGTATACTTGTAGCAACTTAAAGGGAGAACCATGGACTCTAGGGGAGGGGGGCCACGTGGCCCCCCCTCTCTGGGCAGAATTTGGTCCTGGGGCCTCATATCCCAGGGCCAAGCCATCATTTAATAGGGGAGGGGGCTTGGGGCCACCCTCCCCTGGCTGATCATGGCCCCAGGGACTCCAATCCCCAGGGCCCAGCTATAAGTAAATGGAGGAGGGGAGCCATGCGGCCCCCCTCCCCAATCTGATCTCGGACCCCATTTCCCAGGGGACCAGCCTTTACTAACGAGAGAAGGGGGGAGCGTGGCCCCCTCCCGGGCTGATTTGACCCCAGGGCCCCATCCCTCAGTGTCCGGCCATCCGGGTCCCCGGGGCTGGGGGGCTGCAACAGACCCTCTTCATCCTATCATATTATCCCCGGGAGGTGGCGGTCTCCAGGGCTGCGGGGGCCACACGTCCCCCTTAATTGCAACAAATTGCCCTGGGGAGGCAGTGGTCCCTAGGGCTGCAGGAGGGGGGGGCACGGCCCTCCCACATACATTTCATATTTAGCCCGGGGAGGTGGCAGTCCCCGAGGCTGTGGGGGAGGCCTTAAGGGCCTCCTTCATTTCAAGTTAACATTTTACCATTTTGCCCCAGGGCAGTGTTGGACCCCCGGGCTGTGGGGGATGCTGTACGGCCTCCCCCATTATAAATTATTGTTGTGTTCGAAATCCCTCTGGGAATTACAATGAGAAACACACTTTTTTTACCCCTTTTTTCTCAGCCCCCGCTTGACTTTACACCCCAAAACTTCCCATGTACAACAAGATCCTCAAGAACACTTTTTTAATGAACATTTTGTGAAGATTTTGTCAAACGGCGCCAAGAATATAGGCAAGTAAAAAATGCTTTTTCTATGGAAAGATGGTCCTAACTATATATATAAAATAGTTACATGTCTTTGTAAGGTTGACATACAAGAACACTGAAAGCTAACTACAAGCCATATAGGCAAGAAATACAGGTTAAATTGGTTTACATGTATAACTGTAGTTTTCATTTAAAATAATACCTGAATGACATACAGGACTGTAGCATATAAATGCACTTCATTGCATGCATACTAAAAGAGGGCAATTTCATAAAAAACATTTTCCAATGGACACAATCTGGTTTGCTGTGGAATAGCTCCAAAAGCAACTTAAAACAGCATTAACAGGAGGCTATAACTGAAAAGGCTGAATATGCCCATTGCTCACATGAAGAGCTGGTAGAAAGTGTCCTGCTATCACAAAGGCAACACTAAAGTAATAATAAAGTCAAAAC
Source organism: Pleurodeles waltl (assembly GCF_031143425.1). Lineage (NCBI taxonomy): Eukaryota > Metazoa > Chordata > Amphibia > Caudata > Salamandridae > Pleurodeles > Pleurodeles waltl. The sequence continues at coordinate 19,393,932 of NC_090443.1, read as the reverse complement.
AAAAACACTGGCACTGAAAGGAACTATCTTGTGTGCCCATTTGAGAAAGTGTATCATAGATATCATTTTAGTGAATTTAAAAAGTCTTGGCTAACACAAGACCTAAAAAGCTACCCCTGAAACATGTGTCTAGAGATGGTGAATACCAAAGACTTTCAACTGAAGTGAGTGTTATCATGCTGTGCATTTACCAAAATCCCTCTAGGCTAATTGTGTGCTGGTATTCCAGGTAGTGTGCTCCCTACTCCTTTTCTGATTGGCTCTCTGCTGAGTTATTTAGCTGACCAGCTCTGGGATGTACCTGTCCTCTGCGAGTGGCGCTAAACCTGAGAAGACTGTGAGCAGTATTGCCAGCATCCCAAAATTTCACTTGTTACTCTCTACTGAAGAAGGACAACAATCCTGAAACATGTGTCTAGAGATACACAGGAATGGCTGCACCAAAAATAGTGAATACTAAAGACTTTCAACTGAAGTGACTGCTATGCACTGCACTTACCACAGTACATCCGGGGCTAACTGTGTTCTGGTATGCCAGGCAGTGTGCTCCATACTCCTTTTCTAAAAAGCAAGCCTGACTTGGTCTTTTGTGAGGTAACTAATGGAGCGTTCCCACCATGTGGTGCTTTTCAATTTCCACGGTTTTCTTCCTTCCTTATTTATGAGCAAAAACATATTTGGGAAACAAATAAGAGCCCCCATCTTTTTATGGAACCGGGCCAACTAATGCTTCATATATGGCTGTTGCAACCATTCATAAAAATATAAGCTGCATTGTGGAGGGTCTTGGCGCTTCATGTGCAAATAATTTAGCACCTGCAAACCCTCAGATTCAGTAAACCAGTAAATCTGAGGATTTGTGAACCTTAAAACCCTTTTTTAAATGTACTAAGCCCATTTACTGCTTCTCCTACGGATTTCTAAATCATTAAATGGGTTACTATGATTCTATATTTTGTGAACAAACATATTAGTATATAGGTCAGTCTGCAAAATACAAACGCATATGGTAAAAGTCTGTGCACAAATTGCAACACCTTTTATAAATGCATTCTTCATACATGAGGCTCTTTGTGCTTGGTTTCTCATTAGGGGCTCAAGAGGTGGTGATGGTTAAAAAGTGGTTGGAGTTAATACAACAGCGTGCCAACTGTAATCTAGCACAGTGAGGGTGTGGCTAGAGGTGTGACTAAAAAAGAACAACGCCTTAATTCAGGGGTCTCCAACCTTTTCTGTAACATGAGCTCTTTATGTTCATCAAAAATCACCCTGATCTACTAGGAAATATTAACAGTGTTTTAACAGTGACCGTATCAGACAACATATTATTAGTGGGTACCTTGTGCAAGATTACCAATAGAGTGGCCCTTGGTGAAACATTAGTAATTTTAAAAAATGCTTTATCAATTTAGAATGCCTAACCATGGGTAACACAAAACATCTTAACTGCAATGTCCATGGCACCAGCACGAGTCCCTCCAATGTAGCATGAATTAGCATTCAAATATCGGCTTTAAATGTATTTTGGAAATTCAACCGTTTTCCTCCAAACATCAGTTTATGAGTTCTGAAAATACACCAAGCAAAATCGTATTAATGTGCTGGGCTGCACATAGGGGAGCTACTTTCTGGTAGCTGGAGAGCTATCAGTTTCTCACGAGTTAAACAATGGAGAGGTCTGCCTTAAATTAAAAATTAATGCAAGTTAAACTGATCTGTGTGAAATGCAATGTTCTGGTATGAAAGCTCACTTGGTAAATGTCAGCACTTCAGAAAGCATCCTGGTTGGTTCACTGGGGAACTGCGACATTTATAATGCTAGGAGGTCTCCGTCTGTGAAATAAAGCATTGTAAATATGTACGTCACAGTTTAAAAAATGCATTATGCTCACTCAGTATATATAAAATAGGCTGTAAACAGTTCAAGGAAACATGCCACAAAGGGCCTGAGGAACTAACAAGCATTTGCAATGCCTGGATCTCGCGTTTGCTCGAGTTTGAGCTGTTAGCGTTGCAAATTCCTAACTGGACTTTTCTTGCCCCATAAATTGAAAATGAAAAGTAAAACAGTTGACATAAGCAAGTCAATTCAAAACGCCAGGGCCGCCATGAGGTGAGGGCGGGAGTTATTGGCTCCCTGTGTGAATTTCTAGAAAGAAACATGGCTGGGATGAAAGAGGAGGAAGGGCCATCACACGCTGTAACAGGAGGAGGTGTGACGTAGTGTGATGGCCAACAAAAATGTTCACTTAGTGAAATCGCCTGGGAAGGAACTCAGCACACAAAGGAGGGACATTTAACAAAATGCACTGATAAAAAAATGAAGCGTTTAAAGCAAGCACAACAAAGAATGAATAGCATGAGTGGGCGTGCTCGACCGTAAAAATGCATTCAGTAAAGTGGTTGCATTTTGCACATAACTTTTATTGATTGCATTTCTATTGTGCAAACCATCAATGTTTTAATAGGTCAATTAACAAAATACGGGTCATAGTGCGTCGCAATTCGACCTACCTCATAAATATGAATAATATTGAGGTAGGGGGCAAATTGTGACCCACTACGATAGGCAACAATCAAAGGCATGGTGGCCTGTAGGGGTCAGCAGACCACCATATATATCTGTGATTGCTTTCAATTAAAGCAATCTTTTTTATGCAGCCCCTTGTAAATGGAAAGCAGGATGTGTTTAAAAAGCCAAAAAAAGCTTGGGGACAGTGTTCCAAATGGTTTCCCCCCATTCGTCTTCTGAGGTTCAAGCTGAGGGCACCTACACAGGTGACTCTGCAGATCTACCTCTGCTACCAACAAAATCCTCGTCACTGTCAGAGAGCTCTTTCTTGCTCAATCCGCCTGAGGAAGTGTCAGAGCACTGCAGCATTTCCTCCTGCCACCACATCCTCACCACAAGAATCCGGAGAGGTGGGGCGCGGGTCCTGACAATACGCACCTAAAAATATATCTGCACCACACTGTGTAAGCTGCCGTGCAGGCAGCAACCCCAGAAGCGAGAAAGGAGACAGTAAGAGGGTTGAAAAGTGAAAGATAGATTACAGAAAGAGAGAGGTACAAGGTGAGAGAGTGAGACCATAGATAGGAGAGAGGGGTGCATGATGGGACAGAGTTGACAGAAGAAAACAAGCATTGGCAAAGACATCACGTCTTGCCTTTGCGATTTTGTACAGCAGCATGGCTAAACCTAAAATAAAAGTGCTATGACGAGGGCAATGCTGCCTTTGTTTTAAGCTGACTGCTTTATAGAGTTTTTTTTTACTTTTAACCATGCTGAACAGCTGCCACACAGCTATACATCATAGCGTAGAAAACAATGACAAAGTCAAATATCGCTACCATTTGGCTTATTAATGTTTGTTAGTTATCGCTGTTGTGCAACATTGTTGAAATAAAAACAAGCGCTATGACACAACATGCATTGACTGCGTCATAGCACTATTTTTTACACTTTCAGCCATGCTGTACAGCAGGTGGACTGATGTACAACACGGCTAAACAACATCACTGACAAATCCAATAGTTGGTTTTGCCAATGTTTATTTCCTAACCCAATGCAGCAAAGCAGTCCCAGGAATCAAAATGAAGAAGGAGTGAGAGAAGGAAGAAGGTTGTGGTGCTATGGTTAGAGATGCCAATTTCAGAACTGCGAAAATAGGTTAGAGTCTTGGCATCGGCTCAACATCCTGTGATTCTGGGCAAATCACTTATCCTCCCCTGCCTGAAAAAAGCAAGTGATGAAATAGACAATAGGTCTCAGCTTTTGGACCTTATAAGTGTTTAGCCATGCAACACATTGCGCCAATGACGTGATTGAACGTTTACAGGATAAGGGGAGAAGACAGTATAACACCTGCAGGAAAGAAAGGAGAAAATTAGATTTAGGAAAGTGTGGATGGGAAGATGAGATAAAGGTTTGCAGGAAATGGTCTGAAAAAAGGGGTGACTAGAGGAAATGTCATGGTAATAATATAGAGAGAGGAAAGGGGAGAGAACAGAGAAGAGGAAGATAAAGGTAACAGAGGACACAGGACAGATAGACTAATTTAGGAGAAGAGGCAATATATACAAGGTAATTGAAACTAAGAAAAGAAAGAGGGATGAGATGAGGAAAAAAGAGAAAACCAAAGAGAAACGAAAGAGGAAGTAAGATAGCAGTGAGAAGGAAGAACAATGCAGAGTGAGGAAAGAAACAAGCTGAGAGAAGAAAATGTTAGGTCGGAGTAAAAGAAAGTGACAAGGGAGTGGAGAGAAATGAAGAAGGGCAAAAGGGAGGAAAGAAATGTCAGGAGAGATAAAGGGAAAGGAGAGAGAAAAGAGGGTGGGAGGTTGGATAGATGGAAGACAAAAGGAGAAATGAGAAATAAGTTGGGGGATTTCAAGTGAAAATAGAGAAGGAACGCGCGAAGAATGGAGACAGCGAAAGGGCGAGAGAAGGAGGAAAATAGAGGTGCAAGGGTAGCATAAGAGCAGCAATTGGTGAAGTGAAGAGGGACTGAAGTGAGAGTGTGTGTGGTGGGCTGTGCAGTGACAGTAAGGAAAAGGATATCAGAGAAGTGAAAAGATGAACGAGATGGGAAGATACAAGTCTTCTACACAATTCACACCCCAGTGGTTGGGCAGCACACACTGCACGATCAAAAGTGCTAATCCTTTCTGTTATGGAATCCCCTCTAGCACAACTGGTACCCCCCTCCTTTCCATGCAGTAGTGGTAACCAAACCCGGCGTGGATGCACCACTGTCAAATGAATCTTCTCCGGGCACTAATGTCAACTAAATTACATCTAAGCGCTTGTGCAAACTGAAATTGGAACACAGTCAGTGACACAGTGTTTACGTAGTGTAAAAGGCCATTTATTTAGGACAGGATTGAATTTTATACATAACATTGTACATACTCAACTTCAACTCTAACTTTAAAACCCCACCCCTTTGAAACTTCTCCCCAGTCCTCCTTTTTACTCGTTCCCTCACTTTGCCTCTTTTCACCCATCTTACACTTCAATTCACCCACACATCCCCCTTTTCCTTTCATCCCCTGCCTGCTTCGGGAATCCCCCACGCTATCATCCTTCACCAGCTTCTTTCTCCCCCCCTGGAAGGGTGGCCAGGCCTGCATCTGACTCTCCACCCTCCCCCATCTACTGCCACACAGCACAAACCCGTTAGGCGTTTTGCTGCCCCACCAGTGAGCCCACTGCAACATTGCACAACTTTACACCTCCAAATATCCCAAAATTAAGCGCAGCTCTGTAAGGTAATATGCATTGCCCAAATCAGATAGGTGCACACCATCAGTCCTGAAAAGCCCTGCCTCCCCTTCTGTAATGTCCTTGTGCTGCAGCACCTTAATACCATCCGCCCAGCAGAAAACCCTCATTGCTCTATTGAGCTTCCTTCGAGCTCTCTCCATATCCCCATGCTTCAGCCCCACAAGTCAAGACCTCACATATCGCTCGCAGCATCTAGACCTCCTCCTATCAATCCGCTGAATCTGAGCCCAGTCCCAACCTGCCGTTCTAGCTGCCCCTATTCTGAATGAATGAGTCCCATAGCATTGGGCCTGTCTCCTGATCCGTCTCAGCACCATCCGCAAAACAGACGACAACTGGAATGCGGTGAGCTTCTCGCCACTCAAATGCATAAAAACGCCAGCCCCACCTGTTGGCCATTGTGACTGAAAACTGATCCACTCAATAACTGGACAAGCAGCTGTATCCCCACCTTTCTTCAACCACACCAACTTCCCTTTACCCAACTGATCCGTCTTGGACTTTCTAAGCCATATGCCCAAGAACCCCCCTCACAGGCATACTTCACCCACTTTCACACCTACGGACCTACCCACACCCAAAAGTTCAGACACCCGAAATGCCCCAAAAAACCTCCACACCATGCACAGCCTAAACAACGCAAGTTCTTGAGCGTCTGTACAACACACCGGCAGCACATGTAACAGTTCCAATAATAGATCAAATGTAATGGGTTCCCTTGCCACCGTGCCCATTCCCGCTCTAGCTCTACCCTACCCTTTCAACATTCTACCCAGAATATCATCTTTTGCGGGGTCGCAACCAAAAAGCAATTTACCATAAAAATACACACTAGCCAATATGCCCCTAGTCGTGGTGGGCGTCAAACCTTTTTATAACAAAAATAACACAAAACGTAAAGTTCGAGATTGAAGCATGTCATCATTCTGCACCCAAAAATCCCCATCAAAACATTCAAAACTCTGAAATTCCAACCATGCCAGACGATAACTCATCCAAGTCGATTCCGCTAATGACGTCTCCACCAGCCCAATGATCATCACGCCCCCCACTCCCAAATGTTTGCAGGGACCACTGTCTTGTGCCGCTCTGCTTCTGGCGCCAAACTGCAAAACCGTTGCCACTATGAACGAGACAGGGAATCTTCAATAGCATTGTTCACCCCAGGAATGTGCGCAGTTTTAAATATGACATTTAAAGATAAACAACTGAGCATGAAACACCTCAATGAACGCAACACCCTCAGATCTTTAGCCCTCCGACTGTTCACCAGTTCTACAACCGTCAAGTTGTCCACGTGAAAACTACCATCCTGTTGGCAAGTTTTTCTCCCCAAACAGTCAAGGTCACCAACAGGGGAAATAATTCTAGAAAAGCAATACTCCTGCATTGTGTCATCCAACGTGCCGGCCACTGCTCCGCACACCACCGACCATCCCAAAAAAGACCAAACCAGAGGCCCCGGTTGCATCTGAGAAGATTTGTACCTGCCAGATCGTGTCCTCCTCCAGAAAAATCATGGAAACCCCATTGAATTGTGTTGAGAACGTCTCCCACACGCTGATGTCTTCTCACAGACCCACTAACGCACGAATCCTATGGTGCAGGAGGGAGGCACCTGACATAGCTAATCCTAGGCGCCTACAAAATGTTCTGCCCCCCCTGACTACCCTACAGGCAAAGTTGAGGAAACCCAGGGGCTGTTGCGTCATGAGCAAATCGATCTTCTGCAAGTGCCGGACCTGTCTCAAAAATTCCAGAATCTCGGCCACCTTTCAAACTGCCAATCATGCCACCAACGCTTCCGGGTCCAGTTCAATCCCCGAAAATGTCAGCACACAACTGGGGCTCTCGGTTTTTTTGGGAGCTAAAGGAACCCCCATCTCCCGGGACAGTCTTTCAAAACCTGCCAACACCTTCCTCCCAGACTCGGAGCCAGCCATACCCACAAGAAGGAAATCATCCAAGTAATGTGTCACCTCCCGATGCCCACACACTTTCACAAAAACCCATTGGAGGAAAGTAGTAAAAGCCTCAAAAAGCGTGCAGGAAATGGCACAGCCCATCAGGAGTACTCTGTCCACATAGATCATCCTATCTAGCTGTATTCACAGTAATGGAAAATCCTCAGGATAGATGGGCAGGCACCGAAAAGCCGCTTTAATGTCGCATTTTGCTAGCTCAGACCCTCTGCCACACCCTTGAACGAGCCGAATAGTGTCGGCCTCTGAAGCGTACATCACCTTTGTGTCGTCCTGCACAATGAAGTCATTCACCGACGCACCCTCCGGCCAGGACAAGTGATGGATGAGACTAAACTCTTCCCTAGTATTTTTGGGAACCGCACCCAGAGGTGAAATCATCAAAAAGTTTTCAGAGGCCATTCGAAGAATGGACCACCAATTCTGCCCTCTCCAACTTCTTTTGCCAGTTTATCTGCTACCCCCCTAGGCATTTCCTTGGCAGACCGCAAATTGTCTGCCCATCTCTTCTGTCTCGGCCCTTGATAACCTATCCAGAACCCTTCTTTGACACCCTCTCCAATTTGCACGGTATGTCCCAGTCCGGGTACATGCGCAACCATGGCAGCAAGACCTCCAGCTTAATTGGCGTAGGTGCCCTTCGGCGCAGGAGCGTCTTGCATCCCTCTACCCTTGGCTGTTCTCCACTGCTCTGCTGTTCTGGTGAGCAACAAGCACTGCACGACCTGGTGTCGGCCCCCGCATTTGGAGCACTCATGTGTGAATTTACAAGGATGTCTTGAGCAGAAACCCTTATTAAAGTTCTATCATGCCCCTGAGTTAGGTATCTGAGGTCGCAGTATGGTACCTGCATTCCCTTGGGCAGGACAGGACTGAAAAGGCTTGTACACCACCAGTAGGCCACTAGTGGTATGTGTTGATGCGGGGGTATGTGATGAAGCCATCCACTGCATCCATAATTCTGAGTCTACATGCCCCCAGGGTTTATCAGGATTCACGCTTAAGAGTGCCTGAAACTCCTCGTCATAGATCAGCCATGCGAAACCCCCAAAATGCATTTGTGCCTTGCGTATAATATCCATGTATTTAAAAAGCGCAGTGGCCCTGTCGGGAAATTTCTTGCAATAGATACTGACATATCAAAAAGGCTGAGGTCCAATTGTTCCATAGTGGTCGGTATCTTGGGCCGTTAAGCTAACTCCCACTCCTCTTCTTTGGAGTCCTCCTTCGCCTGTATGTCTCTATGGAGTAGTTAGAAAACATTTACATACCCATGCCGCCAAATCCTAGCCTTTGTCTTGTCACACACATGGGAACCTAAAGGCATTGCAAGGCCCATATAAGGAAGCCACTTCTTGTGCCCCTCTCCAACCTTGTCATCCCCCTCCTTGCCGTCTCCTGTCGCCATTCCCCCAGTATCACCTGCAGTAGCGGATTTTGTATTGCCGTCTGCTTACCATCCCCAATCTGTGCCGCACTAGTGCCAGGTGAGTCATGTATTGATTGATCAATCACTCTTATGGACTTGTGTGTTTTAGTCACAACAGTAACTTGTCCCTCACCCCAAACAGACCACCATTCTCCCTTACCTTGAACACAGGGAACCTTTCCCTTTGATGCTTTCAGAACCTGGCGACTACGCTGCTCCTTGTGGGCTGCCTCTTGTAAAGTCCCAATGTTCGCATTCTCCTGTAAGACAGAATTTGAAGAGGGGGTTGTGCCGCTCTTGCGGCCTTTCCCCCCTCCCTTGTTCCCCTCTCACTTCGCTTTCGCGAATCTCCCCATCTTCCCATTCGTCCAACTCATCCTCATAGTCAAGTTCCACCACTACCTCCTCGTCCATCTCACACTCTTCCTCATCACCCTTCGCATCCATCTCATCACTCCACTTGTCCTGAGCTCGTCCCCCACGGCGTTTGCCATACTTGTGACCCGCACGTTCCTATGCTGTAGAGAAGATTGCCGAAGACCCCTCTATTGCTTCAGACCAACATCCGAGGCTGTACTGCTCTCCGTTGGTGTCACCTTCTTTCTTCCAGTCTCCTTCACTGGCTTGGACTCTCTGCGCCTCTCCTGGCCATGTGCGCCACTCGTGCCCATCATGTGGCCGGACTCCGCAGCCACACAAGCCTCCTGAGTACTCTCTCACTCCTGTGGAACCCATACCCAACTACCATGCCCTGCTCCAGAGCCTGAAATGCCCCTACCCCCATTTGCACACCTTCCTCCTGAACTTCCGCTCTCTCCCTACAGCTTTTTTCCTGTCCCTTTATAGCTGAGCCCACCTCTAATCCATCTCAGCCACGGCCCATCTCTGTTCCCTAATCCTGGCCTGTATGTCCACTGTGGACCAATCCTGTGCCTTCTGCTGCCCTGCTGTCAAACCTGTAAGTGCCTCTCTAATATGTCCTGGGAGGGGGCTCAGTGGCTCTTTCTGTCCTACACTGACCACCATGGCCCCAGCCTCCAGTGTCCTGCTCTGTCCCACTCCTAAGCCTTTTCTACCCACCCCTTTGGCCTTCTTCTTTCCAGAGGTCCCGCCCATGCCACCAGCCCTGGCTCCCTCCCTGCCCAAAGAGAGGTCTAAAGAGGAGCTGCCCTGATAACCAGGCCCAGCCACCTCACTCTCCTGGTTCCCCTGCGTGCCACACACTTGCACCATGTTTGCTGACCCAACATGGCCCAACGCGAGCTCCTCACCGGGGGACCCCGCCCCTTCACCCTCCACTTCAGGCTTGTTGTGCCCCAGCAAGAAAGGGCCCAGTTTAAAGTCTGGGGGGGTGGACGCACTGTGTCCCCTTCCCCCGCTGATTTCTTTCTTTTGGCCCATTGCAGCTGCAACGCCACTTGAGGCCGCGCACGTCGGGCACTTCATGCCGACCCAGACCTGGTCTAAAACACCAGGCCTGAGTAAATCGGCACATCCGGCTTCACCTGTATTCAGCAGCTGCGTCGTGGCTCTGAGCCATGCCCCTGTAAATATATCACACTCCCCTGCCTACCTACTGGTACTGGCCAATCTTCCGACCACACGTTGGGCTGGTGTGGAAGAGGCCAGTCCCTCCCAGCCCAACCCTATTCAAACCCTTCCTTTATTCCCACCCCCACACACCCTGGCCCAATCCTGTCCCCTAATGGCACTTCTCCTCCCGAAAGCTCCTGTGGAGAGACTAGACTGCGTCTGCTCTCCACGGGGCCCTTCAATCCACAAATCACGTCAAGTGTGAACTGGTGTAAATCATTCACTCAATTGTCTAAATGTCGAGTCTTTCACCTCCAGGCTGTGGTGTTAAATTAACCACCTCTGGGTCATATGGTTAACCGAATCCCCTCTAGGCACTCTGTTTTACAAGTTCACTGTAAAACTAAGCCAGGAAGGATGGAGAGTAGAGCAGATTGTCTGTTGTATTGGTTGTTGGCCTCTTTGCTGAGAGGGAGCAATTGAATGCCACCATGCACCCATCATTATTGTACAGTGGGGGTTGCTTGGCACTTCTTGTGTGCCACCTTTAACCATCAAGGGTCATTTTCTTTAGGAGAAAGGACTATAGGCAAATTGTTTCACTGCCTTCGCTATTCACTCATTCATTTGTGTGCTAATTAATTCCGTGTTTTATTCGTTTGAGTGAAAAGCCATGGGCCCAGATAACTTTGTTTACCTATTTATGGATGTACCTACTGATTTGTGATATCTTTAGCACCGAATGCTGAATAGTGCTGCTTTTGGGTGCCAACAGAGCTAACCCTGGAAAACAAACTGTGCTATTGGGGAGTGACGGGACTGCAAGTTGGTGCTGAAAGCAATGTGCTGGGGGTTAGAAAGGAGCCAGTCTCCTGCCAGTGGGTCACCAATACCTCAGAAAGTTTGGTTGAGATGGAGTCAGTCAGTCATTGCATTTTATACATAACATTGTACATACTCAACTTCAACTCTAACTTTAAAACCCCACCCCTTTGAAACTTCTCCCCAGTCCTCCTTTTTACTCGTTCCCTCACTTTGCCTCCTTTCACCCATCTTACACTTCAATTCACCCGCACATCCCCCTTTTCCTTTCATCCCGTGCCTGCTTCGGGCATCCCCCATGCTATCATCCTTCACCTGCTTCTTTCTCCCCCCCGGAAGGGTGGCCAGACCTGCATCTGACTCTCCACCCTCCCCCATCTACTGCCACACAGCACAAACCTGTTAGGCATTTTGCTGCCCCACCAGCGAGCCCACTGCAACATTGCACAAATTTACACCTCCAAATCCCCCAAAATTAAGCGAAGCTCTGTAAGGTAATATGCATTGCCCAACTCAGATAGGTGCACACCATCAGTCCTGAAAAGCCCTGCCTCCCCTTCTGTAATGTCCTTGTGCTTCAGCACCTTAATACCATGCGCCCAGCATAAAACCCTCATTGCTCTATTGAGCTTCCTCCGAGCTCTCTCCATATCCCTATGCTTCAGCCCCACAAGTCAAGACCTCAAATATCGCTCGCAGCATCTAGACCTCCTCCTATCAATCCGCTGAATCTGAGCTCAGTCCCAACCTGCCGTTCTAGCTGCCCCTATTCTGAATGAATGAGTCCCATAGCACTGGGCCTGTCTCCTGATCCGTCTCAGCATCATCCGCAAAACAGACGACAACTGGAATGCTGTGTGCTTCTCGCCACTCGAATGCCTAAAAACGCCGGCCCCACCCGTCGGCCATTGTGACCGAAAACTGATGCACTCAATAACTGAACAAGCAGCTGTATCCCCACCTTTCTTCAACCACACCAACGTCCCTTTACCCAACTGATCCGTCTTGGACTTTCTAAGCCATATCCCCAAGAACCCCCCTCGCAGGCATACTTCACCCACTTTCACACCTACGGACCTATCCACACCCAAAAGTTCAGACACCCAAAATGCCCCAAAAAACCTCCACACCATGCACAGCCTAAACAACGCAAGTTCTTGAGCGTCTATACAACAAACTAGCAGCACATGTAACAGTTCCAACAATAGATCAAATGTAATGGGTTCCCTTGCCACCGTGCCCATTCCCGCTCTAGCTCTACCCTACACTTTCAACATTCTACCCAGAATATCATCTTTTGCTGGGTCACAACCAAAAAGCAATTTACCATAAAAAGACACACTAGCAACTTGCCCCCAGTCGTGGTGGGCGACAAATCTTTTTATAACAAAAACAACACAAAACGTAAAGTTCGAGATTGAAGCATATCATCACTCTGCACTCAAAAATCTCCATCAAAACATTCAAAACTCTGAAATTCCAACCATGCCAGACGATAACTCATCCGAGTGGATTCCGCTAATGACATCTCCACCAGCCCAATGATCATCATGCCCCCACTCCCAAATGTTTGGAGAGACCGCTGTCTTGTGCTGCTCTGCTCCTGGTGCCAAACTGTGAAACCGTTTCCACTGTGAACGAGACAGGGAATCTTCAATAGCATTGTTCACCCCAGGAATGTGCGCAGCTTTAAATATGACATTTAAAGATAAACTCCTGAGCATGAAACACCTCAATAAATGCAACACCCTCAGATCTTTAGCCCTCTGACTGTTCACCAGTTCTACAACCGTCAAGTTGTCCACGTGAAAACTACCATCCTGTTGGCAAGGTTGTCTCCCCAAACAGTGAAGGTCACCAACAGGGGAAATAATTCTAGAAAAGCATTACTCCTGCATTGTGTCATCCAATGTGCCAGCCACTGCTCCGCACACCACTGAGAGTCCCAAAAAAGACCAAAACCAGAGGCCCTGGTTGCAACTGAGAAGATTTGTACCTGTCCTCCTCCAGAAAAATCATGGAAACCCCATTGAATTGTGTTAAGAACGTCTCCCACATGCTGATGTCTTCTCACAGACCCACTGACGCACGAATCCTATGGTGCAGGAGGGAGGCACCTGACGTAGTAATCCCAGGCGCCTGCAAAATGTTCTGCCCTCCTGACTACCCTACAGACAAAGTTGAGGAAACCCAGGAGCTGTTGCGTCATGGGCAAATCGATCTTATGCAAGTGCCGGACCTGTCTCAAAAATTCCAGAATCTCTGCCACCTTTCAAACCGGCAATCATTCTACCAACGCTTCCATGTCCAGTTCAATCCCCAAAAATGTCAGCACACAACTGGGGCCCTCGGTTTTTTGGGGAGCTAAAGGAACCCCCATATCCCGGGATCGTCTTTCAAAACCTGCCAACACCTTCCTCCTGGACTCGGAGCCAGCCTAACCCACAAAAAGGAAATCATCCAAGTAATGTGTCACCTCCCGATGCCCACACACTTTCACAAAAACCCTTTGAAGGAAAGTACTAAAAGCCTCAAAAAGCGTGCAGGAAATGGCACAGCCCCTCAGGAGTACTCTGTCCACATAGATCATCCTATCTAGCTGCATTCGCAGTAATGCAAAATCCTCAGGATGGATAGGTAGGCACCGAAAAGCCGCTTTAATGTCGCATTTTGCTAGTTCAGACCCCCTGCCACACCCTTGAACGAGCCGAATGGTGTCGTCCTCTGAAGCGTACATCACCTTCGTGTCTTCCTGCATGATGAAGTCGTTCACCGACGCACCCTCCGGCCAGGACAAGTGATGGATGAGACAAAACTCTCCCCTAGTCTTTTTGGGAACCACACCCAGAGGTGAAATCATCAAAAAGTTTTCATAGGCCATTCGAAGAATGGACCTGCAATTCTGCCCTCTGCAACTTTTTTTGCCAGTTTATCTGCTACCCCCCTAGGCATTTCCTTGGCAGACCGCAAATTGTCTGCCCATCTCTTCTGTCTCGGCCCTTGATAACCTATCCAGAACCCTTCTTTGACACCCTCTCCAATTTGCACGCTATGTCCCAGTCCAGGTACATGAGCAACCATGGCAGCAAGACCTCCAGCTTGATTGGCGTCCATGCCCTTCGGCGCAGGAGTGCCTTGCATCCCTCTACCCTTGGCTTTTCTCCACTGCTCTGCTGTACTGGTGAGCAAAAAGCACTGCATGACCGGGTGTCGTCCTCCTGCATTTGGAGCACTCATGTGTGAATTTACAAGGATGTCTTGAGCAGAAACCCTTATTAAAGTTCCAACATTCCCCTGAGGTAGATATCTGAGGTCACTGTACGGTACTTGCCTTCCCTTGGACGGGACGGGACTGAAAAGGCTTGTACACCACCGGTAGGCCACTAGTGGTATGTGATGAAGCCATCCACTGCATCCATAATTCTGAGTCTACATCCCCCCAGGGTTTATCAGGATTCACGCTTAAGAGTGCCTGAAACTCCTCATCAAAGCTCAGCGATGCAAAAAACCCAAAATGCATTTGTGTCTTGCGTATAATATCCATGTATTTAAAAAGAGCAATGGCCCTGTCGGGAAATTTCTTGCAATAGACATTGACATATCAAAAAGGCTGAGGTCCAATTGTTCCATAGTGATCCGTACCTTGGACCGTCGAGCTAACTCCCACTCCTCTTCTTTGGAGTCCTCCTTAGCCTGTATGTCTCTATGGAGTAGTTAGAAAACATTTACATACTCATGCCGCCAAATCCTAGCCTTTGTCTTGTCACCCACATGGGAACCTAAAGGTATTGCAAGGCCCATATAAGGAAGCCGCTTCTTGTGCCTCTCTCCGACCTTGTTATCCCCCTCCTTGCCATCTCCCGTCACCATTCCCCCAGTGTCACCTGCAGTAGCGGATCTTGTATTGCCGTCTGCTTACCATCCCCAATCTGTGCCGCACTAGCGCCAGGTGAGTCATGTATTGATTGATCATCCACTCCAATGGACTTGTGTGTTTTAGTCACAGCCGTAACTTGTCCCTCACCCCAAACAGACCACCATTCTCCCTTACCTTGAACACAGGGAACCTTTCCCTTTGATGCTTTCAGAACCTGGCGACTACGCTGCTCCTTGTGTGCCGCCTCTTGTAAAGTCCCACTATCCGCATTCTCCTGTGAGACAGAATTTGAAGAGGGGGTTGCGCCGCTCTTGCGTCCTTTCCCCCTCCCTTGTTCCCCTCTCGCCTCGCTTTCACAAATCTCTCCGTCTTCCCATTCGTCCGACTTATCCTCATAGTCAAGTTCCACCACTACCTCCTTGTCCATCTCACACTCTTCCTCATCACCCTTCGCATCCATCTCATCACTCCACTTGTCCTGAGCTCGTCCCCCATGGCGTTCGCCCCCCTTTGCCCTCCTTCCTCTTGGACTTCCACTCTCTCCCTAAGGCTTTTTCCCTGTCCCTGCATAACTGAGCCCACCTCTAATCCATCTCCACCACAGCCCATTTCTGTTCCCTAATCCTGGCCTCTATGTCCACTGTGGACCAATCCTGTTCCTTCTGCTGCCCTGCTCTCAAACCTGTAAGTGCCTCTCTAATATGTCCTGGGGGTGCCTCAGTGGCTCTTTTTGTCCTACACTGCCCACCATGGCCCCAGCCTCCAGTGTCCCACCCCTAAGCCCTGTCTACCCACCCCTTTGGCCTTCTTCTTTCCAGAGGTCCCGCCCATGCCACCAGCCCTGGCTCCCTCCCTGCCCAAAGAGAGGTCTAAAGAGGAGCTGCCCTGATTACCAGGCCCAGTCACCTCACTCTCCTGGTTCCCCCGCGTGCCATACACCTGCCCAATGTTTGCTGACCCAACATGGCCCAACGCCAGCTCCTCACCGGGGGACCACGCCCCTTCACCCTCCACTTCAGGCTTGTTGTGCCCCAGCAAGAAAGGGACCAGTTTAAAGTCCGGGGGTGGACGCGCTGTGTCCCCTTCCCCCACTGATTTCTTTCTTTTGGCCCATTGCAGCTGCAACGCCACTTGAGGCCGCACGCGTCGGGCACCTCATGCCGACCCATACCTGGTCTAAAACACCAGGCCTGAGTAAATCGGCACATCTGGCTTCACCTGTATGCAGCAGCAGCTTCGTGGCTCTAAGCCATGCAGCTGTAAATATAACACACTCCCCTCTAGGCACTCCGTTTTGCAAGTTCACTCTAAAAAACGAAGCCAGGAAGGATGGAGAGTAGAGCAGATTGTCTGTTGCATTGGTTGTTGGCCTCTTTGCTGGGAGGGAGCAATTGAATGCCACCATGCCCCCGTCATTATTGTACAGAGGGAGCTGCTTGGCACTTCTTGTGTGCCACCTTTAACCCACCAAGGCTCATTTTCTTTAGGAGAAAGGACTATAGGCAAATTGTTTCACTGCCTTCGCTATACGAGTTTTATTCACTCATTCATTTGTGTGCTAATTAATTCAGTGTTTTCTTTGTTTGAGTGAAAAGCCATTTTCCCAGTTAACTTTGTTTATCTATTTATGTATGTACCTACTGATTTGTGATATCTTTAGTGCTGAATGCTGAACAGTGCTGCTTTTGGGTGCCAACAGAGCTACCCCTGGAAAACAAACTGTGCTATTGGGGAATAACGGGACTGCAAGTTGGTGCTGAAAGCAATGTGCTGGGGTTAGAAAGGAGCCAGTCTCCTGCCAGTGGGCCACCAATACCACAGAAAGTTTGGTTGAGATAGAATCAGTCAGTTTTCAAGCTGCACTCCTGCCCTGATTGGCATCAGCCCCCAGTAAAACCGATCCCCATCTGGCTGCCCACGGGAACGACTGGCCAAGTCTTGCAGGCAGATTAACCCCTTTGCTGCCAGGCCTTTCCCCCCCTACTGTGCTAAGCCTTTTTTGGGCTATTTGGGGTAGTTCGCACTAATGCCCTCATAACATTTTGTCCACATAAGCTACCCACACCAAATTTGCATCCTTGTTTTCCAACATCCTGGGGATTCTAGAGGTAACCCGGATTTGTGGGTTCTCTTGAAGGAGAGCAAGAACTTAGTCAAAATACAGCTAAATTTTGTTTTTTAAAAAACAATTAGGAAAAAGTGCTGCAGAAGAAAGCATGTGATTTTTACCCTGAAAATGGCATCAACAAAAGGTTTGCTGTGCTAAAATTACCATCTTCCCAGCTTCCAGGAACAGGCAGTCTTGAATCAGAAAATCACATTTTTCAACACAATTGTGGCATTTTACTGGGACATACCCCATTGTTACTATTTATATGTTTTCAGCCTCCTTCCATTCAGTGACAGTAATGGGTGTGAAATTATTGCTGGATCCCAGGCAGCTAAACATTTCTGAAAAGTAGACAACATTACAAATACAGCAAGGGGTCATTTGTCATCCTTCAAGGTTTTCTTACAGAAAGTAACAGCTAAAATAAAAATATTGAAATTCAGGTGAAAAAAGATCCATTTCTGTCCACGTTTTCTTCTATAACTTTTTCCAGCTATGGCTAATTTTTGAAAGCAATATACCACTATGTCTGCTGGACTCTTCTGGTTGCGGGATATATAGGACTTGTAGGTTCATCAAGAACCGTAGGTACCCAGAGCCAATAAAGGAGCTGCACCTTGCAATGGAGTTTCATGTATACAAGGTATACAGCAATTCATTTGGTGAAATATAAAGAGTGAAAAATAGGCATCAAAGAAACCTTTATATTTCCAAAATGAGCACAAGATAAGGTGTTGAGAAGCAGTGGTTATT
Organism: Pleurodeles waltl; assembly: GCF_031143425.1. Lineage (NCBI taxonomy): Eukaryota > Metazoa > Chordata > Amphibia > Caudata > Salamandridae > Pleurodeles > Pleurodeles waltl. The sequence continues at coordinate 19,376,139 of NC_090443.1, read as the reverse complement.
TGCACATCTCTGAATTCCAGGGTCCCCATACTAGAATGTGGATTACAGGGCATTTCTCAAATAGACATCTTTTTTACACACTGTCTTACATTTAGAAGGAACACTTTAGAGGAAGACAAGGGGCAATAACACTTGTTCTTCTATTCTGTATTCCCCCAAGTCTCTCAGTAAAAATGGTACCTCACTTGTGAGGGTAGGCCTAATGCCCGCAACAGGAAACATAACATGGAAACATCACATTGTTACATTGAAATCTGACGTGTTTTTAGCAAAGTGACTAGCTGTGGATTTTGGCCTCTAGCTCAGCCGGCAACTAGGCAAACCTAGCAAACCTATATACTTTCTAAAACTAGACACCAAGGGGGATTCAGATTGGGTGACTTGTGGGTCTCCCGCCAGGTTCTGTTACCCAGAATCCTTTGTAATCCTCATATTTCAGCAAAAAACACCTTTTCCTCAAATTTCGGTGATAGAAAGTTCTGGAATCTGAGAGGAGCCAAAAACTTCCTCCCACTCAGCATTTCCCCAAGTCTCCCGATAAAAATGGTACCTCACTTGTGTTGGTAGGCCTAGTGCCCGTGGTAGGAAATGCCCCAAGATGCAACATGGACACATCAAATGTTTACATTGACAACTGACTTGTTTTTTGGAAAGTGCCTAGCTGTGGATTTTGGTCTCTAGCTCAGCTGGTACCTAGGAAAACCTACCAAACCTGTGCATTTTTGAACAACTAGACACCTAGGAGAACCCAGGATGGGGTGACTTGTGGCGCTTTCACCAAGTTCTGTTACCCAGAATCCTTTGCAAACCTCAAAATTTGGCAAAAAAAACCACATTTTCCTCTCATTTGGGTGATAGAACGTTTTGGAATCTGAGAGGAGCAACAAATTTCCTTCCACCCAGCATTCCCCCAAGTCTCCCAATAAAAATGGTACCTCACTTGTGTGGGTAGGCATAGTGCTCGGGACAGGAAATGCCCCAAAACACAACATGGACACATCACATTTTCCAAAAGAAAACTGATCTGTTTTTTGCACAGTGCCTAGCTGTGGATTTTGGCTTCTAGCTCACCCGGCACCTAGGAAAACCTAGCACACCTGGACATTTCTGAAAAGTAGACACCTAGGGGAACTCAGGATGGGGTAACTTATTGTGCTCTCACCAGGTTCTGTTACACAGAATTTTCAGCAAACCTCAAAACTTGGCAAAACAAAACTTTTTCCTCATATTTCAGTGCTGCACAGTTTTGGAATCTGAGGGGAGCCACAAACGTCCTTCTACCCAGCGTTCCCCCAGACCTCCCAATAAAAATGGCACCTCACTTGTGTGGGTAGGCCTAGTGCTTATGACAGGAAATGCCCCAAAACACTACGTGGACACATAAAAATTATCAAATGCAAAACTACCTGTTTTTGCGGGGGCACCTGCGTTTTTGGTCCTGGGCTCAGCAGCCATCAGGGAAATCTACCAAACCCAGACATTTCTGGAAACTAGACACCTGAGGGAGTCCTGGGAGGTGTGACATGCATGGATGCCCTAGTGTTTTCATACCCAAAATCCTCAGCAAACCTCAAATTTAGGTAAACAATCACATTTTCCCCACATTTCTGTGTGGGATCACTGCACCGGCACAAATATCCTACCACCCAACGTTCCCCTCAGTCTCCCGATAAAAATTATACCTCACTTGTGTAGGTGGGCCAAGTGCCTGTGACAGGGAAGAACCAAAAACATGTCGAAATTGAGGGGGAACCAAAGCGGGTCCAAAAGGGCAGTTTGAAAAAAGAAAAGTTTTAGGCTGACAAGTGGGGCAGATTTTGTATCGGTACAGATGTGACAATGCTGGGTGGTAGGAATTTTGTGGATTTCTGTAGATTCCAGAAGGGTCCATTACTAAAACGTAGGAAAAATGTGTGATTTCAAGCAAAGTTGGAGGTTTGCAGGGCATCGTGGGTAAGAAAATGGTGCGGGTGCATGTGAAGCGCACCACCCTGCACTCGCTCAGATGTTTCTTTTTCAGCTGTGTCTAGGTCTTGTAGATTTTTCTACATGGCAGCTTTCCCAAAGTCCAAAAAGTGAAGTCCTCACCATTTCAAATGAGACGATTTTGAGAGTTAGCTGAGCTCTCATGGCCCAAATGTGAAACCAAAACCCAAAATAATCAAATGTCCTCTTGCTTGCCATGGGATAAGATGCTTTAGTATGCGGGGTGAGAGCTGAAAGACTGTCACCACCTTCAGTTGGGGTGCGGGCATAACCATGCCCATACTGGTTGGTAGCCACCACCCCACTTTTTTTTTTTAAATTCCCTGGCATCTAGTAGGCTTTCTGCCCCTCCGGGTAGTGGATCGGGGGTAATTTCCCGATCTGCCCACCGGTGGGCAGAATAACTTTGGCCCCATTTATTTGGGATGTGGGTTTGGCCATACCCCCACCCTCTTTTAAAAAAAAAAAAATCTACCCTGGTGTCTTGTAGGCTTTCTGCCACCCTTGGGGGCAGACCAGCCTTACAAAAATAGGCCGATCTGCCCCCAAGGGGGAAGAAATGGCCAACAGTAATGTTCCCCCCAATGGGGAGCAACCCTTGCCCAAGGGGCTGCCCCCTCAAACAAAACACACACCAATCCCTGGTGCCTAAGTGGTTTCTGCACCCCCTGGGGGCAGATCAACCTAATAGAAATAGGCCGATCTTCCCCCAAGGGGGACAGAAATGGACTATAATAAATGTGCCTCCTAGGGGAGTCACCCTTGCGTAAAGGGTCGCTCCCCTTGCGTGAAATTGGCGCAAAAAAAATCCCTGGTGTCTAGTGGTTTCTGCCCCCCCCCCCGGGGCAGATGGGCCTAAGAACAATAGGCTGATCTGCCCACAAGGGGGGAAGAAATGGGCTAAAATAAATTTGACCCCCAGGGGAGTGACCCTTGCCTAAGGGGTCAGTCCCCTTTCGTGAAATTGCAGTGAAAAATAATCCCTGGTGTCTGGTGGTTTCTGCCCTCTTTAGGGGCAGATTGGCCTAATAAAAATAGGCCGATCAGCCCCCGGGGGGCAGAAATGGCCTAAAACCAATTTTTGTCTAAGAGGACGCCCCCATCTGTGATGCAAAAAATAAATCCCTGGTGTCTAGTGTTTTTTGCCCCCCTTGGAGGCAGATTGGCCTAATAAAAATAGGCTGATCTGCCCCCCACAGGGGCAGAAATGCCCTAAAAATAATTTGCCCCCAGGGGAACGACCCTTGCCTAGTCGGTTGTTCTCCCCTGTAAAAATCACATAAAAAAATGATCCCTGGTGTCTAGTGGCTTCTGACCCCCCCCCCCCGGGGGCAGATCGGCCTAATTAAGATGGGCTGATCTGCCACCAGAGGTGGGGAGAAAGAAAGGCCTAATAAACAATTGCCCCCCTGCAGAGCAACCTTTGTCCAAGGGGTCGCTCCCCTTCATTAATTATTATAAAAAAATACTCCCTGGTATCTAGTGGGCATTTCTGCAGCCTGATAGCTTTACCTTTACTTTCATGTCTCTCTGCCTGCTCCCATCCCCCAGTCGGAAGAGAAATGCAAGCATTTCTCTTCTGATTTCGCTGGAAGCTGAGCTTCCAGTGCAATGGGGGTGACCTCTGATGAGTTGAGGGGGTCAGGGATGGAAGGGGAAGAGATTCCCTTTCCATGCCTGCCCAGTGGAAGTGGGTGGTAGTCCCTTGGGGACGCTAGTACTTCTCCCGAGTACCAGAACCAGGACGTAATGGTTACGTCTGGGGCACCCCAGCACTGCGCCACCGGACGTAACCATTATGTCCATGGCGTTCAAGGGGTTTACTGAAGAAACAACAGAAGTGAAACAAGTCAGGACAGAACGAAAATTAAAACAAGAATAAAATCATTAGTCATTCACAAGCTCTTTATCAATTTATTTTTCAACTGAAGAAAATGCACTGTTGGATGGTAGGAATGCACAGGTGTCCGGCAACGTAATGGATGTCTGGACATGCTTTTCCTTCTCTTGAGGGGTACTCCTGCATCTTAGGCCCCCGCCATATGAGTGCTTTCTAGTATGTTCATGTGTTTGATTTTGCAAGCATATATATACACACATAACTGCACATGCCAGCACCTGGTCTGGCAGTTTTAGCAGGTCAGCTCCTATGGGAGCATAGCCTACTCTGAATAGCATATGACTGGGCTCTGCTCAGAGTGGCATTGTCAGCTGGAAAAATGATGGATGACTAATTAGCAGTAACTGTGATTAATTTAAGCATTCCACCCATCACCTTTTTGTTTGAGACACAGAGGTCAGTCTATTGCTCACCATGCATTAGGAGTTAAGCTGTACCTGATTGCTGAAGCCAAAGTAGGCCAAAACCAGTATGGGTTAACTTGTGTTTCCTCTGTGTAAAAGGCTGGCTGTCAACCTAGCGTGCAAAGCTAGGCACACTGTGCACGGAGTCCAGGCAACCACACATTGCTTTACAGAGGGAAAAACTAGACCATCTCATGCTATCATTTTTATGGAAGCTTGGCTGAGCAGTTAGAGAAGTGCAAAGCATTTGTTATACTCACAGTTTCAATAAATGAGACCACACATTCAAAAGAATAACTTGAGACCAATTAAAAAAAAGACTTCAGATTTCTAGAAAATATTTAAGATCAATATCATCAAAATAAGGTAAGTACTTTTTAATTTATGAATTTTTGAAGTTGAATAAAAATCGTCTTTTTGTGCTAATTATGCACCTTGGGAATCAATGGAGAAAATACTTTGAAAATGCACATAAAATCAGGCAGTGCGTTTACCAATGTCTTCTTTTGCAGGTATGTTGATGTTGTCGGTGCGCCCAATGGACCAGCTGGAGAAGTTCAGGCAACTCATAGTTTTGGCAGGAGCAGCTGCAGAAAGTCGCTGGAGCTGGTGCAAGGCCATTGTGGGTGACCACTTGGAAAAGCAATGCACGGGTGGACTTAAAGGTAAGTCTGGTGGGTCCCCTTGGACTGTCAAGGTTGCAAGGAGTGAGGGACCCTTACGGCACAGCTGGATCTTTGGTGCGAGGTGCAGAGTGAATCAGTGAGCCAGGAGCGGTGCGCAAAGGTGCCCTTGGAAGCAAGAGGTAGGTCACTTTGAGGGTCGCTTGCAGGTCAGGAGGGGCACACTGGTGTGAGGTCCTGGTGGTTCCTGAAATCCCTCAACTGGGGCTTCTTCCTGGTCATTTTACAGTTCAGAATGGACTTCCCTTCTTGGTGTCCGACGTTAGGTGACTAGTACCTAGGGCTATAGCACCGTTTGGCCACTGGAGGGTACACTGCCACCAAACATGGCACACTTGCATTGTTTGTCCTCAGGGTCCATCAGGTAGAGTTTAGTCTGGCTGCAGCATCCAGTTCCTGGGTGAGCAGCCGGGCAGTGAAGTGGCCTTCACTAGGTCTTTGGACTTCGGTTGCAGGAGAGTGATGCCTTCACTCTGGAGGGAGATCTTTGGTGATTTTTGAAGTGTGGAGGTCCTTTGGGGGTTTGTAGAGTCTGTCCAACTTCCAAGCTACCCTTCAATGGCAGTTGTTGAGTCCTAGGTACAGCAGGCGAGATCTGGAGCCCTTTCTGGGTCCAGCAGGACTTCAGTTCTCAAGCCTTGGATCTTTCTTGCAACTGGTCTTATTTTGTCCTTGGAATCTGATTTCTTGGTCTAGGGAAGCCACTAAATCCATCAGGAAACACTACCACAGCACCCACCCAGCGAACCCACACCTCTGTCCACAGGACACATCAATCAGCAGTGTGTCGACCTCTATAGGAACCCCAGATCCCACCTCATACCCAAGACAATCAGTTACCTGGGGTCATAGGCAGTAGGCACTCGGTTCAGGGGAAGGAGGTACAGGACAACAGGGAAACTGGGAGAAGTGCTGTGCGCCAGCGGGAGGACAGGCCCAGGGAACCGACTCTCCAGAAGGCACTCACCGAGATCCGGGGGCCTACCAACATTCCCAGGACACGATGGGCCAGATCCTGGACAACGTACAGGAGAACAGGCAACTACAGGAGGGACAGTACCAGGGGATCAAGGAGGACTTGCAGGCCATCAACACCACCCTGGTCTCCATAGCAGGGGTGCTGGCAGACATGGCCAACATTATGAGGGAGGCAGTCTCACAACAGTGGGCCCCTGCCACTAGCCAGACATCTGTACTGCCTTCCACCTCTGCTAGTGGACAGGAGGCCCCACCACAGGACTCACAGGCCACCAGTACCCCTCCCCCTTCAGAAGGAGAACCACCCCGCAAACGTTCCCTGCGATCCAGGCAGAAGCCAGAGACACTTGCCAAGACCTCCTACCCAAAAAATGAGACTCTCCCGATTGCCACCCTTGTGTCCCACTCAGTCACCCTGTCCACCTTGAATTCCCATTCCTCCCCTTCCTATGTCCCCATGGACAATGCACCTGTGCTACAAATAAACTGTAACAATACCCTGGACTTTCCTCCATCACCACCCCATCCCCTTGCACTTGCCCCTCTTCTTCTTAGCACTTAAATAAACACCCTAGGAAAAAAATCAATTATGGAGTATGTTAAATTTTTAAAGTATGGATTTTTCATTGTAATTCAACTGTACAGTAATTGTGCACATAGGAAAGACCTGTATTTGGCTGCAGTGATCACACCAGGAATGATAGTGGGGGACCAACATCTGTAAAATTAATTGCCAAAGGCTACAGTAAGTGGATATAGAAGTGGGAAATAACAGCATGCCAGTGCCAAAGATACACAAATTATTGACAATGAAATGTGAAGTAACACTGTCTTACCTGTGTGTCATTGGCAGTATTGTCGTATCACTGCTGTTCTATTGTCCTCATCCTCGTCCTCTGGCTCCTCATCATCACTGTCCACAGGGTCCACTGCTGCCACACGACCATCTCCAGCCTCCTCCTCCTGCAGAAAAGGTACATGGTGTCTCAAGGCAAAGTAGTGCAACATACAGCACGCCACGATTATCTGGTAGATCTTCTTGGGTGAATAGCACAGGAATCCACCTGTTAGATGAAGGCACCGGAACCTGGCCTTCAGGAGGCCAAAGGTTCTTTTCGATTATCCTTCTTGTTCTCCCATGTACCTCATTGTAACGTTCTTCTGCCCTTGTCCTGGCATTCCTCACAGGGGTATTCCACTACACCTATTACGACCCACAGCTCGGAATCCGCAAAAAGGACACCCACACAAGTCCGCCACACCAAAGGTCAGTGATAAACTGGAGATAACAAAACCTCCACCGTCACGCCAACAGGAATACGCCCACACTATCACGAACCACAAATCCACTCAGCGGTCTTTCAACCGCGCTATTCCATTGGCGGTACACAGCGCCACACTAAAAATACACACACTCTTACAAAACACAACAACATTGGACAATTCCAAATACACACCCCTGATACACATACACACACCACTCCCACACACCCAATACAATATAAAACACACACCCACATCACCCAAAAACCCTTACAACCAGAATTGCGACAGAAGGCCAGAGAGAGACACCACCATCAAGAAACTTGCATCCACAGGCAATCAACACCATCACTCACACAACATCCATGCACCTCACACAACACACACAGACACATCCCCTCACACATCACAACACACACCACCTCACACATCACCCACACCACCCTATGGCACCGCAAAGATACCCCAGGTTTTCTGAGGAGGAGCTCAGGGTCATGGTGGAGGAAATCATCCGGGTAGAGCCACAGCTATTCGGATCACAGGTGCAGCACACCTTCATTGCTAGGAAGATGGAGCTATGGTGCAGAATCGTGGACAGGGTCAACACAGTGGGACAGCATCCAAGAACACGGGATGACATCAGGAAGAGGTGGAAAAACCTATGGGGGAAGGTGCGTTCCGTGGTCTCAAGACACCAACTTGCAGTTCAGAGGACTGGCGGCAGACCCCCACCTCCTCCCCCACAACTAACAACATGGGAGGAGCAGGTCTTGGCTATACTGCATCCTGAGGGCCTCGCAGGAGTAGCTGGAGGAATGGACTCTGGTAAGTCAATTCTTAAATACCATATCCCCTACCCTACCTGCATGCTATCACATACCCCCACCCTCACCCCCATCACTCCAAAACCTCACATATGTCCCACTATCACAAACCACCCATCCCAACACCAAGCCCTGTGTGTAACAACAAAGCATGGACACCCATCACCAAAGCATGTCCACTACAGATACCCACACAGACCCCAAAACAAGTATCACACAAGGTCCTACACAAGAATGTAAGACTGGGGTACAGGGTCACCCACCCATTGCACACAATGGCACACACAGATGCAATAATCATGCCTTTACTCCCTTGCAGGACCCCTACCCAACGTCACCGGACAGGAGGATCCAGACATGTCCACCTCTCCCACAGAAGAGGCCCACAGTGATGACAGCAGCTCTGTCCAACTGGATCTAGATAACCAGCCCAGCCCATCTGGGACCTCAGGACAGTCGGTTCCTCTCACACTGGCACAAGCCACCACAGATCCTCCCCCCTCAGGAAACACCAGCAAAGCACCCACCCAGCGGGCCCATACCTCTGCCCCCAGGACACGTCAGGCAGCAGTGTGTCCAGCACTACAGGGAACCCAGGCAAACCCACCACCCCAAGAACAGCAGGGACCTGGGGGCAGTGGCACACGGTTCAGCGGACAGAGGCACAGGAAAACAGGGGAACTGGGAGGGCTGCTGTGAGACAGGGGGAGGACAGGCCCAGGGAACCCACTCTCCATGAGGCCCTCTCCAACATCATGGGAGCTTACCATCATTCCCAGGAGATTATGGCAACGGTACTAGCCAAGTTTCAGGAGACCCAGCGGCTGCAGGAGGAACAGTATTTGGGGATCAGGGAGGAACTCAAGTCCATCAACACCACCCTGGTCACCGTGTTGTAGGGGTGCTGAAGGACCTTGTGAACACCAGGAGGGACACTGTGGCACAACAAGGGGCCCCTGACACTAGCCTGGACGATGAACTGCCCACCACCTCCGCCGGCGCTAGTGGACAGGAGGCACCGCCACAGGACCACAACACCACCACCCCACCACCTCACCCCCTGCAGATGGAGAACCACCCCACAAACGGTCCCTGAGATCCAGGAACAAGACAGAGAGCAATGCCAAGACCCCCGCCAAGAAATGAGACCACCATGAATGTCATCGTTCTGTCCCACTTTGTCACCCTCTCCATCCTTAAACTGCCCTAGCTCCACTTCCTACGCCCCTTTGGACAATACACCTGTGAGACTAATAACTGGACTCTGCCATGGACATTCCTCCACCATCACCCCTGCCCAGTTTACAACCGCCTCCACTATTTTGCAATTAAATAAACACCCTTGAATCAGAAAACAATCTGGAGTTAGTCTGTGCTTTCACTAATGTGTATTTGCAATAACTCAGGAAAATAGCAATGTCCTTTGTATTGTCAACATACCTATGTCACACAGCTCTAGTCCATGAGGTAACATAGCAGAGGTTACACAGTGGAACCCACATCTATGAAATGGAAAGGCAAAGTGACAGGTCAGGGTCCATACACTGGGTGAAAGTGACAGACATATGATAGGTCTAACAGTTTTATCAGATGTAGAAGGCAGTGATGTCTTCTTACCTGTGTCTCACTGGAAGTATTGCTGGATCACGTTGTTTCTGTTGTCGATATCCTCTTCTTCTGCCTCCTCTTCTTCACTGTCCACAGGCTCCACAGCTGCCACAAGACCTCCTTCTGGACCATCCTCCTGCAGAAAAAGCACCTGTTGTCGCAAAGGCAAGTTGTGCAGCATACAGCAGGCCACGATGATCTGGCACACCTTCTTTGGTGAGTAGTACAGAGAACCAACCGTCATATGGAGGAACCGGAACCTGGCCTTCAGGAGGCCAAAGGTCCTTTCTATCACTCTCCTAGTTCGCCCATGTGACTCGTTGTAGCGTTCCTCTGCCCTTGTCCTGGGATTTCTCACTGGGGTCAGTAGCCATGACAGGTTGGGGTAATCAGAGTCACCTGCAAATGTCGAGGGACAACTGTTAGACACACACCAACCCTTTAGGGACGACCCCAGACCCAGACAACTATTCACAGGGTATAGGGTCCATGTCCTCATCTATTAGCCACACATGGTGCCTCTGGAGTTGCTCCATCACATAAGGGATGCTGCTGTTCCTCAGAATGTAAGCGTCATGCACTGATCCAGGAAACTTGGCGTTCACATGGGAGATGTACTGGTCGGCCAAACACACCATCTGCACATTCATTGAATGATAGCTCTTCTGGTTTCTGTACACCTGTTCACTCCTGCGGGGGGGACCAAGGCCACATGTGTCCCATCAATGGCACCTATGATGTTGGGGATATGTCCCAGGGCATAGAAGTCACCTTTCACTGTAGGCAAATCCTCCACCTGAGGGAACATGATGTAGCTGTGCATGTGTTTCAGCAGGGCAGACAACTCTCTGGGTAACACATTTGAGAACATAGGCTGGGACATCCCTGATGCTATGGCCACTGTTGTTTGAAAAGACCCACTTGCCAGGAAATGGAGTACTGACAGGACCTGCACTAGAGGGGGGATTCCTGTGGGATGGCGGATAGCTGACATCAGGTCTGGCTCCAACTGGGCACACAGTTAATGGATTGTGGCACGATCAAGTCTGTAGGTGACTATTACATGTCTCTCTTCCATTGTCGACAGGTCCACCAGCGGTCTGTACACCGGAGGATGCCGCCATCTCCTCACCTGCCCCAGCGGACATGCCCTATGGAGGAGAACAGCGAGCACAGAGTCAGCCAACACTGAGGTAGTAAAAAAATAATTTAATTGCACACATTTGTCAATACGCTATGTGCCTGTCTTTGTGTGTATGCAAGGCCTAGATATGTGTGACGCATTTAAAAGTAATGTCATGTGGCCCCCTGAAATGGCGGCTGCCTGACCTGTAATGTGGGGCAAGGGGATATGAGGTAACTGCTTTGGCGTTGTACACCGTTGCGGTAGGCGGTCGAAGACCACAGCTGAATCCTGCATGGTTAATATTGGACCCTATGGGTCCCAGGAGCTGATGACGATGTACGCCGGCGGTGACGGTATGCACCGCTGCGGACGTGACCGCCATTTTCTGTCTGTTCACTCACTTGATACCTGATCTTTGACAGAAGAGGAACTACACTGCAAGTGCTGCTGTGACCTCAGTCTGGAAGCGACGACGGCTCATGTGTCTGGGGAAAGGGCCCCTGCCTTCACATCAGAGGAGTTGGATAAACTAGTGGATGGGGTCCTCCCCAGTACACGCTACTCTACGGTCCTCCAGACAAACAGGTGAGTACACTGTGAGCATGCTGTATGGGCAATGCCTGTTTGGAGTGGTGTGGATGGAAGATACGGGGGGGACGAGGCCTGCATGATTGGACGGTGTGTGTACGTGCGTCAGGGCAAGGGTTGGTATGAGGGACAATGACTGTGACGATCCCGACAGTTAAAGTTGTTCCTTTTCCCCTGTACTATTCCTGTAGGTCAGCGCCCACCAGAAGAAGGATATTTGGCGTTCAATCGCCAAGGACGTCCGGACCCTGGGGGTCCACCATAGACGGAGCACCCACTGCCGTAAAAGATGGGAGGACATTCGCCGCTGGAGCAAGAAGACGGCGGAGGCCCACCTGGGGATGGCCTCCCAACGTGGGAGGGGTGCCCGTTGCACCATTAACCCCCTGATGTTCCTGGATCCTGGTGGTGGCATATCTGGAGTTGGATGGGCGCTTGAGGGCATCACAGCAGCCACAAGAGGGTGAGTACTGTCACATCCATCTGACTCTGCATGCATTGGAGTTGTCTGGGTGGGGGAGGTGGGCAGTGGGTTCCCCTAGGCTAGGGCGAGCTTTGTAGGCAAGGACCTTTTGTGAGACAGGCTAAGTGGCACCCCAACTCCCCACCTAGTCAGGCTCCTGTGACCTCCATGTGTGCAGCAATTGGGCATAGGCCTTCTACCCAATGACCCTGTGATGAATTAGGGATCTCTAAGTGCATGGCGTAGTGCAGAGGGCTGCTGTGTCTGTAGTGTCCGCCAACGGTAGCGGTATTGCATGTACTGGACATGTCTTTCTTCTCCCCCGCCTTTTTGTGGTCTCCTTGTGTGCATTAGCATCATCAGGCTGAGGAGCAATGTCACCGGAGCAGGAGAGAGCTGCATCCCACATGGCCCTGGAGGGTGAGACAATGGGGTCAGAAGTCACCAGTGGGACAGAGGGCGAGGGAAGCTCCACGGCGGGGACAAGAGCAGAGACTAGCGACACCGACTCCTCCTCTGATGGGAGCTCCCTTGCGGTGGCTGGCCCCTCTGTGCCCACTGCATCTACAGGTACAGCCGCCACCCCCCCTACCAGCATCACCCTCCCAGCAGCCCCTCAGCGGGTGTCCCGTGGCCGCTCACCCAGGAGGGTGGGCATCTCCTTCGCCCCAGGCACCCCAGGCCCTGCCCCAGTCAGCCCTGATGCCCTCAGTGAGGAGGCCCTTGATCTCCTGAGATCCCTCACTGTTGGGCAGTCTAACATTCTGAATGCCATCCAGGGTGTCGAGAGGCAGTTGCAAGAGACAAATGTATACCTGGAGGGCATTCATTTTGGTCAGGCAGCCCAACAGAGAGCATTTCAGGCTCTGGCCTCAGCACTGATGGCAGCCATTGTACCTGTGTCCAGCCTCCCCCTCCAACTTCCTCCACCCAGACACAATCCCCTGTACCTCAGCCTATCCCAAGCACACCATCAGAACAGCATGCACACACCTCAACACACAAGGGTGGCTCTGGCAAACATAATTACCACACATCCCACAGGCACTCACACAAGCATCCTACCCATGCAGACATACCAACATCCACTGCCTCCACTGTGTCCCCCTCCTCCACGTCTCCTTCCTCTCTCCCTGTCACATCTCCACTCACACCTGCATGCACTACATCTTCAGCCACTACCTCCATCACCAGCACACCCATAACCACACACCACTCACGTGCACTCACCAACCCCACTACCATTCACACATCCCCTGTGTCCTCTCCCAGTGTGTCTGTGAGCCCTCCTCCCAAAGTACACAAACGCAGGCACACACCCACCCAACAGCCATCCACCTCACAACAGCCTCCAGCCCATGCACCTTCACCCAAAGTCAGCAAATTAACACCTCCTACAACCACTACCTCCTCCTCCACTCCCAAACCCCCTCCATCTACCTGTCCCAGCCAGTGTGTCTAAAAAACTTTTCCTATCAAACCTTGACCTCTTCCCTTCACCTCCCCCACCCCATCCATCCCCTAGGGCCCGCCCTTCCAGGTCCCAACCCAGCACCTCAGCCACCACATCACCGGGCACAGTGGTGCCAGCAATAGCCGGATTTTGGAGTGCGCCAAGCAACAGGTCTGCCAGTGTCCCAAGGAGCGAGGCCAAGGACATTCCCCCACCTCCTAAACAGAAAAAGTTGCCCACATCCCAGAGAGAGAAGGCCAAAACACTTGCCACCAAGGGCTCAGGCAAGACAATTGTTTGAAGTGGCAATGCAGCTGTGCCACCATCCAAGGTGGGGAAGGGCCTAAAAATGAAAGACAAGTCAACGTCGCCGCCAAACTGCATGGCGGACAAGACCGCCTCCGGCACCGCCCCATGCACTGCTGCCACGGACACCCCAGATACTGAGCCCTTCACTAGCACCGCAGACACTGTGCCCTTCACCAGCACTGCAGTCAGTGAGCCCGCCACCAGCACCACCGTTACTGACACCGCCGCCAGCACCGCAGTCAGTGAGCCTCCCACCAGCACCGCCGCTATTGACACCACCGCCAGCATGGCAGTCAGTGAGCCAGCCACCAGCAACGCAGTCAGTGCGGCCGCCACCAGCACCACCGCAACAATGACCGCCAACAGCACCGCCGCAACAATGACCGCTGCAAGCACTGCCGCTACTGACCCCGCTGCCAGCACCGCCAGCGGCCCCACGACATCCTGAGCCAGTGGCACCACCGCAGACATGGCTGCCATCCCCAGTGGTCATTCGTACGAGGCTGGTGGTCAGTTCCAGGGGCCTGGGCAGCTTGCATTTTGCACCACCGTCAGTGGAGTGTCACATCCACTACCTCTGTCCTTGGCAGGATGAAGCACTCTGGGCACAAAGCCCCCTCCAGAACCAGTGGAGAAAGACATCCACTACCTCTGTCCTTGGCAGGATGAAGCATTCTGGGCACAAAGCCCCCTCCAGAACCAGTGGAGTATCACATCCACTACTTCTGTCCTTGGCAGGATGAAGCACTCTCGGCACAAAGCCCCCTCCAGAACCAGTGGAGAAAGACATCCACTACCTCTGTCCTTGGCAGGATGAAGCACTCTGGGCACAAAGCTCCCTCCAGAACCAGTGGAGAAAGAAATCCACTACCTCTGTCCTTGGCAGGATGAAGCACTCTCGGCACAAAACTCCCTCCAGAACCAGTGGAGTATCCCATCCCCTACCTCTGTCCTTGGCAGGATGAAGCACTCTGGGCACAAAGCCCCCTCCAGTACCAGTGGAGACTGTTTTCAACTTGAGAGACTGTGGCTTTGCACTCCCCAGGATAAAGCAGTGGGCAACTCACCCACTGGAGAGACTTGAGAGACTGTGGCTTTGTACTCCCCAGGATAAAGCAGTGGGCAACCCACCCACTGGAGAGACTTGAGAGACTGTGGGTTTGCACTCCCCAGGATACATCATCGGGCATGGAGCCACCTCGTGGAGCTGGCATCGTGCACTCCAGCCGAGGTGCCCCCCCTTCCCTTCCCCCTGAGGTGCCTGTTTTATTTCGATCTGATGCCCCTGCAGTGTTCTCTCCGTTTCTCCTGGGCTTGAATTCTTGGTGTACATAATTGTTTATAGTGTGTATACATTTTTGACTAATGGATTAATCTTGATTACAATGGTTAGAATAATTTCCTTTTGTCCTTGCGTTCTTCCAGGTGGGGTTGGGGTGTGTAAATGTAATATTGCAGCATGTATTTGTGTGTATGTTATTGTGGGTGGGGGTGTTGCGCGTTGCGTGTGTGTGTCACTCTCTTTTCCCTCCCCCCTCCCCTGCCACTGTCGTTCGTGCTCCTGGTAGAGGAGCAGGAAGACAATCGCAGGGAGGATTTGGAGTTCAGGCTCCGTGGTGTCCTGGTTCCTTGTGGGTTGTGTAGAGGTGAGTGTGTCCCCTTCCAAGTCCTGTTTCCGCCGTGTTTTTGTTTGCGTTGAATCCACCTCGGAAAAGGTGGCGGATTGGCCTTTCATAATAGTGTGGGCTGTACATTGTCTTCTGCCTGTCTGTTGGCGGTGACCGCCATGCTGTTTGTTTGTACCGCCGTGGCGGTCGGGGTCTTAAAGTGGCTATCTATGTTAGCTATTTCCGCCATGGTCATAATTCCATTTTTTTTACCGCCGGCCTGATGGCGGTTTTACCGCCGCTTTACCACCGACCGCCAGGGTTGTAATGAGGGCCTCTGTCTTTTTTTTACTCCTAATGAATGTCCTCTTTTTGACGGTGCATACCAGTACTTTAATTGGGACTAAAAACGTCCATACTATATTCTGCTGGCAGTACTTTTTCAAACATAGCTTTATTATCATTTTCATACAGATAAGCAATCCAAGCATTTCAATTATGACAATTTTGTCGATATTGATACGTATATATATATAGGCATATTGAGCAGCAAACAGATCATGCTTAGTTACTGTGAATCCAGTATTGCACAGTCCAACACCATATGAAGCATTTTTGCCCATTCTTCTCCATATTGGGGACATGCGGCATGGGCTTCCGTATAAAATGTGTTAATCCTAGCCAGTGAAAGATATGTCCTCTGGACAAACTAGAAGTTGATCAATTTAAATCTAGCATTCCTAAAGACGTTTGGAACCTGATTCAGTATTTTCAACAAGTCTGCGTTGTTAATTGGTGTTCCAATGTCTGTTGCCAATTTCTCCTGGAATGTAGTCAGAGGGGTGTTGATATCCAGTCCACAAATCCGTTCCCTAGTCTCATTTTACCATCACTTTATAGAGGTACACAATACTGGGCTATTAAATGCCTTTTCAATATCCAATGCCATCATCACCAGCAGAATAGTAAGTAGATGTCGTACGAGGTCACTGTACTATAGCCAGGGATAAAGTGTGTCTGTTCTTAGTGTATTGGACATTGTAAATATGGGAATAGTCATCTAGGTACTCAGCTAAGTATGTTATAGTTGACATTCAGCATTGACAATGGCCTGGTGGCTTTCATGTCATGCTAGGGATTCGCTGGTTTAGGTAATGGTATCACCAACGCCTCACCTGTCGATGAAGGTAATAACTAACCACTAGCCGCTTTATAAACCTCTAGTAGTTAGGGTGCTAATTAATTGATATAGACAGCATAAACCTGCATAGGGAGCCCATCTGATCCTAGCACCCACAGTTAACCACCATCTTAACTTTCTCTCTCATTATGTCTTTACCAAGTGTCTCCACCTTGTTTAATGTAATGCCAGGGAGAGGTGAAGTACTTAGGAGATACTCTCTATCCCGTAGCCTATTGTTGCGATTTCCAGTGTACAGTGTTGTGTAGTACTGACAAAACAGGTCGTTTATATCCTCCTCTTTAAATATACCCTGCCTCATTTTCATGTTTCAGTATTGGAGATCCGGTCTTTGTAGGGTTGGCCAACCAGGCCAGAAGACTCCCCGATTTGTCTCATTTACCATGGGTTATTATCATGTATTCCCCATAGTCAAAGCAGCAAAACTGTTATATGTGTTCTGTGAGGTTCCCCTTCCTCTACTGTGTCTGATATGCATTGACCCTGATCACAGTTTTAACAGCATCCCATTCTAGCAATACTGTTGAGGCAGTGTTAGCGCGTCTGACCTTATTTGGCTTCTCTTCATTAATTTATAAGGGGACGCGTTAGAAGTTCGATAGACCTTTTGACTGTGCTTAGAGTAGTCCCACCATAAGACTCAAATATCAATACCAGTCAATAACCATAACAGTAAGTAGAATTAATAATCATTGGAGTCAGTAATTTCCATGCACCAAGATCCCTTTAGTCATGAATAACCACAACTTCATGTAAAAGTTAGAATGTTTGTTCCCCTATATTAACAATGCTAATATGAAGTAACATTGGGCCAGATGTAGGAAGGTTCCCTTTTGCGAGTTGCAAATTGCAAGTCCCAGCGACTCGCAATTTGCAACTCACAAAAGGGAATGCAGAAAGGTGTCTCAGACACCTTCTGCGACTCGCTATGGGGTTGCAAAGACCCACCTCATAAATATTAATGAGGTGGGTCGCAGTTTGCGACCCCATAGCGAGTCTAGGCACTCACGGGGATGGTGGCCTGCTGGAGACAGCAGACCACCATGTCCGTGACTGCTTTTCAATAAAGCAGTTTTTTTTTTCTCTTTGCAGCCCGTTTACCTTAAAGGAAAACGAGCTGCAAATAGAAAAAATACCGAAACCTTTTAGTTTTGTTTTTTTTCAGAGCAGGCAGTGGTCCATAGGACCACTGCCTGCTCTGAAAAATATTTTTGTGAGCATTCACAAAGGGGAAGGGGTCCCATGGGGACCCCTTCCCGTTTGCGAATGAGTTACCATCCACTTCAAGTGGATGGTAACTGCGAGTTGATTTGCGACCGCTTTCTCGGTCACAAATCAACTCTACATCGCGGTGCGACTCGCAAATAGGAAGGGAACACCCCTTCCTATTTGCGAGTCTGAAACACATTTTGCGAGTCGGTACCGACTCGCAAAATGTGTTTCTGCATCGCGTAAGGGCTTTTGCGCCTCGCAAACGGCGTTTTTCGCCGTTTGCGAGGCGCAAAAGCCTTCCTACATCTGGCCCTTAGTCTCAAAATCAAATGATAAGCATACAGAAACAATACTTGTTGACCAAACATTCTAAAGAATCTCAATTTAATCCAAGCATGGATCACTACTCATTCTAGGGTTACAATACAAATCAATAGCAAGAATAACTGCGCAATATAAATAGCATACATTTAGATTTAGCAAAGATATGAAATCAACTGTTGTTAATTATTTAGCAAACATCTTCTGTGAGTCTCCTAGCTAACCCTCTGATCAGAATAGCATGTTTGAGCTTCATGCAAAACAATTTAGTCAACACAAATTTGGAAAAACATCTAGCTATGGCTCTATCAAAATTAGCGGTTGGTACCTAAAGACAAAGACAAATTACATCAACAATATCATTGTGCTAGTACTTCTCCTTGGTATGGATCAGGAAGCTGCGACTGTCTTCGTCACTCGGACACCAGTTCGGTCAGCATCAGCATTGGGACTTAGCAATAAAGTCCAAGATAGAAATGTCTCAGGAACAGGAATAATCGGAATGGCACATCTCAGTAAAGATTTAGGAAAAAGTGAGATCTCTTGGTGCAGTCTGGCTGAGTTAAAATTCCCTAGGACTTCTTCTCGCATTGTTGTTGGTCAAAGAATTGTACGTTTACATTTAGTCCAATGAAAGTAGAACCTCAAATCTAAGATATACATAAACTGTCTTTCACATGTTGATGACTGGCTCCTCTTCTCCTGTTCCCATCGCTGGGCTCGTCAGGTAACAATTTTGTATTGCCTTATACTGCAGTCAGTGCATCCATAGTTAGCTCCTGGGAACATCGCTTTCACACACACTAAATTCTACAACGTAACAATAACTAATACATCATATTCTAGGAAGCAGTTCCCATGGGGAAGACAGTCAGTTACTATAATTTGGTCAACACAGTGGAAAATTACAAATCTATTTTTCTATGCAGCCATTTTGTGTGACTCGGTTAAGCTGTGCAACTGGGCCCAAGACCTCGCTAACATAAGGCCTACAATTAATAAAGCAAATATATAATACATGATCATCAATATGACATACTACTACATTAAACTGAACATGAGCATGACATTTCATAATAATAAGCAATTGATAAGGAGACTTCATGATTTACTGACGGCCACTCAAGTAGGCCCATTTTCAAAGTTGTGTAATATTTTCCTATATTAATTCATTTCCTATGAAGATTTAACATTCAGAATACATGAATATTTATCAGTAAAATTCAGCGTTAACAATCCCTCCTCTGATGACTAAACATGTCATCACACCTACATCTTCTCACACAAAGTTTCGCTCAGCTAAAATTTGTCAACCCTATCACTTTTAATTTTTTCGTTCCCTCTTCGAATTTCCTCTAAACAATTTTTCCATTTTAATTTCATCCCTCCTCTGATCATTCTTTATTCCCTTTAAATTGATCACATGATACAATTTACATATTACACATGCTGCAATTATGCAAATCACAATAATTGGTATCCCTTGTAATATTTTCAATACTATCCCTTTCCCAAGGTTGGCAAGCCAATTTCTCACAGAAGCAAATCCTTTGCCAACGTTTTCCAACACTCCTGGTTCTCTCAGATCTTTCAAATCAGCACTATCATAAGTCAGGTTACTAAGTGAGCTTCTAATTTATTTGCTATTATCAGGAATATATGAACAACAATGCTTCAAATTCACCATTTAGCAAACTCCGCCATCCTTTACTAAAAGAATGTCTAACGCGAGGCAGTTCTGGAGAGTCATAGATCTTACAGCAGCCATTTCTGTATCCATTAGGATCATAGCTCCTGAAAAAATTGTCAGCATGTTATCCACAATAGTAGACAACTTTTGAATCTTTATAGAATTTAGGATAACTCCTACTGAAGGAATTATTGCTCCAAATATATCTCCAACTATACTAGAAGAAGACTCTCTTGTTTGTCTAACGTGATGTTACTCATCCATGTTTGGTAATCTTTTCAAGTCCTCAAGTTGAAATATCTTTGGGAAAACTATCCCTAAGTAACATGTGCCATACCATCCTCTTGGAAGACCGTAATAGGCATTTGACCCACATATGTAATAAACCCCAGGAAATGCTGGATCCTGTCCATTCAACATGAACGTCCATTTACTCTGAAACAAAAACACATGTCTGCACTCGCTCGTTCCCACAAACAACTTATCAGTTCTGGATTTTGGCCTATATAGACACACAGCTTTCCTATGTGTTGCGCATCTAAAGGTAACCTTCCTTTTATTTTTATTTCACTAAATGCACAATCATTTCTAAATGTCCTTTTCTCTAGGCCCTTTTCTAATTTCTCCTTTAATGCCTTTCTTCTATCATCTGTCTGGTCTAAGCAGCTGTTTTCTATGGGTGTAAACAAGCATGTCAAATTGTTTCTATGCCCATGTGTGGTACCAAATGTCAATGTAGGCTCAAAAAATCCTCTCACTAATTCTACAGTGTTCTCCTTAGCTACTCTACTCAGGTACTTAATTATAGAGACAACAGAAAACACAACTTCATAATTGGAGTAAAAATACTAAATGTACTTCTGGTTATAGAATCTTGTTAGTAACAGACTACAACATATCCCATAAGTGAGGGGCAAACTATGATAAGTAACTCTTTCCTTGACTGATGAAGGAATTTGCTTGCAAACATAACAATCTCTTGAATCCATTGTCTCAACATCCTCACTCAATAAGCGATAGAAAACATTAGAAAAAAGTTCTCCTTGGGTACTGTCTACTTGTAGATACTTCTCATTCTCATCTAACCTAAACTTCTCCACTTCTGTGAATAGTAGTTGTCTCTGAAGCTAAAGTATGATTGGCTTTACTCTTGTCAAGAACAGTCAAACCCACAATCAATACCAGGCACAAAATCAGGTATACAATCCCCAATCCAATAATCATGTATTTACAACAGCTATTCTTCCTACCCTGATGACTAAGTTTACTCATGATTTGTAAAGAATCAGAAAGTAGAAGAGAAAATTACAACTATGCAGGAAAATTGAAAACAAAATCTTCAATCTTCAATCTTCTTCTGCAAATATTTACAGCATTCAGTCTCAGTCTTAGTACCAGGATCCTTTTTGTAAAAAATCGGCAAGTTTGTCAAAAATCGGTTTAGCAGCTGGTCAAATCAGTTTATCAAAAGTCTTTTCCGGTTGATTTCAACAGTCTCTTTCTTGCACCTTCTCGGCTTTACAGTTCCAGCAGTTCAGTTCATTGATTTCCTTCAAGTGGCCAAATATTTGACATGGAATGTCTCAATCAAAACAAAAAGACAAAAATTCTCTTTGCCATTCACTAGTTGTTGAATACGCCCGTTCAGGACCAGCATGCCTTCGACTTGCAATTCTCTTTCTTTTCAGCCTTCGATCTCCATTTAATTCTCCATCACTCAAGTCTTCTTTCCTTGTTGTTTCTACTTCCTCCTCATTTGTTGTCACTGTAATTGCTTCTTTTAGCTTGTGGCTGTGGCCACTTATCTCCTTTCAGTGGACCTTTCATAAATGCTCTTTTCAGTGTCAGACTTGTAATTTCTCTGTGCTCTGCAGGACTTCCTCTTGACAGACCTGCAACTGGCTCAGGAGGAGTCAGACCACAGTGGCTTTGATCCACCTCAACTCCTTCCCCCTCGGGGTCTGTTGTTTGCCCTGTTTGTCTCTCAAGACCTTCTGCTTCTGGGAAAGCCCTCCTATGACTAGACTCTCCTGCTGCCTCAATTGAGGTTGGTTCACTTCAACCTTCCTGTAGGTCTTCTTTTTCGTGTCTCACAGGAGTGGCTTAACCACTTTCAGTTTGCTCAGATTCAGTCTCAGTTTCTCCTTCTCCCCTCTCCAGCTCTGGAGTTGGTCTGGATGTTGCTGGTACTCTCAACAACTCCTCTTCATTGTCCAAAGGACATGCCACTTTTCTCGTATGGCTTGCGTGGATCCATTTCTGAACTCCAGTGCACTTCACAGCTGTAGTAGTGATCAGCACTACCTGATAAGGACCTTTCCACCGAGGCTCCAAACAAGTCTTCCTCACAAACCATTCACCTGCTTTCAGGATGTGTCCTTGATCTTGAGACCGTTGCAGTGTGGTGGCTTCCGCCTGATGAGAGAAAGAGCAAACCACATCAACCAGACCTTTGCAGTAGTCCAACAACATATCATCTGTTATGTTAACAAGAGCATTTGCAGCAACCGCTGGCAACCTCATTGCTCTGACATGAGGATCTCATGCGGTGACAGTCCTGTCCTCTTGTCGGGTGTGTTTTTTTTTTTCATAACCATCAGAACTAATGGCAATGCGTAGGACCATTTCAGATTCGTGGACACACACGTTTTCATCATTCTTGATTTTAAGGTACCATTAATTTGTTCCACAAGTCATGATGCTTCATGGCAGTAGCTATAATGCAACTTCTGCTTAATGTTTAAGGCTGAACATAGTAATTTAATTAATTAATTGTTGAAGTGACTTCCTCTGTCCGATTCTAAAGAGATCGGAAACCCAAACTGTGGTATCAGTTCGCTAAGCAGCAATTTCGCTAGTGTGAGGCTGTCCTTTCTTCGTGTAGGGTAAGCTTTGGTCCAATGGCTAAAAATACATACAATCACCAACACATATCTCAATCCTCCACATACAGCATCTCAATAAAATCTATCTGCATTCTCTGAATTGACCTCCTGCTCTTCCAATGTGGCTCAAATTGACCAGTGTCCCTTTTCCCTCGTTCATTTCTTGGCAAATGACGAAACAATGGCAAACTGCTTCAGCAACCTGTTTGAACTTTGGATTGAACCAATTCGGTTTGAACACATGAATCATTGCATCCCTCCCAATGTGTGCTTGACCATGATAATATCTAGCCATTTGTTTCAACAAACTGTTCGGCAAAACCAATTGATCCTCTTCTGAAACCCACAGTTCGTCCTCACGCTGTACACATTTCATTTTGACCAAGGACCTTTTCTCCTCCCTTTCAACTTTATCCTGCAACTTTTTCAGTTCTTCCAATGTATTTATAACATGTAATGCATAACTTGGGCACGTCTCATTTTCCTCAGGTAACAATTCCCACTTATCTATGAACAATATACACTTCAATGTGCAAAACCTAGCCGCATGATCCGCATATCCATTTCCCATTGACACAAAAACTTGTGATTTCAGGTGTGCACTGCGTTTAATCAAGGCAATCTTCTCAGGCATTTGAATAGCTTGCAACAATTCATGAATTCTCTCACTATTTCTAACTGGTGAACCAGAAGAGGTCAGGAAACCTCTCTGTGATCACAACTGCAAAAATCATGCACTAATCTAAATACATACTGACTGTCCACATAGATGGTGACCTTAAACTGTGCATAAACACAGCATGCTCTAATAAGGGGTACCAGTTCCACCACTTGTGCAAAATATATTCCTCGAAGCCACGACACTTCAAGTATACCAGAAATTGTGCATACAGCATATCCAGCTCTCAATGTTCCTGTGTTGTCTCTCAAACAGGAACCTTCAACAAAAATAATTTTGTCATTATCCTCCAATCAGGTATCTCTGATATCAGGTCTCGGTTTTGTGCATAGATCGGTTTGTTTGAGACAATCATGTTCAACATCTTCCAATTTATCAATTTGAACATTTTCTTAGGAAGTAAGGTTGCTGAGTTAAGCACTGTACACCTTTTCAGTGACACATTTGGGGACCCCAGGATGCTCGTTTTGTAATGAGTCAGCCTGGTACCTGTAAGATATTGCATTTTGGTTCAAGTAAGTAAAACTTCAATGGAGTGAGGGACCATGATTGTCAGGGGATGTCCCATCACAATGTCCTCACACTGAGTGAGGCTCAGTCCAAACGCAGCGACTGAACGCAGACAGCCTGATAAAGCTGCTGCAACTGGGCCCAAAGTAGCTGAAAAATATGCTACTGGGT
Source organism: Pleurodeles waltl (assembly GCF_031143425.1). NCBI lineage: Eukaryota > Metazoa > Chordata > Amphibia > Caudata > Salamandridae > Pleurodeles > Pleurodeles waltl. Next base: position 19,352,278 of record NC_090443.1, on the reverse strand, counting down.
GGTTTACACCACCATGAATTTGAATCAAGACAGACAAAGAACATGCATCACGCTCATGACAGAACAACATGAGGGGTTTTGTGTAGTCAGGCATTCCCAAAGCTGTGGCTTTGCACAAACTTTTCCTCAACTCAGAAAATGCTTTCATAAAGGCCTGATCTAACACTAACGGATCAGTAACTTCTTTGTGAGTCAGCTTCTGCAATGGCTTCGAAATGACTGAAAAGTTGGGAATCCACATGCAACAGTAGCTTACCATTCCCAAAAACATCCTGACATATCTCTGTGTGGTGGGGAGACTCTTCTGCAATATGGCTGTAACCCTTTCTCTGGATTTTCCTTATTCCCTGGTGACCCAAATATTTCACTTCTTTCTGACAGTATTGTAACTTAGCTGGGGACACTTTATGACCATTCTTTCCTAGAAGGTTCAGTAAGGCAAAAGTATCATATTTGCATTCTTCTTTTGTTGACGCAATTAACAAATCATCAATGTACTGCACCAATGTCGATTGGAAAGGCATTTCCAATGACTCCAGGTTCTTTTTCAAGATCTGGTTAAAAATGGAAGGTGACTCTGAAAACCTTTGAGGAATTCTACACCAACAGTAGACTTGATCTAAAAATTTGAAACAGAAGAGAAATTGACTATCCTCATGGAGGGGTACAGAAAAAAATGCTTGCGTCAAGTCTATCACAGTGAACCATTCAGCATCGCATGGGATCTGAAACAAAATCACTGTTGGGTTTGGCACTACAGGGCAACATTTAATGGCGGTCAGGGGCAATTCTGACCGCGGCGGTAAAGCCGCGGTCAGGAAAGGGCAACCGGCGGTTTCCCGCAGGTTTACCCCTGCCCCAAAGAATCCTCCATGGCGGCGCTGCTCGCAGCACCGCCATGGGGATTCCGACCCCCTTCCCGTCATCCTGGTCCTGGCGGTTTGATGGCGGGTACGGGTGTCGTGGGGCCGTGGGGCCCCACAGGCATGGGCAGTGCAGGGGCCCCCTAACAGGGCCCCAAAATGATTTTCAGTGTCTGCCTAGCAGACACTGAAAATCGCGACGGGTGCCACTGCACCCGTCGCACACCAGCAACTCCGCCGGCTCCATTCGAAGCCGGCTTCATCGTTGCTGGGCCTTTCCCGCTGGGCGGGCGGGCGGCCTTTTGGCGGTCGCCCGCCCGCCCAGCGGGAAAGTCAGAATGACCGCCGCGGTCATTTGACCGCGGTGCGGTCTTCTGGTGGGGGAACTTTGGCAGGCGGCCTCCGCCGCCCGCCGAAGTTGGAATGACCCCCTATGTCATTTATTTTTCTCAAATCCTGAACAATTCCAAATTTGCCACAAGGCTTTCTCAAACCCATAATCGGCGAGTTACATGGGCTGCTCAACACTTCTTTCAAAACTCTTTGGTTTACAAATTCTGCAATTATGGGTGCACTCCTTTCAATTATATCCTGTGTCATGTGATACTGAGGAATCTGGCTCAACTCCTTTTACTAGGCCAATATATTTTCCTGTCAAATTCCACACTTTTATTTTAACTGTTCCCTGTAAGTCCGGAGGAAGATCTCTCACTGTGAAAACCGGAAAGAAGCTAATCAAAGGGCACTCCTCATTTATTGTCTCACAATCTGTTTCTGGGGTTGGGTCATCCTCATCATCACTGTTTGTCTGAATCTCAATTCCATCATTTGAGCAAGTAATCGATCACCTTGTTTTGCACAACAAGTCCCTTCCCAGTAAGGATACCGGACTTGCGTCACAAACTACGAATTTGTGTAGTCCTTTAAAGTTGCCAATTTTAACCTGAACTGGTTCGGTAATTGGGTTAGTCAAATACTGATTCATGACTCCTTCAATCAGAACTGTTTTCTTTCCCTGAAAGGGGCAGGTTTGGAACTTCTGCAATTCTTACTGTAGAGCGTTTAGCTCCTGTGTCAACCAAAAATGAAACTTCGTGACCCATTACCTTTCTCTGTACATATGGACCTTTCGGATCTACTTCTAGCGAAGCCTCAAGCACATATTCTTCTTCGTCTGAACTCTCGCTCACCCAGTCATCATTAATTCCATTCTCACTGAGTAACGGGAATTGGTTTACCGTGTTATTACTCTGGTTAAATCTTTGACTGGTGAGCTGTTGAGGAAGCATCACCTGCTGCTGCTCCATTGGGGCTTGAGGTATTTGAATTTGCTGTCTAGGTACCATTTGAACCTGCTGTTGAATTGGCTGTGATTGTGCCATCTGCGTGTGTGGCATTTGCACCTGTTGCAAGGACTGAAAACATTGCATCTGATTCATGTTACTTTGAAAATTTGGATTATGACCTCTCATTCTCGGTCCTCTCATGTTTTGGAAAGAATTGATGTCACTTGTATGCAGAATGACCCCTTCCTGTACCAACATCGGACACTCCAATGTCTGAGCCCTCTGCAAGCGTGACATGGCAACAATCTCTTCATTCCCTGCACATGATTCTGAACCACTACTGTACTCAAATAAGGACTGTGGTTTCAGTTTCCAATTCCTCTGCAACCTCTACCTCTCGACTGATCCTGAAATACCATATTTCCATGCTGCTGCTGTGGCAGATTTCCCTGCTGCTGCAGGAAATTTCCCTGCATCCCTGTTTGTGTGGCTTTAATCTGCATGACCGTTGCCTTTTCTTTCAACTTTCTTTGCTTCAACTCAATCTCGTCCCTGGAGTACTTTGCATACTGTAATACCTCGTCAATCGGCTTTGCTTGCCAGCAAATCAAAAGACATTTAATCATCTGGCTAATTTCAGGTCTCAATCCTTTCACAAATCTGAACACAAAATGAATCCTGTCCTTCTGCTCAATTGTTTCTGTACCACTGTGATGTTTAAATGCCTGCAATAATATCTCATAGTATGCATGTGTAGACTCTTTCGCTTCCTGGGCTATCCTGTATATTTTCTGCCAGTCAATGTTCTTGGGTAAAATTCTCGTTTTCAAAAATTCAATCACCTTGTAATAAAATGTTATTACATCAGGGGATGATGCACCTGTTCCTAGATCTCTCTGAGGTTCTCTTGTTGGTCAATCTATGCTCCTCTTGCATTCAGTCCATAAGACTGCTGGAACTACTATCTCTAACAGGGTGTTCAAATCCTCCCACAGGCACTTTGTGAGTTTTACAAACCGGTCTTTCTGTTGGTACCATTCTAATGGCTTTTCTCTCAACCTGGGATAATCATTTGTAAATGACAGAATTTTACTTCTGCTCCAAGGGACATGGACAGAATTCCCTCCTGGAAGCTTTCTCATTGGTAGAATTTCACCTGGTCCTCAACCTGCTGCACATTTACAGTAAGATTTGCAGAATCCCTTTTCTTCTTGTCTTTTTTCTTCACCCATCTGCTTTTCCATTTGTCTAATGCTCCCCATATTTCAATGCTCTGTATTCTGGACCGCCATATAATAAACAAGGGAAGACCGCCACAGGTGAGCCACCGCCACTGCCAGGCTTCTGCTGACAGGGAGCCTGACGATGGTGGATTTCTCTATCTGACAAGGCAGCACTGCAAGCAGCACCCCCCTCCGGATAGAGAGCCCTTGTTCCTCCAGCCTTTCCCTGGCGGTTTCCCCCGCCAGCAAAAGGCTGGTGGAAGGGGTGCTCTGGAGCTCCCCTCGGGCCCCTGTACTGCCCATACACTTGGCATGGACAGTGTAGGGGCCCCTGTGCAGAGCCCCGTTGCGCAGGTCACTGGCCGATTTAAGGGCAGTGATCTGCGTGATGGGTGCTGCTGCACCTGCTGCACTGCGGCATTGATGACATCTCCATGTGGAACCGTCCGGAATGTCCTGGCCCAGCATTCCACTGGGCCGGCTGACGGAAACACTGTTTCTGCCTGCCGTCTCTGTGGAATGTATATTATAGGGCCGGCGGGGTCTTCTAGGTTCTGGCGGTCTATGTTTAGACCGCCAGCATGAACGTGACGGGGAATCCCGCTGTGTTCATAATGACCCCCTAAATATTCCATGGGCAGGAAACGCTAAGCTCCCATCTTTCTCTGTCACTTTGCACCATTGTTTCAGCCAAAGACATGGCGCAGCACCCTTCTATTCGAACACAATGTAGGCAGGTGTACTTTCTTGTGGTGTAATGTCTCCTATCCTTGTTGTAATATATGTATCTCCCCTTACGGCACTCTTTAAAGTGATTTCTATGCTATTTTCAATCAACCCAGAAAGTGACCTTCAATCCCAAAATCCTTTTCGCCTACCTTCTCAACCAATTGCGCTTCACGGTTGTCCACCACTCCATGTGCGACCCTTCTCACTAACTGACCTATCCCAGCACGGATCCAATTACACCACACTCACACGTACAGCGGCTGACAAAGACTTGCGGCTTGTCCTCTCAACTCAAAGCCACACTAAACTAATGCAAAATTGTTGCGAGCACTAAACAAAATCAAAACACAATTGGTCCATTTACTTCAGGTAGGGTAAGACATTGCTTCCGAATGTTTACAGATTTTTCACTGACGGCCTTTCGCTCTTGCAGCTGATCAGTGGGTCTGTCCTGGTGCACACAGAACTCACCAGATCTCAGTCAAAAATTATTTCAGTTACTTTAACTTATGCTCCAACTTGTCAACCATGCCCAATTGACCCACTAAACAGACAAATTACAACAATAACCAAGTGTCTTATACACTTTTCAATATTCTCCGGAGTCTTAGACCTTGCAGGGCCCGAATACCAACAACCACATGGACAAATTTTGAGCACAAAGTGCCACACCCATGTGAAGTTTGAAAACTTCCCTACTCTCACACTTTGGAGTATGCAAACACCTTCAACTACTTCATTTGAAGTACGCAAGCTCCCTAAAACCTCACAAACATCACAATTCACCTGCGATTTGCATAAGCTGTGTAAGCGCAAAACCTATTCCATTCACACTGTAACTAAAACACCAAAAACATGTTAAAAAAATCATTGGCAAGCTCCGAGGTTCTGGGAATGTCAATCTAAGTTCTTAGGGACACATTTATATCATTGAATCTGAAAATCTGAACTTTCACCAATTTCTCTTACCCAATCTGCAAATTAATTTCTCTTTAGGAGACTAACCATTACCCCACTACCATCTCTGGGAACTTGCTATGTATCAACGGGAAAACCTTTTGTGGTGGTCTCTTAAGAAGGTGTAACCATATTACTCTCTTACCTTCTCTAGGGGACAATTGCTTTATGATAGGCTCTTAAGGAGACTAACCATCATACTCTGCTACCATCTCTGTTAACTCATCTGACCTTATTTGGCTTCTCTTCATTAATTTATAAGGGGACGTCTTAAAGGTTCTATCCAACATGAGACTCAAATATCAATACCAGTCAATAGCCATAACAATCAATAGAATTAATCATCATTGGAGTAATCTCTGTCGGCTGGGTGGGTTAGTCTCTAAGTGCCTATAACCCTGCAACCATCCTGCCAGTTTCTCAATCCCTGTGCTAACAGTAGAACAAGAATGTAGAGAAGGGGTGGATGGGATCTGTCCCCCATAAGTCAGCAACACAATTAAAAGCTCCCACAATAAACACAGAATGTGGCTTGTAGGGTGCAATGACATTTGATAGTTCATCAAGGAATCCAGCTAGATTCATGTTAAGGGCATAATTGTTAGCTATCGTTATGTCTCTGCCACGTAGCCTACCATTGATCATCACATACCTTTTTACTTTATCCACCACCTAACACAGATCCTTAAATGGGACTCCAGGTTGCAGCCAAATAAAAACACCTCTTGCAAAACAGAGACATCAGTGTTACATGTTTGCCCAATGGGCAGAACTAGTGGCAGTCAAATGGGTCTCTTGGAGCAGGGCAATATGTACACCCTTTCTCTTAAGGGAAGCTTGGACTTTGCAACTTTTCAAAATATTATTCAATCTCCTGACAACAATCCAGGATATGATTTTATGTGTCCCAGGGTCCCACATCCTCTACCCATTTCAGAGTATAACAATAATCATGTTGTGGTGCACCCTCAACCTCCCCCAAGGGCCCAGTCACATGGCAATAACTAAAGACACTGAAGCAAACCAATGGGCATTTGTAAACAATCCAAAATACCCCACCCCAGGATAGAAAGGCAACATCTCCCTGTCCAAATTTCATATAGGAACATCAAACAAATGTGCAATAGTACATGACCAATCTGTTAGTGGGGTGTCTGCCACTGCTGGTGGGCCCCCAGCGTTGCAACTTATGACCCAGCTCCAGCTTACCACCTAGTCAAAACTCACTCCCTTGGCCTTTCTGTGAGTCTATAGACAGAATTACCACCCCTTTCAGGGCTATTAACCAGTGTTCCTTATGTTGCAGCAGCTGTACCAAGTTTCCTCAGAAACTATTGTCCGCTGTTCAAGGTGTAATCTGAGGCAATCATGTGTCCACTTTGGAGAACAAGGCCTGATCTGAGTCCGTGCCATGTATTTCTTCTTCAGCTGGGTCTGACAGTTGGCTCGATCCAGATGCATTCAAATTTGCTGTAGCAGCCACTGCGCATAGTCAATACTGGTGCACCTGCGCTTTTGTATGGATATTTCATCAAGCAGATTTACTCCTCTAGCTGGTTCTCTTTGCTGAACGAGTGTTTTGCTGGGGGTGGGGGATTTCTTACCCTGTAGCCACAGTTTGACCCACTCCCTCACTTCTTGAGGGTTAGTGAAGAATTTAGCCCGATCCCCCATGGATGTTCTGAGTTTCACAGGGAAAGGCATCATGCATCGGATGCCCAATTAGTGGGGTCATTTGTTGGCCTCCGTGAAGGATGCTTGTTGTTTTTGTGCCTCTCAGGGGAACTCCGGAAATGCTATTATTCTACTATTGTCCAGAAACAGCTCACCCTTCTCTCATACTTGTCACAGAATATGATCTTGATCTCTGTCATGTAATAGTTTGGCCACCACAGGTCGGGGTGGTGCTCCAGATGGAGTGGGCTGGGCTAGGAAGCTGCAAGTTCATCCAGGCAAAGAAGGGGGAGAGGCTCTCTGCCCTGATGCTACCTTCTCTTAAGTCAAGCTTCGAATAAAGCAACTGTTGGAAAATAGACCACTATGAAGGGTCACCCCAAACGTTTTGCCTTCCTTCTTCTCTTTTTGATCTCATTATTGTTGGCTTTAGGACTCAGGACTCTTTACCACTGCTAACCAGTGCCAAAGTGCATGCGCTCTCTCCCTAAAAAAACATGGTAACATTGGCTCATACTCAATTGGCATATTTAATTTACTTGTAAGTCCCTATTAAAGTGCACTACATGTGCCCAGCGCCTATAAATTAAATGCTACCCGTGGGCCGGCATCACTGATTGTGCCACCCACATAAGTAGCCTCTTAACCATGTCTCAGGTCTTTCATTGCAAAGCCTTGTGGCAGTTTCCCTGCCACTTTGACTTGGAATTTAAAAGTACTTGCCAAGCCTTAAATCCCCCTCTTTTTTACATCTGTCACCCCTAAGATAGGCCCGAGGTACCCCTAGGGCAGGGTGCTATGTAAGTAAAAGACAGGACATGTTCCTATAAGTTTTATATCTCCTGGTAGTGAAAAACTCAGAAAATAATTTTTCACTACTGTGAAGCCTGCTTCTCTCATAGGCCATCATTAGAGATTCCCTTCTATGCTTTTAAGTGATAATTTCTGATGTGAGAGGGATTGACTTGTTTGATATGTTTGGAATGGGAGTAAGAAATCCTGCTTACTGGTAAAGTTGGACTTTACATTACTGTTTCAGAAATACCACTTTTAGAAAGTAGGCATTTCTCTGCACTTACTGCCATTTGTGCCTTACAGCCTTTCTCCAATCCACGTCTGGTATGTGCTGGTTGGCAGCTCCCCTTGTGCACCCCACTCAGACAGCCATAAACACAAGACAATCAGCTGCATCTGCATTCATCTGCATACAGATGTGTTTCCCTGGACAAGAAAGAGTGGATGGGCTCTCACTTACACTTCAAAGGGCAGTGGCCTGCCCTCACACAAAGGAATGAAAACCCCCACAGGTCTCCTGGCAGATAGGGCTGGGTTGAAAGGGGATCTTCTGCACTTCAACACTACTCTTTGAAGTTTCCTCCACTTCAAAGGCACTTTTGGATATGTATATACTGGGTTAGTGACCCCACCAAATCAGACTGGATCTACAACTGGACTCTGTCAGAGGGACTGCCTGGATGCCCCAAGGACTCATCTGGACTGCTTTGCTAGAAGGACTGCTGCTCTGCTTGCTGCCCTGCTGCCTGTTGGCCCCTGACTCTGGTGGAAGGACTCTGCCTTCCCTCCAAGTGCTCTCCAAAGGCTTGGGTTGAGCTTGCCTCCTGTTCCGAAGTCTCAAGGCCACTGAGACTTCACCAAAGAGAGGAAAATCTCCATGCATTGGAAAATCGACAAAACGCCTGCAGAAAGTGATGCAGCGCCTGCCATAGGGCTGTAAACTTTGAGCATTGTCTACCGAATCGACGCAGCGCCGACTCCTTCTAACCAGTGCGTCAAGGATTTTCAATGCATCGTCCCTGGGCGTCAAAATATCCCCGCATCACAGTGAGGAACCAAGGATGTGCTCCTGGAAATCGATGCGTCACCTTGCAGCGTGGAAAGAAACAATGGATCGTATGTGCCGCGCCAGAAAATCTGACGCAGCACCTTACTTCTCAACACATCTTCTCCTCTGCAGCCCCCGTGCATCGTTATTTTTTACACATCCCAGGTACTATGTGTTAAAAGGAAACAACCACTGATTCTTAAGGATTGAAAGTCATTTAAACCTTTAAAAAGTGATATCTTGACTTGTGCATATTGGATTTTTGTCATTTTGGTCTTATTTTATTAAGGTAAATATTATCTATTTTCCTAAACTGGTGTGGAGTACTTTTTGTGGTGTTTTCACTGTCTTACTGTATGAGTTATTGTACAAATATTTTACACATTGCCTTCTACGTTAATCCTGCCTGCTCTGTGCCAAGTTACCAGAGGGTGAACACAGGATAATTTAGGTTGTGTAGTGACTTACCCTGACTAGGATGATTGTGGTCCCTACTTGGACAAGGGTGTATACCACTGCCAACTAGAGACCCTATTATTAACAGAGAGGAACAAAACAATGGGCCTACCAGTGGAATTTCTCTTAAAGAATGTTAACATTGTATCGAACGACTAAGCAGGTTGCGCTGATACTGCCATCCATGAGGGAGATGCTAATAGTTGCATTGCCAAAGCAGGAGCAAGATCCATTAAGTGTGCGTTCCTATAGGTTACTTTCAATTTTGAAACAGGATTACTAAATTCTGAGTTGTATATTGGCCAGCAGGCTCACCCCAATGCTTCAGACTTTAGTCTAGTCCGATCAAAATGGGTTTATCTCCCAGCGGAAACTTTCATCATCAGAGGGTTTAGTGGCCTGATGGAAGTAACGGATGATAGGGATGAGGGGTTGTTGGAGTGTCCCTGGATATCGAGAAATCCTCTGACACCCTGGGCTGGCCGTATTTGATGGTAACACTTGACAGGATGGGTTTGGAACTGGATTACTTTAGCTGGATACAGTTACTGTATACAGATCAGTTACTGAGGTTACAGACTAGACAAACAATTTCAGAATGCTTCAATATTAAGAGACACGAAGCAGGGTTGTTGCTCTCTTCCATCATTTTTGCTCTAGTGATGGAGCCTCTGGCATATTGTTTGTGTCACAAGGGCCTAGAGTGGGGCATTAGAACACAAGGGAACCGGCATAATAGTTGTAATATATAGTTGTATGTGGATGATGCACTTGTGTATTTCCATAGGCTCAATATTTTCTTAAGGGTGCTCATGCACAAGCAAGATGAATTTGGGAGGGATCTGGTCTTAGTGTGAATTTGGCAAAGTCTTGTTAATTCCCGTTCAAACAGGGTACAACCCTCCAGCAACTGTGGATACCACCCATCAAACTGGAATGGAGAGTTGACACTTTAACTATCTTGGTGTCAATTCATACTATACTGAAGGGGAACCTACTAAGGGGTGGCCTGAGTAGAGTGCTCACAATGTCTCTTTAATCCCTATCCTTTTGGTGCATTCTCACTGTCCCAGGTGGCTCAAGTGATGATGGCTAAGATGCTAGTCCGACTGAGACTGTTTTATTTGTGCTCGGCGCTACCAGTGTTACTTAAGAAGTCATTTTTTGGGGATGCACATGCCATGCATTCAGACCCTGTGTGGGAGGAGAACAGGAAGAAAGTTGCCTTCAAGGCCAGACTGGCACCAGGTGTTTCTCTGGGAGTCTGGAAAGGTGGGAGCTGCTTTTGTTACTGAGGGCCGATTTGGTAGCAATGCAGCAGTTTTAAAAGCACTGCAGAGTTCCATGTATATCCAACAGTTTCCAGGCAATATTAAAAGTGCCAGAGAGAGATGGGGTTATGTCTAGTGGCAGTTTTGTCTCATCTAAGGAGGTACAGGGGGTTAATATGACTTCTGCAAAGAACAGGTACTATGCAGATCACGGAACAGCATTTGTGCATAGCTCAGTGGGATGCTGCTTTTGTCACCAAGCTCCTTCTGTTACTGTGCATTTCATAAGTGAGTCATAATCTAGCACAGTGAGCTTTGAACTGCCATCAAACTGCATTGTACAGGTTAAAAAGTTATGTTTTTTCTCAGTCTTTGATTATCATAATTTTGCTAAAAAGGGTTTGTTTGGTTAGAAATAAATTGTTATTAATATGTTTTGTTCTGAATCCTGAGTTTATGGTTCCCCGACCAGGCACTCTTTGAAAATACCTACCAGTATGGATGGCATATGAATCATACACTTGCAGTACGATTTTTCAACATTTTCTATACTCTGATTGAAACATATATGATTCATTGTCTCTGTATGTGATGTAACATGCTCCCACACCATAAGGTGGTGCTATAAAACAAATTAAATATATGTGATAGAGGAGCTATGGAGAGATGAGAGGCACTGTTAGAGAGTGATAGTGAGGAAATCACTGAAGAATACCAATGAAGATTACTGTATCCTGGTGCACTGTAAGGTCATCACTTACCATGCTGTAAAAACTAATAAAATGTAATATGTAGTGCAAAATGTGTTGTAGAATGTACCGTTTTTGCAATTTTTTCCCAAATTATCTTGGGGGAGAACCCCCTACAAACACCTTTGTAGTGGCCAGGCTTCCTTTCTATTCACCTTATGGGTGCTTGTCTGGCAAAATTAGCCAGGGATGCTTTGGGTTCCCAGTCCAGCCCTGGTTGCCTTGTATAAGATGTAGAGGCCTCTGCGGGATGGGGTAGGGTGCTCCTAATTATGAATTGTATTACATAGCCCACAGTTCCACTGGGCAATTAGGTGGTTGGGGTTGAGAGCAAACAGAAAAGTTGGAATTAGAATGTGCCCTTGGCCACACATCAATACTTGAGTTGGTGTCATCTCCTGTTTGGGCGCAGAGTGAGACCAATAGAATAGCTAAAGTGTCGAAGTCCTGTTGGCACAGGTATGGGCAGCCTGAAGGGAAACGGCAGGCCTACTCCCACTACTGTCACTCTGTATGCTGCCAGACTTCAGAGCACTTCCTGTAACACATGATAAAAAAAACATAGGTCGAGGAGTGAGTCAGTACCTTTACAGCCAGGGTAAGCTTAGCAAATTTCCGAAGATTATGGAAAAGTATGGGTTGGCACAGGGTCAATTCCTAACTCATAACACAGTAACACATAGTGCACGAGTTATATGGGGTCAAAACGAGCACACAACTATGGAGACAATGTGCTGGTGCAACGTTAGCATGAGAGCATCAAGGTTTGAAACAGATGGACAGACTGTCTAGGTTCTGAGATGACAAATAAGCAATGGGCAGCAGCTAAGGAGTATGGTAAAAAAAAATGCTAAAAATCCTAGAATGACGATATTGCAGTTCATTTATTTGCACCAAGCTTACCTCTCTCCAAAGAGCATTGTGGATATGCACATGGGGCATCGTCAATATGTCCTATGTGCCGTCAGCACAAGTCCACTTCTATCATAATGCTATGGAAATGCACTACAATTCTGCAAGTTTGGGGTGAAGTGTTGCAAGTGGTAGTGTAGGTTTGTGGAAATGAGCTAAATATGCATCCTCAGCTTTGCATGTTAGGCTTGATGTCCAGGTCAAAAACGAATAAGCATGATTGTAGGTTTGTGGACATGGCCCTAATAATCTATAAGCAGCCTATCACAATGACTTGGAAGTTGACAATAGCCCCTTTACTAGGTAGTTGGATGATGGGGAACGTGAAGAAATGGGCAATAGCGGGATTGCCTACAATCAATGTCATCTCCAGACAGCAGGGGAGGACTCCAGGGATGTGTGTTTGCAAAAATACACCCAGAAATTAGAAACTAAGGGGATTATTTATACTCTGTTTGTGCCGGATTTGCATAATTTTTCTACGCAAATCCAGCTCAAACTTAACTCCATATTTATATTTTGACGCCAGACCCGTCTAGCGTCAAAACAATGATGGAGGTGATACTGATATGGCGCAGAGGACAGCAATAACTCCAGCAATCACCACAGCAGAGCCCACAAAGGCAGAGCAGAAGGCAGGAGATGGTCTTCAGAACCAGGACAACCCTCTTTGGCCTCAGGGACCTGGACATTATTAGGGCCCATAGACTGAACCTGCAAGCCATACTACATCTGCTGCACCACATTGAGCTGCTAATTGCAGCCAGCCTGCAGACCCCACACATCATACCACCTATAACAAAACTGCTTGCTGTCCTGCACATGCTGGCAAGCGGCTTATTCCAAACAATGGATGCACTGGTTGCTGGTGTATCACAGCCGTCATTCTCTGCATTCCTTTCAAAGGTCTTAGATGCCATCAACTCCCTGACACCCCGTCACATCAGATTCCCCAACACCCAGAAAAATCAGCAGGAGAACAAACAGGGGTTCTATAAAATCCATGGCTTCCCGCTTGTACTCGCGCAATGGACTGCACCCATGTCCGGCTCGTACTTCCTTCAGCAACAGAGCACTTACACCAGAATCGCAAGCACATGCATTCCATTAATGTGCAGGGCATAGTGGACCAGTGCAGATTATTCATAAATATTTTGGCCAAGTATCCTGGGAGTGTCCATGACGCCGACATATTCCAGCACAGTACGACCAATGAACAGTTCCAGAATGGACAATCTGGAAATGGCCTACTTGTGGGTAAGTCTACAAATCTAGTATTGTACACACAACACAGCAACCCTGTCAGACACACAAGACATAGTCCACTACAGTAACATATGGCCAGGGTAACACACGTGCAGGTGATAACACATATGCAACATACTGCAGTACAGCACAATCAATGCACAACACCAATACACACACCCACATGTACGTAACACACCCACAACTTGACAGGCACACCACAGGAGGGACAGGTGCAGACATGTACCCTTTGAAAACAGCAGAACTACACCAACCACTACAGGTGGCCTCAGGTTGCCCACTATGTACACATCACACAAACTACACCAAACAATAGCACAGACACGTCAAGGTCATACACCATGCACATGTCATGTAACTTCATGTAACTTCCAACTAGGCACAGATGTCTTGAGTCATGTCATGCTAATCACTGCCAGAACAAATATCAAACACCACCCAACTTGTGCCAATATGTACTGCATCTCATCAACACATACCTAACTTACCTGTAGTGTGCAGAGACAACTGTCTGGCGCAGTGGCTCAAACACATTGGAATACAAGTTCAATCACCAACACATACCATGTGCCAGATGTGTTAGAAGTGGAACCACAATCACTGTAGTGCAACCTCACATGCCACACTCACTGACTCACAACATAATCCTATCTGTACCAGATATAAGAAATGGCCTTACAGGGGACAGAGACACAGTCAGACAGTGCAGATCATGGATATTGTAGTGGGACCCAGTGGAGTCAACAGGACATCACTGACATCTCATGCACTGTTCCAAGGGACACATTTGCTAAGTAGCTGAGCTACATCCCATAGCCTACACTGTGCATGTGTCGACAGCAGAAATGCACAGTGTCGTTTTGGAAGCTAGAAGAGACAATGCTTGTTATGTTGATCATCCAGTGACAATGGGATACACACCCTTGGGCACCTCATGGCTGAAACAAAAATTAGCTGCCACTCTGGGACATCAAGGGAACAATGTAATAGTCCACACTTTATAGTCATGGCCTGCACTGTATGTACATCTTGGCAGATGACCATCTCTATAATACTGTAAGCCACATTCTAAATTGCCACCCTCCTATGCTGCATGTTGCGTGAAAGGGGTGTGCAATGTTTCCTGCTGCAGGTCTGTCACTACAAGATGCATAGCATGAAGGTGCAGACTGACATGTTGCTGTCCCCTAAGACCTGAGGAAGTGCCAAAAGAAAATACCACCCCAGGGGTGAAGTATGCAGTTTGCAAATAGTAAGTAGAAGGTGATATGAACTCAGATGACTGTGGCACAAGTGCATGCTGAACATGGCTGCACACACAGAAAGAGCCACTTGGCCCTCAAAAAAGCATATGTCCAGGGCGGTGCACCGTACAGCACAGATACATCCACCTCCACATGGCACATAGCCAAGTACCCTGGTGTAGGGTAGGTAACGTTGGTGCACGGCTACACATGTGCAACTGGTGGAGGGGACAGCAAAGGGTTGCCAAGTAACACGTCACACATGGAGCATCCTTGCATTGTTGAAATGTTGCAGGACAGTGCAGCCAATTTAGGAGACATGTTGTGCATTCACACTAACCAATTGCATAGGCCCTCAGTGTCACACCTCATCTGCTATGACACATGTCACAAGGGATGGAATATCCAGGCACTGTAGTGCCACCATGTTCCCACCACATCTGACCCGATTGTGTTTCAGGATGTGCCATGTCCTCTCTACTGATAGCATACTGATACAAAAGTGCACTACAAAACGCATGGTACATACAGAATGACTATCAGCGTGGAATCTAAATCAAGTGTCCTTGACCCATACACAAGATTGTCATGTCCAACAACCTAGTGCTGAGGAAAGATCACACAAGGTTAGGAACTCACAACAAAACTCAGATACTTATGAGCCACAACCAGATCCTAATATCAACTGCCATGCTACATTGACTTACATCTTGCAAGCCCTCACAATGATTTACTCCTGTAATTGTTTGCAGCGAATATGGGTTATGGCATACAGCCATGAATAATGACCCCATTTCACAACCCAAGCACAGCAGCAGAGTGTGCATATAATACGAGGGACATGGGAGGACACGGGCCATTGTGGAGAGGACATTTGGCATCCTGAAGTCCAGATTCAGGTGCCTGGACATCACAAGAGGCAGCCTCCTATATGCCCCAGAAATGGTCTGCAAGACCATATTGACCTGTGCCATCCTGCACAACATATGTGTACGGATGAACATACCATTATATGAGCAGGTTGATGACCTGCCTGAGGAGGAGGAGGACGATGGTGGAGAAGTAAATATGGGGGAAGACCACAACACAGCTGCTGGGATACGCCGCAGACTGAAAATTGTACAGAACTTCTTCACATAATCATTGCGTAACTCACCTTGTAAATTTTGTCAATAAACACCTTACTAATCCACACAATCTGACTTTGGTGTCTTCAATCTCTCCAACATATACTTTAGGATTATCAGTCTAACCTCAGGGAGCATGTCACAAATACAAATCTGATGAGTACTCTAGCAACATCACATGTGAAGTGTTAGAGTGAACTGCTACCATTACACACATCACAATTAGCCCCATCACTTGAATGTGACAACTGAAGGACACATTTTATGGACCACTACATATAATTTACATCCACGTTGCCAACTTGTATAACAACAGCACATCACACGCAACATCAACATGTCTAAAAATAAACTTAATAAGTGGTCCACACATGAGTCAGTGGATGTCAAAATATGGTGGGACAGTAATGTTTGAACAGACTACAAACACAACTCAGTGTCAGATTTGCAATGGCTACATGGGGCATGTGTGACTAGGTGGGGACATCATTGGTGACAATGCCCAACATGATTAGCCCAGGTATGACAAGCAATGTGAAAAATGGAGCATGCAGAGTAAATCCATTGAAATCACACCTCCTATCACAGGGTACACAGGACCTCACACTTTGTACGAACATGTCCATGGAATGCACATCAGAATGATGAGAATATATGCAGCTAGGGCTGCATGTCCACCACAAAGTAATTGTAATACAAAGCAAAATGTTCAGATTGTCAATTGGCTATTGTGTTCAATACATGAAATGGTAGGAAAGTAGGCAGAGTGAGTCAATCACAGTATGTAGCAAAGATGTATGCATGTCAGACAGATGTGTAGTCCATACAGAAGTCATCCATATACTCAAGATCAACATATGGAGACATTTGTTGCATAACAGTTGCCAATTTGCAAGCATCAGCCATCATCAACAATTCCTGAGCTGTGAATGTTGCATGAAATGTGATGCTCTGTAAGACAACTACACACAGCACATAAGTGAACACGAATCACAATCACATACTGTGAAGCTTGCATAGTATTGATTGCCATACATATGTGGATACACTGTGGTCACACTTAGAGACATATGCATGACGTGTATACATTTGCATGCTGCTGATTCTGTAATATACACATTGGTGTAACACAACAATCAAATACAAATCACATTGTACAATGGACTACCACATGTGACCATACATGAAATGCTATATTGCAGCCCAGCACATAGAATTATTATGTTGATACAGGGTGCATACATCAACAAATCTCAAAATCACGCAATCACGATTAGAGCAAACAAAATAGATGCAAATGTGAAGGAAATATCCGCAAACGCAAACTACATGACCCATGGGCCCTTAGTGTATTTTCCACCTTCGCACTCCTCGCAATGCTGATTTACTGTTAAATTGACACATAAAGGTAATGCGTCAAAATAAATAGACGCACGTAAGTAACGAGTCAGAAATACTCACACAAATATTAGATGCGTCCAAAAATCCATGCATAACAGAAAACGTGACGTAAGTGCACAGGAAGTGATGTAATAGGATATCCTGTTTACAGACATGGTACAGTGGGTGTACTTTCACTTTCTCTTTACAGTATGTGCCTCTCTGGACTGTGTGTTGTGTTTTGGAGTTGGTGGTGTCTACTTGCGATTTGGTCTATCTTGTGCTGTCCCTCCTGTCGTGTTTACTGTTGTATTTTATTGTCATTTTTCCTAGTGTCTGTGAATTTGTTGTGTTCAGTGTATTTTACCTTGTACTTGTGCTGTCGGGTGTCTGTCTAAGTTAGTTCCATAGGTGGGTTAGTTGGGTTTTAGAATTTTTTGGTGTTAAGTTTCCTTTCATTACTCTTTTTTTCCATTGTACTGTCTGACATTTATTCCTACATGTACCCCAGTGCAAAGTCTGGCACGGAGAGGTTGACCAGAATGGGGGAGGAGGAGCTGGGAGGATTTATTTGGTTGGTAGCCCACTACCTTCCATTAATGCTAGAGATGGGTAGCTGTGTGATCCAGAGCTACCATACGGAGGCAAGGCGGCTGCAGTGGGAAAGGTGCTCCACCACCTAAAGAGGGTGTACCACACCAGTCGCAATAACCATCAGCTGAAGCATTGCTGGGCTGACTTGTGGGAAGGGAGCAGGATCTACTCGACCAACTTGGTGTGGTGATTGGTGGGCCTGTTGGTGAGTACCCCATCGGCTAACTAATTACTGTTCACTGCACTTGAATGCCAGTAGCATATGTGTTGGCGTGCTGCATGCAATGCATGTGGACAGGTCACCTGCAACCAGAATGGAGTGTCACTGTGTCAGTATAGACATGGGCTTCACATATCCTAACATTTAACCAATGCAAGTCAGGAGTTTGGATAGTCATGCACATCCATCACTAAGTCACACATTTCATATGCCATGGCAACATCTGTGCCCCAGCATTGTGTCATGTATGATAAAGTTATACACTGCCATCATACCATTTGTGAGTGGATTGTGATATCTAAGTACGACAATCCATATATGGTGCAATAATGTCAGAGTTTCACGTATATCAGCCCTGCCATTATGTTTAGAAAGGGGGGATACCTGCCTTAGAGGGCACTTGCAATGCGCCATTTAATGCCATCAGCCAATTGTGACACCTCAGTCATGGATCACACAATGCATGTGAATTGCAGACTAACTATATAGCTGCTTGTCCTCCACAAAGTGCCTCTGTGTGCCCTGCAGGTCAAGCCAGAATACCTGGATCAGTTTTCTTGCAGAGCAAACGGTTAGTAGTGTCATGTATCAGTCACCCAACTACCCTTCATTCTATGGAGTTCCATCTTCTACAGATTGGCCACACATTGTTGTTGCAGGGTGTAGCACTACATGAGTCTCAGTCCCCGTGTAATAGTGCAGATGTATGGCTCTCATACCCCAGAGTCCCATTGTGAGTTTGCAGTGGTGTGTCTGTTGCACTGTCCAAAACCTGGATGAATACCTCACTCTTCTGAAATAGTACATACAGCCATATGTTGTCCACCAGTAGTGACAGTTATGTGATACTAACCATGGTTTTCCATCAATACTTTTCAGGTGGCCCTCTCCCCTACACCATCTGTGAATTGGCAAGATTTTAGGACCCAGATGTATCCAGTAACTGTGATTTTGTCCGTCCTGTGTAGTGCTGTAGTGTCTAGTGTGAGTGAGTCATGAGTTCAGCACCCAATGCTATGAGTGATGAGCTGTAAAATGATCAGAAAGCAGATTAGGATGGATGGTGACAAAGTGTCACATTTAAGTGGTTCCCCATGCACGAGCAGAGTTTCATATCATGTAAGGCTTCTGGCGCTCAATGGCCAGCATTGTGTAAACAAGGTGATGACAAGCCACATGTAGCTCCTTATGTGACTCAGATGTGCACCGTTGTGTATGTAATGGCACTGGAACACACCGTCATTCACACAGCACAGTGATGCACCATTTTCATGAAAAATTGTCTGTATTGTGATGAACATGTAGGAATGTGTGGGCATTTGTCTACTAGCATGGTGCCAATAATCTTGTAGTCCACCTATGTGACAACTAAAAGGAATGTGATAGGCGTGCATGCAGGTCAAGTACAATTGTGTGCTGGCATGGTTAGGGGTGTGTGAGGAATGGTATTGGCTGATCAGGTATTGATGGGTATTTACACCTGGACACATGAATGTAGAAGTGAGAGAACTATGGATACCAGCTACATGTTTTGTTATGATCGAAATGATGGCCCACCCCCTGACTCCATGTATGAGTGGGCATGCATTGATGGATGAGCTGGACAGTTGAGATGTTGAGCTGCATGGCCATACATTTTGGGGCACAGGGGGTGGGATCAACATTTGATTGGGCTTGCATGTGTACCCATCAACACTGAACCCTTATGGTAAACAACATCATCCCACACTCACAATAACAGCATCAAGTTTCAGGTGATGTTTGTTTGACAATTTGACACTTAAGAAGAGGAATAGTGGCCCTGATCAATGTGAATATGACTCTGCCTTAGCATTGTCACACATGGTGCAAAGTCTACGCACATATGAATTTGTTTGTTACCTAATCTTGTTGTGGATGGCTATGGTGTAAGGAAAATGGTGCTAAGGCAGCGTTGTTGTTTCATCCATCAGGGCCATTGTACCATCTGGATTTTGAGTGGGAGTGAATGTGCTATTTGATTTTGATAGTAAGCTGATTTACTTTACATACGCCACACAATGTTGACACTGATGGTTGCCTGTCTCATTTTTATAGCTACCAACATGAATGAGAACCAATTCCATGCATTTCAGAAGAGGGCAGTGCACTATAGGCACATTTTGGCAGTGGAATCTGGGTTCAGGAGGATGGCATGCCGCTATCGCTCGGAGCGATCCACTGGTGAGTGGCGAGCATTCAGCCAAGTGGGACCCACACTGCTCACACACGCCGGACCAAGCACAATTGCTGTGCAGGCGCCCACAGCTGCCAACGTCACCATTGCTCCAGCTACTACACCCACAAGTAGCACAACACAGCCACCCACATCAGTTGTTATCGATATGAGTGCCATACAAGATCTATAGAGGGATGTACAACTGGTTCTACAAAAGTTGGACTCCATTGAGAAATAGGTGGTCATGAATAGCAAGGCCCTCAAGAATATTAAAAAAGACTCAAAAGGGCCAATCTATGAATAACATTATGTCACTCCTCCCAAATTGACTCCCCTCTCTCCTCTTTTTCTACTATTTTTTGTGGGTATTAGGGGCCTAGTTGTAGGTTATAGTAGGTTAGTTAGGAAAAGCAGGTTTGGGGGTGGGTTTACTACTTTTTATATTTTACTATGTTGGTGGGTGGGGGTGATGTTGGGGCTTTTATATGTTTGTGAAAAAAATAATATATATATATATATTTGTTTAGTCATAGTTGGTAAATGTGTAGTTAAGTGTATATTGTCCTGCATGTGTCCTGTGATATAAGAGAGGTGGGGGGGGGCAAATGTTTAGAGTGTGTCATTAAATGTGTAAGGAAAGTGTAGCATAGAGTAGTTAGGGTGTGTTGTGAGTTATGTAAAGTTAGGACAGGTTAGATTAGGATAGGTGTTAATTATTATTATTTAATTGATTCATTTATCATAATAAATGTTATTGCGTACTCCCTTACTTCATGTGTCATATGCTTGGGTCTCAGGGTCTTCCCATGGGTGTACAGTGCAAATGGTGTGTTATCCTGGGGACTCAGTCCTGCATCCAAATCCCTCTCTTGTCATTTACAACACCTCCTTATGACTGAGCTGGCACACTGGCAGCTACAACACATCTACTTACCTGTGCACCTGCCAGCCAGTGTTCCCACCATTCAAGAAGACTATGTTGACCATGTATAGGACAGGATAGGTGTGGGAATTCAGCATTGTATGTGTTTTGTTTTGGGATGTTGATCACTGTGGGACATGTTACTACTGCCTACATATCATTCCTATCCTGCCAAACTCACCAGTGCCAATAATGGATGAGTTTGAGTCCCTCTGTTTCACAACAATGTGTCCAAGTGGTACTCCCAGCTGACGAAATTGCCTGATGACTGTTTCACAACCATTCTTGCAGTATGTAGTGAGTGTAGCATACATGTTTTCAGACTATATATCACATATTCAGTGATTTGATTGTAGGGGATGAGGCCAACATCATCGTACAACATGTAGGTACTATGAGCCCACATATACATGCTCTCTTGTACTGACACTGTGTGACTTGAGACGTGTTACACACTTCTCAAACACTAGGCATAGTAGAAGTGTCACAACACACATAAGGTGTAGGTGGTGTTTATTTACAAGTGTCACAGTGCAAGGTATATACAGTGTCCAGGTCTGTGACCCCATTTGTAAAATCCATTCAATTGGGACGCAACACAAGTCCAGGGCTATGGGACATGTCACAGGACATTTTGGGGTAAAGTGTCTTTCAGTGCAGGGGTACATCAAATTGCCAAATGGAAAGTTAGTGACAATAGCAGTCCATTGCAGAGAGGTCAACAGTGTGTTGAGGTGGAGTGCATATCTGTCAGAGTGCCAACACTGGCATCATGTCAAGCACAGGACTAAGGAAAACACTGCCTATGTGGCATGGGCTGGTGCTACTGCCAACTCCTTTGGGTGAAGATGATCTGTTCCACATCTTCATCCTCCGATGTGTGTGGTGCCTCCTCTACCCTTGATGGTGGTAGTGGGGAGGTAGAGAGGGCCAAACACACCTCAGTGGTTGTAGATGTGGACTCCCAATCCCCACAGCTGCCATCTGTGGCACTACATATGGCATCACTGCAGCAATGAAGAGCTGCTGGTTTTTATGTATAGCTGCAACATCCCTGTGGTAGGTATCCATGTCTGACCTGAGGAAGACCAATTCCCGGAGCATGGCGTCCTTATTGTCATCAGGCACACTGCTGCCAGTTTGGGAGGGCAGTTGTTGTGGCCTTTCCCTCATGGAAGCAGCTATGTCCCTCAGACACTCCTGGACTCCACGCATTGGGGAGTGTGTGCGTCGGATGTCTGCAGTCTGTTCTGTTGCCGTAACCATGCACGTCCGCACCCCCTCAAGGCTGGCTGCCATTGTTTGCATCCCCACCCACACCTCCTCGGTCAGCTCCCGCTGGACTCCCGCCACTGTACTCTCAAAGCTGGTGCCTGTGTCCTCGGAGTCCTCTGCTGTGTCGGTGCTGGCAGGTCGTACACTTGGGGTGCTAAGTGGGGCCTGTTGGATGTCTGCTAATTCAATTCTCCTCCTTGCGACTGGAGGTAGTGTCTGCATGTTCAAAGGACTTCTTGGAGGGTCTCTTGGCCGATAGTTGCCAGCTGGTCATCGATGTCATCAGGGTACTCCAGGACAGGCAGTTCCGCAGGGGAGCCATCACCCTCTGCAATGAGATGGTGTATAATCAGTCTATCTGTGTTATGACAGTTGACAAGTCACTTCACTGACTTGATGATTGAGACTCATTGTCATTATAGGCTCATGTTGATGTTGAAGTGGTGCAGCACGGTGCTATGCAATAATAATCAGCGCCGCACTGCTTCACTTTGACACAAGATTGCACTTTATGCAAGTGATAATAGGGCAACCCTGTGTTGTCCCCCATACTGGTGCAAGATTCAGCTGGCAGCGTAATTGTAGGCATCCTTGCACCATTGCGCAAGGATGTATGCGTTGAGGGGTGTGATTGTTCATGTGTGTGAAAGTGTCCCTTCATGCACATTAACAATCACCAATGGCACTCTGGCCCTTCTGTGTGAGCTGTGGAAGGCAGCACACTCAGAAGAGCCAAATCATCATTATCATAGGATTGTTTATGTGCATGGATTTACACCTTCACGGTCGTAAACAATAATTTCTGGCACTTTGCTCTTCCTATGCATGCTGCAGATTGCAGAAAACATAGGAATTCAGAAATGAAGGAGGTACAAATGTTTTCCTCCTCGTAGCACCCTGCTAATGCCACCCCTGGGGCTGGCGTGATAGGTTTGGCCCTACCTCAAGTGTACAATATTCCATTCATCTGAGGCAGCATTGAAATATATTGTGTGTTGCTGTGGCACACCCACAGCAACACCCACTGCACTACCTTCCATGCACTGTCATGATCAGGTGGCTACGTATTTTCAAGGTGACAGAATGCCATAAAAAGTGTCTCAATGATACCTCATCAATACAGCGCAGTGCTCACTGAAAGTGACGCTCCTTTGGCACTAAGCACAGCGCCCTATTTACAAGGTGGCTTTAGTCACTTTTTGTGGCTTAACGCCACCTTGTAAATATGGCCCCTTCCCACACAGCACTGTGCGTGGAAGGAGTGTGCAATGGGTGTTGCTGTGGGCGTGCCACAGCAACACCCAATGCGTTTTGATGCTGCCTCAGGTATATGAAATCTCGTAAACCTGAGGCAGCACTAAAATATAATGCCACCCCCAGGGGTGGCGTTAGTAGGGTGCAACAAGAAGGAATACTTTTATTCCTCCTCTTATTTTGATTCTTCTGTTCGTGCTGCATTCTGCCACACGCATAGAAAAAGCTAAATTCCAAAAATGATTGTTTATGTGCGAGAAGGTGTCTGTTCCTGCACATTAACAATCACACCCCTCAACACATACATCCTTGCACGATGGTGCAAGGATGCCTACGTTGGCGCTGGCGTGTATCCCTGTGAAGATTTCTTCCGGGATAACCACTGCAACCATCTCCTCCATCTTATTGAAGTCCTCTTGCGGCGCTGGACTCCCACCTCCAGTTTGCAGTACTGGCTTCCTGTTCCGTGCCATTTTTTCCTTGGTCCTTCTCTTGCAGTCAAGCCAGTGTTTCTTGCACTCAATCACTGTTCTCGTAACCTCTGACACACTGTTGACCTAATCCACAATCTGTTGCCAAATTGCCTTTCTCCTTCCAATCGGCAACTTAGATTTGATGCGTCACTCTCACCAGTATTTCGTGCTCCTCTGCGCTAAAATGACACTTCCTCTTTTTCTTCTCCCTCCCCTGGATCTTGCCAGTGTCCTTCTGGCTGGTTCCTGGTTGACTGGGGTCTCTCCTGGCTTCTCGGATCTATTTTGGGGCTTCTTTGCACTGTTTGCTTCATTTGCTTCTAAGTATAAATTTGACGCCTGAGTGGCGCTAAAAAATGGCGCTTGTCAGCACTAACCTTCTTGACGCAAAACAAGGGCCTGATTTATAGCATTTTAGTGCGACATTTGCGTAATTATTTTGACGATTTGTAGGTCCCCTAGGGTCAGATTGTTCTTCTTTCTGCCAGCCACACGGTTTGTTTATTTTAATATTGGGTTTAACACGGGATTATGAGCGGGCTCGTCGGTCTAACCATTATAAATGCTCTAATAAATGTATTTATTCTGTAAATTCAAGACTTTGATTTTGTAACTGGGTAGATTATTCTGAGGCGCTGAATTGATCAGGTAACATGCAGATCTTTGCAACAAGCATTATAAAGAAATTGTTATATCTAAAGTGCATTAACTCACTAAACCTACAATTCAGCAGGGAGTGGAGTGCTGTTGAAGAATCTGGTGATATTACAGAACTGTTGAGGTGTTTATAGCTTTCTTAAGAATTTGCGGAATCTAGAGGACTGTCCAGAGAAATGAACACAATAGTAAGATCTGAAAAATTATTACATTTACTCAAATACTTTAATAACCTTTTGTAACCCGAGCAGAAGCAGCCAGGCATAACCTACTGAACGAGCGTGTTGAATCTGGCTAGTGAAAGAGAAGAATCTGAGTTGAGAAGCCAACTCAATTGGCCAATTAGTAAACAATACCTAGACAGAGAATCTCATTTTCCGCTTGGATTTTCTTTTCAAAGAAGAAGCTTTAGTAAAAAAAGCAAACAAAGGAGAAAGAAAGCAGACCAACGTTGGCTCTCCTTGCAAGAAGCTTCAACAAAGTCTGGGTCACTGATCATCTGGCATATTATTGCAAATACAATAAGATCAAACAAGACTTGAGAAACAGTATGACTCCCGAACAAGATCAGGGAAGGGTTGGTAACTGAGTTGTAGGCGGCAAAAGAAAATAGTGTCCACTACTAAATATTTCACCTCTTCCCACAGAAGGGCAGTAAATAAAGGAGGCATCCAACAAGGCACCCTTTTGCCCTCCCTTTTCCAAGACTGCAAACGCTTTTGAATTATTCTGAGAACTTGTGAAGATTGTATTCTCCTTCCATTACACGATAAGGGTGCAAAGGACAATTTGCTCATATAGAAAGAGATTACCCTTCTGAATTTACCAGGTAAGGTTTTTTGTAAATGTCTCATACGGCATCTGAAGTCTTGGATTCACGAACAGGAGATCTTGTCCAAAGATCAATCAGGGTTCAGAGGCAACACCTCGAGTTTCGGCAATATTGTGGTTCTTTTGACCAGTTGAATAGATGTCACAGAGGACAGACAGTTTACATTGCTTTTTAGGTTATTTGGCAGCTTTGGTAAAATCGAAAGGCCTATTTACACCCTCATCATGAGTGGCTCGTAATGGTATCTCCACCGGAAGTACTGACCCAGGCCATTTAAACTTGCCCAGTGTCCCCTGACCTGTAATTACTAGGTCCGCAAACTACGGACGCTGTAATTCTGGTCCAGGTGGCACCATATCCATGTGCTGTGCTAAGGGCAGCTGTTGCACTAGATCTCTGCACTCCCTGCTCCTACACAGCTGATGGTTAAATTCAGAGCGATGTAAGAGAGATGAAAAAAACAATTGGGTATGCAGTCATTGAAAGCCATGCTAGATCCAAATACAGCAATTTTCAAGGACAGCAAGACTGCATCTCATTGCTGAATCTGCTGTGAAAAGAAAATGTATTTATCCAGTTCAGACTTGGTTTTGCGCTACCTTCGCATTTTGGGATACCACAATACTGATAAAAATAGTGGACATGGCAGCGCCTCTCAGACCTTTCCCAGTAGCAGTATAAATGGGCAATTTACCAAAAATTAACAATTCACCACATTTTTTATCACGTTTCTGAAAACTCCAACTCACCTTTCAAACTATACCATTATTGGCAGCTTTGAGAAGCCCCTTGCAGATAGCTATGGGGCCAAAACATGTGTTGTCTGGGAATTAGTGTGCATGTTTCATACCGAAAAGATGTGCCATAAAGCTGTATGCATGATGATATAATTTGTTCTAAATACAATCCTATTTCTTGTAATTTGTTACATAGGCACAATGAGCTGTAACAGTGTGCTCATATATATTATACAATGTAAACGTTTAAGTGCTATGGGCTTTCCACCTTATCAAGTATAGAATTCTACTGAGTTAAGGGCATACCAGGATCTAGCTTTCCTCCCTCACAGCACTTGAGGAGAATCTCATTACCAGAATATGCAATAAGTGGGTGTTTCAAAATGCAAAACCCCTTCCTCTAGTACAAAAGAGCTAAGCATGTTTGAGACTTGCTAACTTCTGAATGACTCATCATGTTCAATTGTCATATATTACGTCTTATGTGTCTTTTAGGGGGGCCTTATTTCCTCATTTGCTTAGGCCACTTAATACTCGCATTTCTTACCTTATGTCATGATCACTGGTTTATTTTTCTCAAAAGAAACAGCTTACAGGGTATATAATAGCTGTTCAACCCATGGCTCCAGGTTCAGCCAACTTAGGGATATGGGCTATTTGTCTCTTGATATTTCTTCCCATAGAGACATAACTAATTCTGGCTTGTCTTGGAAATAGACCTACAAACAGAACATGCATAAATGAAGCATAGGTATGAAAGTATGTTGATTCAGGTGAAATACCGACCCTCATTATGGCCTCATTAAAGATATTGACGTATTAGGCATGTAGAGATACTTAAGAAATTCAGAGTACATAATATGTTGCTGATTTTCATATTTACATTCTCTATACATGCTATTGCAATGAGTTTACTAATTTCTGAAATTATTTTGTTTTGTTTCTTGTGCACTGAAATTGGCTTATTATAAAGCTTTCAAAAAATAATAGTGTGGAATCCCTCTAGTGTGCACACTTGTGGCGAAAGGTTGGTAGAACTCAGAATAACGATACATGATTATGTTTGAGAGTTTCTGGCATTGTTACATGTCCAGCATGCATCATCTCCACGTACGTTGAAGGAGATGTGTGGTTATAACCTGTCTGTTTCATTCTTCCCAGCATTGGCAAGTTAGTTCATACTTACACCGGCCAAAGAGCCACAAATAATCTAGTATATCTTGTTTAAATAATGTTTGCAAAACATAACTTGGTGCTCAAATGCTGGTCTTGTGATCTAAGTAACCTCAAGTGCCATACACACAAGTACTTGTCAATCATTACTAATGTGGAACCATTCATCATGACTTTGGTTTCCTCTCTCGATTAAGATAGAAACTCCCTACTATGTTGGAGGGTCAGTTAAGCGCTTAGCTAATAAAAAGATGCCCCTGTAATTGGATAGCTCTTTAAATCAAGGTCTGATTCTGTAGTTGAAATGGCAGATGTGACCGTACCAATAAGGGTGAATGTTAGGGATTCATTTAACCAATCACTTATTAGCAGGAAGGTTTCCTGTTACAGAGGGTGAACTATTCTGGTTGCCACAGCGAGTCCGGGGTGTAATTTTTAAGTATTCTACCTATGGATAGTGCTTACACCAACAGAAGCTGCTACTGGACACTTTGCCACATATAAACCAATATGCACTCATGTACAATAAATAGCATATGAAAGTCAAGAGATCCCCATAGGTTATACACATAAACTTCCCCCATAGAGTTTATAAGGTAAAAAATAAAATTGATGAGTTACATATCGCGCATTGTAAAAGTAGTTTTGTGGTCACATTTAACAGATGTCTAGGATATTATCCTATATAAGGATGACTGCCTCCTTCCTTTGGAAAGGACAAACCTTATGGGAACATGTAGTACTGGAAGCATGTTCCTCCTTTGTGCCTGAGGATCTGGGTAATAAATATGCTTGTGAGTGGGCTTTGAAAGCAGCTCTGGCATTGTTCAAAAATCAAACAGGGTGGGATAAAGACTTTTTGCCACATGTGATTTCTCTTTATGTACGGCTTCAGTATTAATTGATACCAGAGGTGAAGCATGATATAAAAATAAAAAACAAATTCTGACATAATTGCCCTTACAATGCGCACACACACACACACACACACACACACACAGTGCAAAGTGCTTAAGTGTTGAACTAAATATTATAGACCTGAAAGTAAGAAAAGCAAGTTAGTAGGGTTATTCCAAGCACAAGGAGAAAAAAATAACTCCCCATAGTCTGCAAATCATGTTTATATTTACAAGCTGAGGAACAATTCACTCCAATTGACAAATTCCCATAGCTTTGAAGATGGCCATTTTAAAGGAGTGCCCACCTACACATGGAAAGCGAATTATAATACTTTGGGGGACATTACGACCTTAGGGGGCGGCTACCGCCGCCCGCCAATGCGACCGCACTCCTGCGGCCCCCATTACGACATCCCTGCTGGGCCGGCGGGGATGAGGCCGCAACATAGGAGCTGGCTCCTAATGGAGCCGGGGGTGTTGCGGCCGTGCGACAGGTGCAGTAGCACCCGTCGTGCTTTTCACTGTCTGCTATGCAGACAGTGAAAAGCTGGCCGGGGCCCTGTTAGGGGGCCCCTGCACTGCCCATGCCAGTGGCATGGGCATTGCAGGGGCCCCCAGGGGCCCCAGGACACCCCTTACCGCCAGCTTCTTCCTGGCGGAGCAAACCGCCAGAAACAGGCTGGCGGTAGGGGTGTCATAATCCACAGGGCAGCGCTGCTTGCAGCGCTGCCCTGGCGGATTATCACCGCCAGGGCTAAAAGAGCGGGAAACCGCCGGCCCTGGCGGTGCGACCGCGGCGCTACCGCCGCGGTCGTAATAAGGGCCGTAATAAGGGCCTCCGTACCGCCAGCCTGTTGGCGGTACGGACACTACATTACCCGACCGCCAGGGTCGTAATGACCCCCCTCGTCTCTTAACTACCTGAAAGGCAGCTACTAAAGCTAGCTTCCCTAATGTGCATGCATTACAAGTGCATTGGGTGCAATGGGCCTCAAGTGAGAATTTAAGTGATGTAAAATATGACGATCTCACACCCAAATCACAAGAATTTTAGCATCATAAACAGGCATTACCATAGACTCTCATAAACAACCCATAAATGAGTATAAGAGAGTGTTTAATGTGGACTACAGTGTGCCAACTGTGGTTGGTACCAAACAGCTCGTGCTGCAGTACAGGGAGTTTGGCAAGATCGTTACCTCAAGGTGCTACAAACACTTACTAAATATTAGCAGTCCTAGTTCCCAGATAGCTGAGATTATGCCTGCCTACCTCTTCTTAAAGTATCTCAATCTAATGGTAGCAATGCAGGCACATTAAAATGTGCTAAAGCCTCTAAAAGATTCCTTGTTAGATGTCCATACAGTTGTATACATTAGAGGATAAACAACTCATCAATAAAGCGGTTACATTAGACCTGATAAAAACAGTATATGAGAGCCTAGCATGGCACAGTATCAGTTATACAGCAATAATAGTGTTTGGCCTATAAGTAAAAGGCTACACAGGAATATGTACAGCAATGAACAGTCTGCCAGCCAATAAAATGTTCTACTGCTTTGCGGCCAACTCCTACACATTTGATGAGATCTGATAAGCCCTTCAATATAATCGACCTCAACCATATTGTCCTGTTACCAGTTGTCAACCACTTTACAGTATGATACTTATATAACGTTTACTATCGCGATGTGAGGAGCAGAAGCACTTGCCTTCATGGGTAGCAGACCACACCTGTAGGGTGCATGGTTGGACGTTTGTTGTCTTCGATTTTATCCTGCATGGGAAGTGTTTCTGTGACATGTGTGAGGACCACAGGGCTGCAGTATCCTGAAATGGGATGCAGGGCTTTGCAGCATGATGGATGAAGAAGTGTAAGAGATTGGCACATAGTATGTGATTTTCAGTAAGCTGGCAGCTTTGAGCAGTTCTGCAAGTCTTTCCATGGTATCTGATATGTTTATAGTTACTTACCTGGCTACTGCACTGGTTTGCCCATTCTGAGATATTTTGTTCAAAGGTAAATGGTCCTTAGCAGGCATGGAGGGAAATGGTGGAGAGAAGAGATCTGCTGGGGTGACATCGTTATTATTATCCCACATCTGATTGCCATTATGAAATATTAAAAACTCCTTCTAATCCTGGTGTCACTAGACAAATGCATAGCATCTATACAGTAGTGGCATCATACTGAAGTAATTTGCATGACACGTACACATAAATCTCACTGCATTGTAACAAAATACAATAAAGATGGTTAAAAAATAAGATAGTAAGAAACATCGTAGTATGTAGCTAGTTAGGGCCTGCAGTGGTTGACTTAATTAGAATTGCCTGTTGACCAGCAACATGTGGCAAATCTCTTCAGTTATTCACCGCCTGTTGAGTTGGTGATGAGTGGTTTAGTTGCTGTGGACAGATACAGTGCTGGTTATTAAAGATGCTCCTTAGGTTTTTTTTCTTATGTGAATTTAAGACTGCGAAGCAGTAAAAGGAAATTCATAAGCAGCCTCTATGAGCTGCAAAAGACTGCCCAACCGCTGAATGCTATATTAGTATTAGTGTGAGTTACATATTGCATTTGTATTGCTACTGCATTTATATAATGCTTACTATCCATACAAGGTGCTTTAGCACTTTACACTGGGCAGCATGCTGCTCTTAAGTACAGGTTTAGTAGGTCTATGGTTATTTTTGGTTATTGGGAATAGTCTTGCACTCTTAAACAAAGCTTGCCATGCATTTACTCCAGTTTCCATGTGGTGGATTAAATTATTAAAACTTTGGTATGATCCTTAGTGAGGGGTGAGGTATGTGAATGCATGCATTGGTTGACTGTTTTTAGTTTTTTAATAAATGAACTACAGAAAAGTACAGATAAATTAATAATGATGTCATCAATATGCTGAAATTTAACCCAAAATATAAATGAATGCCTCATCAAGTTGGAATGACTTTTGGTTCAGTAATTCCCTACAAGAAAAGATTAAGTGCAATGTTCATATTGGGGTGTCTAATGGAAGATATTAACTTATTATAGGATATGATGAGGTCTTAATCTGCTTTGTGGATGTGTAAAGTGTTACTCGGGTGCCTGAACTTTAACATCTGCCCAGGGCCATTGATAAAGGCTGTGTTATTGGTCACAAACAAGTTTATTTGAAAATGATATTATCAGTTTTATGAACTTGAGTTATTCAAGGGTATACTGAGTGATTAAGTTGTATTATATTTCTTACTTTAACTTTGTTAAGCTCTGTGATTTTATGTTTGTGTGCCTCTTTTGACTCAAATCAAATAATAAAACTAAGGAAAAAAGCTACAGAAAATTAGGTATTGTTGGAATGCAGGGATATGACTTTTAAGGCAGAGGTTGTGGTCTTTGAAATGAGGTGTGGGTATTCTGCACAGACACAATAACAGGAGTTAAGGCAAAACATACATGTAGCTCAGAGTAGGTCGTGCTCAGAGAGAGGATGCACACAGAGGATAGAATGGAAGGAGAATTTGTTAAAAAAAAAGTGAGTCATCAATCAAACGTTTTAAGTGAAGGTCATTTTTCATGCAGGGTATTTAGGAATATTGTGGAGGCTTTATGAGATAGCATGCAAAACTGTACATGGAAACAACATTATCTGCATGTTTTACAAAACCACTATTCGCCATGAGACGGCACGCATGCACATACAGCATCTTCACCTATGAGTTAACACAATTTAAATATGGTTTCATTTTCCTATAAAATATGCTGGAATGCTGTATTTTGAATGTCTGTGCTAGAGACGCTCCTCCCCTCTAATAATCAAAGCAGGATGAATGAGAAAAGTCTTTTTTAGTGAGTTGATCTTAAGTAATGCTTCTCAGGGCTGCTAGCAACAGCCCACCTCCAACCTCTAGCACCCACAACAAAAGCACAATAAAGTGCAAGATGTTGCACCTGGCTGTCGTTTGGCATTCCTGTAGAAGCAATTAGACACAGGAAAGGGCCTGGCTAGAGATTCTCTCACCTGACCATCAGAAACTGCAGAATCACCCTGACACTTTCCACCCACCAAACTTGTAGTGCTCAGGAATAACAAGTAATCAGAAGGCCCCTCTCTAACAACCCCAATTGAAATTCTAATGGGAGCCCTCCCTTCACTGTTTCTCACTTCACTGTGGTCTCTGCCCTCAAGCCATAGAATGCAGGAAATACACCGCCACTACCCGGTGAGGCCATCCCCAAACTCATCAGCTGGTAATGTTCACTCAGGGCCTGATTTAGATATTGGCAAAAGAGTTTCTCAGTCACATTGGTGACCTATATCCCATCTACCAAAATCTAAATCCTAATATATCCTATGGAATTTAGATTTTGGCAGATAGGATAGGATGTCTGTCACTGTTGTGACAGAGTAATTCATCCGCCAATATCTAAATCAAGCCCTTAGATACAGAAAACCCTACAATGTGAAAACAAAACAAGCTTGGTAATTAAAGAGGAAACCTGCTAATTTTCATTACAAAACAATAACTGACAATGAAACTTGGTCAAACTAAATACAGCAAGTCACCTTGAAAGTTGAAACGTTTTTAAATGCAACGAGTGACATAAAAAAGTATTTCTGGCTCCAAAAAAAGATGTGATTACGAGCTGACTTGTCCCTACATTGTGTAAACAACACAGTGAAACAACACATGATTTTCCTGAAACCCCAGCCTCTGAACACAAGTGGGAAAAACTCTGTGGTTAGTATTCATATACATGCCTTTCGAGCCAGTTTCTGGGTACATGAGTGTGGGTAAAAGATGAAGTTAAAGTAGCAACAATCTACAAGGGTTGCTGCAAATTGTTTTCATGGGGTTGTGTAGCAGGATATGAAGATGCAAGGGACTGCAGGCAGTGCTATGAGAGGTGCAGGCCGGGCTCCAAGAGGGCCATGGGGTTCTGCATACTCAATGAGGATGCATGGGGCAGCACAAACTCCCGCAGACACACACACTGCCCATACCCCGGGTCTCTCTTACCTCATCCCCTCAAGCAGCACTCTGGATCCACGTAAGAGGCACTGTGAATCATTTAAGACAAAATGAACATCCCTGTAAATGGCACTGTGAATCTGCACCTGCAAAAGACCTGGTGGATCTTTGGGCAGGTCACTAAATCATTGAAAGTGAGACTTTATGATTGTCTGAAGTGGAGATTATGAATCTCTATTAAGGGCACCAACAACCCTTTTCTGTGAGGGCGAGAGGATGGATTCATGTGAGGATCACTCGATCCCAGTGGCGGAGATTGTGATTGAATGACTTTGAGTGAGCCCCTGGGTTCCTGACAACAAGACTGGATAAATGTCTGCAATAAAGACTCTGGATCCGACTGAAGAGACTTTGGGTCAGATGTACAAAGGATTTTTGAGGTCTCAAATGGCCCAGTTTGCAGAATCAGTCCATTTGCAACAGCAAAAAAAGAAAAGCTTATTTTAATGTATAAAAGGCAAATTATGATTCAGTAACTTGTTACCAATTGCAATATGCATTTGCAATTCGATATTTGGAAGGGGCGTGTTTAGGGCATCTCTTCCAGGTACTAATTCACACTAGTATATATTAATGTTTTCGGACTGAATTCCAGTCGGAAAACATTAATTTTAAAGCAGTAATAATCCATTTACAAATGGGAAGGAGTCTCAGTGGCACCCTTTCCCCTTTGAGAATGTAAAAAAAAAATATTTTTTTAAGAACAGGCAACGGTCCCATGGACCATTGCCTTCTCCTGAAAAACAAAGCCTAAACATGTAATTTTCCGTTTTTAAATGCATCCCATTTTCCTTTAGGGACATTGGGCAGCAATTAAAAAAAGACAGTTTTATTAAAAACAGTCACCGACATGGTGTCTGCTGACCCCAGCAGGCCATCATCCCTGTAATGGTTGTCATTCCTTAAGGGTTGCAAATTGCGACCTACCTCATTAATATTCATGAGGCACTTTGATTTGGACCCTATAGGAATGACTAATTAAAAAAGTTACATACATTAGGAATAGCAAGTTCCTAATTGTGATTCTGAGATAACCACAAATAGAAAATCGCTTTTCATAATGTTAGTACGTGTGGCACTTTGAGACCATATGAAATGCCCAAGGCGTGCCACCAAATAAACACAATGGGCCAGATGTACGAAAGGATTTTACCCATTCTGTGTCTATGGGAAAAAACTTTCGTACATATGGCCCAATATCTCTTGGGGAGGAAGATGGAGTGTGGCAGGGCATAGTGCCTATTTAAGAACACAGTTATGAGAAGCTCCCACTTGCTTTCAAATAGATTTTTGGAATTAAACACAGGAGGAAATCCCAGTACATTCAGTGACATTTGGGCTGAAAATTGCTACAGAGTGCTTTATATCTCTGCTATGTGTTTGTAAAATTTTGCACTGCCTAGAAGAATTTGCAGCAGAATGTGTGGAAGTCACTGAAGCATATCCCATGGACAGATGGAAACATTTTAATGTGGCTGGAGGCTTAATTGTCCAGGGTGTGTGAAAAAACGATTTATTTCCAGCCCACCAAAGGACGTCTATTTATATATTTGCAACCAGGCATTTTGCCAATGTATTTATGTGAAAATTAACTGGTTTCATTTAAAAGCATAATTATCTTTTTGCATTTTCTTTTTTCTTGCTTAATTACTCCACTATGTAATGCTGGACGGTATAAGTGAGTTAGGACATGCACCACACTAAAGTGAATAGCGCTTCTATGGGTGTCAATGGATGGCAGTCCATCTACCGGTTAGAAGAGCACAGGTAACAACAGTGCATGGTGGATACATCTGAATGATTCCGCATGGTAAATGTGTGCACTCTGCATCTTCCCAACCCCATCTGACAGTCCCAGGCCAGTGCTCTGACCCCCTTACCTGGCAGTCGCTGTTCATAAAGCCCAGGCTGCTGGTGCAGCTGTAGGTGCAGTTGGGTGCCTGGCTGCGGGTGTGTGTTGTTCCTGCAGGGTTTGCTCTTGCTTGGGATGAGAGAGACATCATCAACCATGGTCACCGGGCTGCTCAGGGTGCCCTGAGCTAGACTGAGTCCGAGCAGCGGGTGGTAGTGGGAGCCATGGGGTGCTTCAATTGAGTTCTACTATTTGTAGTGCCCCCACATCCTATTTCCATCAGAAGTATATCATGCTGCCAATTTGGTTCCTGTGGTATGGCCTCAAAAGACTGCTACTGCTAGTGCAGCCATAAAGACTTGAACTGTATAATAGGGATGGCAGCGGTGCATATATTTCATTCAGACAATGGCATAGTGTTCGCCGCTATGGTGTTTCCTGATGCTGTGTCTGCTCTAGGAGTACACCTGCTATTCTTGCATCCATTTTATCCATAATTGAATGATATGGTTGAATAAGCCAATGGTGCATTTAGACTAGTCTTGACTGTGAGGGTGCTCATCACAGAATTGTCATGGTACCGCACTCTATATCAAGTTTTAGGTGGATAGCAGATCTTTTACATGGAGCACTCTACAAAACCACCAGCACTCTGAATCTGCTCACCTCAAATGTCCGTTTTTCTAGCAAAGTTTCTAAGCAGAGGATTAGCACAGTGCCATCCATGCCGAGCTAGAAAGGACAAAGCATTTTGCCATTTTTACAACAAAGTCTTTATGCATAGGTTTAGCTAGTGCTGCCCACACCAAGCTGAAAAATGCCAAAAGCCCTTTAGCACTCCAGGCACAGTATTACAGCTTTGGATTGGTATAATTCCACCCAGACCAACCTGGAATTATTTAAAACATTCCCTGACTCATGACACTATGCTAATGCTATGCTCCACCTAAAACTTGTGAACAACTTAGAGTTCCCCACTTCCCTTTTTGCATAATTCATGCAGCACTATAAGACTGAAAGGGTATTGCACTGACATGCTAAGTGTCTAACTCTGCTAGAAAGCAATGAGATGAGTATTTTTAGAGCGTCAGTGGTGTTGTAGAGTGCTTTATTTAAAAGAGCTGCTCTCCAACTAAAACTTGGAAACTATCCAGAGTTCCCTACTTCTTTTTGGTATACCAACCTATGCACCTGAATTGCTGCATCCTGGAAAGGCAGAGGTGCAAAATGATTCACCAAACTCACATGTCAATTTGTTGTAGAGTTTGCAAGTTTTGAGAGGAAAACTTGAAAACAAGAAGAGCTCTTCCCACTCCTCTACAGTGAAAGGTAAAGCATCTGATTGGTGGCTCTCAGGAAAGGAAGAGCTTAATAATAATGGATCCCTGAGAAAATAACTTTGAGCACATCAGGAAGCATCATGTCTCTGATTCTGTTACGTGGCCCCACACTGATGCCAAAGTGCCCCCCCCCTATTAGACCACTGCATCCTCCCTCTATCCTGGAGTTGCCCCAAGCTCAGATTAGCTGAATTTGAATAATCTCTGAAATCAGAGGGATTGCTGCATTTTAATCTTTACGTGCAATGAGCTAGATTTGGTAAAGCTACGTCTGAAACTGCTTCAACATCAACTGCATCACCAGCATTGTTAGAAAAAGCTTCAGCAGTTAAACATTCAATTCCATTGCAAGTAGTTGTATTGTGACAATATGACCCTGAACCAGAAGATGTTGTGAGTTCATTTTAGAGCCTTGCCTGGGCACACATATTTTAACTTAGCTTAGGCCCGTGGCCTGTTTCCTTTTACCCAGATACATGTTCTATTTTCATTCATTTATTTTATTCATTTAGCGCAGTCTGATTTTTAGTGGGGATGTTTAATTTTTCTAATCAGCTGTTATTCTGCAAAAGCGTTATTATTATTTCTGTGCACAACATTTCACCATGTACTTCTGCCCAAGGCTTACAAGAACAGTACATGATAATTTACCTAGTATTGCCATCACAAGAGTGCGCAGACAGACCAACACTTAGACACATGATCACATCAGGCCTGTCTCTCAGAACACAGACACGTTTTTTTATACAAACATCACAGGGGCCAAAGAAGGTTAGAGAAGTCATTCCAGCCAGAAGGTCCATCCACTCTGTGTGCCATTTCACTTTGCTGACCTCAGCCCTGACTGCAACCAACTAATGAGACGATGGGCAGACTCCTGTTTTCAGGCAATGGGGTGAGTGTTCCTTTCATGGACTAAGCACTGGCAGATTTGGGCTATCATCTTCATGCTCTCACTTAGAAGCTGGTTGTAAGGTTGGATTCCTAAGCACATGTTTATTCCAATATGCTTGGGATTTTATTTTATTTTCACTGACTGTAACAATCCTAGCTGTGCTATGTCTTGTATTTCTAATAATTGCAGCTCATATATTTTATCATAGATTGCAGTGTTTTCAATAAATGAATTGAAAACTATCCTGATCTCTTCCTTTTGCCTATGTGTATGAGACCTTTGCTAACGAGCGAAACGGGTAAGATTTGTCGACCACGACTTCCCTGAGGAGTCACAGAGTGGCATGCATCAGGCTGCCACAAATCACAAATCACCTTTGTTTTCTATGTTTGGGTGAGGTGCTGCTAGCTAGCCAAATGGGTTAGGCCGACAGCAACCAAACGGTAGGAGATTGACTCAGTCAACCATACTCAGTGGTGCTGCTGCCCAAATCTAGCAGTCTTGTTCCAATAACGAGAGTCTTTCAACAAAGAAACAGGAGCTGATCTTTCTCTCTTGAAATCACCTACGACTAAAGTCAGCTGGCATTTATCAAGATGGATAAACACTTGTTGTTGGGATAGTGGTGAGTATATCCACTCTGCTTGGTCCTATAGTTGGATTTTTGTAGCCAGTTCATCCTTCGTTTTGTGGATTACATGGCTGGTTAACATTTTGAGGTTGGTGCATGAGCAATATTATCCAGAGTGTTCTACGCCATCTCCTGTTATACAACAGCTGCAACCACATTCCTATTTGCATCTGGTGGCAAGGAGAAACAACTCAGTTAACATCAGCTTATCCTTTAACTGTTGGCATGTTTTGAAAAACGGTTCCTTATCAGATCTTGGAAGCAATGAAAATTGTACAGATAGCACTGGCCAGAATTCATAAAGGTTTGTGCCTATGGCAAAATGATGCAAAGCGGCACAAACTCTTACAAGACTATTTACTTTCCAGCACAAAAGGAATTTGGTTCTAAAAAAGTGCAAATAGTGTTTTATGATATTTTGCCATCTTTGTGCTGCTTTGCTTTTCTTTGCGCTTCTTTGCTGCAAGAGGTCATTACTTGGGTGTAATTTGGGTGGATCTGTGCAAGCATCCATAGTTTCAATGGAAAGCCCAACCTTCAAAGACAGCAAAGCAGTACTGTGAGTAAAAAACATAACACCTCCATCAAGCAGACACTAACAAAGAGAAATGTTTTAATTTCTCAAAACATTTCATACACTTCACATGCACTGCACTGTACAGCACCCATACAATGTGTGGCATGTGTAAGAATTCTTTAGGCATAAGATTTTGTGCTGGAAGTGTAAGCTTCTTGTATAAATCATACGTTAGACAGCACAAACACACCTCTGCACCAGAGATGCAATGGTTGTGCATGGCACAAGGCAGCCTGTTTGTCTGCCAGTGCAGGGGTGGTAAGCAGCAACAGACCATTTTTAATAAGCATGGCTCTGCATGGCTTTCTCCCTCTGATGAAATGCAATATAAACAACAACTTTGGTTGCTGTGCTACACTAAAAAATACTAAATCTGCCCCCACATTGTCTGAGCATTTCTTTGGGTGACATTGTTGCAAGGTTCTTTTGCAAGTCCTCTGGATATAAAGGAAGTTAGGCAACTTCTCAGTGATTTCAATATTTATGCCTAATGAGACAACAGAGATCCTTATTCTGAGTAAGACAACAAAAAAGATGTTTTATTTTCCTCACCATGGCCATCATTACAATCATCAATCGACTCACTAAGATGAATTGTGTAAATTTCACACAATGGGAGCACTGTGAGATCCATTGGGCTCACAGTACAAGGGACTTTCAACAAATGGGTTTATTTTTACATTGAGAGAAGATCTGATACATTTGCTGAATATTATTTGAAACATCCTGAATTATTGGGATTGTTTTTGGTTACAAAACATAAAGCCATTTATTCTGTTGATTTTTTAAATAATTCTTTTCATAGCAATATTACACATATTGCCATGAAACTATTCCAGTAAAACGTATTTGGGTAGCAGAAACATGGAAGAGTAATGGACATGTTATATGATTTTCCGCTTGTTGATATTCAAGAGATTTTGGGATTTATTTATAGTTTGGTAGACAGGGTACCCTGTCTGCCAGATTGATGGTCCACCCAGCATATTTAGGGTTGTGTGCACTACCAACTGTCCATCGACAACAGCCCACTCGCTCCACTGACAGAAAGATTCCTCCGACAGGCTTATGGAGTAGAAACCACTGGAGAAACGGCATTGCACTGCCCAGCCTATGTAGGGTGGAAGGTGTAATGTTCTTTCTTCATATCCATCATGGCTAGGTAAAACCTGTAGGTGAGGGGCAGAATAAAAACAAATTATGCCCCCCACATCCAGGGGGACAAAACTCTTTATTGGTAGGGGTTCATTACTTTATTATTTGTCAATGCTTGTTGAGAAACAAAAAATGTGTTAAAGGTTGGTGGATGGCTGTCAAAATTGACAGTGGTCATCCACCAAACCTTTTCTACCTTGACATGAATCACTGTGAAAGCAGTTACTACCAAAGTGTAGAGATCACTGCTAAGCCACCGATGATCTTTAAATCTGGCAGGTGATCATCTATCATGGTGGCAAATATAATGTCCCATGCAAATATAATGTCCCATGCTACCATGTTGGCACTAGTGCTGTACATCAAGCTATAGATCAGGCCCTTTATTTTTATAATTGAAACAAATCAACTGGCACTATGTACATAGCATTTGCCTCACCTAAAGTTCTGATTGCACCATGACTAATTATATACAGTTGCCTGATTGGAAATGGAGAAAAGCTTTATCTAATGATGAAATTAATGTAAATTAAAAATGGTACATTTAATGTGTCATCATCTTATTCGAAAGGAGAGACATTACGGCCTGTCCACAACAACCAGCGTACTCCAGAATGTTTGTTGAAAACATCTGGACTATTTGCTCATAGGCCTTACACAAGGCATTTACCTGTCGATGTTACCACCTATATTGCTTTTTGCCAATAATGAGTGTCATAATTCAGTAGTGATAGAGAACACCTTTTCAGGGAGCGGGGCTCAGGGTTCTGGCCTGCAGGGCGAGGAGGAGCTTGACTGAAGGGCAAACAGTGACCGAAGAGAAGAGTCCAATCTACACTGAGGAGAAGAGAGGCAACATTGTGGCAGTCTAAGGTCAGAGAGAGGCACCACACACTATGCTCAGACTCAGAGGGGGACCGGTCAATGGCTACAGAACACCTTTTCAGGATAGTTTTCACACACTAAACATGTCTATTCTATCTCTGCTATCATTACATCTACTTCAAAGCTAAAGAAAGTACACTACATCATGAACAAATCAAGATTCATGCAATAATTCAACTAAGTAAATGCTTGTAGGGACAGAAAAAGTCCCTCGCGTGGTGATGTATGTGCACCACTGCCCTGAGTGCTCATAGGTAATGATGTCTGGATCCCTAATGCTGATTTGTATTGCAATGGGCGAACACGGGTCATGCATGTGTGCCATGACATTGGCCAGTCTTAATCTTTTTGGACCGGAAGGGGCACTCAAAGTGCTACCCTCAAAGTGATGAATAGCTACTGCATTTGTCAGAAGCTAAGCAGCGCAGTTGTGGCAGAATACCATGTAGTGATCAGTAGTAGTGAACACGCCTTTTCACATTTGTCGCTGGAGTGAGGCCTTCAGGCCTAATTATTTAAAGTTCCATTGCTGTGTGCTTAGCTCACCCTTGGCCTACATCAGTGTGGTGTGCAGTGCTGCGCCTGTGTTTGGTGTAAGTGTGCTGTGAAAGATGCAATACAGGGATGGTGCAGTACTGTGCAGTGCGTGCGTGTTACATGAATGTGCTGGGTGTATGTATACTTGTGTATGGTACAATACAGGGAAAATTCTAGGTTTCATTTTGGGAGAACCTAGGGTAATTGAGAAACATGAGGAGGTACAGAAATCCCCCCAAGACAGATTTATGGATTGCTGCCTTCCTAAGAGCTGTGTGGGACGCACTGAAAGACGTAGAGACAGGCTCTTCAGTACACTTCAAAGAGGGCTCCTTGATTCAGAGAGAGATCACTGGGAAGGATTCTGGCACATCTTAGGAAGGGGTAACCTATTTTCTTTCAAGTTTTAATTAATTCTACAAGTTATAGAGGTTTACAAACATATGACCGGCTAACAGAGTGGTTTTGAAACATATCATGGTTCTATGTACAGTGGTAGTAAGGATAACAGCAAAGTTATGTAAATTGTGAGTAAAATGGTAACCAAATATCCATCATACTGTGTTGAGAGAACGGAAGAGACAGCAGTAACTTGGGGCTGGGGGAAGGGGTGGAGACTAGTAAAGAGGCCAGACTGTTTTGGTAGTATAGATAAGGGGTCTGTATGTGAAACGAAAGGGTATGGCAAGAGGATGATGGTTAGCCCCTTAACCATTCTATGGACCCTGAATAGTGCTTGACGTGGCTGAACTCTCAGATGATAAATGGCCCCTACTTGTGTGGAGGAATGTTAAGCTAGACTGGTGGCTCAGTCATCAGAGTTAACATTGTCCGGTGGGCCCGTCAGCCCATATACCAGCTTGTTCCACGTGTGGGATATGGGGTGATGTCTCAGGCCAGACCTTCTCATTATGAAGGGCCGTGGCCTCAGCAGCCACCCTTTTCATGAGGGCTCAAGTCTTGATCTCCGCAGACAGAAGCTAGGGAAGTTTCCACTTCATGGTGATGAAACGTTTAGCAAGGATGAGGGCATGGTCCAGAAACTTCATGGCTGCTTCACAGTTGTGGAGTTATTTGAAAATGCCCAAGCTCCTGCCTACTAGGAATCGACCACCAAGATGCCTGGAGATCATCAAGGCATGCCAAAACATTGTTACAAAAAGGGCGGAGCAGGGGCAGACCCAGTGCAGGTGTCGCAGACCCGCTGCCGGTGTGCTCCATCTGGCACAGCTGCCCAAGGCTCCAGGGAAGATTCTGGCAATTCATTGGAGGAGATGCAGGCCCTCTGTAAAATAACAAAAGTTTATCAACTTGAAGCTGGGATTTCTGGACACCCTCCTAGGGTGTGCAATAGACCTATCCCACTCTTTGACATGTACCGGTCTACCGATCTCTTCTTCCCATGTCTCCTTCAGGGGTTGAAGTGGGATCTGGGTTCATAGGAGTTCTGGCAAAGCAACTGGCTAGTCTGCGATCTGGGTTGATCAGGGCTTTGACAAAGCAGCTGGCTAGTCTTTGGCCGCTTCCCATGGTATATAAAAGTTGGTGGAGTTAATGGGCGGCTGGTTCACTATCCTGAATCACATAGTGGTCTCAAAGGGTCCCAGTCAAGAATGCATACAGAACAAACTGGTCCTTATGCAGCCCATACTGATCCATCAGGGCTCGGAAGGGGAAGAGCTGTATGCCCTGGACACTCCTAAAGTGTGGAACCCAAAGTGTCTCAAATCTCGCAAAGTGTCTGCTAGCAAACGGAATAGCCATTGAATTTTGGCCACTAGGTAATAGAATTCAAAGTTAGGGGCCCCATGACCACCTTAATCTGGGGGTAGTTTAAGCAGTTTTTGGAGGGCCACTCTTCTTTGTGAGTTGTACCACACAAGGCCCTCCTGGAGTGTGTGTCTAGATCCTGGGAAAATTTGTAGTGCAAGAACAAGGGAAGGTTTACAATGTAATATAGGAGGTGAGGGAACATTGTCATGTTAGAAACTGAAATATGTCCCATCATGGAGAGTGTGAGGGACCACCAGAACTCAGCTTGCAACTGAAGAGAAGTTACAGCGGCAGTAATATTACTATCTAGGCGGTCTTGGGAGGAGACACAAATCTCCAAAGATCTGAATGACGGGAGTTCCCAGTGGATGAGACCAGCACTCAGGTGCAGGTATGCCGGGGCCATGGATGATGACAGTGAGAACAGTCAGGATTTTTTAGGTCCTGT
Organism: Pleurodeles waltl; assembly: GCF_031143425.1. Classification (NCBI taxonomy): domain Eukaryota; kingdom Metazoa; phylum Chordata; class Amphibia; order Caudata; family Salamandridae; genus Pleurodeles; species Pleurodeles waltl. The sequence continues at coordinate 19,308,953 of NC_090443.1, read as the reverse complement.
GGTAACCTTTTGATACTCATATCACTGTGGCTGACATCCAGGTGTGAATCACTAGTCAGTTCCATGGTCTGGGTTGTGGGGCTATCAGATTTGGAGTCACTCCTGTTGTGAAAGACTGTTTTCTGGAATGAGACAGGGCAGAGGAGAGGGCACTTAAAAAATAAGTGCACCCCCAAGATAAACTTCAAGGAATCAGGTTCCAAATAATATTTGTGGTCTGGAAATGGACTATAAGAAGGGGAGCTCAAACCCTCCAAACCTGTCAACTGTCAAGCAGCCAGCTGGGTTGTGTGAGGATAAGAAGCTCCACAAGACTTCTGCCTGTGGGCAGGCCTGGAGGCCAAGGCTTGCCAGTGTCCCATTTGGGTGAGAGGAAATCACCCATGGAATCTGAGATTACCTGCCTTGGCAGCCTGGAGCACCGGTGCACTGTGAAGAAGAAGAGAGCATTGGAGCGAGTGAGGTCGAGTGCAGGATCCTGGTGATTGGATCCCTGTAGCGAGGTGTGAGGAGACTGCTGTACCGATCGGTTCCTTGCCCTTGTGCTGGGAAAAGTTGGCAACCCTGTATGTCAGTGGAGGGCCACTGAGAGGTGAGCCATAAACATTGCTGCACCAATCAGGTCATTGTCAGTGTGCAGTTTTGAAGTATGCGACTCCATATGGCTGGTGGGGCAGCCACCAAGAGGGCTGCTGTGCTGATTGGTTCACAGCCTGTGTACATTGTGAGGGCAGGGACTCTGTATTTGGGGCCACTGGGATCAGGCAGGGAGAGTGGTCCAGTCGAGGTGTTGTCATAAGATGCCACCATGGTGACCTGTGTGGACCCAAGCCCCAACTGAGGACAAACATCAGGAATGTTGCCAAACTCCCCCAACCCCCCATCTTTAGGGAGGATCCCAAGAAACTCATGATCGCCAGAGGAGCTTTGAGGACCTTCCAGCTGCTGCCTCTACAGGACTGTGTGTAAAGAACTTGATAGCACCTGACCACTGTCCCTCCCCAACCACATGTGATAAACGTACTGGAGACAGTCACTGCAGCCTCAGCACACATGAAGTGGGTGCACTCTGAGACTCCGGTCGTTCAGGGCCACAACTGTGTTGAAAGCACCTAACTACAGTCAGGTCTTCATTGTACAGACAGATGCTTCTGACATGGGAGCTGGAGCGGTGTAAGGTCAACTAGACAACAAAGGTCAAGAGCGTCTGGTAGCCTTTATTAGTAGGGGATTACCACCCAGGTAACAGAACTGGGTGGCTACTGAGAAAGAGTGTTTTGTCATAGTGTGGGCCTTGCATAAGTTGCGTCAGTACTTGTTTGGCAATAGGTTTGTGGTGCAAATGGATCACAAGACACTGAAATGTTTGAAGGCTATGACCGGAGACAATACCAAGTTGTTGAGATAGTATATTTCATTGTAAGTTTTAGACTTTGTGGCGGTGCATACAGCCGCATTTAGGCATGGAAATGCTGATGGACTTTCATGCTGATATTACTGATCTGACCACCCAAACTCTCCAGGTTAGGATTTGGCTTGGGGTGTTCTTATCTGGGAGGGGCATCTGTTGGGACAGGAAAGTCCCTCGCATGGTAATGTACGTGTGCCCCTGCCCTGAGTACTCCAGTGGTAATGAATTGTGGAACCCTGATGCTGATTTTTGCTGATATGGGTGAATGTAGATCATGCATATTCCCCATGACAAAGGCCTGTCTCACAGATTGAGGTCTTTGTGGACTGGGAGGGGCACTCAAAGGGCCACTCTTATACTGGTGAAAGTCTACTTCTTTTGCCAGGTGTTAAGCAGCAAAAACAAGATGGTGACAGCATACAGTGTAATTGTCTGTAGGAGTGAACAGACTTTTTTTACCTGTGTCACTGGAGAGAGGCCTACAGGCCCAATTACATTAAAGTTCTGCTGCTGGTCGCTTAAGCCACAGTTGGCCTACATCAGCTTGGTATGTAGTGCTGCACAGTGCATTTGTGTTATACATGTGCTGGGTGCATGTGTGCTTTTGAATGGTAAAATACATGAAAGATGTAGTGCTGTGCAGAGTGTGTATATTACAGGCACGTGCTGGGTATATGTGTGCCTGTGAATGGTATAACATATGGGAAATATGGAAGATTCTGGGTTTCATTTTTGGAGACCCAGGGCTAACTGGAGGTACATGAGGAAATAGAGGAATTCCCCCAAAACGATTTGTAGATTGCTGCCTTCTTGTGAGCTCAGTGAGACACACTGGTGGAAGGGAGAGCCAGGCTCTCCAGTACCCTTAAAAGAGGGATCTTTGATTCAGAGAGAGGTCACTGGGAATGGGCTTGGGCACATCTCAGGAAAACGATGGGGCTGATAAAAGGATCATAAAGAGTAGGTCTGAGACCCTGAGGTAACTCTTTGATACACATATCACTGTGGCCGACATTCAGGTGAGAACCTCTAGTCACTCCATGGCCTGTTTTGTGGGCCTATCAGATTTGGAGTCACTCCATGTGTGACAGACTGCTCTCTGGAGGAAGGACAGGGCAGAGGAGGGGGCACTTCTAAAGTAAGCATGCCCCCAATATAAGCTTGAAAAACTCACATTTGGTGTTTGGAAGTTGACTATTAAGAAGGGGAGCTTTATGCCCCCAAAACTGTCAACCATCCAAATGGCTGTACAAGGTGGATACCTCTGCATGACTTCTGCCTGTCACCAGGACTGGGGCCAAGGCCTGCCAGTGTCCCAGCTAGGTGAGGAGACATCGCCCAAGGAATTCAAGACCTCCTGTCCCTGGAGCCTGAAACACTAGTGCCTGCCGGCTTACCAAAACCAGTGTGGGGCCACTACAAAGATTGTTGCTGTGCCAGTAGGGTGGTAGCCTGCGTGCGAAGTGAAGTCCAACACCCTGTATGCCAGGTGGGGCCACTGTGAAGATTATCGCTGTGCCAATCGGGCCATAGCCTGCGTGTGGAGCTAAGTTGGTAACCATGTATGCCAGTTGAGGCCACCAAGAGGATCGATGCTGTGCTGATCAGGCAGTAGCCAGTTTATAGAATGAGGACGGTGATACCAAGGGGGTCACCGGGACCAGTCAAGGAGCATGGCCTGGTCGAGAAATCTGTCATGAAAAGGAGGCTGCCATAGTGACCCAAATGGGCCCAAGCTCCAATGGAGGACCAGCACCAGGTATGTCGAACCCCCTACACCTGTGGCAAGTATCTCAAGAAACTCACCGGCACTGGAAGAGCATCGAGGACCACCTGGCTGCTGCCTCTGCAGGGCTTCATTTGAGAAACTTGAGGACCCCCGACCACTGCCCCTCCTGGGAGACATGTGAGGAACTTACCAGAGACAGCTACTGCACCTTCAGGCCTGTGAAGTGGCATGCTCAGAGATGCCAGTCATTCAGATTCTGCTGGTGTGGGTATTAATGATTTACAGCCAGATGGCCCAGGGGGAACTTGCCTGCATATAGCGATTTGGTGCTGGAATACTTTTGACTTTAATAAAGAGTCAGAGTGTGACTCCTAAGACTTGAGCACTCTTGGGGATTATGGCCTATAGTGAAGGGAGAATAATAACTACTGTTAGCAAGAGGGGAGTGGTTCTCAGAAACCACCCTATAAAACACTAGACACCTGACTTCTGCGAACTGTGTATTTCGTTTGTGAATGCCATATTTTACTTTGTTTTTGTATATAAATACTCCTTTTTTCATAAAAGCAAGTATTTGTCTGGACAATCATTTATTGCTGCTGCCAAACGTATTTTGAGTTGTGAGCCTGTGTTCAACTCCCTGTGTCTACAACACCCCGAGAACCTGCTCTACCACTGAGGGTCAAGTGTTGCGCTGGTACTTGGCGCAGTTGATAGGGATTCATAGAAGGTCAGGCCTTGAGATAACTGATGAGAAAGCCCTCAACCCCCACAGTTGGTCCCAGAAACTCCTGCTTGCTCCTTGGCCTTATGAACGGTGTTCTGACAACATTTATATCAGAGTAAAATTTACTCTGTTTGCATAAACCTCCCTCCGATGGCCCAAGGGAGGAGAGTCCATCAAAGGTAAGCCATTCGACCATCTGCCATATTTGGATTGGCAGTTGGCTAGCCACCCAATATGGCCTCACAGGAAGTTCCCATCATGTGACCTATAAAGGTGGGTTGAACCTGAAGTGTATCCTGTGTTTTCTTTCTGTGTGTTGACTCAAGTTCACCCGGTTGAAGTAAGTCTTAATGTCATTATTTTTTATATTAAGTTGTATTTTATTGTTTATCTTGGCCTGCTGTAACGGCCGCTCTTCGGTTATTGTATTGTGTGCTCCTCCCTGCTGAGCGTCGGGGAACAGCTGCTATTGATGAGACTGCATCCCAGGGCGAGCAACTGGGAGGTAGTAGTTCTCCTTACATGCTTTTGCTGCCCCACGTGCAGCGTGACAGAGGGACAGCCGGTCTTTCACTGATCTGTGGCTGCTTTTCACACAGTGCAACAGAGAAGAAGCCAGTTTTTTGCTGTTCCTGGGCTGCTGCTCACACAGAGCGTAAGAGAGGCAGCCGGCTTTCTTTCTCATTCGCATACCATTCTAAGAAAGGGGTGGTGTTTTTATTAAATAGAGCAGCGCTTCCCAGTTGCTAGGCAATGGGTGAAGTGGGAGGTAGCTGTCTGTTTCAACCCGTATTACCTATTCTGCATGAAACGGTGAGGTGTTGATAACGCGTCCAGCCCTTATAAATTACCTGTACCTAGACACGTTGGAGGTCGGTGAAATCTTTTAACCGAGTCGGGCTCTCCTCATCCTCAATAGTCGAGTCACTCAAATCAATAATCAATAACTGTTGTAATCGATAATCAATACTCAATTAATAGATCAATATAACACATCAGAAATCAATAACAGTTGATATTTCTGCGCACCATGACCTTTCAGTCATGAATAACCACACCAGTTTATTAAAAGTTAGTGAATTTATTTCCCTATATTAACAAAGCTAGCACGATATATATGTGTCTCAAAACCAATTGATATGAACATTACTAGCTGTCCATAACGGCGGAAGAAACGCAATCTACGTAAAATCTGAATAATGATACACTCTGTTATAGCAATGCAAATCACCAATGTGACTAACTGTATTTGACTAATTGCATACATTCGGTCAGCATAACAAGATTTCAATTCTTCATGGTACATTGAATGAATACCTCGACTAACCTCTAATTAGCATTGGCATGTGGGACTTCATGCAAAACGAATTTAGTCAACACAAATTTGGAAAAGTTCTAGCTAGGATCCTATCAAAATAGCAGTTGGTACCTAAAAGGAAAAAAAACACAATGCATAATACATTTATCCTTTCATATTTACCAAATACAATCAGCATTCAAGAAAAGTCTTCGTCCTTCAGGTACCGGTTGATCAGCATGGGGCAAATTTCAAAGGGGCAAAGTTAAGGGCAAGCTTCCTTGCAACGGCAAGGAGAATAGGGCAAAGTTACTGCATGGGCAAGACGGGGCAAATCAAAGTTAAAGTCTCTAGGGTGAGAATTCTTAAAGTCTCTTTCTCTCAGATAGAGAAAAGGGCATCAGGGTGTCGTCCAAAATGGAGTCTGGCATCAGGCTTCAAACTGGCATCGAGGAAAATGGCTGACTTCTCTTTGTCCGGTGGGTTTAAGTAAGAAACATTACAAATTCTGTAGGGTCTTCCATTGGAGGGTTCATAGGTTGGCTTCAAATTGTCCAATCAAAATTGTCTTTTACTAGCGCCCATTTATGCATACACTGTCCTTGGCGCCTTGGAACACAAATTGTATCATGGTTTGCCAATTATTTTACTATCTGTACCTTCATTGTCCGCACCTGCAGAGACTGACCTTGTATCAAAGGGGATGTAACCGGCCTAGCACGAAACCTTGGTGATAAGTGTACCAGCCAGTTTCTACTGGAAAAATACAACTTCAAGCAAGAATATATTTCATTAATTCAAGGAAAAAAAAGAATCACGCAGTTAGAATTTGAAACCAAGCAACTAGGCCAAAGCCTGTACTAAATTTAAGCTAAGCAAAACAGTTTTCAAACAAGAAATCATGGCATACATTTGCGATTATGACGGATTAATACATTTTTAATACTTCATGATTAATAAAGCTCGTTTATAATGATGGCGAACTGCCACGAGGGCACAATTTCCCTCGTACATTATTTCTTTTACTTAAAATCACACTTCAATATATATGTCGGTTACACAGTGTACATGAATATATGTCGAACCCTCTTTTTCTGCGTCATCAATCCCTCCTTTGATGACTAATTATGTCATCACATCAAATCTACCCACAAATTTTATTCCATTAAAATTCTGTATAGTAATTTGGCACTTCAGTCAATTCCCTTTTTCTTTTAGTCCCTTTTGACTTCTCCCTATAAATTTCCACCATTTTGTTCTCTATTTTCTCTTCTCTTTTTATTTTGTTCCTTGCTTTTAACATTTTGAAAGCTTTCCATATTCCCCAAGAACCTAATAGACAAATTAATATTATTAATATTCCCTTTACTATTTTTAGTAACAATCCGTTCCAAACGTTGCTGAGCCAATTTCCCACAGAAGCAAATCCTTTTCCAATTTTCTCCCAAACTCCGGGTTCTTTCAATTCCTTTAAATCTACACTTTCTCTAGTTAAATTTGTAAGCATTGTTCTAATTTTTCCACTGTTGTCGGGTATATAGGTACAACAGTGACGCGTGCCAAGCATTTTGCAAACGCCGCCATCCTTTGCTAAAAGAATGTCTAAGGCAAGCCGATTTTGAAGAGTCATAGCTCTTTCTGCAGCAAGTTCAGCATCCATCAGGATTATAGCTCCCGAAAACTTTGTCAACATGTTATCCACAATAGTAGACAACTTTTGTATTTTGATTGAATTCAATATGACTCCTACTGAAGGAATCATAGCTCCAAATATATCTCCTACCACACCAGCAGCTGTCTCCCTTTTCTGAACACGATGTGATTCAGACAGCCTTGGAAATTTCTTTAAGTCATCTAACTGGTAAACCTTTGGGAACAATATTCCCAAATAACACCTCCCATACCATCCTTTAGGAAGACGATAATAGGCGTTGAGTCCACAAATATAATATACTCCAGGAATAACTGGGTCTTGTCCATTCAGCATGAACGTCCACTTTTGTTGAAATGCGTATGTGTGTTTACATTCACTCGTTCCCACAAAAACTGTGTCATAATATGATGGAAATCTATGTATACAAAATCTTCCCACATGCAATGTATCTAAGGCTATTTTCCCTTGTGTCTTTATTGCGGCAAAAGCATAATTATCTACAGACGTCCTTTCGTGCAACTCCTTCTCTAATTTCTCCTTCATTTTGTTCTTTCTGTCGTCAGTGCGGTCTAAAAATTCTATTTCTATTGGTGAAAGCAAGCATGTAAGGTTCTCCCTATGTGCGTGAGCTGTGTGGAAAGGGGACATTGGTTCGAAAAATTCCCTCATTAATTTGGCAGACCAATCTCTAGCTATCTTACTTAGGTGCCCTATTATGGGGACATATGCAAATGTAACATCGTAATTAGTATAGAAATAATGAATGTCTTTTTGAGCATAAAATCTGGAAGCTACTATACTACATGTAATTCCATACGTAAGAGGCATGCTGTGATACGTTACCCCCTCCACTACTGAGGTAGGTATTTGTGTACACACATAACAATCTTTCGCATCCATGGTCTCAACATACTCACTCAGTAAGCGATAGAAAACGTTAGATGAAAGTTCCTTCTTATCATGCAAGTGTCTCTCGTCTTGCTCGAGTCTCTTCAGAGCTGTTAGTTCAGTAACGATAATAGGTTTAGAAGTAGAAGCATCATTCGTCTCACTCTCGCCTTTACCATGCATTCCAAGAACTATTGCTACAATTATTAGTACGCATGCGATCAGTAAGCCTATACACATGTATTTACAACACTTCATTTTACGCCCCTGTGTAGTGAAGCTAGTCATGATCTGTATAGAATCAGAAAGCTGAAGACACTTTATCAAAGCGTATTTGCAGGTTTTTTTTTTTTTTTTTTTTTTTTGCAGGTATTTACAAAGCTGAACGAGTTCAATGTTCACACAGTTTCTTTAGCAGCTTAGTCTCTTATCGGTTAGCAGCGTTGTCTCAAAATCGGTTTCAAAGTCAATCAAGTTAGCAATGTCCTAGCCGGTTGAAAAGTCAATCAGGTTAGCAATGTCAAGTTAGCAATGTCTTAGCCGGTAAAAGAAAATCAATCAAGTGATCAATGGTTTCAATCAACAGAGTCCATAAAGTTTTTATTTCCAAAATGAAGTTCTGCCTCTTCGTTCTCAAGGCTGAGGGATACGAATTCGTCTGACCAATCGTTATTGGCTACGTATGCCCACTCCGGACCGGAATACCTCCTGCTCGGCATCCTTTTTCTTTTCAGTTTTGCATCTCTCTTTGATTCTTTCTCACTGGTACTTTCCTCTTTGGCCAAGTCCTTTTCTTCACTTGATGTTGGTACCACGACAGACACTTCCTTTCTATTCTCTTTCACTCTTGGCCCTTCACTGTCGTTCAACGTTTCTCTAGTTCTCAGTTTCACTGGTGATATACTTGGTCTTCTTTTTGCACTAGGTCCACTTGATGGGCCTGCGATCTCTTCTGAAGAAGTTTGAGCAGTTTCGTTCTGTTCTGCCTTGTCCTCTCCTTCTGGGGAGTCAATCAGGTTTTCCTTTTCTTTTTCTGTACCGTCTGCTTCTGGGAAAGCCCTCCTCTGATCAGGCTCTCCTGCTTCTTCACCTCTTTCGAGCCCTTTGTCACCGTTACTTTCTTCAGGCTCTTTGTCACTTTCAGCTGCTTCAGGCTCTTTGTTACCTTCAGCTGCTTCGTCGCTGTCTGAGGCTCCTCCTTGGTCTTCCCCAAGTGAATCGGTTGCTTCGTCCTCAGAGAATATTTCTCCCTCCTCTATTTCTGCCTGTTCGCTTCTAGTTCTGTTTTGCTCTGCCTCAGCGCTCGGCACTTTGTTATCAGGTACTGGCAGTTTCAGCGCTTCAACTTCCTCATCTGTGGGACACAACACCCTCTTTGTGTGACTGGCGTGAATCCAGTTGGGAACTCCCGCACACTTCACAGCGGTGGTAGTCGTCAAAATCACTTGGAAAGGTCCTTTCCAACGGGGTTCCAAACACGACTTCCTCACGTGCTTCTTTATCACGACCCAGTCACCTGCTTTCAGGGTGTGTCCTGGACCTTGGATCGGTGGCAAGGTGGTTGCCTCCACCTGGTGAGAGAAAGATCGAACCACATCAGCTAGACCTTTGCAGTAGTCCATATCATCTGTAATATTCAAAAGCGCATTTGCAGGAACTGCTGGAAGTCTCATAGCTCTGCCCATGAGAATCTCGTGTGGGGACAATCCAGTCTTTCTGTCAGGGGTGTTTCTCATTGACATTAGTACCAAAGGCAATGCGTCAGGCCATTTCAAATTTGTCGATGCACATATTTTCGCCATTCTCGATTTCAATGTGCCATTCATTTGCTCCACTAGACCTGATGCTTCAGGGCGGTAGCTACAATGCAGCTTTTGCTCAATGTTCAGTGCTGCACAAAGCAATTTTATTACTTCATTATTGAAGTGACTTCCCCTATCTGATTCTAAAGAGATCGGGAATCCGAAACGTGGTATTAACTCTCTCAAGAGTAGTTTTGCAACTGTGAGACTGTCGTTTCTGCGTGTAGGGTATGCTTCAATCCAGTGACTAAAAATGCACACAATCACCAACACATACTTCAAGCCTCCATGCACAGGCATCTCAATGAAGTCCATTTGCATCCTGCTGAATGGACCCCCTGCTCTTCCAATGTGGCTCAAATTTACTACTGTTCCCTTCCCTGCGTTCATCTGTTGGCAAATGACGCAGCGGTGGCAAACTGCTTCAGCAACTTGACGGAATTTGGGGTTAAACCAATCAGTTTTAAATAACCTAATCATGGCATCCCTCCCAAGATGAGCTTGTCCATGGTAAAATCTGGCTATCTGTGTCAAAAGGCTATTTGAAAGAACGAATTTCCCTTCACTTGAAACCCATAATTCATCTAGTCTCTTTACACATTGTGATTTAGTCCACAAGAGTTTTTCATCCTCACTGACACCATTCTGTAGGGATTTCAATTCGTCCATTGTATCTATAACTTTTAGAGCAAATATTTCGCTTTGTTCAAGTTCTGGTTCACTTATCAAATTCCATTCATCCCTGAGCAATATACAGTTCAATGCGCAAAACCTTGCGACTTGATCCGCATATCCATTTCCTAGGGAAACATAGTCTTGTCCCTTCGAGTGTGCACTGCACTTCACCACTGCTACTTCCCCTGGTAACTGAATGGCATGTAACAATTCTCTTATTCTTTCACCATTTTTCACTGGTGATCCTGAAGAGGTCATGAAGCCTCTCTGTGACCACAATTGTCCAAAATCATGCACTATTCCAAACCCGTATTGGCTGTCAGTGTAAATGGTAACTTTCATTAGTGCAGAAAGTTGGCATGCTCTAGTAAGAGCTACCAATTCTGCTACTTGTGCAGAGTAAACCCCTTGAAGCCAAGAGGCTTCCAGAACACCTGTTACAGTACATACAGCATACCCTGCTTTCAATACACCCAGTGCATGTCTTAAACATGAACCATCAACAAAAATGATTTGATCATTTTCTTCTAATTTGGTATCTTTGATATCAGGCCTTGGTTTGGTGCAAAATTCAGTCACCTGAAGACAGTCGTGCTCGATGTCTTCAGCGTTCTCAATTTCAGCATTTTCACTGGGAAACAATGTTGCTGGATTCAACGTAGTGCACCTTTTCAGCTGCACATTAGGTGATCCCAGAATTATTGTTTCGTACCTTGTGAGTCTAGCACCAGTTATGTGCTGTGTTCGGGAACGTGTCAAAAGTATCTCGACTGAGTGAGGGACCATGACTGTTAATGGGTGTCCCAATACTATTCCTTCACTCTGAGTGAGGCTGATACCAACTGCTGCTACGGCGCGCAAACACCCTGGCAGTGCTGCTGCGACCGGATCCAAAGTAGCTGAAAAATACGCTACTGGTCTGTTTATGCCACCATGGGCTTGGGTCAAGACAGACAAGGAACATGCATCACGTTCATGACAAAACAATGTGAAAGGCTTTGTGTAATCAGGCATACCTAAAGCTGGAGCCCTGCACATGCATTCTTTCAATTCAATAAAAGCATCCATCTCATCTCCTTTCAGCTCAATTTCATCCAATGCATCCTTCTGGGTCAGTTTCAGTAAAGGTTTTGCTAGAGTTGAGAAGTTGGGAATCCATTGGCGACAGTAGCTCACCATCCCCAAAAACTTCCTCACCTCCCTCCTCGTCTTTGGTGGACTCATTTGAAGTACACTTGTTATTCTTTCCTTCATTATTCTCCTTGACCCTTTCTTTTTTGATGACCCAAATATTTCACTTTCTTCTGACAGAACTGCAATTTTGAAGGAGACACCTTGTGTCCATTCCTTCCCAAATGGTTCAATAGGGCAATGGTGTCGGCTGTGCAGTCACTTTCTGTCTTGGATGCAATCAGTAAGTCATCAATGTACTGTACTAGGGTTGACTCGAATGGCAATTCTAACGCTTCCAAGTCTTTCTTTAGAATCTGATTGAAAATTTAGGTTGACTCCGAAAACCCTTGAGGAATTCGACACCAACTGTAAACTCTGTCTAAGAATTTGAAACAAAAGAGAAATTGGCTGTCCTCATGAAGAGGCACCGAAAAGAATGCTTGTGACAAGTCAATGACTGAGAACCACTCGGCATCGCAAGGGACTTGAAACATTATCTCAGCTGGATTTGGTACTACAGGGCAGCATTTAATTATGATGTCATTTATTTTCCTCAAGTCCTGCACAATTCGGACCTTTCCACTTGGCTTTATTAGTCCCATGATTGGTGAATTACATGGACTGCTTAACACTTCTTTCAGTACTCCCTGTTTTACAAACTCGTCAATGAGTTGGGCGACTTTCATGAGGGTGTCTTGTGCCATATGGTATTGTGGGGTCTGGGGAAAGGTTACATTGGGTTTTACGGTCACTTTCACTGGTTCCACTCCTTTCACCAATCCCACCTCTTTTCCTGTCATATCCCACACTTCTTTTCCGACTGTTTCCCGTAATTCAGCTGGAATATCTGCTTCAGTGATCATCGGAAAAAGGGTAATCAGAGGATATTCTTCATCAACAGTTTCCATCTCATCCCCTTCTACACTGTCCTCTTCTTCCGGGCCCTTTTGATCAACTTCCAAGGATGCTGCAAGCACACAATTTCCCTCCTCATCTGAACTTTCACTCTCCCATGCATCGTTTATTCCATTCTCACTGTGTAACGGGAACTGATGTACTGTGTCATTTTGATTCATTCCTTGACCCGTGACCTGTTGAGGAAGCATTGCTTGCTGCTGATTCATTGGTAATAAGGGTATTTGCATTTGCTGATTAGGTACCATAGGAAACTGCTGTTGCATTGGCTGCAATTGTGTCATTTGCACACGAGGCATTTGCACCTGTTGCGGTTGCATGGGTTGTAGACCCTGCATCTGGTTCATATTGTTTTGAAAATTTGGATTCGGACCTCTCAGTTTCGGTCCTCTCATAGTCTGAAATGCATTGACATCATTGTTTTGCTGACCTGCACCTTCCTGCACCATCATTGGGCACTCCCGTTTCCAATGCCCGACAATTCCGCACGTGTGACATGGCATCACCTTCTTCATTGCCTGTATACCATTTGGAATCATAACGGTATTCAAATCTGGACCATTATTCACAAAACCTCCTCGACCTCTGCCTCTCATCTGTGGCTGAAACATAACATTTCCCTGTTGCTGCTGCTGCGGCATCTGTTGTTGAAACCCTTGCAAACCTTGTAAACCTGTCTGAGCTGCTCTGAGCTGCATCACCATCACCTTTTCCTTCAATCTTTTCTGCTTTGTCTCAATCTCATCACTGCAGTATTTTGCATAATTCAACACTTCATCGATCGACTTTGACTGCCAACAAATCAAATGCGATTTAATCATCTGGCTAATTTCGGGTCTCAGCCCTTCCACAAACCTGAACACAAAATGGAGCATGTCTTTTGGTTCAATCGTTTCCGTGCCACTGTAATTTTTAAACGCTTTCAACAACCTCTCATAATACGCGTGTATAGATTCTTTAACCTCTTGAGCGGTCCTGTCAATCCTTTGCCAATCCACATTTTTGGACGCAACCTTGGTTTTCAATCCTCGATCACCTTGTGGTACAAACTCATTACCATAGGTGATGGCGCACCTGTGTCCCTATCTCTCTCTGGTTCACTCGTCGGCCAACCTACAGCCCTTTTACAATCTTCCCACAAATCAGCCGGAACCACAATTTCAAATAAGGTATTCAGGTCTTCCCAGAGACACTTCGCGAGTTTCACAAATCTATCCGTTTGTTGATACCACTCTATCGGCTTCTCTCTCAATTTGGGAAAGTCATCCGTAAAGGATTGAATATCGCACCTGTGCCATGGTACATGCACAAGTTTTCCCCCTGCTGTCTCTCTCATTGGTAACATGGTTATCAGATCGTCATTCTGTTGTTTTTTCTCACTTCGTTCTGAAGTGTTTTCCTTCTTTTTATCCTTTTTCTTGACCCACCTGCTTTCCCACTTGTCTAAACATCTCCAAACCTGTGCACTCTGCAGTATCTCTTTAAGGTGTGTTTTCATCCCTGCGGATCTCATGTGTTCAAAATCTTTTGTCTCAAAGTCTAACCTGTAACTTCTGCTCAGGTGTTTGGTCTTACCTATATCGATCTCGTTTCTGTCTGCAATTTCTTGTAACTTCTTATGTATGTTGCTCACTTCTCTTGTAATCCTAGGGCACATGTATCTTAGTTCTTCCTCTGTGTATGATTCTAATCTGTTCAAACCCATTGTTCCCTCTACCAGTTCGTCTGCCTCCATACCCAACCTTATTTTATTCAGGTATTCTTCTCCCTTCCCGCTTGATGTACTCTGTGGGGAGTTCAGGCTGTTGAACCATTGTGTCAACTGTTGCGCGTTCAGTCCCATCAATGTAGCAGTTACATCAACTGCCATCGACGGTTTCTGTAATGTTTCAGTCTGTGAGGTTAACGGTACTAATAGTGGTGGATGTGACCTTACCACGGTTGACGGAGCACAAATTGGAATTGGACTAAACTCCGACAAGGAACCAGATCCATTTGGCAGTGCCGTTATCGGAGTTGTCTCTGGAGTGGTTTCTATGCATCTTCTCCCTGTCCCATTCTGTATCATTAACCCTTGGTCGCTGGTGCTTGAATCTGCCTGTATGTACAGTGGTACTGGTGGACCTACAGTGATAGGTAGAGATATTGCATCTGGATTCTGTCTGTTCCCCGAATTCTGTGGCATGTTAATCCCCACATTGTGGTTCATCATTGCTGGCATACCTAACTGGCTTTCTACCACTCGCACTTCTGGTGTCTGCTTTTGGGGCATTGAGAAGTGTGTTGATTCAGCTTGAATCAATGTCGGTCTCTGATAGTTTTGTCCTCCCTGCGCCATTGAATCGGAAGTCATTCCCACATTATGCTCATCGCAATAGTGCCTTTGAACCTGTGGCTGATAGTTATCAGCAGGTTTCAATGTTGGCACGTCTGGGTACATCCTCTGAACCCGTGGTATTCGTGGTGAGAAAGGCATGTCAGAACTGCTCGGCCTCTGAGATCTTCTCAAATTTGGCGTCACATTACCCTGTATTGGTTCTGGAGGGGCAGTACTAATGCTTGAGCCTTTTTCGCTTTCCACATATGGTGGTGGGCGATCATTCAGTAATTGTATAATGAACTCCTCATCATCTGACTCGTCTCCCCTTTTTGAGTTTCTATTGCTCTCTCCTTCCCTGGACTGACTCCTGTTTGTCTTACAGGTGGCTTTCCTTCCTTCCGTCTCCTCTTCCTCGGCAATCGCTGGAAACAATTTAATTCCCTGCAATACGTCTGATCTCCAAACCTTTTGTGTGCTGTCCCATCTAGCATCCGCTAGGGTCTTTTCTACTTTCCTTATTCTTGTCTCAAATTTCTTTTGTTGTTGATTTCTAGCTATTAGCTCCCAAATTGCCAATGCCTCAAACTGTGCTGGCCTTGGGGGTACTTTCATGTCGTATAGCGCAAACCTCAGATTTTCTAAAACCCTTAGGTTAAACGACCCGTGGATAGGGAACGCTACACTTCCATGTTTTTCTGTTAATTTGCACCATTGCTTTAGCCAAAGACACGGCGCTACACCCTTTTCTTCAATGACGATATAAGCTGGTGTACCCTTAGGCGGTGTTTCTTCTCCTACATTTGCTTTAATATAAACATCTCCCCTCATGGCACTCTTAAATGCTTTGAAAAATTTCATCCTTCCGTCTTTTGTTTTTCTGACAATATGTAATCAATAAGTGACTTTAATTCCCGGAATACTCTTCGCTTGCCTTTCCCCTTCTAATTGCGCTTCACGGACTGCGTCCAATCTGTGCGCGACCCTTCTCACCAACCGACCTATCCCAGCGCGGCTCCTAGTGACGTCACACTCACACACTGCGGCTGACAAAGTCCTGCGGCTTGTCCTCTTTTCATTCGGCTTCACTCATAAACTAATTTCTGCAATATAACGCGAGCACTTAACCAAAAGAATAAAACAGATCTGTCGGTTTACTACAGGAAGGGTAACACAACCGCTTCAGAAACCTTAGGGATTTTTCACTAGCCTCGGCAGTTATTCCATCTTTCTCGGTTTCCCACTTTCGCAAGCAAAATTTGACCCGCAAACTTTACTCTCAACTGATCAATGAACTATTCTAGTGCACTTTTAGAATTCGTCAAATCTCAAAGTCGAAGTTTTCTTTCACTCTGCAACATTCATACCGACTTGTTGACCACGCCCGATCAACCTATTAAACCGACCAGATCACAACATCAAACAAGTGTCACATACACTTTTCAACATACTCCGGAGTCTCTTGACCTCGCAGGGCCCGTCTCAACATCAACAACCACGTGGACAATTTTTCTGCTCAAAGCGCCACACACATGTGAAGTTCGACGACTTCCCTACTCTCACACCTTTGGAGTAACACTCCTCTAATATCTTTTAACCCCCCTTAAAATCCTCACAAACTTCTCAATTAATCTGCGGCGATAAGCTGTGCAAGCGCGAAACCCTAACTTCACTCATACCGTCACTAGAAACGCTGAGCCCGTTCTCATACCTGCATGTTCCTCATTCGCAAGCTCCGAGATCCCGGGAAAGTCATCGGGGACTTAGGGCATCATCATCTCTCCAACTTGTTTTATCAAAGAAAATTCTAACCTGACTCTGTCTATTGTTCGGATGGGGTCCCAAAGGGCTAAACCATCCTCTACTACCATCTACTGATAACGCGTCCAGCCCTTATAAATTACCTGTACCTGGACACGTTGGAGGTCGGTGAAATCTTTTAACCGAGTCGGGCTCCCCTCATCCTCAATAGTCGAGTCACTCAAATCAATAATCAATAACTGTTGTAATCGATAATCAATACTCAATTAATAGATCAATATAACACATCAGAAATCAATAACAGTTGATATTTCTGCGCACCATGACCTTTCAGTCATGAATAACCACACCAGTTTATTAAAAGTTAGTGAATTTATTTCCCTATATTAACAAAGCTAGCACGATATATATGTGTCTCAAAACCAATTGACATATGTATATGAACATTACTAGCTGTCCATAACGGCGGAAGAAACGCAATCTACGTAAAATCTGAATAATGATACACTCTGTTATAGCAATGCAAATCACCAATGTGACTAACTGTATTTGACTAATTGCATACATTCGGTCAGCATAACAAGATTTCAATTCTTCATGGTACATTGAATGAATACCTCGACTAACCTCTAATTAGCATTGGCATGTGGGACTTCATGCAAAACGAATTTAGTCAACACAAATTTGGAAAAGTTCTAGCTAGGATCCTATCAAAATAGCAGTTGGTACCTAAAAGGAAAAAAAACACAATGCATAATACATTTATCCATTCATATTTACCAAATACAATCAGCATTCAAGAAAAGTCTTCGTCCTTCAGGTACCGGTTGATCAGCATGGGGCAAATTTCAAAGGGGCAAAGTTAAGGGCAAGCTTCCTTGCAACGGCAAGGAGAATAGGGCAAAGTTACTGCATGGGCAAGACGGGGCAAATCAAAGTTAAAGTCTCTAGGGTGAGAATTCTTAAAGTCTCTTTCTCTCAGATAGAGAAAAGGGCATCAGGGTGTCGTCCAAAATGGAGTCTGGCATCAGGCTTCAAACTGGCATCGAGGAAAATGGCTGACTTCTCTTTGTCCGGTGGGTTTAAGTAAGAAACATTCCAAATTCTGTAGGGTCTTCCATTGGAGGGTTCATAGGTTGGCTTCAAATTGTCCAATCAAAATTGTCTTTTACTAGCGCCCATTTATGCATACACTGTCCTTGGCGCCTTGGAACACAAATTGTATCATGGTTTGCCAATTATTTTACTATCTGTACCTTCATTGTCTGCACCTGCAGAGACTGACCTTGTATCAAAGGGGATGTAACCGGCCTAGCACGAAACCTTGGAGATAAGTGTACCAGCCAGTTTCTACTGGAAAAATACAACTTCAAGCAAGAATATATTTCATTAATTCAAGGAAAAAAATGAATCACGCAGTTAGAATTTGAAACCAAGCAACTAGGCCAAAGCCTGTACTAAATTTAAGCTAAGCAAAACAGTTTTCAAACAAGAAATCATGGCATACATTTGCGATTATGACGGATTAATACATTTTTAATACTTCATGATTAATAAAGCTCGTTTATAATGATGGCGAACTGCCCCGAGGGCACAATTTCCCTCGTACATTATTTCTTTTACTTAAAGTCACACTTCAATATATATGTCGGTTACACAGTGTACATGAATATATGTCGAACCCTCTTTTTCTGCGTCATCAGTGTCATGGAGGAGAGGCGAGCGACTAAGAGACGGACCATTTTTTTTATTCAGGCTCTGGGGAAAGTTTGCTGCGTCCACCTCTAGGCAGACTGCTAAAGAGGATTTGGGGTTCTCCAGAACATGATAAATAAGGCAGTACAAGCTGTCGTTGTGACGAGGGAGGGCCTGCCTGCTCAAAAGGTCCCTTGGCTGTCACCTGCTCCAGACTCAGATGCCTCAGATGACGAGGAACATAAGGGGAAAATGTATTAAAGAGACTAAGTTGAAAGAGGTTTTGACTAAAATACAGAACAATTTGTCATTTGCTGAGTCTGTTCCTCCGATCGAAGAGGATTTTTCTCTCAGTACCACAAGAAGGAGCCTGCTGCTCTTCCAATTCAAAAAGTGGTTTGTGGGCTTTTCTCCAGAGTGGGCAGAAGGAGTTTCCTTCTACAGTAGACGTTTTAATGACTGGATTGACGTCTAGTGGATTTATTGTTTCAGAGGATGCTTTTCCCAGTGATCCAAAAGATAAGAAGGTAGATAATTCTGCAAATAGGGCATATACATCTTCCAGCTTTGCTATTCAAGTAGTGGCCTATGCTACATATACAGTGCAGTCTTTGCTCCATGATTTCCATACCTTTTCCGCAGACCTGCAGCAAGGAGAGGAAATTAATGATAGACTCTTAATCATGGAACAACAAGTGTGTTTCTTCTAAGACATCACTAATTATTCCTTGTCAGCTGCTGCTTCGATGTCTGGTTCCATTATAACTGCAAGGCATCACACCTGGATGCAATCCTGGAGGGCAGACAATGCATAGAAATCCCTACTCAGTCTCCTACCTTTTAATGGATCTAAGCTCTTTGATCTCCAGCTGGAGGAGCTTTTAAAGAAGTCAAGATTTAAAGTTCCGGTGCCATTAAAGTCTCCTTCTAGAGAGAAAGGTTTTCCTTTCAAAACAGTCTTTGGTTAATCTTCTGCAAATTCCAAACCACAGCCCTTTCATGGAAGGGGAGGAGGCTGTGGCACTCTCTCCAAAGATAACTCCTTGCAAACAACTTACATCCCAGCAGTCACTGTCTCTACCCCAAAGCATGCCTATCTGAGAGTGAGGGGGTCATCTTAAACAACTTTTCTTCACCAGGGTAAAGGATTTCTCTGATGTTTTGGTTCTCCAGCTAGCAAGAGATGGTTATAGCAACAAATTATCTTCCCCACAGCTAGAGTCTTTGTTTCAACTCCTACTCCTCAGAATCCTCAAAAGCTTCAAGTCTTCAAAGAGGCATTTTCAATCTTCTTCAGAAAGGGGCCCTAAATCGAGAGCAAGAGAGGGGTCGGTCTGTTACTCTCTGATGTTTCTAGTCCAGACAAAGCCCTTGGAATTTTCACCTTGTGCTCAATGTCAGGTTGACCAACTGTTTTGTTCCTCATTAGAAGTAAAAAATGGTGAGCCTACAGAAAGTTTTTATTCTCATTTCTCCTGGCTCCTTCGTGCATTTCCTGGACCTTTTGGATGCTTATTTTAACATTCCGATTCATCCTTGGTCACAGAATTTCTGATGGTTCTATGCACTGCTGCAGCATTTTCGGTTCTGTATACCCCCTCTGGTTTGGCATCTGCTCCCAGAGTCTTCACGAAACTCTAGCACCGTTGGTGGAGATCCTTCATTCTTTGCATATTTTACTTTTTCCCTGCTTAAATGACTGGCTGATTTCTGCGTAATTTTTCCTTAAGGGTATGGAAGCTGTTCAGATGGTCCCGTCATGTTAGGAAGATCATTGTTTCATCCTCAACCTAAGAAAATCTCGACTTCATCAAACTCAAGAGCTTGTCATCATAGGGACTCTCTTCAACACAAAGATGGGGAGGCTGTTTTTGTCTCTTCTCTGGCAACAAAAGCTCAAGTTGCATTCAGGTTCTGCTCCAAAGTCTGCAGCTCTAGCAAGGGAATGGCTGAGAGTCCACAGGGACATGGCAGCAGCACTTTCTCTGGTTCCTCTGGCTCGTAGGCACTTCTTCCATCGGTCTATAATCACCTGTCTCACTGGAGTCCATCATCTCAGGAGCACGAGGTGTTACTTCCAGTGTCGGCTCTTTTTGTTAAGAAACTCCAGTGTTGGCTGAAGCCTTCGAATCTCAGCAAAGGGGTTTGAAGTTAACTACATATACTAGTCCCCTGGGGCTGGGATGCCACGTTAGAGGAACATGAGTTTTGGTTTGGCACAGAGTCCAGAATGACCTTAAATTGGAAAGAACTGACAGCCATCTACAAAGTTCTTACAAACTTTACAACTCTTTTACGGGGATCCCTTTACAAATCAGGATAGACAACCAGGTGGCCCATGCCTATTAGAATAATTTGGGGGGCACCCACTCTCCTCTTCTGGCTTTATTGGCAGACCAAATAGATGCTTGGGCAAAGGATAATCTGTTGACACTGTCAGTGATCTATCTTCTGGGGAAGGAGAATATGTATGTGTGTCAGCAGAGTCACCAACTCCCCTTCTCAGTATCGATGTGTCTTTCTTCCCAGGTGTTTCAGGAGATTGTGGTTTGGGTTGGGGCCCCATGGCTGGACTTTTTCGCTTCTCCTCTCAATGCTTTTCTTCTCAGTTCTGCTCTCTCCTCCCAGGTTGGAGAATATGGTGGGTGGATGCAATTAGTTTCCCTTGGCCTTAGGGTCTTCTTTTTGCATTTCACCCTTCAGTCTGATCAGGAGAATCTTGGCAAAGACCAGAAGGGAAAATATGGAAGTTCTTTTGGTGGTTTCAAATTGGTTTCAGCAGCCAAGGAATCCTTTACTTCATCACCTGTTCATAGCTCCTCCTTGGATGTTACCATTGAATCCTTCTCCTCTCAGGTATCCAACCTTGTCCCATAAGTCTCTCAGACAGCTAGCTGTTGGAGTCTGGATCTTGAAAGGCAGAGGTTGATAGCTTTAGAACAGGGTTTCCAGCCAGTTGATCATGAGCTACCAGTAGCTTGCAGGCACTTTCAGAGTAACTCACAGCCCTGAGTTCATTTTTTAATTAAGCTCAGGATCACACTTTGCTTTTAACCTAAGGGAAGGCTGTGTTTATTTTTCATTACTATTATCAGGTTTCAGATATAAAGGTCTGATAATGAGCAGTGCTCAGACACATTTATGATCCTGGCTTGGGCACAGAGGTGAAAAACTGAAGCACTTTTTAACTCTTAAAGAAAAGTCTTTGTCAACTCAATATTAGAGCATGAGAACAAAATTATGTTTCTGAATGCTTTAAAATGGAAGTAATTTAAATGAAAAGTTACCTTAATGATTAAGTTAACTCTTCATTTTAATTTTCTCCCATTTCAAAGTGTCGAACTTACAAACAACAGGCCTCTTGCTCCCAGTGGCCAGTAGACACTGTGCCATATTTATAACTGGAAAATACAGTCATTTTTTTACATAGGAGAAATTTAAAGTGAAGACAAATATCTATATGAAACATTAAGGGCCTGATTTGGATCTCGGCAGAGGTGAATACTCCATCACAAACGTGAGAGATATCCTGTCTGCTGTATTACTATCTCTATAGGATACAATTGGATCGTAACACAGTGGACAGAATATCCAACACATTTGTGAATGAGTATTCCCCTCCGCCAAGATCTAAATCAGACCCTAAGTCTTAATGTCTTTCTCCAATTTCAAGTAAGTCCTTTATGTCTTAATGCTATTTGAAGCATGTTTCTTCACCTTAAATCCCTCCTCTTTAAATAAATGGCTGTATTTTTCTGTTGTAAATATGGGACAGGGTCTACAAGCTACTGGGAGCAAGATCTCTGGTGTTTGTAAATGCAACACTTTGAAATGGGAGGAAATGTAAATTGTGAAATTTATGGAATACATATAAAAATAAAGTTAACATTTCAGTTTAATTTATTTTCTCCCATTTCAAATTGTTGCCTTTACACACACAGGCTGGTATACACAGTGCCATATTTATAACTGTAAAATAAAATAAAGCTATTTTTTTCTGCACTTTAAATTTCTCCCATTTAAAATAAATGGTT
This sequence comes from Pleurodeles waltl, assembly GCF_031143425.1. Classification (NCBI taxonomy): domain Eukaryota; kingdom Metazoa; phylum Chordata; class Amphibia; order Caudata; family Salamandridae; genus Pleurodeles; species Pleurodeles waltl. The sequence goes on along the minus strand of NC_090443.1, from coordinate 19,286,875 downwards.
GATGTTTGCGTTATACATGTAACAGAAGTAGCTCTCACTAAAGAAAAGGCAAGCAACCCCTGCTTTAGATTGTTTCTTGGAAGTGGCCATTTCAATTTAGAACTCAAGGAAGGCAAACACTTTGTGAATATAGGGCAGGCATTGGAAGATTTTTTTCTTCCTGGTGTGTCCCTAAAGGTTTGTCTCCCATCACCTTTCAGGTGTGTCAAGTTTTGGAATTCCTTACAAGTTGATTGCTCTTGGGGCTGTCAGTGTTCACATTGCATAGCCAGTGAGAGGAAGTAAAGGCTATTAGATGTTTCTCTCTTCTGCAGTTTGAGACATTGGCTTCTCATTTGCTCAGAACCTTCTTTCTAAAAAGACCTATAATTAATTGTCCTGTTCTTTCATGATATTTGCTGTTGGTGCTTCATGCTCTGCAAATGGATCCTTTTGAGCCTCTTCTATTTCTTTTTTAACACTCAAAGTTTTTTTCTTTGTTGGAATCACCTCAGGTAGACATTTGGGAGAGATTGGTGTGTGGCTGTCCCTTCCTCTGTACCTTACATTTTTTCAGGACAAGGTCATTCTTTGGCCTGACCCTTCCTTTTGGCCCAAGGTTTCTTTTGCCTTCCATATTTCTCAAGCTATTGCTATCTCTGCCTTTTTACTTTCCTCCTCAACTGAGGAAGAAATCCATTTTTTTTCTCTGGATTTGCCGAGGGCCCTTCTTATCTATCTTGAAAGAACCATATCTTTTAGAAAGGTTGATTATCTTTTTGTCACTTTTGGTGTAGCTAATAAGGGTCAGTGTCTTACTCCTTCTACTTTGTCTTGTTGGGTTTGGACAATGATTTCCTTAGACAATCAGAAATCAGGGGTGCCCCTCCCTCAGGCAGTTCAAGGAAGATTGACCAGAGAAATGGCATATTCCCGCACAGCCTTCAGGGGGACTCCATTAAAAGACATCTGTGCAGCAGCCCTGTGGGCCTCTCCACATACCTTTATTTTCCATTACAAGTTGAGAATGAAGGATTTGACTGTTTCAGATTTTGGATTTGCTGTTTTGTCCGCTGCTCACTAATTGCTTTGATATTTTGATAGATGTTTTTGCTTCAATAAAATATGTGCATCTAAAACGGTGTTGTCAGTTTTTTCTCAGAGGCTTTGGTATATGCTCACTGATGAGGACTGTGACAAGGAAGGCAGAGGAGGTAGATAATGACTCTGTTACATACCGGTAATCTTCATTAATCCAAGTCATAGTGTCTGGTTTTGATGTTGGCAGTAACTGGTCCGCTGCCACTTTTTTCAACGGAAACCCTGCCTACTGGCATGGCAGTCCAACCGCCCAATTTAGATGTTGGTGGTCACATAGACTTTAATCCGCCCAAGTTCCGACAACTCCGCCAAGGATTCCCATCCACCGTGATGGCACCATAGGAAATTGTGGCTGGAGGCAGGACCCCAACCACACTTACCGTAATGCAGATTTGGATGTGCCTTACTGCCAAGCAATTTGTGGCGGTCCAACGTACACTTCTGAGTTGGCGGATTGGGGAGGAGGGATGAAAACTCACCTATGTTCACAATTCCACTTCTGTTTCTGGCTGGACAACACCCTCCATCACTGCTGCCACTGGAACACGGAGAAAACAAGACCTCCCAAACCCCCTCTTCTATGTACAGGAAGGTAGGGAACTAGCATTGACTTTGCATGTTGGGTGGTCACTGCACATGAGCTTGGAATCACTGCAGACAAATCCATATCAAAATAATTTTTAAGAATTACTGTGACATGAATATGTTATGGACACAAGCAGTTCAGACATGGATAGGGACACACTGGTATACAACACATATCACACACATACACAACTGTCATTTTGGTGTCAGTATTCACTGTCAAATGAGTGCTGGCACCACAGTGACAGTACATTCACCTGTGTCATATTTGTCAACTGTGTCCATATTGCAAGGAGACTCGTTCCTGTCATGTTGTGCTTTGAGTTGTGTGTATGACTCAATAGATGTATGTGTGTGCGCAATGCGATTGGCTAGGTGAGGTAGAGGGAACTGGAGTGGGTGATGTTGTGTATGTTGTGTGTTGTGTTAAATTGCTGCGTGCAACATTCAGGTGAGTTGTTCTGTGGCGGTCATTGTTGTGATGTGTGAGTGTGTTTGTGTAGATGAGTGTGTAGTTGTGTTGGTTGTTGTGGTTGTGGCATGTGTGGGTGTTGTATCAATATTGCGTGTATGTTATGTCATGGATGTACGTCAATGTGCGTTTGTCGCATGTACAAGTTATGTTATGGTGGAATGGCAATGGATAATAGTATGTATGAGGTGTGTTGTGTCATGTGTGATGCAGGGGGACACAAATGACAAAGGTACAGTGTGTGTGTGTGTGTGTGTGGGATTTACCTCAATTTCACAGCCACTGCCATTGTCCGATTTACATTGGATCCACTGCTGCTGCGGGGGTTTGGCAGTAAAACCACCACGGTCTAAATCAGGGCCTTGACAGTCCTGAATCCCTACCTCACGCCTTAGGGGAGGGTGGGGAAAAAAAAGCTATGGGATTAGTTTAGCCCACCTTCATAGGTCACATGACAAGAACCTCCTGTGGGGCCATATTGGGTGGGGAACTTTTGTTTTTGCTTTTTCAGGTGAATTCTGTCCATGGAACATAGAGTGCTCACTGGTAAGGAGTGTGAGGAGATAGGCTATGACTCAGAGTAAGGCAGATTATGGGTAAGTAACCAAGTCAATTACAGTGAGAGAAAAAGGTTAAGAGCAAGCAGGTGGAATACAAAGACAGACTTTATACCACAGTTTGGTGTGGAACAGAGGAATGGGGTGCAATTGGTTCCTAGCAGGGTTAGCAGTTTGGCACCAACATTTTTGTTCCAAAAGAGATTTATTATTACTGTTTATGGTAAGGTTTAAGTGCAGTCACATTTTAGAAGTAGTGCTGCAGAAACCTGTGAAAGACAGATGTGGTCTCTGGAAGGTCTGCCTCCCTAGCACATCTGTGAAGGGATGCTGTAGTGTAGTGCAGAGATCCAGAGGGACGGGACGAGTGAACCGTCCTGCAATCCCTCTGGAGAAGGTTTGTCACTGCACTTGTGAGCAGAAGGTTGTTGCCGCCGTAGATGTAGGCAAAACCTTCTGTGAAATGTCACCCACTTTTTTGCATGGTTCACAAAATGGCAGTGTTTTAGAAATCACTTCATGAAATTGGCAAAGGCCAGCTTCTCACCCTGACAGGTTTTATACTGTAACAGAGGTATCAAAGTGGGCCCAGGGTGCCTACCTATCAACAAAACAAACCCTGGAAAGTTACTTAAAAATTATGGACAAATTGTTAGTTTTACAGGCACAAATTCTACACAATGAACCAGTTTTACAGATTAATCAAATAGGCAATATATTATATGAACAACAAAATTCAAAAGGCAACATGTTACAATGTTGGTAAGTGTTAGGTTGGAAGAATGTGATTGCTTTTTAGTTTTGTAGAAGAGAAAACATATTATTTGTTGTACAGAAAAAAATATTATCTGTCAAAATAGAGGATAGTTACACTGCAAGCCTTACTCATAAACTCACAGAACAGTGACCGCATGGGTGAATGCAATGCAACATTCACTTATGCATAGGAAACAGGGATAGTACAGGCATCAGCAGTGCAAGTTTCCCTCACGCACAAAGAGAAGGTACAAACAACAGCAAAGCAATGAACCCTCATACACAAAGAACAAATAAAAGCAGCAGCATAATACAAACTTCCCTCACACCCAGAACAGGTATAATGCAAGCAGCAGCATTGCAACGTTCTTCACTTACAGGAATGAAAACATACAGGAAGAGGACAGAGCACATGCCCCATGCAAACAATGGGAGAGGGACTAATCAGCATTTGTGATTCATAATGACATCACAGTTAGTTATGCCACAATAAGGGATGCCGTACTATTATAATATTCCTACTTACAACTGAATTGGCATATTTTACAAAAAACAAGTTAAAATAATCACTAACAAATGTCAAAAGGACGTGTTATGGTTTGTTTTACGTTTTATTCATAACATCTACAACCTTAGGTAAAATTAACAGGCCTTAACCCACGCAGTAAAAAATGTATCTTTCCATGCAGATTTCGCATCAAAGTCCCATTTTTACTGTTCATACTTCTTTCAGATGACGTTTAAAAAAATAGCGCAAATGGTGGGAAGCACTGAAAGTGCTGGGTGTAATGCAAGTTTGTTTTTTGCTGGTGTTCTGTATACAGCAACAGAAGAACAAAAACCTACACATTTTCAGTTCAGTGGGCCATACAAGGGTTAATGGTGTGAAAGTCAATGTGACTCCTCAGATAAGAGAATCAACTATAACCCCTCATTGGGCCTCTTTAAAAAATAACGGGGGTGCTGCCTGTGGGGAGAAGGAGCTTCAAATACACCCTACGCCCATGTTACAGAGAGTATTTGTAAATGGAAGCAGCATCAGTGCTGAAGTGCAAGGTGACACCTCTCAGCCTTGGGTAAGAGGACCTGCGACCCCTCTCTAAAAATATTGTGGGGACTAATCCATCCTTGTCCACCCCTGACTTGTGCCTTGGATACAGGCAACAGTAGTAAATGCTTCTGTCACATTCAGAAGAGGGGGGAGCACAAAGTGTTGAAAGTACGCTTCCATGAAATATATTGCAGGCACAGCAAGAGAGGTAACCGTTCCATATGAAACACAGAACACACGACAGCAGTGGGAGCTTCATTCAAATAATGCCTACAGTGACGGCAGCAATACTTAATTTGAGCCAGGGTTTGCCGATGGAGGGCACCGGCACTGGTTTTTGAGCACTGCCACTTATTATTCTTTATCAGACATTTCTGAGAGCAAGAAAGGGAAAACAGACAAAGGGGAACGAAGGAGGAAAAAAGAGCGAAAAAAACGTCTGAAAAGGAGCAAGTTGGAACCTCCAAGAGTGACATAAAGACGCAGGGAGTGTCTGGATGTGGATTTAGAGGCAGGGCAGCGACGGAAGACCGCGGTTACCGGGTCGCTGACAACAATGCGGAGGCCGTGGCTTTTTGAGCAGAGCTTTGGCCCCAGCTCTTATTATTTAACACATTAAGCACTGGATGGCAATAACCAAACATGTCCCTCACACGCACATAAAACGGGTACAGCCTGGAGTTGGGACAGAAGCACTGCAAGGTACTGCCAGTATTTCAAGTCTCTATTACTCGCTTAGAAGTGGTACAGTAATGCACAGACAGACAACAGCAGTTCAAGCTGTCCCCGCACGCAGGAACGGACACATTCCCTCACTGAAAGCTCTATGTGAGGAAGTGCTGGTTCTTCGGCCAGAGGAGCGGGCGTATTTTAGCCATCATTTGTGACTCGAGGCGGTAGAGGCATCTCTCATGCAAAACACTTTTGTTCCTTTTTCTCATACACTAGGGGCCTGAATTATACTTTTTTACCCCCGCATTTGCGTCATTTTTTGAAGCAAAAGCGGCACAAACAAAATATAATTGAATTTTGTAAGTTTGCACCGCTTTTGCGTCAAAGAAAACGATGCAAATGGCCGCTAAAAAATATATAAATCGGGCCCTAGATGTGGGTTCAGTTTCAAATAACTGAGAGAAATCTGAGCTAAATACAGACCTTTCTCTTGCTTCTAAATGCCCGAGGAAGGATTCTTTGCAGGGGCAGGGGACCTTCAATCTGGCTGACAAGGCTTCACGCTTGCCAAGTTTGAGGAGGCTGAACCCGAGGCTGTTCCTATTCGCACCACAAAAGAACCAGCCATTGACAGGATTAGGACATAATTTGAGGCCCTTCCCTGAGCAAACAAAATGCTAAGTTCCACAAGTGTGGCCGGAATGGTTCCCAGCTCAGGCGTAAGAATTCCCTGCAAGCAGGCTCACTAGAATGCAATGGTACCTTCTGGAGCATAATATGTACCAGTGCCTAAGGTCTGGAGATGAATCCATCTAGCTATTGATCCATATCATAACTCAAACCACAAGATGATTCAGCGACGTGCTTCAGATTGACTGCATTAACAAATCACTTAACGAACAAGTAGTACCCCTCTCAAACTATGCCATATAACGGTTACTACAAAATACTAATTAGAAGTGGTCGAAGAGTGTGTGTGGTGGTGGGGTCTGAGAGGCAAGTCCTCTCCATACTTTTTTAATTCAAGAAAACCGCTCCTCTACTTTTTTGTGATAAAACCACCTTCTCGTGACCGTTAATTCGGACAACCTTCAGCTGAAATGTTAAAGAGGGAGTCCCCTGTCTCTGCTGTCAAACCCAGGGAGGAGCAGACAGCTAAACAAGCCTTCTTGCCTCAAAGAAATGTAAATGTGCAGAGCTGGTCAATCTGCAAATGTAAAGGATACTTGGAAGCGGGTATTGACTTTAACTGATGGAATCCCTTGAAGCTTCCAGATGACACACATTAGTCTTTTTGAGTGGTATTGTAAGGAAGCTACCAACTAAGCTGGGAAGTGTGCGCATTTAAAAAAACAGTTACAAAAAATGCTTCATGAGGGTACAGATTCATTCTTTTTTAGAAGAATTTTAAGAGAGCTACAATCTAAGCTGTAAAGTGCGTGCTTTTAAAAGACAGAAAACAAATTGCACTAGGTATAGTTTTGGTATTGCTAAAATCTATACTTTGGAAGCATTTTTATCTTAAACCTTTTTGCACATTTTGTAGCAGCCTATCCTAAACTGTGTGTAATGCAAGTTTAAAATAATGACGAATGTTCAGTGCTTTCTATCACAGACTGAGAACTTGTGGCACAAAAAATACACAAGTCAGTATTCTCCAATGCACCAACCTGGATTCAATGGCTCTCTGGTACAGAGCATTAACTCCTGGAGCGTTCATAATGTACCATAGTGTACTTCTTACTGATTAACATAGCTTGTTTTTCATTTGAACTATGTGTTATTTTACGTGTAGTTACCTAAGGTTAAAGACTGAAAAAAGTTACAGAATATTTTGGTTAGCTACATTTTTGACCACACTCCCCACGCTCACTCACTCGGCCACCACTGCCGCGCAACACCACAGTTCCCATACTTTTTAATGCACTTCGACCACTGGTCATTAGTACCTCATTAGAATTCCCTGATTGCCCAGAAAATATCTAAGGCGTGGTGGTTATTAGCTTTATGAAAGAAGTATACACGTGAGGTCAAGAAGCTGGAAGAGGAATTTCCAGCTTGGGACATGAACACATTTAAGAAGAACTACACGCGTTTTCCCCAACCCTGCTACGTCATGGACTAGCATGCCCCATTTGTGGAGTGAAATGACCTGGCAGTTTTCGGAATTCCAAACCTTCAGACTCATAACCACAAAACGTGTTTTCAGACAATGAAAACTGCCACAGCTTGATAGAAGGCTGGAAACAAGAGGCTGGAATAAGACTATTTAATAAACATGTGTATGACAACAGTATTATAAACACCCGAATGGATTTAAGCGTTTTAATCTAGCTCCAATCCAGTATTGATAACATGAACGTCAACTTTAAATACAGTGAACGTTCATACATAAGACTAGGAGGTGCAAAATTCACTATGTACTGTGTTTACACACTTCTAACATTAATAAAAAATAACCATATGCACTTTAAATATTACACTGCACCCTGCCTCCACACTTTTTGTTAACGCTCGGGCCATTTTCGCATTGAGTTTGCCTCTTATACTGATACTGGAGAGTTAGTTAAAAAAATCACAGGTCCATGGTATTGCCTGAGTTAAATAAGGAATGTGCATAATCCTGAGGGAACACAACCTCTTACATTCTCCTAGGTAAGGAGGTCTTTGCAGGGTCCAGTCTGCGCTCTTTCTGTAAATGACACTTTTGGGGGGGGGGGTGAGGGGAGGCGAGGAAGAATCTCTTTTCACCGAACACTACGGCATCGCGGAAAGTAGGCCACAGGACACTGAGGTTAAAGCCACAGCAGCCAGCGATCAGAAGCTGTGACGCCACCTATGAGAGTCTTTGCACTGACCACACTCTTGTGTCTGCTATGCAAAGATGGGACTGAGAAAGATATGGAAAATGAGGGGGCGAAAAAGCTGCAGCCCGCACCCACAGGGCTAGGTACTCTCCAAGGGTCACTCACTTCGCAACTCGTCAATACCACATGGGTCTCGCTCACTGACGGATTCAGGCGTTAGCAGCAGGCCCAGACTAGGTGTACCGGGCACCAGGAGTTTTACTAGTGGGCTGGCAGGGTGTGGGCCAGTTTTGATGCTGGAGGCCAGACGCCAGACCTGCCTGACTTGCTTCATCACTTTGCAAAAAACATGCATAACAGATGGTTTTAAAACATGGCCAGTCAAACCACTTCCAGTGGTGTAACATAAGTCCCTGCAGCCCCCGCAATACAGGCGGGGGGAGAGCCCCAGGGGACCCCCTCAGCAAATGTGGCAGATACTGGGCTGGGGTGAGGGCACCATTTCCAGTGGTGTAACAAAGGCCCCCGCAGCCCCTGCGGTGTGTGGGGGGGAGGGGGTTTGGGCCCTCAGCACAATACACTGTGCACTGGTGGCAATCCCTGACTGGGTCCAGGGGGAAGGGGCCCCCTCCAGGTACCTTGCAGGCGGTCCCTCTCAAGTTTCGTTATGCTACTGGCCACTTCCATGTACTTTGCACTACCCTCCCCCCAAAGTTTCTTATGCCAGTGCTCGCTTCAACATACACCCTTGTGCCATAGTGCAAGCGTGTCTGCATTGTGTAAAGCATAGTTCTTGTACTAAATGGTGTCCCTTCCAGTACCGAAACTATACTTTAAGGTGTTTCACACTTTGTATAACTGTTGTAGGATGCAGCACATATGAAAAGAGAGAATAAAAAGGTGAAATGAAAACATTTCTATTTGTACTCGAAATGAAAACATTTCTATTTGTTACGCCTGCATCAAGGAGGCACAACATTTTGGGACAGATCCCTGTTTGCAATTTTTTGAAGACAGGGATTTATGTCAAAACGTCTGGGTGGTTACATGGGAACACCCATGCACTACCCATGGTATGCCCCTCTTGATGCAAATTGTTGCAAGGCAACACACTGCACAGCTTTGCGCTACTTTTCATTACAATCCACCACAGCACTTTCAGTTGAGTTTGCGTAATACAAACCTAACACAAAGGGCCTCATTGCAATCTTTTGGCAAGACAATTGAGGTGGCGTCCACCAAAAGACCGCCATGTTGGCGGTAATCTGGCTGCCGTATTATGACCCACACCGTGAAGAACGCCAAAAAACAGCCAATTTTGCGAAACCACCAGGACCCTGGTGGGCAGGAAAGAGGCAGTCCCACCACCAGCACCGCCAGCTGGACACAAATCCACCCACCAGATTACAATCCACAAATCAGCACAGTGGTTCTTCCATGGCAGTAAAACATTGGCACTGCGAGTCGTCGCAGTCAGAAACCACCACTGACAAAAGACAACACCATATAGCACAGTTTGAATACCCTACACCTGACACACATCCACCCACCCGACACACCTACACACACCGCTAAATAACACACCCCCACACAACCAACAATCCTTTGTAAGTAAAACGGTATACAGAGACACTGAGAGCAGGCACATACACACAGAGAGCACCCTAACATTATAGGCACATACACATCACACGCATTACACATCAAATAAACAAACACAACACACACATAACTACCACACACATTCCCCTACAACCGTCCATCCCTCACAACCTACCACCCACACCCCATCATTCATCCAACACTTCCCCCCCTTTCATACACAACACCCCCCACACAGTGAAAAAAATCACAAACAGGTTCCCACAAAAGCACCCAAGATTCACCGACGATGAGTTGAGGGTCATGGTGGATGAAATTGTCAGGGTAGAGCCACAACTGTTTGGAGCACAGGTGCAGCTAAAATCAATTGCCAGGTAAATGGAGTTATGGCAAAGAATAGTTGAAAGGGTCAACTTAGTGGGCAGCCATCCACACATAAGGGATAACATCAGGAAGAGGAGGAACAACCTACGGGGGAAGGTGCGCCCCATGGCAGCGAGACACCAAATAGCGGTGCACAAGACTGGCGGTGGCCCCCCATCTCCTCCCCCACTGTTCACATCTTGGGAGGAGAAGGTCTTGGAGATACTTCATCCTGAGGGCCTGACTGGAATACTTGGGGGACTGGAGTCTGGTAAATACCCACAACATCAATGTAACATAATTTTTGTGTCCTGCATGCTTCCTCATCACCCAAATACCCCATATTTCACTGATTTACCCACTGCATGTACCTGCCGATCACACATTGCCCCTCTCCTGCATGCCACCACCCCACACTGCCCTTCTGCCCACACAGCCCTAAGCAAGGGCAGGGATACCACAGCCTAATCCTATTGCTACGACTCCCACAATGCACCAAACCAATAATGCTAAAACCTGCAATGTGCACACCAGGTCACATTTTGTGCATGTATGACTATTGTACAACCTACACCACCTAGAATGTACGACTGAAGACCAGTACGTGGCAATGACAGCAATACAATGGCAAGTAAGGCAAAACACAGTAACAGCCCTGTAACTATTTAAAATGGACATTGATCCATATCCCAAAGCCTCTAATGAACTGACCCTGGGTTGTAAAGTAAGATCCAAGACTCCATGCACACAGACAAGATCCAGAGACAGAGTATTATCCTTGAATACCCACATACTCTGTTCCCTATGGGACATCATGGGGCAATTTTCAGCCATTAGGTGCCACCACTACCAAGCCTGACTACACACCAGGGACCAGAGTCTGTTTGTCATGTCAAGTATCAGACAGTTACAGAAACCCATCTGCAGTGCCATATGTACAAAACATTGATGACAGCACACAACATGGAGTATGGCACTCCTGTCACAGACTCCTATGTACCACCAAGCTATGCTGTGCAGCAACTGTCATTGTCATTGCTGGGAATCATGCTCAGCCATTGTCTGTCACACACGAATAGGGTACCAAACAGAGGCCCATATTTATACTTTTTAAACGCCGCATTCGTGCTGCTTTTTAACGCAAAAGTGGCGCAAACTTACAAAATACAATTGTATTTTGTAAGTTTGCGCCGCTTTTGTGACAAAAAAATGACACAAATGCAGCACTATAAAAGTGTAAATCTGGGCCACACTTTCTTAACTGTACTCTGTGTCTCACTCAATCCACAGGTAACCCTGCCATTGCCACCATGGAGACGATACCAGGCATTGCCAGCCCTCCTCTGGATGAAGGCCCCAGTGAGGACAACTCGCCTTGATGTCTGGACAGTGACGACCTACCTGGCCCATCCGGGACATTTGGTCAGTCGGCGACTCCCAGCCTCGCCCTGCCCACTCGTTTCCCCCAACCCAGTTGCTCAGACATCACAGCCAAGCAAGCGGACTTGTCCAAAGGACTGTTTAAACTACTGTGTGCCCCTTAGTACAGGGTCCTGAGTCTGACCTTGACACCCCAGACAATGATGGTCCTGCTAACACTGGGAGTGGGCACAAGATGCCAGGGGCACAGGCACCAGGGGGAAGGGGGCGTGGGAGGCATGGTGTGGGACAGAGGATGGGGGAGCCAAGGGACTCCACTGACCAGGATACCATCTCCCAAGTCCTGGGAGCATGTCAATCTTCACAGAACAGAATGGACCAGATCATCACCATGTTGGGGGGAAATCAAAGGCTGCAGTGGGAATACCACCAGGAGGCCATGCAGCAGTAGCAGGCACACAATGCCACCATGGCCTCCATAGCAGGGGTGCTGATGGACATCAACACCACCCTGCATGATCTAGCTACCCACCATCAGGACCCTTCCACTAACAACATTACATAAGCCCCCTCTACATCAGTGGCAGCTAGTGGAATGGAGGCCCTGCCAGGGGAGCCCTTAAGCCTCCGACACCCCTCTATCTGTAGCAAAAGAACCACCCACAAACGTGGACGTCAATCCAGACATCCGGCTGCAGCAGATGCCAAGACCAAACCCACTGCCAGGAGGTTAACCTCTCCTGATTTATCACCCCTGTGTGCGTCTGAGACACCCTGTTGACTGTACTGAATTCTAACTCCATTTTCCCATGGGGCATCGACACAGGACCTTTGTGATCAAATGTTGTAGCAGCTACTCTGATCAATCTGTCTGCCATGACTCCACTTCTCACCTGTTTATTATGTTGTACACCCTGATTTGACTACTCACAAAACTGATATGCAAAATAAATCACTCATGGACACAGCTACTGTACATGTGTGTTTAATAGTACAACAACTTATCTCCTTCAACACAAATGTGGTCTGGTAATGGCCCCCTGATTCCAACTGGCAATGTAATGGCGATCAGGCAGAGGTCCTCTCAGCAGGATACACATGGTTACAGTAATGTCACTGGACAGATGTCACAGTACGATTTTGAAATCCACAGTAAAACCAAAGTATAGACCGTTGAGGCATCAGCAATTAGAGCAAGACAGAGAGTACCATCAGGATGAAAGGCATGAAAACACAGTAAGCACATATATAGGTAATCAACTGTGTGCCTATTGTAGTATGACTTCAAATCAAGGGCATCTAGATAGGACTTATACAGCACAAGGTTCAGAGCCTTCCTAATATCAAGTTATCTGTCCTGAACCGCTCTCAGAACTGTATTCTTTAACCACAGACTACTGACTATGTATACCCCAAGCCCTAGGTAGCAGACCCACTGATGATGTCCACATCCTCTGGGTGGGAGGAGCTGGCAGTAGGGGAATATATGAAAATCAGCTCGAAATGTTCTGTCCATGAGAGAAATGAATGTTTGCATCAGTTGCTAAAATACATGTTAAGGCAGAACCACCAATACCGTTTTACCAACATTCCTTCTGTCTGCTAAACAATTCACACACAGGCCCTGGACATCATAACACCATCACTTTTGCTAAAGGTGAGGAGGTTTAATGGCAGCTATCCACTTCTGATTGTGCACTGACAAGCCATGAAAAAGGTTCACCTTGCATACCTGTCTGTCATTGGAAGTACTGATTGATGAGCTCAGTCCTACAGTCAGCAGCTCCTTCATCCTCTGACTCTTCCTCACCCTCCACATCACCATTTGCAGACACAAATACCTCTGCCTCACCCTCATCAGCTAGCAATGGTATCAGACACCTCAGGGCTAGATTGTGGAGCATGCAGCAGGCAACGATTATTTGTCAAACCTTGTGGGGCGAGTAGAGGAGGGCACCTCCAGATAGTTCCAGGCACCTGAATCTTGCCTTCAGGAGGCCAAACGTACGCTCTATCACATGCCTTGTCCTCCCATGGGCCTCATTGAAACTGAATTCCCCTGGTGTGGCTGGGTACCTTACAGGTGTCAACAGCCAAGGAAGGTTTCGATAGCCAGAGTCACCTGTGAACACAATGGTAGAACATAACCAATTGAGGTACTGTGATTGTGCAGATTGTAATGACAGGTCACACTACATTTCTAAACATAACAATGCATACTCACCAACCAGTCAGGCCCTCTCTGTATGTAGTCGTGCCATTATGGTTAGGACATTGCTGTTCCACATAATGTAGGAGTCATGCACTGATGCAGGAAACTTGGCAGTCACTTGGGAGATATACTGGTCTGCCAGACACACCACCTGCACGTTGATTTAGTGGTAGTTCTTCCTGTTCCTGTACACCTGTTCATTGACAATGGGAGGGACCAGGGATAAATGACCCTTCACATTGGCCATATCTGCTCTTTGGGGAAATCTGATGTAGCTGTCCAGGTGTTTCAAGAAAGCACACAGTACACCCCTCAAAAACATGGGCTGAGACATCCCTCCTGTTAAGGCGACAGTGTGCTGGAATGAGCCAGTGGCCAGGAAGTGTAGCACTCACAATAACTGAACGATTGGTGGGATGCAATAAGGATTGTGACTGCCTGGCATCAGATCTGGTTCCAACTGTCTACATAGATCCAGGATGGTCTGGCGATTCAGACAGGAGGTCTGAATGACATGCCTGTCCTCCATGGTTGCCAGGTCTACCAGTGGATGGTATACTGGTGGTCGTCTTATTTCTCTTGTGGCAGGCTATCTAATTTGAGAGGAGAAAATGTACAATAAATCAGACAGTTGGCACACAACAGCAGTACACTGTATACCTGCAGACACCTACACAAGTGTAAGGGATATGGAGCAGTGCTGAAATAAACATTACTGACCATAGAAATGCACAACAGATGCCGTCATTGCAGCACATTGGCTGGAATGTCAGTCGGATAGGAGATGTGACACATATGTATGTGAAAATGTTTGGGTAACTGTGCAGTCCTGCACTGATGACAGATAGATATGTAACTAATTTAACCTATTTCTATCAGACATCTATGTACCTCAGAGTAGCTACATAGACCTATCCACATATATTTAGACTCAACCTGTCATTTTTTCATGTTTGTCCCATTATGTAGCACCTTCATGAAGTAACTACATTGGGTGACATAGATTTCTGGTCGATCAGGTGTATGATGCACTTATTTAAGAGCATGCATCGAGTACCTGTGCCCAAAATGGCAGGCATCTGACCTATTGTTCTGGACATTTGGAAGTGACCCCGTCCCAGCCAGAGCACACAGACACACAAGCATGCATGCACCTCAACACACAAGGATACCACAGCCAAACACAAGCACCACAAGGCCCACCACTGGCATGCACACAGACAACACCCACCTGCAGACACACCAACACCCACTACCTGCACAGACTCACCCCGTCTTCACATACAGTACACCTGGCACACCAGCAGACACCCCACCAACATTAACAGATCCAATCACGACTCCAATCCTACCCACAGTCAGCACAATAGCAGACCCGCAGACATCTACCCCAGTCACCACATCTATGGCCACCACAACCACTGGCACACCCATATGCAGCACATCCACCATATCTGCAGTCACCACCCCAACAGACAGTCACCTATCCAGCATGGCATCTCCCAGCTCCTCCACTCCCCCTCCTTCCAAGACACATAAATGCCCACACTCACCCACCCAACAGGCACCCAGCACACACAAGCATTCCTCACACATACTTGCACCCAAAACATCCAACAAAACACCTCCTACAGGCACTCCCTCTCCCTCCACTCCCAAACCGTTTTGTTATGACCGTCCCCGTGTTTCTAAGAAGTTTTTCCTCTCAGAGATGAACCTTTTCCCTACTCATCTCTCACCCATGTGACTCCCAAAGGACCAGTTTCCCTCTCCAAGTTTAACCCTATCACCTCCAAGTCCACCCCTGCCCCCCTGCAAGTACCCATGATCCTTCCCCAGCCAAGAAGTCAACCCCTCCTAAGTGTTCCCATCCCTCCCCTAAGCCACGTCCAAAGCCCCAACCTCCCAAACCCAAGCCCAAAGCCCCCCCTCCCAAACCTAGGCCCAAACCCCCACCACCACCCCCCCAATCCCTGAGGTGCCTGCCTGCCCCCTCCATGCCCCTACCCGTGGAGATAATTTAGCAGTCAGGAGTCAACATAGGGCAGTCTGACATGCCAGCTGTGCATTTTGCACTTTGGACTTTGGGACTGGCCTAAGGCCTTTTATATTTGTAAATAATGCTATCTAAAACATTTTTATTTTTATTTCTATATATGTATCCGGGCCAGCCAGTTGTTGGTTCCAATGTTATCATGTTTCTCCTTCCTTTCATTCCTCATGGTTGTTATGGTCTTGCCTGCTTTATATTGTGTTATGTGTGTGTGGTAGTTGAGCTTCCTGTTGTGTCTGACCTGCTTGTGTGTGTGCTTTGCATTTCTACTGCAGTGATGGCTGGGTATGGTGTGTTGGGCATGCAAGTGTGTGGGACATACAATGAGTTTGATTTGTGTGAATTGATTGTGTTGGCTGTTGTGATTTGGAGTGTGGTGTGCCCTTGTGTGGTTGTACTGTGTGTGTGCGTGTGTGTGGCGATTGGTATGTCCAAACCGCTGTGTGTGTGTTTGCGTGGTGTGACGTATGCCTCATCGTATGGCTGTGTGATTTTATGTCATGGTACAATAGTGTTGTTAAGTTGTGTTGTATACATGTATTGTTAGGTCAGGGTGTGAGTTGTGACGTATTGACAGTGCATTTGAGGTGTTACAGTTGTTTTGTAGTTGTGTAGTTTGGTGGTGTTGTGTATTATAATTGTTATGTTTGACAGTGCCAGTGCTGTGTGTCTGTGGCTCGCTATGTATTTTGGTAGTGTGTGTTGGCTGTGGTGTGTGTCCTGGGTCTGTGCGTGTCTGTATATGGCTGTGTATGAATATGCGTGTCAGTGTATGAGTACGTATATGTGTTGCTCTCACCATCTATTCTGGATGTCTATGTTGTGTGCGCATTGCGACCTTGCCATTATGCAACAGCGATGGGTAAGAGTGTGTACTCCATACGGATGGGGCTTCCTGAAGGTGGGTGTCTCCATTTATACTGTTGGTTTTCTCCAGGGTTTCTGTGGTGGTCCGACCGCGGCAGATACCTTGGTGGTGTGCAACTTCGCAATCTGTCTGGCAGAAGCATGGTCTCCACTGGCCTGAAGGTTCCTCCCACCAATCGTGGCGGTCTGACTACACTGGCCGTGCCAGCGGTGAATTGGCTGAATTCTGTTGTGAATATGGTCATAATTTGTCTGTCTTCCCTGCCAACGTGTTGGTGGTACGATCGCCACTGCCAACATTACGGTCATGGAACCGCAAACATCGTAATGACCCCAAAAGTGTTTGTAAAGGTGGACATTTGTATTTAATTCTCAGAGGCAATAAATCAGTGTGCTGTTAAGTACTTCAGTGCTATGCATGTTTCACAAATATTAGTGGTGGCTGTTCCGACCTAGACAATGCGACCTGCTGCCTGCTGGTCCTTTACAAACGTAGAAAAGGAAGCAATGCCATGAACCAATTAATAGATCTAGCACTGATCTTGCCAGGTGGGTAACTGCAATGCATTGGAAGGCCCCTGCGCTCCACAGCGTGCACAGTGGTGAGGGTTGGTGGAATTTAGGAAGCACTTCGTTGCAGCCGCATGGGCCAAACTCCTCTCAGATTTGCAGGGAACTGCGGAGGGTGATGGTTGCTCTGCATAGCAGGTTGTCCCCCTCTCTTTCTTTGTTTCCTTCAATGCCCCCCGTGAGTGGATCCTGGTTGGGGGGGTTCCTCTGCATGACACGAGTTAGGATCTTTCATCCCAGAGACCTCATTATCAACACACAGTGACTAGATGTCTGTAGAATGACATAGTGGAAAGTCCTCCGTCCTAAAAGGCTAGAGGGCGTACTTAGATCGTGGCAACGAAAACCCTCATGCGAGAAGGGGACAGGCTCAAAGCTGTTGTTCAAATATACATGTTTCAAAGCTGTTGTACCATCTTGATACACAGGGCCACGTTGGCATTGAATATCTATGTCATATAATACAGTGAGCATACTCTTGTACTGTGATCCTCCTCATGTCTATTTTGTAAGCCAAATGCACCGAAAAATCCTTTAAAGATGGTTTAAAAAGAGAATTGAGATTGATTAGCTAAACGTTCTTATTCATTGTCATCTGCTCTTGAATTATTTCATCCACCCACTTCTCACCCATCCAACTATTCACTGAGCCATGCCTCTAAACACCATCCTTCCATTCAATGATTTGACATGCTTCTATGATGAAAACTGTGCCATTTTTCGAAAAATTGTGGAAGGGAAGAAAACTTCCAAATTCCACATAACCAACCCTGTAATGGTCGGGCGTGCTCGCTGCGCTCTCTCTCTACGTCCAGCATGAGGGCTGGGTTGGCAAAATTTGTCAGGGTTGCCTTTAGTTTCCAGTCCAGCCCTGGTTAGAGATGTTACCCATGAGCACTGTTATGACACGGTGCTACTATTAGTACTTCAATCTGGAAGTGAGGGGTACTGTTAATTTACATTGACGTGAATGATCACAGCACAAGGCACTGATTATGCAGGTGGTGGAAGGAGGAAGCTGGGGATAAAATGTCACCAGTTGCATCAGACCATATGCACAGAGCTCTTCTTTTTTGCAAGCTTAGAGCCGGGATGGACAGCTGTGTCCATTTAGCACTGATGCAATGTATCATTGTCCCAAGACCCCCTAAGGTCTAGGTCCACCCACATTCTGCAGTCTGGTGCACCCTCAACAGGTACGGCCCCTCACCAGTACAAATTCAGCATCTCAGGACGCCAATACCAGTAATGCAGTTACCGCACCACGTCAATTTGGGCTTTCGGCAGTGACAGTAAAATGACCTCATACGTGTAAACTGAAAGTAGTACAGTGTGGCTGGGAATTGATCAGGGGAATTTCCATCGCCACAGAAGGTTCCTGATGTGTAATGAGGCGTTCTGATTGGTGCCAGACAGGTGCTCTCACATACTGGTCCTTTAGGCCTGGACATTGGAAAATGGGGGTGGGGAGGATGAGCTTATCTGCAATTATTAAGCTCATGTCTATTCATAGGGCTGCATACACCCATTAATTCCACCTGCTCATCAAGGGCTCTGGAGTGGTCATATCCAGGTTCGAGGATGAACACGTTCTTGCAGTGACTCCACAAATTCTGGGGGAATCAGACTTACAGCTGTAGGAGAGCCAGTCGACTCTAAATACTTCCTTCTGAGGACGTGTTATGGGGCAGTTACACCCAGTCCTTTTGGATGAGGCCTGACAGCATGTGCTTTTCTTGTTGGGAAAGATGCCAGAGCACCAAAGATAATGTTTGAGGCAGACTTCTTCCTAAGAAAGGTGCTTATACAATTAGACTGAGGCTTTCAGTATGAACGGGTGCCTGGGTTTCTACTTGCTAAGGTGCTACAGTTCGACAGGAAATACCATCCTAGTGGTAGTAGATAGGCTATCTAAAATGGCTCATTTCATGGCATGTAAGCAAATGCCCACAGCAACTACCCTAATAACCCTCTTGTTCAGGCATGTGGTGAGGTTAAATGGTCTGCCTCGAACCATCACATCAGACCTAGGTTCTCCATTCAATTCAAGATAATGGAAGGCCTGGTGTAACGCCTTGCACATCAAAAGTAATCTCTCTACCAGTTTTCATCCATAATCCGATGGCCAAACAGAACGGGTGAACCAGGCCTTAAAGCAATGACTATGATGTTAGCTTTCCAACACCCAAGGCTCATGGGTAGACTTTATGTGGGAGGCTGAATTTGCCTACCATAACTTACATCAAACGACTATTAACATATCTCCATTCTTCGCCAATCATGGTTGTCATGAACATTTTTTCCCATTACTACCAAGAAACGAAACTCAGATTCCTCATTTAAACTTCAAACGACAACATATGACCACATTGATACAACATCTACGTCAAACATTAGCAAAGGTAACATACCAAGGTTTGCAGACAGAAAACAAAACACAGGGACCAATTATCAACCAGGAGAAAAGCTGTGGTTATTGTAGGAGGCTGGCCTGGTTTGTAGTGGGTACCAAAGGTACTTACACCTTATACCCGGTGCAATTATTCCTTATTAGTGAAATATAGTCAGTGTCTATAAGCCAGGTTCTCTAGGGGTAGTGTGGATGAGCAGCCAAGGCCTAACTAGGAGACATGCAAAGCACATGCAGTACCATTGTAGTCACACAGTACTCACACACATGAAAGAAAATACTCAGTGATACAAAAATAAAGGTACTTTATTTTGGTGACACAATGCCAAAAATACCATAGAGACTATACTCTGTTAGGAGGTAAGTAATACACAAATTATATATGCTAGTATGCAGAAATAAGCTGTAAAAACAGTTAGAAAACAGTGCAAATAGTGAAAATCACAATAGTTAAAAATTGTCCTGGGGAACACAAACCATAAACTAAGAAAGTGGAATGCGAACGTCGGTTTCCCACCTAGACAAGTGTAGTATGTTGAGGGGCACTGGGAGTATTAGAAAACACCAAAGGTAAGTGATAGAACCCACCCCAGAGCTAAGGAAAGGAGGAGTAAATCACAGTAACTTTCCTAAAACACACAAGAACACGAGAAAGAAGATTATGTAAGAATCAGAAGAGACTGCAAGACACCAACAATGGATTCCTGGACCTGAAGACCTGTTGAAGAAAGGGACCAAGTCCAAGAAGCACTGAAGAGTCCAGGGAGATCAGGAGCCCCTGCTAACCCGGATGAAGGTGCAAAAGAAGAACCACTGGTGAAGAAGAACAGTCAGTACTGCACCCAAGAAGACGGATGCAAGTTCCTGGTTGGTGCAGATGATGTCCTACGCCGGATGGATGATTGCAGTCTGATTTGCATTGCTGGATTCCGCTAACAAGCCTTGGCAAAGCGCAAAGCTCGGGGTTAGCGGAAAATGGCGCTGCCCGAGACCAAAAGGGACCTGGTGGCCTCTACCCAGGAGGGTGAGACAGTGGGGACTCTCAGCAACTCAGAGAGCCCTCAGAAGACCAGGCAGTGTGCACATGAGTCCCACAGCATGGGGACAAAGAAGGTGCAAAAGGAGGCCAATGCAGCACTACATAAAGGGATCCCACGCCGCCGGAGAACCACTCAGGAAGAGGTATGTCGCAGGTTAGAGGGCTGGAGGCCAGAGCTGCACGGTGCATGAAGAACGTCATGGAAGGTTGCCAACAAGCCTTGGCAACTGCAGGAAACTTAGTGCATTGGGCTACTTTCTTGTGTGGGATGGAAAGCACTTACCTCCACCAAACTTGGACAGTTGGATGTCAGGACCGTCGGACCACTGCAGTCTACCACCCGTGATGCTGGATCCATGCTTTTTATCAGGAGAGGGGACCCAAGCCACAGGTCGGTGTTGCAGAGGGGTGCCTGCTGAAACAGGGAAGTGACTCCTTCACTTCAAAGGACATTCCTTCGTTCTTCTGGTGCAGGCTGAGGACTGGGTGTCCTCTGAGGATTCACAACTGGGAAACAGTTGCAGTCGCTGGCAGGAGCTGAAGATACAATGTTGTAGAAGTCATCTTTGCTTCTTTGTTGCAGTTGTAGCGTTATTGGAGGGTCCAGATGCAGGTTCTTCTGTAAGAAGGTGAAATAAAGGATGCAGAGGATTCGTGCTGGAGTCTTGCAATCTGATTCTGAACAACCATCCAAGAGAGAGAGATACCCTAAATAGCCCTGAAAAGGGGGATTGGTCTGCTACATAGGTAAGCACCTATCAAGGGAGGGCTCTGACATCACCTGCTGGCACTGGTCACTCAAATGCTCCCAAAGTTCCCTACCACCTTGGAATCCAAGGTGGCAAAACCCAGGAACCCTCTGGAGGGGCTCTGAGCACCTCCCCTGGGGTGATGATGGACAGGGGAGTGGTCACTCCCCTTTCCTTTGTCCAGTTTCACGCTAAGGCAGGGGCTGGGGGTCCCTGAACTGGTGTAGACTGGATTATGCAAGGAGGGCACCATCTGTGCCCTTCAAAGCATTTCCAGAGGCTCCGGGAGGCTACTCCTCCCATGCCTGTAACACATTTGTTCCCAAGGGAGAGGGTGTAACATACCTCTCCCAAAGGAAATCCTTTGTTCTGCCTTCCTGGGCTTGAGCTGCTTAAGCAACCGGAGGGCAGAAACCTGTCTGTGAGGTGGTGGCAGCTGGGGCTGCCTGGAAAACCTCAGAAGGCTGTAATGGCAGTACTGGGTGTCCTCTAAGGAGCCCCCTGAGTGCATGGAATCATATAACCAATGCTTGCAAAAGCCTTGGGGTATGATTCCAACATGTTTGATACCAAACATGGCCATATTCGGAGTTACTTTTGTGAAGCTGTACATAGGTAGTGACCTATGTCCAGAGCACGCATAAAATGGCATCCCCACACTCAAGACGTCTGGGAAAATGGTCCTGGATAACGAGGGGCACCTCTGCCAGGTCAGGGGGGCCCTCACACACAGGTACTCTGCACCCAACCTTGAGGGTTAGAAGGGCTGACATATGGGTGACTTATAAGTGACCTGGTGCAGTGTAATTAGCAGTGAAATGGTGCCTGCACCATTTCACACAGGCTGCGATGGCAGTCCTGTAGAAGCCTTTGCATGGGCTCCCTGTGGGGGTAAAGAAATGCTGCGGCCCATAGGGATCCCCTGGAACCCCAATGCCCTGGGTAGCTAGGTACCATATACTAGGGACTTATACTGGGGCACCAGTATGCCAATTATGAGTGGAATGATGTGTTAACAGAATCCAACAACTAAATTCAGACGTAGAGAGCATAACTACTGGGGTCCTGGTTAGCAGGATCCCTGTAGACACAGTCAAACACACTAATAAACAGGGCAAAAATGGGGGTGACCATGCTAGAAAGAGGCTACTTTCCTTCAGTTATCCCGAAAACATCTGAGATTCAAACAGCCGTATAAATTTAATCTATGTTTCATTGGCCCTTTTGACATTATTTAATGTGTGAATCCAGTGACTTTTAAATTGAAACTTCTAAAAACTGTGACAATTCATGCAGTGTTTCAGACATCTCTACTAAAGCAAGCAAAAAGCTCTACACACTCTCGCTTTACTCCAGTCATGATCGATGACCATTTAGAATATGAAGTCCAGCTTATCATAGATAGCTAAGGGAGATGGGCAAATTTTGGTACATGGGACCTGATTTATAGTTTTTGATGCTAAACTGCGCTAACGCAGTTTAGCGTGTAAAAGTATACAGCTGGCTAGCGCCATCCCAAGACGCCAGCCGGACGTCATACTTATGGTATGACGGCAGCCAGTGGTAAGGCCTGCCTAGTATCATAAAAAAGGATGCTAGCCGGGTGGGGGAGGCGTAGGGGGAACAGGGGTTTAGCGTCAAAGGATGATGCTAGTATAGGCAGAGGCATAAAAATGCCTCTAACCAGACGTGCGTCATCCTTTGACACACAACCCCCATGGACGTGACTCCTGCCTTAGTAAAGACAGGAGTCATGCCCACCACCCCAATGACCATGCACATGGGACGTATGTCCCCTTGGCATGGCCATTGGGCCCAGTGCCATGTAGGGGGGCCCAAGTTAGGCCCCCCCATGGCACTACATAAAATAAAAAATAATACTTACCTGTATGTTATGTTATGTTATGTTATGCGTATTTATATAGCGCCTAACTGCCCTAAGGCCTCGTAGCGCTTCAAGTGCCATCGCAAAGATGAAACTATTTCTATTCGTTGAAGAATTTAGGTTTTAAATAACCATGTTTTCAGGTCCTTCCTAAAGGAAGTTTCTTGAGAATTGGATCTTATACTGAAAGGCAGGTTGTTCCACAGCACAGCACCTTGATATGCCAGTGATCTTCCTCCCCATCTTGCCTTCCTAACCAACGGTACCATGATCAGGTTAGCTGATGAGGATCTGAGTGGCCTAGCTGGAACATAAATCTGTGCCTGTGTTTTAAGCATTTCAGGACCCTTATTAAAGATGGCCCTGTGAATATGACAGAGGGCCTTAAACTGAATCCTCTCTGCAACCGGAAGCCAGTGTAAGGAGACGATTCCTGCTCTTATAGAGTGTTGTTTAGGGATGTTTAAAAGTAGGCGTGCCGCGGCATTCTGTACTCTTTGTAGTCTTTGGATAACAAATTTAGGAGATCCTATAAACAAGGCGTTGCCATAGTCAATTCGCGAGCCTATCACCGCCTGGATGACCAATCTTCTGGCCAAAAAAGGTAGTATTGTTAGAACCTTTCTGAGCATCCTAAGCAGGGCAAATGAAGTTCCTGCTATTCTATTGGCATGTTGTGCCATTGATAGTAGGGGATCCAACCAGACGCCCAAGCTTTTAATAAGGCTTTTGGGAGGAGGCAGAGTGGAGGCTCCGTCTAGATTGCTGGACATAGCTAAGGGCTTATTATTCCCAAAGTACATCACCTCTGTTTTTTCATTGTTAAGCTTAATTTTACTACCCGCCATCCATGTAGCCACTGCTTCCAGGCATGGTCCTAATGCCGTGCCCAGGTCTGGTCGGGCTTTCGAGAAGGAGACAACTAGTTGGGTATCATCTGCATATGAGACCAATTTTACTCCAAATGGTTCTACGATCCCTGCCAAAGGCCGCATATAGACATTAAAGAGTAGCGGACTCAGCGCCGACCCCTGAGGAACACCGCAAGTACTGAAGGTGCGCTTAGAGATGTAGGATCTATCCAGCACCTGAAAGGATCTACCATATACATATGAGTTGATCCATTCTAGTGCCATGCCCGCGATTCCACATTCCCGTAATCTAGTTGCGAGGATGCTTAGATCAACTGTATCAAATGCTGCGCTCAGATCTAAAAGGATGATTGCGGTCTCACATCCGTTATCCATCCTTTTTTTTGCTTCCTCCGTGATGGCAATCAGTGCGGTTTCTGTTCCATGTTTAGGCCTAAAACCCATCTGAGTATGATGTAAGAGTTTTTCTTCCTCCAGAAGCGTAGACAGCTGGCTATGTACATGCTTCTCTGTCAGTTTAGCCATTAAGGGTAGCGTCGAGATTGGTCTATAATTATTCAATATTTTAGAATCTGCATTGGGTTTTTTCAGCAGAGGTTTCACAATTGCTTGTTTCCAAGAATCTGGCACCCTACCAGAAACTAATGAGGTGTTAATCAGTTTAGTGATGAATGGGCCTAAAATGGGTAATCCCATAGTTAAAATCTGGGGGGGCGCAGGGTCCAACGGGGATCCTGATTTTATTGAATTCAGTGATTTTTCCACTATATCCAAACTAATAGGCATAAACTTTGTAAAGCGGATGTCCTCCTGCTCTTCCTGATGCCCCATCTCCTGTTCTTTACTTTGAAAATTAGGAAATGTTTCATAAATATTCTGAATTTTGCTCAAAAAGAAGCTTGCCAGATCCTCTACGTGTTGCTGTGGAAAATCCCTATTTTCTACTTCCTCGGTGGGATTAATGAGGTCTTTTAAAGCATTAAATATCTCTTTAGATGAGTTAGCTGCTGCCTCAATTTTTCCAGCATAATATGCCGCCTGTGTTTCCCGAATTTCTGAGTGATACTCTCGAATCATAGTCTTATACTCCTTTTTGATAGAGTCATCTTGAGTATATCTCTATTTCCTTTCTAGTTTCCTACAGCCTCTTTTCTTCTCTAGGAGGCGGTCATTAAACCAGGGTGCCGAATTCTTTCGGCCTATATTTCTGGTGTAGTAGAAAGGTATTGTATCATCCAAGCTATCCTTTATCCATTTATTCATGTATTTACCTTACATACCTGGGATGGGGTCCCCCTTCCTCCGCTGTCCCTCTGGTGTGGGTCGGGGTGTCCTTGGGGCTAGGGAAGGGCACCTGTGGGCTCTTTCCATGGTCTCTGAACATGTAAAAAAATTCCCACAGATCCCCTAACGCCTGCCCTGATCCAGGTATTAAATAATGGCGCTAGGCAAGCTTAGCACCATTATTTAAGGCCCCCATCCCTGTGCTTGATTTTAGCACTGGGGGATGCATATGGCCCTTAGTCCATATCGTCATGTTTTGCCCAGGAACGCCTACCTAGCATTTCATTGATGCAATGTAGATTTCCGCATGCAAAAAATTACTTTAACTTCAATATTTTGGCCCTAGACATGTCTAGCGGCAAAATATAAATATTGAGTTAAGTTTGCGCTGAATTAGAGTTAACAAAAATGACGCTAATTCAGCACAAACAAAGTATAAATATCCCCCTTAGTTTCCTGGAAAGACCTGAAGAAGACTCATGGGAACCCAGTGATGCTGTTCATGCCCTCCACTTGGGTGCATATTTATACTTGTTTTGCGTTTAATTTGCATATTTCTTTTACGCACATTCGGTGCAAAATGAACTCCATATTTATACTTTGGCGCTAGACCCGTTTAGTGCCAAAGTGAGTTAAAGTAATTTTTTGGAGGTGGAAACCTACCTTGCGTCAATGAGATGCAAGGTAGGAGTTCCCGTGCAAAAAATGACTCTATGGCCTTAGCGCCCTATTTATCCCCCATGCTAAAATCACGCACGGGGGAGGGGTCAAATAATGGTGGAAAGCTTGCTTTGCACCATTTTTTAACCCCTGGGTCAGGGCAGGCATTAGGGGACCTGTGGGCCTATAAGACCGCAGGTGCCCTCCCCAGGCCCCAGGGACACCACCACCCACACCAGAGGTACAGCGGAGGATGGGCGACCCCATCCCAGGTTAGTATAAGTGAGTACAGGTACGTCATTTGTTTTTTAAAAGTGCCATTGGGGGCCTTGAAATGGGCCCCCCTACATGGCACTGGGTGCAGTGGCCATGCTCAGGGAACCCTGGTCCCCTGTGCTAGCCATTGGGCATTTTTTTATTTTCTAAGACAGGAGTCATGTGGGATGGATAGTTTTGCGGCAGAAAATGACACTAGGCTGGTTAGAGTCTTTTTTTTTTTTAACTTTAATCTGCCTAACGTCATTTTTTGGTGCAAACCCCCTTTCTTCCATACCGCCATCCCCACACTCACCCGGGTAACATCATATTTTTTTACGCTAGCCTACCCTTTACGCCTGCTTGCACCATTCCATAAATATGGTGCCCGGCTGGCGCTCAAGAATTGTGCAAGACGGTGCAAACTTTATTTGGATGCAAAACTGTGTTAGTGCAGTTTTGCACCAAAAGGTATAAATATGCCCCTTGGTTCATAAATTTCATGCTACTCATCCTCATGCTTCAAAATGAGGAGAGTGTAACCATTTTTGATTGCGAGGACTGTCATAACTTACTGGGCCTAGACACAAGAATGATTTTCAGAGAACTCCAATGATAGGCAAAGTACTCACACTTACATCTTTTCATTTGGACATTATGGGCCCCATTATGAGTTTGGCAGATGGAAAACTCTGTCCACCAATCTCCCAACAGGGTGGCCGCCACCTATGCGGCTACCTCCCCGACAGAGCTATTATGGGTTTCCTGCTAGGTAAGCAGGCGGAAACCTAAATTTCTGTCTGTTGGTCTAGCGGGAAACAGGCTACAGCATTGTATTCTGCTCGTAATTGAGCCGGCGGCAATGCTGTTGCCTGCAGGGTGCACCAGCATCCACGCAATGTTCACTGTCTGCAAAGCAGTCAGTGAACATTGCAACGGTGCTGGCCAGGGAGGCCCCTGTACTGCCCATGTCAAGTGCATGGGCAGTGCAGGCCCCCCTCTGTGCCCCCCTGCACCTGTTCTCCACCAGCCTTTTCATGGCAGTGCTACCACCATGAAACCACTGGGGTTGAACGAGGTCATAATCCCCAGGGCAGCGCTTCTTGCAGTGCTGCCCTGGCGTATTAGGATCTCTGCCACAGCCAGACACCCGGGATACAAGATCCTGTAGAGCTGGCGGTTCACTGGTGGTCCGACCGCCAGGGTTGTAATGTGGCAGTTTGATTGCCGCATTGGTGGCGGTCCAGACCGCCACCGCGAGTGTGGTGGTCTATAGACGCCGCATTCGTAATAAGGCCCTAGATGTGTCTGACAATATGTTAACAAGCTGTGCCATATGATCCTGTTAATGGTTAAAAGTAATGGCATCATAAAGATTGAAAGAACAAATGATGATATGCCAAACAGCTTGCATTTGCCAAGACTCTTGTTATTATTCATCCGCTTACTGGTAACGTTGTCCTTTTTTAGTTTTTAGTGGTCCCGTCACAGCCACCACCTTGTTGCCACGGCTGCTATATAAACAGTCATGCCCATCCACCACCTACAGATTATTGAGAGTAGGTGATCACAGGCAGGAAATCACTTACATTGATGCGTAGCTCCATAGAGAGTCGTCAGAGTCAGCCGCATAAAGACAGTAGGCCACCTAGCTCTGTGTGCTTCTGGCGCAGGTAAGAGGAGTCTTTGTTTGCAATTGGGAAAAAGAGACTATGGTTTAATATGCTGGTGGTGAAGCACCCAATTGTCTGATAGTTATTTTGAACTCCTATTCATTACAAAGGAAAGGTTGGGTGCTGTGTAACCCGTTGGACTTGCATGGACTTGGTAAAATCTTGAACGCTCTGAGATTCAGTGAACAATAAAAAATGCATGGTGGCAATGCTGAAACAAAGAGTGTTGCACTTGTGCATAGCATTGTAATCTCGTACGAGAACCTATTGGTGGCAGTCTGAGATATAGTAAAATTTGTACTGTGTATTGCATTGTGATCCCGAACGAGAACCTATAGGTGGCAGTCTGAGATATAGTAAAAATATTCTTGGACCGCGATAAGACTCTTATTTCTGAGTATTACTGCAATGCAGTGTGTGAAACAAATGCGAAAGAATCTCTGCAGAATATTGTGATTTGGGAAAATATTTGCTCATTAAGCTCAGAACTCCAGAGTAGTAATTTTGTTGAATCATTGGTATTCAAGATCATAGAAGAAGACAAACATTTTCCTTCCACAGGTAATTATTTATCGATCATCACTTGTCATATTTAGATTTGCATGTGTACAGCTATAAATTGAGAGTTAAAGACATCTGTAGTAACCACTTACAACACTTTTTTTCAAGATCTCCCTCCCTGCAGTACCCTCCCTAAGTCCCTTTCCCTCATCTGGCCACTCTGAACCTCTGTAGCGTAAGGAAACGCAGATCTGTCGGAGCTGCCAGATGGTGGACTTCTTGGAGGTACTGCTCCAGAGGAGCAAATCGAGCAAACAAACTCCTGACACTCTCTCTTTCTCTGTCTTGCTCTCTCTCTTTCCTTACCTCTTGTTTTCACTATTAAATACTACCAAGCTAATGATCTCAGAAGGGGGTTTTATGCACTGGACAGTGATAACAAGAAAAAGGTATGAATCTTGTGTCTATGGTGCAATGTGTACATTTAACTGTTCAGACCTGTATATCTGCAGTTTTTTACTTCAATCTCATTGAGACTATAATGACAAAGAAAATGGGTAGGAATTAGATGCTTAGAAGGTTTAGTGATTAGGATCAGTGTTGGGGGTGCCAGAGAAGAGGGTTGAGCAATGTTAGGGTTCCAGCGTTATCAAGTTGATATTAGAGACTTTGTTGATTTAAATGTTAGCTGACTATAGGGTCAAAGTGCTGGGTGAATTCAAAGGGTTAAAAGTGTAAAGGATTATATGGTTGAATGTAAGGCTGTTTAGAATTAAAATACCAGAGACAGTTTTACAAACTTCACAAATTGTAAAATTGTGTCATTTTTACACTTTGCTCTACTTCTCCATGGAGTGAAATTTTCTGCAAAAGAAAACTTGTCCGACACTTTTTTCCACAAAAAGCCTTTTTTCTGGAGAACTTGCCTGCAAACTCACTTCTTTGGATTGGAATTTTCATACAAAACATACATATACTGGTTTTTCATACACAAAGGTTACATTTTTAGAGGGTTTTATCACTGCCATTAAATAAATTCCAGCAGTTTCATGTCTTTGCAATTTTAGCAAAAGTTCCAATAAAACACCTTGAAACGTGAATCAGTTAAGTATGAGAACCTTGCCCACCAGTAGGCAGATTACAAGTCTACAAAACTAGGCGCTTGGCATTAGGCGTTATTTAAAAGAGTAAAGATTGATAGGGTTAGAAGAGTGTGGCTACATGATTATACACTTGGGCCCTCATTATGGGAGGCTAAGTTAATTGTGATATTTGCAGTAACTATTGTTATTTGTTAATTTTGTGAAAAATGTTGGCATGTCAAACCTAGGGAAATATGTCTAGCTTTACTGGAACATGCAAATGTTGGTGTAGTACCTATCAAATCCCACATGTTATTCCACAAAAAGCTCATACTTGGTGGTATTTATCCAATACAGTGAATTCCAACTCAGTGAAGTCAAATTTGTTTCAGCTGCGATAAATATCACACCAGTTGCCACGCCTCTCCTAATGATGGCCTCAGAAAATGATATGATCTGAAGCCTGGTTATGGTATTATAGCGTTTGAAGTAAAAGGGTGAGGATACAATTTAGAGTAAGGTGATTAGAGGGGTATATGACTAGAGGGATAGGATAAAAGACATCAAGCAGGGGTTATAGTTACAGGAGTTTGGGTGTAAAGGGAAGGCTTGGAGAATTTGAACAAAGCATGAGTATTGGACTTTGTCATTTCTGCAGGTCACCCCCAATGTTTTGCCTTCACCATTTCTGTTTTTATAAATTCACTTTTGTTACAGTAAGACTCTGTGCAATTTATCTCTACCTACCAGTGTGAAAGTGCTTCTGCTCTCTCCTTAAAACAAGGCAAAATTGGCTTACACCTGGTTGGCACATTTTAAGTCCCAATATATCAAGGTACATGTATCCAGGGCCTGTGAGTGAAATGCTACTAGTTGGCCTGCAGCACCCTATTTGCCACCCACTAAAGTAGACTCTTAAAGCTTCTGAGGCCGCCATTGCAGCCTGTAGGGCAGTTTTAAACTGCCTTTGCAGCCTGGCAAATAAACCTTTTGTCAAGACTAAGCCTTCCTTTTTAATACATATAAACCAACCCTAAGGCTGGCCATAAAAGTCCATAGGGCAGGGTGGACTGTACTTGTGGAAAGTAGGACATGTGGTTTTAGTTTAGGATTTACTTATCCTGGTAGTGAAAAACCCCAAATGTGTTTTTCAGTACTGTAAGACCTATCTCTCCCATTTTATAACATTGGGTTACCTTATTACATGCAATAAGTGCTAACATTTGATTAAGAGCAGGTAGGGTTTAGACTCAAATGAATTGTAATGTAGAAACATCTCTAATGATTAAGTTAGATTTAAGCAAAAGCCTGAAAATGCCACTTTTAAAAAGTTGCCATTTTATTGTTCCAACCTTTTGTGCTTTCTGAGCCTTTTGTGCTTTCTGACAGTTTCCTTGATCATATGACTGGGAATAGCTCTGCTGTTGGGGTTAGTGTATCCCTCCCTTCAGCACACACAAAGGAACCCAATACTAGTCTTTTGTCACCCTAGACTTCTTGGAGCCTGGCGGTGGGAACGGAGTACCTTTCTGGAACCAGATGTAAGGTAGCAAAGGAAACCCCCTCCCCCCCACATCAAAGGCTGGCACCAGGTGTAAACATTGGACCCTCAGAACACCACTTGAGTAAACTCCTGGACCTATTGAAGTCTTCAGAAGGACTACCTGGACCTCCAGCAGACTGCCCTGCTGCTCAATGCCTTACTTGCTGTTTGAAGCAGAATCAGATCATCTCTTTGAACCCCAAGACCACCAGTAGGAATTCCAAAAACTAGTTTGCTTACCTCCTGTATGAACTGCAGGAACATGACAAGCTCCAGGGACCTAGAACCCTGCACCTGGCCTCTGCTGGAGTCAATCCAAACCTCTAATTGGTGCTGCTGAGGTCCTGGACCCTGGGTAGTGGTATTGGTGGTACTGCTGCTGTCTAATCCTAAAACTTGGCACTTTGAAAATTTTCCATCAAGAGGTGCCATGAGAACTGATAGAAGACTGGGACCTACCTGCCAATTGATCCGCCCCATTTGCATTGCTGGTTGGCCTCTGTTTCTGGTTGCTTCCTCTATGTTCATCTCTGCAACAGCATATCCTTTTCATCGGGACCTCTTGTCGAAGGTATCTGGCTTCATGAAGCCCTCTTTGGCTACATCCCGGAGCTTAGCCCTGCTGGGGATTTTTGACTTTCAAAAATGTGACAAAGTCTGAAGTTAAAGCTCTTCACTATGACTTCGTCCAGAGGCTCCGTGATGAAGTCACCTCCTCCTTGGACACTGCCTGCTACTTTGCCCCCATGAATCCTACCTTCTCAGGAAATTTTCTTGAAAATTTCTTGTAAGTCTGATGTTAAGCTGAGACCAGTCCCAGTTCACTGTGTGTATTCAACCTGCGCTCAATTGCAGTCAGTTTTAACTTTCAACTTTGCCAAAGTCTCGCACAACTAGATATCTGCTGTTGCTGGCTTGATCTTTAGGCACTATTTTACACTAAAAACATTGCAATTCATTAGTCCTGTACTACTGATTGGATTTAATTTATGTTGCTGTCATTTTATTTATTAATTTTGTCTCTATTTTTCTGAATTGGTGTGGGA
Organism: Pleurodeles waltl; assembly: GCF_031143425.1. Lineage (NCBI taxonomy): Eukaryota > Metazoa > Chordata > Amphibia > Caudata > Salamandridae > Pleurodeles > Pleurodeles waltl. The sequence continues at coordinate 19,254,849 of NC_090443.1, read as the reverse complement.
TTTTTTTGTTGTGTTTTTACTTTATTATTGTATGTGTGCTGCATAAATACTTTACACATAGCCTGTAAGTTGAGCCCGACTGCTTTTGTGCCAAGCTGCCATAGGTTAATTTAGCCACTTTTATGGTTCAGCCTGACAAGGACTGTGGTTGTTGCTTGAGAAGTCCTATTTCGTACAATATGAGTTTGTTGATTAGAATTTTAGTGGTGTGAGAGGTAATAGACAAAGGGGCTTGAGGGAAAGATGGTTGACTAGTCAAACAGAAGGTTGTGTGTGGTTGGTGTTAGTGGGTTTGGGGCCTACAATATTGCAGGTATTGGGTAAGTTGAGAGGGTTTGAGAAGTACAGAGGATCATGGGGAGATGCTAAGAGGGATTGAAGCTAGGAGATACATGGTAATAGGAGTAGATCCTAGTGTTTAGCTGAGGCACTTGGAATCTTAAGTGGGTAAAACAGTTGAATGATTTTAGTGGGATGGGTATCACCAAGGGGGGATGCGGGTAAGGGGGAATACATAGGGATTTAGAGTTATAGTTAGGTGTTCGTGGCTTCTGGAATCAAAGCTTTAGTATTAGAAGGACTGACTATTATAAAATTAAATTTGAGGGTTATATAGTTAGGGTTTCGGGGCATTGGAGCGGGGTTAGGAATGGTGGATATACATTAGAGTTTAAAGGGTCAGAGTGTTACATTGTTAGGGTTATTGGGTAGCATAGTAGAGCTTTGAGACATGTTTTGAGGTTAGGAGTTATATTGCTAGAGGGTTTGAGTTAGACTATAAACATTTTATATGCTGGGGATGGGGCAAATGTAAGAGGTTAAGGTGCCAGAGGATGTGCGTGGCTAAGATGGCTACCGGAGCGGACGCCTGAATAAGGAGCTCCGCTCACGGCCTGCCAAACGACAAGTATCCTGCCCCTTACCGTGGTGCCTGTTGCCTGTAGCACTGCAGGAAGACCCCCCCTCTGAGGAGGGGCACCATCCAGCAATCTTCGTGCCCGGAACCCGATCCCCGGGGGAGCCGTCGTGAGCACAGGAGCAGCGGCACGGCTGGAGCCTCCTCCCGTCTATCCTGCTGCCTGGGTCGGGGGCCGCCTGGCTTCTGAGCCCTGCTCGAAGCGATCCCTCTTGAAATCCTCCTGTGCGTGGCGGTGGGACGCCTGCACCTCCTCGCGGCAGCCGCCGGGGCTGCCGCCTCCGCACGGGGAGTTCTGCGGGTGCCGTCCCGCGGCCCGGCCATGTCTCGGCCGTGAGCCTTCGGCTCCAGTTCGGGAGCGAGTGCGTAGACGCTGAGGCGTCGACGAATCGGAGCTGCCCCCTCTGGGTTTTCTGCTGGGGCGGCTCACCTAAGGACGCGGCGTGCTCTCCTGCGTGCGCCTGTGCCTCGGCCCCTGCCGTTCGGGTGCTTCTTGCGCTGGGGCCCGGGCCATGTCCCGGGACATTACTTACAAACGGAGATGATTTACCGTTTTATTGGATTCTAAATATACAAGCCCTGAAGAAGTCGCTGGGGATTTAAGAATTTCCCATGACGAAACACGTGTTGGCTCGGAATGTATTTACATGGATAGTTGCTGTAGAATTTGAAGATTTGATTCAATAAACGTCTGGATTTGATTGGACATTGCAAAAATTGGTGTTAAATTTGGAGGATGTCTCTTTTCTAACAGTACTCACTGGAGCTACAACATATTTGATTTGTTCATTGGTTAATATTGGGAAGGGGGGTCTCACATTGCGTGTATGGATACATGCTAAAAGTCTTGTCGACTCAGCCAAGGCAGACGCACCTAACGAGGAATGGACCACCTCCATCTCCAGAAAGAAGAAAAAAACAAAAACCACGACACGCCTAACCAAATCACAAATGGCAGCGGACCAGGCACAAACCCTAAGAGTGGAGAGCACATTCACCAGTTCACTAACAGATACCAGGAGCGAAGCAGACCCCGACGACGTCTGCTCGCCAGGAAGCGTGACTAGCCTACCCACCTCCCCCCCTCTGATGGGCCCCGAGCTCACCCCACGACTAGCAGACGAACTTTGAGCATTTGGGGCGGGCGGCCCTTACACACTCTCGGAACCCGCTGCACCGGATGGATGTTTGCCTCCGACTCCGCGACACGGACTGCTCAGCTGCCGGCTCGGGAGACTCCGGGTTTCTGCTGCTGTGTTTCACGCTTAGCCGAAGGACCATGCTGGGAAGGAATCATCCTGGAAGTGGGCCAAAAGGGCGCTGCGCTTCAATCAACCCACGCCCCTCCACACCACAACGGTACCTGTATGGAACTGATCAACCCGGACTTCATCTTAGGCACCGTTTGTTCCACCCTGTTTGAAATCGGGCCCTTCCTGGAATATCCTTTTTTTATTAGCATTTTTTCCTTTCATCTCTTCTTTAACCTGGGGTCTTTCCCCCTCTCCCGGGGTCATTATGGCCCCACCGTGGGGGCCGGGGCGCTCGGGTGGGACGGGCGCCTTGTGGCGGGGCGGGGGTAGCATTTGCAACTGGAGCGCGATTTCTTGGTCCGAATGGTTGGGAGCTCAATTATATTACCTAACACGAAACATAAAAAACAGATATACAATATAATAACCTGGAACGTGAAAGGTATGGCGGGAATAACCAAACGCAACAGGATACACGCTTTTCTAAAACGCCACCATATTCACATAGCCATTCTACAAGAAACACACGTCACCCCAGAGGACACGTCACGCCTGGAGAAGAGATGGGCGGGACGGGTTTATAGCTCGGGTACTTCTTCCTTTGCCAGAAGGGTATTGATTTGGATAGCACCAGGGGTTCCCTACACAGTACATTGCAACACAACAGACAACGACGGCAGGTTCATACAATTAGTTGGCCTGCTCGACGGGGAAACACTAGCGATCAATGGACTATACGTCCCGAATGTCAGACAGGGCGACTTAATGCAAAAAACAATCCCACAATTATCAAATGACCTAACTGTACCCAGCATATGGGGCGGGGACATGAACTGCGTACCACAAATAGACTTAGACAGATCACACCCGCCGGTGGTTGCCACTCCGGCAACGAAAAATTCACAGATGCTGCAAGCATGGATATCAGATCGCCACCTTGTAGATATGTGGAGACAGTTACACCCTCATGACAGGGAATACTCTTATCACTCCCCGGTACATTTACTACACACCCGGATTGACCTAATACTCACTTCGCAAGACCTTACACATCGAACCATGGGCGCGAAATACATTGCCAGGGTAATCTCGGACCATTGTCCTCTCATAGTTAACATTAGATGGGGCAGACCGCGTGCCAGCATCCCAACCTGGCGCCTTCATGCCCAGTTACTACGGGATCCCCCGTTCAGAGGGGACATAGCTACGCACATCTCCTCTTACTTTACCCAAAACACCGGGACATCGAGCTCCAGGGCGAACGAATGGGATGCACACAAGATAGTCATTAGGGGGATATGCATATCAACAACAGTGGGAGTACGACAAACATTGACATGGGAGCTCCGCAAATTGGAGGAAGAGGTCCACACCCTGGAGTGCAAATATGCGCAGGACTTAGCCACATACATGGAGCTTTCCATGGCACGGTCACAATGGGATGAAGCAGATAGACAGCTCAGGCGATTCGATTATCGACATTACCTGGCCCGTACACGCGGAAGGGGACAGATCAGGTAAACTCCTAGAATGGCTCCCCCATAGGTGCCATCCGTCTCGACACAGGATTAATAGTAAATACTCAAACAGAAATAAACAGGGCCTTTAGAGAATATTACTGCACACTATACAAGCCCCCCCCGCTGAACAACTACACGAGTTTTTCAGCTGCATTAATTTAAACCGCTTGACCAGTTCACAAGTGGCGGAACTAGATAGACCGATAGATTTAGCTGAAATTCAACGGGCCTTGCAACAATTGTCACACGGCAAAGCACCTGGCAGTGACGGTATACCCATTGAATATTACCGTACATTCTCGGCCCAAATCTCAATCCCATACCTAACAATGCTAACAGAGGCCCTAAACCGTGGCCAATTACCCGACACCTGCCGCGAGGCACTGATAGCAGTTCTGCCTAAGAAAGGCCGTGGCCCAATAGATGTACACTTGTACAGACCATTGTCGCTGTTGAACACAGACTGTAAGTTACTAGGTAAAATATTGGCCAACTGTCTGCTACCTTGGATCTCGGATCTGATCCACCAAGACCAGGCTGGCTTTATACCTGATAGGGATACTCTATGCTAGCCCAACGGCCAGGGTCAAGACAGGCGACATAATTTCTGACCCATTCAACATAGAAAGAGGCACCAGGCAGGGTTGCCCACTGTCACCCCTATTTTTCGCCTTGGCTATCGAACCCCTGGCCGCTCGACTCCGGACCCTGGCCCCGGTATGGGGTGTTCGCGACGGTCTCACCTACCGGATAGTGTCCCTGTATGCAGACGATGCTCTAATTTTTCTTCGTAATCACACAGAGTCCCTGCCCGACCTGCTGAGATTGCTGCAGCAATTCGGTTCGGTGGCTGGGCTTAAGGTGAACTGGTCTAAATCATGCATATTAACTATGCGCCCGGTCCCGGAAGCACTCCGATTGCCATCTCACCCGGATGGTCTGAAATGGCCCCACACCACTTTTAAATACCTGGGAATACATGTGTACCACGACGTCCGGGATCTCAGAGACGGAAACCTGGGACAAGCGATCAGATCCATCAGGGGCTCTCTGCCCTTTTGGTGCTCCCTTCCACTCTCGCCCATAGGCAGAGTAGCCATAACAAAGATGATAATACTGCCATGCCTCTTGTACTTCTTCCTGGCCCTCCCGTTGGTACTACCCGCTTCCTTTTTCACACCCCTGAACAGTTTACTGACAGACCTAATTTGGGGCAGTGGACGGCGACGAGTCGCGTTAACCAAAATTCAACAACCACCTACATTAGGTGAACTAGGTGCTCCCAGATTCGAATTATATTATGCAGCTGCTCAGCTGCACTGGATATGTAACTGGCTCGGAAACCCCACCTGCGCTGAAACACAGATAATTATTTCAGACCTCGGCAATGCCGAGGTACTACATTACCTTATGATTCGCGATTGCCCTAAAAATTCACAGAATATTCTGTGGAACACAGGGCGTGGGGTTTGGGGTCGATATGCACCAGCGGGAGACAAAAACACGCAGTATTCCCCTAAGATCCCACTGTTGGCCATCCCGGAACTCACTAAAATAGCAACCAAGGTTGGCCTTCATACATGGCTCGCTAAAGGCATACATGTAGTCGGCGACTTATATAATGCAGGACAGTCCCTAACAAATGACTCACTTGCCGTCAAATATAACTTGGGAAGAGGCAGTATCATAGCGTACGGAGCAGTAATTCAAGTGATACGTTCTCACTGGAAATGCGGGTACACTGAACCCACGGTGTCCCCCATACTCCACGACCTGCTAGATAACATAAATACCCCAATAAAAGTATCAAGAATATACAGAATCTTAACCTCCCAGATTGAACACAGTCAGGAACGCGCTAAATGCAGATGGGATAACGAGTTATCGGAACCACTTATGCAAAACGCATGGACCCAAGCCATGGACATGATTCACGCAGTATCACGTAACCCTCGCTTCCGCTACACCCAGTTCAATTATTTACACCAATCATACCTATCGCCTCATCGTATGGCGCGAATGTTCCCACATTCGCTCCAGTCGTGCCCCAGGTGCGGCACTATAGAGGCCACTTTTTTGCACATGACATCGGACTGCCCCCCAATCCGCCATGCTTGGAACGAAGTAATAAATACACTAGCCGAATGGACAGACCTCTCATTGACCCCCACTCCCGAACTATGTTTACTGGGAATCGGAGTGAACCCCCAAAAACAGAAACAAACCAACAGATGCATAGCCCTGGCACTGGTGTTGTTTAGATGCCTTAAGCCATGTACTGGAAGGCTTCCGGCGCCCAAGTGTAGACCAATGGGGAGCCGAGGTGCTGCGTTGGGCCAGGGCTGAGGCGCAAGCATTGCGGCTCCTCTCTGAGAGGGGGATCCCGGTCAAGGGCTTGGCCACCTGGGACTCCTTTGTGTTGACCATAGAAAAGAAAGATGACAAGCGACCCCCCTGAACATAGCGTCCATCGGCCTACGCTAGGAGCTTATAAAGCTGCACGTAGCACACACCCACCCTCGGATAAACTGATAAACAAGACAAATCATAAACCAACATAAACACCGGAGATTTGGCCACTAGATGGTGCACACTTACTTTGCACAAACTAGGGGAGGTTACTGGAGCAGAGCTAACCCGTGTAGCACCGCACTGTGTCACATTGCTTGCCTCGCCCGAGTCCACTCCCCAGGGCCCTCTTTCCCGCCGAATGCCCGCCCCCCATCGGCTCCCTTCTCCTTGGGGGATGACTTCTCAACATCATCCCAATTCACACCTGTGCCGGGGGTTGGTTCCGCGCAGACTGGGTGCAGGGGTGGGTGCTCGGGCTCAGGGGAGGTTCGCCTCGCTCCTGTGCCCCTCCCTCTCCCGGGGCATCCCCCTGCTCTGCCGCCCCACCCCTCCCGCGCGCAGGGGAATGGTAAATGCAGCAAACAAAGAAATTTGTATCACCTCCCACTTTGGGGCACAACGGCAACTGCAATTGTTTGTATTCTTATTGCGTTGTTTGTTGGTTGCGATTACAATAAAATATATAAAAAAATAAAAAAAAAGGTGCCAGAGGATTGGGGATAAGGCTTGAAGTTAACAGAGTATTTGATAGGCGGAACAGAGGTATATCTTAGGTTAGAATGATAGAGGGTTTGCAGATAGGATTCGAGAACAGGGGTTAGAGTGATAGATGGCTGGGACAGAGGTTCATATTATGTGTTAGAGAATTGGGGTTAGAGGAGTACATGAAGATGTCTGTCAGTATTTTCCATAACTAGGTCCCTCACTTTTTTCCATATCCTATGGCCTATTCTGCAGACCATGCAGCAAAAATGAATCACAAAATAAGTTGGCAAATGTGGCAGTACAATTTGTCATTTGAAATTGACATTCAGTTTGCAACTAAACAAAGCACCCAAGGCTAGAAGGGCTAATACTGATTGGGCAATTTTGAAATAATACTTGACCTATTATCTTAAATTCTGCATAGATTCAGCACTATCCACAAATGATTTGATGGCAGTACTAGTACAAACACACCCCATCATAATAAAATTACTTTTCGGAGTTGGGTCATCCAGAAAGAAGCATGTGTTCTACCAACAGTACAGCCATAGTAGGACACATATTGTGAATGTATTCCCCATTGGTAGGGAACGGTTATAATTCTAGTGCCCTGCATAACAGCTTACAGTGGGGGTGAAGAGTGGAGCAAATCTTGCCACACGTGTCCTGGTAATTGTCTTTTGTCTTCTGATTGGGATTACAGTGTCTCCTCAGACTCACGTGGGCAATATTCGTAGAAAGGAGTTCAAAATCTCTGTAAACCCAGTGAATTATGCTAATTTTAAAATGTAGGTAAAACAGCTACAAAAGTAGATTGAGGAAAAAAGATCTTTGCAAAAAACCTTTAGTTCGACAGTTCTTTCACATAAAATATTCAAAGGAAAATTATTTTAATCACAGTTGAAGTTTTTTGAAGTTTGCAGAACTTTCAGAGTGTCGAAAATGGAAAAATTTGAAAGAAGAGTATGACCTGAGTGGGGTGCTTGAGATACATTAAAGAGTATCAGGATTTAAAATGAAATGAGTAAACTAGTACAAAATTTGAAACTTTTGAATTTTGTGAAGTTCCACATATCTAAACTTAGAACAACACCGTCTGTGGAGAAAATGTCCACTGAAAAAGATTTTGCAGGAGAATTTTCATGCAATTTTTTTTATGGCTGAATTGTACCGCTAACATTGGGTTTTACCTCAATTTTCTCCATCTAAAGCCTCTTCATCGCATGTTTTTATTTGTTTTGCTTTAACTATGAATATTTCATAAGGTTAATGAAATTTGCAAAAAATAAGCAAAAAATATAAAATTTGCAGAATAGAAGATTTACAATTTTTGCACACCCAAGCTACTCTGAAAAAGTCATGGGCAAGAGTTCACCATGAAAAATCCACTTAATTAGATTTTCGGAAGGGCAGCAGGGTTAGACAGGCCTGCCTTTTTCTAGCTCTAGACTAGCTAAGACTATAATAATATTATATACACCAGAGGTATTCAAATTGACCAGCTTGGCATAGATCCATGGCGGCTTGGTAATAAATCCGGATGGAATAAATTTACATACATTGAATCTAAATGGGACTCATTTACATGGTCACTAGATATCCTGAAAATCTGGCATGGATACGTCTATCATCAACCAACACTGGACGTCCCTGAGATACACTCTTAATACATGTGCTAAATCGATTTAGAAATGCACTGAAATACACCAAAGACTTGTATCATTGCTTCCTGACACAATAGTTCATTTAATCCATCTGTGTCCACAAGAGTGGACCACTGACTTTACATCTTCCAATAAAGCAATTTTCATTGTTGGAGTAAGGCAGTGGGCATCAAGGCCCAGAAAGAGTGAATACAGGTGCGTTCGGTATCCATAGCAGACATTACCAGATAGAAGACGTTGTTGAGAGTCCATGGAGGTGGAGGCATGGGCACTGCTTACCATACAAAATCAGCAAAGTTCAACAATCTGTGTCTAAAGTCTGAGGGCCTTCTCTGATAGAGCTACCACCTTGAAGGCTGAACAGTTCCTTAGGCGTATGTGGCTCAGCAGCGCCTTCTCAGTACGTTCTGTTTTTGATTAGCGAGTGTTCAAGCTGTGCAAAGGGAATATTTAATACACTTTTTAAGACAGTACATTATACTAAACAAAGGAATCCCAGGAAGTGTCATGGCATGGGTGTTGGGCAGCTCTCCTTCTGCCTATTTTTACTGTAAGGCTAACTGTACACAGGAGCTAACACAAAAGATCCCACACATCACTTTGAGGTCCCATGTGGCCTCCGCTGTTCTTAAATCATAAAGACTCCAAAGTACGACCTGCTTCCATCTTTGACCCTCACTAATTCCTTCTTACTGACATTGACATACACTTCGTCCTGCTCTTCTAGCTTAAAGGTGCCCCCCAGGAAGCTGCTGTCCCACCAATGATCCATGCCCTCCCTGCAGTATGGCTTCACATTCATCATCAGGTCAATCTTCTCAAAGTACCGAGGCGTTGTCTTGTAGATTCGGTGAGTCAGGCTTTGCTGCTTGTCCACGTCTTTACAGCTGGACTTTCCCAGCTGTATCTTCGAATACAGATAATACCTTCCAGCCCTGTTGAAGACCAGGGATCCTTTGGTGGGCTCATATCCGATCTCGTACAGAAAAGCGTCTCCGAGCATAGGCTCCCAGAGCAGAGCCTCTTGTCCAGATGTAGTGTTTTCGGCACCTGTGAGTGACAAATACATACAAGATTTGTGATTTTCATTTCCCTATCTGATTTCTCCTCTCCCAGTCATACTTATCTCTGCCTATATAATTTTGCTTACTGGCTTTATTCTTTTCTACTTCCTCAGGTCTCCCACAGTTCCCGGGTGGATTTAACAATATCTTGTCAATTTTTAGGAGTATGTATTCAGTTTCCTAAAGGACCTAAGCTGACCTTTAACAGTATCACTCCAGGATCAGGGAAAGCCCATGAGCAGAAACGAGCTGATGCTAGCACTTACGCCTCTCTGAAAGTCCATGAACATTATAGAAATGATACCAGTTAGTTATACTTTTCTTAGATTCTTTGAAAGCCTCTTGCTTGCCGTCCTATAGACTAGAAAATGCTAATCTTCAGCAGATCAGAGAAGCAGGGTGCACATGAAGCATGCAGGGTAATCCTGAAGGGTGGTGTGCAGAGCTAACACTCACCAGTCACATGAGCCGCTGGCTTGCCGCTCTTCCATTTTTTATCTGAAAAAGAGTACAACACACTCAGTGCAACAGTTCTGTTCACATGACTTCATGAAAGTGCAGTGGGCTCAAAGCAGGTGACGCAAATGCTCACTGGATTTAATGCAGTTTGCATAGCCACTTTTCTCAAGGCATGTCTTTCACACAGTCACATTTAGGTCAAGGCAGATGTATTGTAGAAGTGTCAGCAATATGTTTCACTGTGGTCAAGTGAGATCACAAAGGCGATTATTATTAATACAGATCTTAAGGGCAGGAACTCTCATTTCACAAGCAGTCTACAGATAGAGGCTCACCAAGAACAGACCGGAGACACACTGGCACACTGTGGTCAGGCCTGGTCAAAAACGCAAGGGCGTTGAGGTATATGGCGATCACAGATACAGCAGCGCTGTGTTCAAAGCAGGTCACATACATGAGCACTGGTATCTGTGCAGGTCACATATTAACACACTGACACCAATCGAGGTCACATATAGGTGCTGCATGCAAAATAAATGTTGGGGCCCAGGAAGATGTGTTATGTTAGGCTTTGATATTTGGCTTGAGCATAGTGCATTCCTGTCACTGTTTTCCATGTCTTCCTGTTCCTATGTCTATGTGTTTCTTTGTCTTCCTGTCCTAACAAACACCCTTGTCTCTCTGTTTTCATGTCTACATCATCCTGTCGCGGTTTTCTTTGTTCCATAAGTTCTTCCCTGACAACATGTATGTGTACCCCTGTTCCCATGTGTCTCTTTATCCATGTTCACATCTCTGTTACATTGTTTGTGTCTTCTTGTCCCCATGTCTCTCTTTCCCCACGTTCGTATCAATGACATAATATTGATTCACAACAATATTGGAAAATAAATATTGTTCACAAAAATCTTGCCTTCCTATAATTAATTTTAAAAAACCCGATAAAGATATCCAAAATATCGTTGTTAAAAATTATCTTTTTTCACTAACATCGATAACAGACATTTCAGAAACATAAATATTGTTATCTTGAAATAAGCATATAGTCAAAAATATTGCAAGACACAATATCAGCTACATTTATATTGACAAAGAATAATTTTAATTGCAAAACATAAAAATAATAACATTTTACATTAAACAAAAATATAATACACATTTAAAATGTATATAAATATTCTGACAACATTATAACCATTTTACATTACTAAAATAAACATAAAATACCTCCAAAAAATAAACTTCAGTACATCAAAATAGTAATAACATTAGTGCCAACAAGTATGTGCTTATATATATATATATATATATATATATATATATATACGTATATATCTATATATATATATATAGATATATACATATATATATATATATATATATATATATATATATATATGTATATATATATATATATATGTGTGTATATATATATATATATATACATATAGATATATATATATATATATATACATACAAATATATATATAAAACACTTTCCTCCTACAATACAGAAGGACAGCACTCCACGGGCATTGAAAAAATATTGATTTATTCACACACAAATAAATCATTATTTTTTCAATGCCCGTGGAGTGGCGTCCTTCCGTATTGTAGGAGGATAGTGTTTTATATTAGACGCGATGGCATGCGTCAGAAGACTGGCACCTTTGATGTTACGGTGTGGGAAGGATACGCCGACTTGAAGTGTTCCCTCACATATATATATATATGTGTATATATATATATATATATATATATCTATATATATATATACATACATATATACAAAAAAGAATTGTCCTAAACGAAAGCGCCCTCTCAACAGGTCATTATAGAATGTAGCAAAGTCAGCAACTTACAAGTAATTATTTGGCATTTTCATTATTTCAGGCCTTACATTTTCAAGCATCTCTGGACACGTGTTTCTAGGTTCATTCAGCAGCAGAGAACAAACATTTCCTTCCTTTTTCAAAGGCCAACTCCCTGGCTGCTCAGCAGATTTAACATAGATATATATATATTCATAGGATGAAGCATTTTTTTGTTTTGCCAATAACTTTGGCGCCGTTTGACACATCATCACAAAATTTCCAAAACTAGTGTACAACCCACTTCAGCTGCTGTCTTGGAAATTTCAGGGCGATTCGTCAAGCAGCGCCCGACAAAAAGGGGGGTCCCAAAACGCCTTTTCCCCATGCATTTTCCCAAAGAGAATTTAGATGCGACTACAGCCCAAGCCGCTGGACGGAATCATCCCCTACATGTTCATTTATGCCCCATGGACCCCAGCACTCATGCCGAGCATTACTTTTATGGAGAAGAGCACCTGGGTCGATTTTGGCCTGGGACCCCATTTCCCAGGGGCCTGGAGCAATTTTGATGGGGAAAGGGGGCATGCAGACCCCTCCCAGGGCTGGTTGGGACCCAAGAGACCCCGCTCTCTGGGCTTGGCATAATTTTGTGCAAGGAGAGGGCACTCATCCCTCCTCCCTGGGCCAATTTCAGGCCTGGGGACCCCTTTCCCTGGGTCCTGGCACTTTTTTGAAAGGGGAGGGCACATGCGGCCCCCCTCCCCAGACTGATTTTGGCCAGGGGGACCCGGGGCCAGCAGTATTGTCAAGAGGGAGGGGGCATGCCCCCTCTATCTGGGCCAATATTAGCCTTGGGTGCCCCATCTCCCGGGGACTTGGGGCCCGATTACATGTTAGGCAGTCCAAGGACCTCCAAACACACGGTGGCGCTCGGACCGCCGCACTCCTGGTGGTTCGACAGCCAGACTATGATTCTGGTGGTCGGACCACCAGGAGACCACCGCATCTACCAGGATCAGGGATCCCAACAGGTTGGTGGGGGTCAGAGTCATGGTCAGCCACGGCATTGCTGAGTTCAACACAACCGTGCTGATCACGAGTCCACTTTCCACCAGCCTTTCCATGGCAGCTTCGCCGCCGTGGAAAGGCTGTTGGAAAGCCATTGCTGGGGACCACAGGAGGCCCCTGCACTGCCCACAACCATATCATGGGCAGTGCAGAGGACCCCCTTGCCAGCACCCTCGGAATGTGCACTGTATGCAATCCAGACAGTTTGCATTCCGAAGGTGCTGGTGTGAGACAGCATTAGCATTGGCTCCCTAAGGGAGCTGAGGCCAAAGCCGCGGCACTGTTTCCACCAGGTTGACCAGGGGAAGTGTCGTAATATGACAGCACCCGACAGCCTCATCCTCGCGGCTTTCGTGTTCTAACGGTCAGATCCCCAAAGTTGTAATCAGGCTCTTGGTGTTTGGTCCTGCTTGGTGGGAGATTTAAAAATGTTCCCACAAAGCAAGAGCAAACTCAGGTTGCTGCGGGCAGGGAAACATCTATGTCCCTGGGATAGGCAACCCGAGACATAGCTGCTGAGCCAGCCCGGGGGTAGGATCCCCAGGGCCATTAGTGGCTCATGAAGGGGGACTGCATGGCCACCTCCCTTATAGGAATCTCCCCCAGGGTGGGACTCCGTGTGGGCCGCACATCCCCCAGCCTTAAAAATAATGCCAGTCCCCTCATTTTCTGAATTTTCAACCCCAAGGGTGGGCTCCCCGGGGCTTTTAGGAGCTTGAGGAGGGGACCGCTGAGACCCCCTAAAAAAGAATGCCAGCCCTGTGGGTGGGCTCCTGGGGCTTCTTGAGGATCTGGGAGGGGGGCTCCCGACCCATAAAAAATAATGTTGGCCCCAGGGTTGGGCTCCTTCAAGCCTCTTTAAGTATAAGGAGGGGGCTGTGCAGCCCCCTCCTCCATAAATATTAAGATCGGCACAAGAGGTGGACTTCCTGGGGCCTCTTGAGGCTCAGGGGGACCACGCGCCCTCCTCGCCATAAAAATGTATCTCTGCCCCGGGAGTGGGCATACGTCCCCCCTCCCCACAAAAATTGTTTTTGGTCCCTGGAGTGGGAAAATGTGAAGGTACTGTGACTGCATTTCGGTCGTAAAACATTCATACATACAACTGCGATCCGATATTAGGAACTGAGGTCCTAAATATGCCCCTTCCTAATACTGAATTGCAATCCCTAACTGCGATTCGGTAACAGGTTACTGAATCACAGTTTGGGCTTGGTAGATACAAAAATGACTTTTTGCATTTGCAAACGGGCTGATTCTGCATAAACATGGTTCATACATGTGGCCCTAAATGGGGTACACATACTACTCATACTCCATAGACAAACACATTAAAAATGTTGATGTAAAACAAATAAAAATATTACTTATAGCACACTATTACCAAATAAAAGTTTGTTACATATTGCAAATTATCATAAAAAATAATTACTTCAATTTAATACTATGAAAATATTCATACACTACATTTATTATTACAACAAAGTAAAAAAAAAATCCATATGATACATAATATGAATACATATAATTATTTATGAACACCCACATAAATATATAAATTATATTCACAATTACCCATTTGACATTTGAAAATATACTATATTTTATTAACAATTAAAATTATTACATAATAAATATCAATATTATTATCAATTTAAAAAATACATTTACTTTCACACATTATTACATTTACAAAACAAAAAGTAAACATAAACATAGAATATCATATTAACATTTAAAATATAATCAATAAAAATATTATACACAAATTATTTTAAACCATTTGAATTAATCTAGATTTCTGAAGTAATACAACAATATATATTAGTTTAAATTTTTAATTGAAAAATATCAATTTACTTAAAAAAATCATACAATAAAGCTACTATTTACCTATTTTATTGATTCCACCACCATTATCACCTCAAACCCAGTCCTGCTCATATAACATAATTACATATGCATTGTTTATACATATTTATACAATTACAAAAAATAAAATTGTAAACAAATAACTAAAATTATTTAAAAAACATACTAACACAAAAAGTAACATACAATTAAAGTAAAACACGTTACAAAAATAATTATGAAATGACCAATAGAATTAAATGTATCTATAACAATATTTTCTCTAAGAATATTTTTTCAATTATGTTAAAAACAACACTTAATGGTGTTCTTGATATGACTGTCTATGATATTTTTGTATCCCAATATTATTGACACAATTTTTCTGTATAATGATATTTTTTATTTAGGCCCTCAATATGGATTTAACGGTCTGACGAGCCGGCCTTCAAACTCGCAGGGATGAGACTGCCGACAACCTGGCGGCCTCACTATTAGTCGTATTACGATGGTCCAACTGGGGTGAATGGTGGGAACGTCTTATTATGACGTTCCCGTGGGTCAGCCTGGGGGGAACAGCGATACGCTTAGGTCTTGGCTCCTTAAAGACAGCTGAGGCCAATACCATAGCACAACAGCACCCACGGAAAGTGCTTTGCCTGCAAAGCAGACAGTGTACATTCCAAGGTTGCTGGGCAGGGGGGCCCTAGCACTTCCTCTTTGCCAGCCTTTTCACGGCAGTTAAAATGCCGCTGGCAGAAATGGGACTCATGATCAGTTTGGCAACTCAGCACTGCCGTGGCTGACCACGGGTTTGACCGCCATCAGTCCATCGAGAGCCATGTTCCTAGTGGGAATGGCGGTCCGACTGCCTGGCTTGTAGTGTGGTGGTTGGAATGCCTGGAGTGCGTTGGACCAACAGCCACTGCGAGGCTGGAGGTCTCAAGACCGACAGACTCGTAATGAGGTCCTTAGTATTTCACTCAAACACTCCAATAGCACACTGGCCTGCATAAGGTTGGTATTATCATCTGTGAGCTCTTAGAAAGCTTTCCAATGTCATCATTCGTCATATAGCTGGACACTTTCATTATGATGTCTCATTGGACAGGGACTCTTTCATAATCAGTGATCCTTTTGATCAGGTCTCTTACACCATCTTGGATTCTTTTGATACTCATCACTGCTCAGCTAAATTGATATTTTGGATAGAGGTAATTATGGTCACCTGGGAAAAGATTAAATTAACTTTCCAAAATCAAGCACCTCCTTACCTTGGATCATCTTCTCAAAGCTGGCATTAACACGTTTCTGAAATTAAGTGGAAAAAGGAGGGAATCAATGACAGAGCACATACTACCATATGGACAAATTTCCACATGCTCAAATGACCCATCCTACCCGTCCCATATACTCAGTTGAACATACTTTTCTATCCTACTCTTCACACATGCTCAGAGTGACAGTATTGTCCCACCCTACCCTTCCCACATGCTCACAATTGTACTTTCACACCCTACCCTTCCCACATGATCAGATGAACAATACTTACTCACCCACTGGGGGAAAGGGAAGTTGTGATCAGCATGGCAGCGATGAACTCAGCGCTGTAATGGCTCACCACAACTTCGACCGCCGCCAACCCGTCGGGAGCCACCACGAGTTTTGGGGTCACAAGCCCACCAAACTCTTAATGAGGCCCTAAGACTAACCTTTAAAGTAGGCATAGAATCACTGATACTGCACACTATCCATTCATTGCTGAGTTTGTGCCAGTAGTTGGTAATGGTGGGCACTGGCACTTATTTGTATCATCAGGCTTTGACCATGAACAAAAAAAAAGTCATACAAGAGAGAAAGGAAGTGGAAGAAAAAGATAGAAAAATAACAACAAAGAGAGAATGCAGAGATAGAGAAGAACATGCAAGAGAGTGATATAGAAACAGGACGTTTTGGGTGGTGAAAACAAGAGACATGTAGTGAAATGAAGACTAGGAAGTCTTAATATTTGACAGCCCTTTTATTTTGGTGCGACCAATGGTAGCTCTTAAAAAACCTTCATACTATTCACTTTTTTTTACACATTAAGGGACTGATTCACAAATGGCATTTTGTAGTATGTAAAGTAGTACTACAGTACTGCTACTTATTACACAATACAATTCACATACATACCAGTGTAAGTCTCCACCTCTTGTATTCTTTATGGGGAGATCCTCATACATGTAAGTTTACTACTTAGTAGTAAATGTGGGTGGGAACAGGGGCTATATACTTACCACGAACTGGGAGTGGTTTAGGGAAGATTAAGAAGGAATGTAGGTAAGGTTAAGGAGGGCGTAAGGGAGGGACATGCACCTACCCACGAAAGAGCAAGCATATTCCCAATAATAGCAACACTTTTAAAATTACTACAGCAAACAATGACCCAAAACATTAGTAAATATACTCCACCTCCAAGTTGGAGTAAGTCCAGCACTGCACATGGCCAACCACTGATTCCACAATACTCTCCTATAGAAGGCAAAGGCAGTTGGGACTTAAAATAAAAATCCTACAGGAACAAATGTTAAAATAAATTGTTTTTATTTAAATTAGATAAAAAATAAATACATTTGATTTAATCTTGAAAATTCTAAAAATACATTTATTATTTTAAAATAGTTTGATAATAGTAATTACATGTAAATATTAATGTAACATGAATTTGTACTCAAATATAATTGTATCACTTACTAATCAATTGTGTTTTATCAGTTAATAATTAGTAATGCAATTGAATTTGTTCTTGGGAAAGTATAGTGAAAATGTGAAAAGTGTATTAAACGTTAAAAAAATATATTTTGTATGTTAAATAATAATGTAAATTAATTTCATAGACTTGCTTTGAATGTAGAACAAAATTAAAAAATGGTACAACACTGTTAACTTAATTTAGGAGTAAATAGTTAATTAATTTAAAGTATTCTAATAAATAAACATAATTTTTATAAAGATCTATTAAAACAAATCCCACCTACATAAAATGTACATATTTATTTATTATGCAATAAAAATACAAAAGGTTATGTGTAGAATAATTAAAATTACTGTAATGCGTTACACTTAATTTTTAAATTAAAAGCGTCATTAAAATATTTTATCATAAAATAATATGTAATTATATTTATTTTTTAACATTAAATTAATTTTATATATGTATTTAAAATGTCGAAATAAGTTAATTTTAGTTAACATGAATTCCTACGGGGTTCTGTTTTAAGTACCTGCCCCCATTATTTTTATCAATGGTTGGCCATGTGTGGTGCTGTGCTTACTACTGCTTCTTTTTGGCTGTACTAAATAACACTAGTAAATTTGGCTCCTCCCACTTTTCAGGGGGTGCAGACATGTAGGTCAACACTTTTGAGTAACTGTATACTTTTAAATGGCGAATTGCCAAAAGCAGTACAGTTACTCAAAAGTGTAAGACTAAACATAAGTATAAGTTACCTTTATGAATAGCCCAGTAGGCACTGACCATCTCCTATGAGCACATCAGTTGTATCCCTCCCCTCCACCAAAATAGAAGGATAAGGAAGCCCTTTATTGAGTATAATTTAGTTAGCAACTCACATTAAGGCCCTGCTTAAGCTCTTGACTACTACTAATACATTAGAGCTAAAGATAGAGCAGTACCATAATGGTGAATAACTGGAGATTTGGATGACATTGCAAAATACAGTCTTCAATGTAAACTATTTTTCTAGACAGGTATAAAATAATTGACATAGACAAACACAGAGATCCTGGTGGCATAAACATTTCCATAGTACAACATATTACATTATGAGATCAAACAGAACCAATTACTGCAAAATGTATACACAAATAACACTTTTATTGCACTGGTCATGGTCAAACTTTATATGATCATGAACTAGGTCCAGAGCACTCAAGGTGACCTTGGGCTAACTCTGAAAAATATTTTGTCACCTTAAGAATCCTCTGTCACTTCTAATGTTGATGCCGACATTGCTGCATAGCAATGTACTTCAATTTATATACTCTATATTCTCCTCTATGGCTTTGATTTTTGTTTTTTTCAGAATTCCTGATACAGCTATTAAAAGAAGCTACAGGCCAAGTCATGATTCCGCGATGGTTTAAATTCTCACGTTTAGTGAGGACAGATTCATCATGTATATTTTTATACATATATCTCTGAGACACAACTGGTAAATGAGAAATGCATGTGGAAATCATAACCAATTTCTCTGACAATTCCTACTTCTAGAGGAAAACAGTTGTAACTGGTAACATCACATCAAATCATTTTCAATCACAGTGAACTTCATGATGAATATGCCCATCTTGCAGATAGCAAATTCATCCTATCTTCCACTCAGTCCCATAATCATCTCATATGTCCATTTTGTATTGTACACAAAAATGTAATGCAAAGCACACGTTTGAGAGTTAGTAGTAGATTAAATTAATGTACCAAAATCAATGCAAGCTTAGTCACACTTCCTTGGGGGTCTGATATTCAAGGCCTTCTGAAAGCCTGGGCTTTAAACTTGTGACAATGCTGAAATCACTGTTGTCGCACAAATTACAGAAGGGGGAATATTCTTGGAAACAAACACCAGTCTTCAATTCTCCACAATGATTTCTGGGCTCAGCAAGCTGGTAGGCATTCCTCATCAAAGGAAAGTTCCTACTTCCGTTCTCATGAAAAGGGTGCATAATGCACCTTTTAGCTTGTTGTGTTGAACCAGAAAATGTGACAAAGCTCTTGACTCAGAGTTTAGATTTCTCTTTTCCTCTTCCAAAAATATCTGTTTTAATATGAAGCAGCATTTTCAGCTGTGGTCAAAACAAAGTATTGTTGGACCAAAATCCTTCATATTTTGAGTGAACCAACACGGGGTGGGGATTCTTTAGATTATTGTGTTAGAAGTATCTAAAGCCCTGTTCCCAATCTTCCTGTCAGCATATTTATCCAGCTGTATTTAAACTGCTAATGGAACAATTATTGTGTGTCAATAATTTGTTTACTGTATATAGGCCCATTACAAGTAGGTCGGTCAAAGATCTGAGAATCTGCCTTGTGGGTTTACTGAAACGTGGGCATCAGTAACTACAGGTACCTCCAGTAGTCCAGATTATGAGTTGCATGGTACTGGTGGGTTGCAAACTTATCACACATACTTACCTGTACTGTGTTGTAGCCCTTCACCAGTACAGTAAAATTACCAGTTAGACCCTTTGGAATAAGAAATAATTGTGGGCACAGAATTACATTGCAGAATTCCCAACAGTATTTCTTATTCTAAGGGGTACTCATATTTACCACATGCATGTAAAGGTGGTAAATGGGAACAGAGGATCCTCTGTGGAATTGGGGGTGAAGGATGTGGGATTAAGAGAGCAGAGAAGGGGAGGGGATCAGACTCTTGGTGAGGTCGGCAGGGATGGGGCAGAGGCTTGGATGCTGTTGCAGTCAATGTCTCAAGAAATTTTAAAGGTTGTAATTTTCAGAAGGGTCAGGTCAGTGGTGGGGTAAGATTTTGGTGCCAGAGGGGGTGAACGTTCACACACACTTCCCTGTGAATATCACACACACAAATCTGGCCTCATGTGAAATATGGGTTTCATCATTGTCAGGGCAACTACAATTATGCAGCATGGGAGACAAAATTACGTATCAAGGTATCTAAATTATGGAACAAAACACAAATTATACAGCACATTCTCTGGAAGTTGAATTTCCATCCATTTTAGCCACAAACATTTTTTCTGGAATCTGCAAATTATGTGGAAAATGATGTTGCAAAATAAGCAAATCTACTATTATGTGGGAAACGCTGCTGTCACTGAATCACATAATTCCTTTGGCTCAACACTAGTCTTTTTATAAACAGTTCATTCATGAAGTTGAAAACAAAAGATAAACATTCTACTTTCGGCTAGTATCCATTGTTAGCTGCACCTTGAAGGAAGTCTTATATCAGTAGAAAGCTCATTAGTATTAAATACTGTTCCTGGATAAAAGTCACCATTGGTTCTCACCAGCTATCAGCTCATGCATGTATGCTTTTTTTTCTTAAGTGCAAACTTAGCTGACTAGCAATGGAGTGATGTACAGGGGTCAGCCTCAATGAAGATGCATAGAGTGGCAGGAGACATGAGGTGGTGGGGGGTGGTGAGAGAGCCTATCTGTAGTAGCGCTCCTAAAAGAGATGGGTTTTCAGTTTCTCCCTGAATTGTAGTTGGAATGCTGTTCTTCTGATGTCACAAGGGATGTTGTTCTAGATCAGATGGGAATAGGCTGAGAAGGCTTATCTCCTTGTTTTCTCCTTCCTGCTGTGTTCAGACACAAATATGGCGATGTTTGAGGTTCTAGGCTGACTTTAACCTGCAAGTATCATTGGTTTGAGAGCTAGCACACAGAGGTCTTAGTGTGGAGAGCCTTGTATGTGATTTTGCTGAAGATGATCCGGGTTTGCAAGGGGAGCTGGTAAAGATACTTTAGTGTGAGGGTGATGTGGTCATATTTCTTCAGACCTCTGGTGAGCCAAGCTGTTGTGTGAAGGATGCTTTTCAGGGCAGCAAGGATACCATTGAGAAGGACATTGCCTCCATTTTGGTGGGAGAGGACTATGGCTTGAACTGCAGGTCTGAATTCTTCTAAGAGAAAAGATTTCAGTTTTTCAGGAGAGAAAATTGGAACAAGGCTGGCTTGGTCTTCCTGACAATGTATTAGTTGAGTGAGATATTCTATTTGAGGGTAAATCCAAGGGATTCTGCCTATGCTGTCAGTTGGGGTGTGAGGCCCATTAGGTTCAACTCAGAATTTGGTCTTTGTGGGGTTTAGCATTAGGCAGTGTGGTGACACCAGGATTGCATGTATGTAAGGCAGGCTTCAAGTCTATTTATGTCACTGATTAAGAACAATTGGAGATAGTGTTGGGCGCTGTGCCAGAAAACAAAATACCATTACAATTTATGCTGCACAGTGCTTGCATGATGCGAGAGTGTATCCAAATACATACAAAATACTGTTCAAATATTCAATGATGTAGCACCCTTTAATAGGTAGATAAACAACTATTCAGATTTCTGTTCAGTGTGCAAGTTGATTAGGAGTAATCATTCAGTATCAAATAGGAAAATTCAGTTCATTGTGCTTGGGAGGCGTCATACACCAAGCATCTTTTCACAGTGTGACAATTGTTATATTGGTGAATATACTCAGATAACTAGTCTTACAGAATCTGTCCCAATGCAGCAGAACTATCTATCTGCACTCAGGGCCTCATTACGAGTTTGATGGTTTGACCGCCAGACCGCCATAGTGGCAGCAAGCTAAAGACCGCCATGTTGGCAGTCATACAGGCCACCATATTACGAGTCACACTTCAGGCCCAACAAAAGTCCGCCAAAAATCCAACACTGCCAGTACTTTGGAGGGTGGGAAATAGTCCGACCACCAGTACCAACAGCCCGTCAACCAACCACCCAACCTACTACAAGTACAAAGTTGCAGTGGCGGTTTGCCATGGCACTCAGCCAAAGGTGGTCTGAACCACTGCATTTCGCCTTTAACAATGTAAAACACAACACCACCTTGAATGGATTTGAAAACAACACAGCTGACACACATTGCCACACCCACGACACCTGCAAAGCACATTATAAAACACACCCCTTCACACACCGCAATCCTTTGCCTCCACAATGACAAACATTGTAGCCAGAGCACATGAACAAAAAAGATAAAACCATAGAATAGGCACCCCACAAACTTACACTAAGCACATATCCCACACCCTCAACACACCCCTATCACATCAATTTGCACCCACTACTCCACTTACTCCCCGTCACCTCTTTAATTTCCACCACCTATCAAATTTTTATCACCACCATGTCACCCCAAAAAATCCCTGTTTCACTGAAGATGAGTTAAGAGTCATGGTAGATGAAACCATTAGAGTTGAGCCAAATCTCTTTGGAGCCCAGGTCCAGAACACTACTATTGTAAGGAAAATGGAAATGTGGCGAAGGATAGTCGACAGAGTGATTGCTGTAGGCCCCACCCTACGCACAAGGGACAACATCAGGAAGAGGTGGAATGAGCTCAGGGGAAGGGTCCATTCCATTGCATCCAGGCACCAGATGCATGTCCAGAAGACTACTGGTGGGCCCCCACCTCCACCCTTACAACTCACATCCTGGGAGGAGAAGGTCTTGGCGATTCTGCATTCTGAGGGCTTGACAGGAATACCAGGGGGAGTGGGTAAGTCACAACAACAAAATATCAGCAAATTGTATTGTCATGCATGCTCACAGATCATCCTTTTGCCAACTTGACTGCCAAACCACTCAACAACCCGCTGTCCATAGACCCCTGTCTGGCCTTCATCATGTGGCCTAGACTCACCTGGGGCAACAACAGCTCTGTATAGTGTGTGTAGTACCAGGATTGACAGCACTACAATTCACAGCAGGCACTTTTCCACCATTATAAAAGCCTGAACAGTGCATCTTACTCGAAATTACCTCCACATTGGAATGTACACACCTGAGAGGATTCCATCTATCTACTGTATGACAAGGACAGGCACTGACAGGAATGCTAAGGTTAGGAGGCACTGCTACTCTCACTCCACTCAACCAACACAGAATCCTCTGCTCCAATGAACCTTCTCCCTCTACTCAGCCTTTGAACTGTCCCCACCTGTGAGGATGACGTCTGTATACTGTGTGGCCCAGACAGACACTGATAGGAATGCTAAGGCCAGAAAGCACTGCTACTCTCACTCTACTCAGCAAACACAGTTTCCTCTGCTCCAATAACCCTTCTCCCTCTACTCAGCTTTGAACTGTACTCATCTGAGAGGATAACATCTGAATACTGTGTGTAGTACTTGGAGTAACATGACTGTAGATCCCTGGAGTGCCAGTCTCTGTAACTCCAATAACCACGCCAGTGTCCATATGACGTTGTGCATCTGTATGTAAACTCACAAATTAAGTTAACCCTCCTGGGAGGGACCAAGATACAGCTCACGGTACACTCTGTGATGTGACTAAACACCTAGATCCATCTTGAGCAGCCATGCCAAGATAAAATATTGTTCACTGGAAGAACAGCTCAAATTGTGTGCCAAAAAGTATGAGACAGATCAAAGGCCCCAAGATGTGTCATATGAAAGGTATTGGCAGCAGACACATTCGCAATGCATTGAACACATGATGACAACTATGACATATACAACATGGTCCTGAGTCTGCCTGCATAACGTCAACTAGATCTTATAATGACCTATCGCACATCCTTCCCAGCCACTGTTTAGCCTGCACTGCTGGCAATAAATGAGTCTATGACCATCTTTCCAAGTGCTAATAAACTCTGATATTCTGAAGCTAGTGGACTGAAATTGAATTGGTATGTTACCCAAATGTCAGGTCAATACAACTAATAGCATGTGTACCTGTCACATAAGAGAAATCTGCAAATACAATGTGTACGTGGCCTAAGCCAAATGTCACTGTTTACAATTGGAGGTAGATGTCACAATACAACCTTTAACATTGTATCTCTCACATAACCAGGTCTAGCTGCCACTGTGAATACTGAGCCCACTGAAGAGACTGACACTACCCCATGGATGAAGCCCTCTGTGAGGACACCACTCCTGGACATTTGGCCATTGAGCACTGTCTTGGCCCAT
This sequence comes from Pleurodeles waltl, assembly GCF_031143425.1. NCBI lineage: Eukaryota > Metazoa > Chordata > Amphibia > Caudata > Salamandridae > Pleurodeles > Pleurodeles waltl. The sequence goes on along the minus strand of NC_090443.1, from coordinate 19,230,461 downwards.
CAGGGCAACCTGGTCAGATGACACCAGTGAGCCTCACCGTGACCACATCGACTGCTCTCAGCCCCGTTGCTTCAACATCTCAGGAAGCCAGTCACCCACAGACCTGTGAACCGAGGACTGTGACAACCATCTTGTGTCCCCAGTCCAAGATCCTGAGTCACAGTAAAACACTTCCAACAATGATGGTCCTAGAACCAGTGGTAGGGGGCTAGCTTTGCCTAGGCCACAGGCATATGGGGGTAGACGGCATTGGAGGGATGGTGTGGGCTAGCAGCATGAGGCTGCTGGGGATGGTCCTGGCCCGGACACCAAGAGACAAGTCTTGGGAGCCTGCCAACAATGTCAAGGCGTGATGGGCCAGGTACTTGCAGAACTCCAGGAGATGAAGAAGCTGCAAAGGGACTACCATTGTGACCATTGTAAAAGGGAGAGGCCACCTACACCATCCTGGCGTGTTCAGGAGTGTTCAGGGAGATCAGTAGTACCCTGATGAGGGACCGTGAGCAACACCACACCCCTTCCTTTGGCCAAGCAACACCACCCCCTTCAACATCTGTGGCAGCCACTGGAATGGAGGCCCTGTCAGGGGAAGGACCTGCCTTAGACTCTCCTGCCTCTATAGCAGCAGATCCCACCGCTAATGGGGAAGTCCACCAAAGACTCCAGGAGGTACAGAAGGTAAGACATCAACCACTGCCATAAAGTGACCTCTTAATGAAGGAACTCCTTTCAGTGCCACAGATTCACTCTGTTGCGGTAGTAGGACACTGGACTTTAGATTTCAAATGTTGTGGCATCTACTAATTTGATTTGATCCACCATGACTGACCCTTCACTTTACTTTTTTGTTGAGTCTCACAATTATGTTCTGTACATATGTAAATAAACACAACTATCACAAAAATACTGCCTGCTACCATTTTTTCAACATTTCGAAAGGTTGAAATATAAACCCATGTGATGCACATGAGGAAGGCATAGGATGGTAATGGAAGGAGGGATCTGTTTCCGGTAGTGTCATGCTGAGGAGATTTAGCAACACAATGACACAAGTGTCTAGTCACACCAAACATTTTATTGCACAGTACAGTACATAGGCTGTTAAAATGTCTGGACTGCCATAGCTGGGAATGGCAGAACGGCCTTTAGTCAGGCTGGATATCACAAAGGTACCGTCTCCCAGATCACATAAGAAAGGGCTGTTTCGGACCGTGTCCCGTAGAATAGGCAAACAAATTAGTGTATCTTGTCACTAGCTAGAGCCTCATTTCATACCTAAACCATGTCTGCCAACTTAACATACGCCATGGCACAAACAGAGGGCAGTACAACGGTTCCCAATCATAGGTCCATCCTATTACAATGAACAAGCATCTGGTGGCATGAAACAAACCTATGTCAGTGGTGTGGCACAGCCACTGTCGCCTGCAATGGGGAAACACATCAATAGCTACACAAAGTTCATACAGGATCATTGTCAACACAATGTGAAGGGATAATGCATGGTTTGCACAGGATAACAGCATATCTCAATACCATATGATCACACACAGGAGACAATTTGACCAACTCATACATCATACAAGTATATTGTGCACTTCAGGATTCCATCCACCCACTGTCCAAGCTGCTTTGGCATAGAACTCATATGTCCCATATCTGTGACCAACATTACCTGGATCAATCCATGTCTACTTCATATTGTATTGTATTGTAATTGTATTGTAATAGTATTTATATAGCACTTACTATCCCTGACAAGGCGTTGAAGCGCTTTTCAGCGAGTAGCGCAGTACTCCAGAACCCAAGAGGAATTAGTGGTGGATTAGTATAGGGAAATATGAGTACCGTTTTAGTATTCTTATGAGTTAATTTGAGCAGAGGATATGTGAGTTTGTTAGTTGGATTGATTAGAGCAATGGAGGGATAGAGGATGGAAGAATTCAGAAGTGTTAATTGGGAGTTTATAGTAATAGGATGAGGCTTGGGATGAGTAAAAGAGAGATGGAGTAGGGAATAGTCTGTGGAAAGGGTTATGGAGACCATAGTAGCAGCAGGGGTTTTGGATGAGTCAAAGGTGAGAAAATGAGGGAGAATTTAGTAGGGTTGTTTGGGAGATGATGGTAGTAAACTGAGGTTTGGGTGAGCTAGATGTGGAAGAGGAGGGAAGAGCTTAGGCAGGGTTATTTTGGAGATGAAAGTAGTATAATGGGTTTGGGATGAGTGGGGATGGAGGCTAGATTGATAAAGAGATGACATATGGTGATGGGTAGACAAAGTAAATGTATATTATTTATTTATTTATTATTTTATTTATATATATATATATTATATATATATATATTATATATATATGTATATCCTTCACCACTCCCTTCCAATATCAGGAGAGCCAGGACACCTCCGATGTGAAAAAATCGGTTTATTTCAGCAAAACATCCAACGCGTTTCGGCAACAGCCTTTATCACGGATGGATTGTTGCTATAGTGATGCAAATAAATAGCCCAAATCACTCATAAACATAAAAAAGGACAATACCACAATTCTCACAGCATTTCAAACAACGGCCATCTTAAGATGTTCAATTTAACATACATAAATTGTAATTTGTACATCATTCTACTACCAATAGCTAAAGCCAAATTAATTTCTGATATTAATCACAGTGTTTATAAAACATCAAATATAAACACTTATACAACCTAAAATACACAAATGTTTTCCTTATAATTAAGTTTTATATATGTAGAACTGGCCTCTTCACATCCGTCTCCATACCGACCAAATGGGCAAGTATGTTAAAAAAAGCTTCTTTACCCCTTTTATTCTTTTCACCTTTTACTCAAACATATCTTTCAGATCTACCTACCATAATTACATATAAAGCTAGTAACGCCCAAGTGGGTAGATACACAGAAGCTCTTATGCTGTTTGGAGGACCTCCACCGTATACTTGACTTGCGCCATTGGCATATACACAACCACATACAAAATTATATTATAAATACAGTAATGTCCTCATTAACTTAAAATCTGCCATTCCCCTAAAAAACACCATACATCACCCAACCTAGTGTATAACAATCATCCCAGATGGATACTTAACTCTTCACTGGAGTTCAACCCCACAGGTTCTAATGTCTCAAAGTCTATTATATATTTTGACTCCATAATTCGCAATTATCGTTCTCTGTTACCGCCCCTTTTGCCTATCTTAGCCTGGTCAATGACTACAAACTTGCCCGACGGGACGTTTCAATTATGCTCAAACTAGGATAGATACTTTTAAGTTTATTAGGAAACTGAAATTGAAAAAATGGTACCACACGAAGGTTAACTGTGATGAAAAATCGGGGATGAGAAAGATGTTAGTAATTTATGTATTTCTGACATTGAGGTGTTGCATACATTAACTAATTTATGTGATGGGGTGGTTGCCCATGAAGATCCAATTTTGAATTTGGCAGGATTAAGTGTTTCTCTGGATGATACATGTCCGAGCAACTTTAAACCTAAATCCACTTTCTTACCGGTTATTCAATGTGATGCCCTTGATGTTTTTGAACGGGATATTACTAAACAATTGAAAAGGATGATATATGGTACGAGGGACGTGAAAAATAAGAATTTAGCATGTGAACAATGGAGAGCCCCCCAAGATTTGAAAAGGGATCATACTATTGTCATTAGACAATCCGACAAGGGTGGCAATGTGGTAATTCAGGATACCACGCAATATGTGGCGGAAGGAGTGAGACAACTCAGTAATATTAAATGTTACAAAAAAGTGAGTTAGGAAGATGTGAAATCAATGCATGAGCAATATTATGGTATGTTGATTGTTTGGAAGGATAAGGGAATGATAGAATGGGATGAATTCCTATTTCTTAAATGTGATCACCCGAAGATTCCAATATTATATTTTCTACCTAAGATTCACAAAGATAGAGTAAGTCCTCTGGATAGACCCATAGTCTCAGCTATGTACTCTATTTTAGAAAATACTTCAAAGTATATTGATTACTTCTTGCGCCCTTTTGTGGAGTCAATACCGTCGTATGTGAGGGACACCACACACTTTCTGAAAATCATAGAGGGCATCCAATGGGAGGATGACTTTTTATTATTGCCCTTAGATATCACTAGCCTATATACAAGCATAGATCATGATTTGGGGGTTAAAGCCATCAGACACTTCCTAAGAGCAAGATCATTATCACTGTTCTTTCATTCGGAAATGTTATGCACCATGACTGAGTTTTGTCTCAGGAATAATTTATTTATCTTTGATAATCAGTTGTATAAACAAATGCAAGGGACAGCTATGGGCACTTGTTTTGCCCCCAGCTATGCAAATTTGTTTATGGGCTGGTGAGAGGAACAAGTGTCAGAGAAGATTACTCAGTTTGATATCAATGTGGTCTTATGGTGCCGCTTTATTGATGATATCTTTGTAATTTGGAGGGTAGATGAGAGATCAGCTGAGCAATTTGTGCGGGATTTGAATGATAACGAGTATAACTTGAGATTCACTGAACATTTAGACCCAAATTGTATAGAGTTTCTAGATGTAGAAATTTCTGTAGTGAATAAAAGATTAGTGTCTAAACTGTATATAAAGGAAACAGCTGGAAATAGTTTCTATATGCTTATAGTACACATCCAACGACTCTGATACAGAGTATCCCCTTTGGTGAGCTATTAAGAGCTCGGAGGAATTGCAGTGAGACAGCTGAATTTCATCATGAGTGTGAAGAGATGTGTAAAAGATTTAAGGATAGGAGCTACGGGATCAAGGTCATAAATCAAGCCAAACAGAAAGTGTTAAGCTTAAACAGGGATGATATTCTGTGTGGGAGAAGGAAAACTCAGAAGAAGGACAATGATCTTATTAGATTTATCGCAACTTTCAGTGACCAATCCTATAAAGTACGATCTGTTTTGAACAAGAGTTGGCATATCTTGCAAACTGATCCAGTTCTGAGTAACTGGATCAATGATAGTTCTCAAATAACTTTTAGGAGAAGCAGATCCCTGAAGGATGATTTGTGTCGGAATGATATAACATCGAAAGGGGATACCAAAAGCAGTAGAGAACAAGTTTTTTCCTGTTGTATGAAATGCAAAGCTTGTAAAACTAGCAATAGTTGCAAGAAACTGAAAATTCCAGTCCTCTTTAATGGAATGGGACAAATGTGCAACTATGAGTCCCTTTCATCCCAATTGTTGCTGCAGACATTGCATACAAACAAGATTTTGTGAATTCCCAACCAACCAGGCCCTCTCTGGGTACGGTTGTGACATCAGCTGTGGAATTGCACAGTTTCACATGATGAAGGCATCATGGACTGAACCTGGATAACGGGCACAGACCTGTGAAATGTAGAGGTCTGCCAGACTAGCTACTTGGACATTGATTGAATCGAAGTTGTTCCTGTTATGATAGACTTGTTCATAGCCATGCAGTGGAACCATGGCAACATGTGTACCATTAATGGCTCCCACAACATGTGGGATGTGTGCGAAACCATGGAACTTAGCCTTCATATGAGCGAAATCCACATGTTGAGGAAACCGAATGAAGCTGCCCAGGTGTTTTAACATTGCTGAAAGTTCATCCTTCAATAAAAGACTGAACATAGCCTGGGACATCCCAGCAGATAGGGCCACTGTATTTTGGAAGGACCCTGTGGCCAGGATGTGCAACACTGCCACAACTGGTGTATAGGGTGATATGCTATTTGGATGACGAATGGTAGGCATCAGATCTGGCTCCAACTGATGACAGAGATCTACAATTGTTTGCTGATTCAGATGGTAGATCTGGTTAATGTGTCTTTCTTCCATGACCTGAAGGTCTGGCAGTGGAGGATAGACAGGAGGATGTCTGATCCTTCCCTTCCCTGGCTACCTATGTAGGACAAGTAATGAGTTTAGCCATCACTCAATGTATCCCTTGCAACATGCATTAGGCATGTCAATGACAAATTGTGACAATGCATGTCATAAGTTGAGGACAATTTACACAGTACACATCACCACTGTTAAGGAAACATGTTTCCCCCTTGCTTTGCCACAAATGTGTACACATCATTATCTGGACAGCAAGTATTTGTTCATAATACTTGCCACTCGGACTGTGACTTGATGTCCCAAGACTTAAATTATCAGGGGTTGGGGGGATGGGCTGTGCCACAAAGTTGCCACATGTGTTAAGTAATTTGGTGTCCAACTCGAGGACACATATTACAGGTAAGGACAAACACTTATCCTTGGTATTACCAACATTTATGGAGTTGTGATGCATTTTTCTTAGACATATAATGCATTCCATGCCTCTAAAATGGCATGTGCCTGACCTACTCCACTGGACATTATCAACTGCCCGCGACCACTGGCGGAAGTTGTCATGGCAATAGGCGGTTGGTACCGAGGCGGACACAGACATAGGCTACCATTGTTGCCAGTGGCAGTCACACGCCAATGACTCTGTCTGCTGGGGGTGACGGCCGCAGACGTTGGAAGACATGATGCCCATGTTCTGAAAAATCCCTCACTTGACTCCTGACACTGCTGCTAGCAAGACCTCCACGACCTGAGCACCTGAGTACCTCCTCCGGGAGCAATCATGCCACGTCCAACAGGTGATAGGGCCCCTACCTTCCCCCCAGGGAGCTGGAGATGCTAGTGGAGGAGGTCCTACCCATGTATGAACAGCTCTGTGTTACACCAGAGGAGCAGGTAAGTACCTCATGTCCACTTTTTTCACTGTACTTCACCATATTTTCCCTCCTCAATGGCTATATTGTGCCCCGTGAGCCAGAATGAAAGGTCAAAACCATGAAGGTGGAGTCAATGTGGCGTCAATGAGAGAGTCAATGTTCATGTAACTGTGTTCAGTGCCAGATGTTGGGTCTTTAGACTTTGGTGTGTGTGTCTGTTTTCACTGTACCCTTTTGTACCTTAAGTTGGATGCCCAAAAACTAGGTGAGGTGACATTACAGCCATCCCCATACATCATCTAACACATAGATTTTGTCAATGGGAGGCCACATGTATTTGCATGACAGCATGAGCTGTGTATAAATGTTGAATGTGTCAGGTGTGTGTCAAGTGGACTATGTGTATGTTGTCTGTAAAATTTCAAAGCACATCTGGCATTACTAAACTGTTATTCAGAAGGCATACCCTGACTCACTCTGCCCTTCAGGTTACCACATACACACTACATGCCAGTATGTTGTTAGGTACATGATGAACTGTCATGCATGAAAGTGAAGGCAATGGAGCACCGTGAAGATTCTGTCTGCTCAGCCTACAGAGAACAGGGCCTGTCAAATGTATCTCTCAGTATGGGTCCAAGTCTAGGCTGGTGTTGAGTCTTTTTGACTATACAGTTATGACACTGTGACACTTCCTGTATCCAAGTATGTCCTTTCTTGTGAACCAATCTAGGCTCTGTTAAAAAGGCAGCTTATTAGGGTACGTTCCCTGATGAGTATGTAAATGGTTTTAGTAGGGAGACAATGATTTGTGTATTATGTGCATTTGGCATCACTGTCAATGTGTGTCTCTGACCCCTGACAGGTCCTTTACTCTCACATCCATGTTGACAGCATCACATAGGTCATATTTGTCCTGTGTAGGCTTATTGCATAAATGATAGCCCCATAGTGCAACAATGTGATGAATCCTGGGAACTTATGATTTGTGACTCAGTGGTTTGGTCACATAGCAGATAATGGACAGTGCATGCCTTTGTTTGTTGGATGCCATCTCTGTCACATATGTCGTAAGCATGTTCGGTGGCACATGAACATGATACAGATCCAAACCCCCTGAGGTGGCATGAGTATTAATGTGTCAGTCCACATATCCACACATGGACAGGTTGGACACCTTCTATACCCACCATGCCAGTCCCTTCATCATTACCCATGTGTAATGTTTGAGTTTGTACTCTGGGAGTAGCCTGTAGGAACTGTATGCAGGAAATCATTCTCACAGAGTGTGAGTGTATTAATGTATTCATGCCTAAGGAGTGTACCATTTAGAAGCCACAAAGGTGTGATGTGTCCCATGTTTCCTCAACTCTCAGTCAGATTGCTAGAGCATGTACCACAAGATGTCAATTGGCCTACCAGTCAGTGGAAAATCTGAGCAGGGTGATGGATAGGTCTGCAGATTGGGAAGTGTTTGTAGTCATGTGCCTGTACTCAGTAGCTGGTATGTGGCGCACTTGGGCAGTTTGGGCAAAAAAGAATGTTCATAGTTTTGTGTACTGACATGTATTGACTCAGTCATTTTGGATGGGACTTGTGGACATAATTGATTGCCTTTTCTTTTGCATCCATGCAGGTCAACACCCACCCATCAGAAGAAAGGAATTTGGAGAGCCATCGCCAAGAAGGTGCAGACCCTGGTAGTCCACAGCCAGCAGAGCACCCACTACAGAAAGAGGTGTGAAGACCTGAGATGCTGGACTCGGAAGATCGCGGAGGCCCATCTGGGGCTGTCGTCTCAACGTGGAAGGTGTGCCCGTCGGACAATGACGCACCTATTGGCCTGCATTCTGATGGTGGCCTACCCAGAGCTGGATGGGTGTTTGAGGGCAGCACAGCAGCGACAAGGGGGTGAGTAGACAGCAAAATCCTATATGTCCCTTTGTCAGGTGGTTGAGTGGGGTAGTGACTGCTCCCCCCTGACAATTAGAGATGAGCCATGTGTCACAAAGTAGATGGGAGATTGTTTGTGTTGACATGTCATGTATAACAAACTGGTCTACCTTGCCTTCTGAACCACGGATCTGGTACAAACATGGGGGGAATCCTCAAACAGCTTTCTCTGCAGGGACGACAAATGGCTCTGTACAGTGATCATTCATATACTTTATGTTGTTGTAGTGGGTGTAATTTCCGACCTGCAGATCACTTCCCCTGAAAGTCACAGACAAAAGGTAAGTGGGATATGGATCACTGTCCTCTGCCATGTGTCTGGGCATCTGTGTATGTAGACATTTGCCACTCAGAAGCAGGTTTTCTAGAGTGTATGATGTGTGGTGGTGCCTCACTGCAGTCTGGGATGTGTTTGTGCCCAGCATAGATGTGACATGGCGTACATGGCTAATGGTTTGCAGATGTAGCAAATTACTTTCCCTTGATAAGTGGGGAATGTCCATTGAGTAGAATTACATAACTGTAGCCAACATTCCTTGTACCAACATATCAGCATGTGTCATTTTCAATTTAGGAAACATCCTTATTCTGCAATTTCATGGTTGTTCTACCCATGTTGATGAGATGATGTCTGTATGCCCTCACATATATGTGCATGGAAAACTGTTGATGGAATTGAACATTTACAATGCTGATCTATTTCATGGTGTGCCACAGACTGGGGTGTGTCAGCATTGTTTATTGTCTGACAGATACCTTCACGTGTCACTGTATGTAATTTGGCATGTAAGACTGCAATAGCAATGAGGGACATGCCATGTGGGCCCAGATTGTGGAACCACTCTGTGCTCATCTATGCCCTTGATGTGGCGTCTTATGGAAAAGTGCATTGCACATATTGAATGATTGAGGATTGTTCCTTGACTGTTACATCATAGAGTGACTTGCAGAGATGTTGACATCACATGTGTTTGGGTTCAGGCATTCATCCACAGAGAGATACCAGGGTTTGCATGTCTTAGATGTGAATAGTGATGTTGCTTCTCATTGGAAAACAGGTTTGGGTCCTTCTATTTTTCCTTGCAAGTTCTTTGACTCTCCAACATGCAAGGATGTGTACCACAGACACACTCAGATGATGTCATTGTAATAGATTTCAGACATTAGCAGTGACTATCCTGGTGCTGACTTATTCATTGTAGTTTGTATTCTGGAGACACCTCTTCATGACATATTGGACCTGACATCAATTATGTTCCTTTCAATGACACATGTGAGGCCTATCAGAATGACATTGATAATACCTTTTTGAATTTTTTGCGACAGGTGTCACTTTTTGAGCTGTACATTGTTGAAATGTGTACATTATGACATGGGTATTACCATGTAAATTACTCCAGGATGTTTCACTTTTGTATCTGTGATAGCTGGATTTCATTGCCATCATCTCAAATTGTTGGTACCTCATGTATGTGCAAAATAGATGTGTGCATAAACTTGTGTGTGAAATATGGGGAGTTACTTTACCAAGGGATTGTAATGTTGGCTACAAGTGAACTGAGGTCTGCTGCACGTGGCACAGCTGTGAGGATGGAGAGGTCACTTTGTTGTTGTATAATCATTTTGGTTGCAAGTCTTCAGCCATACACTTGTAGGTGTCTGGGATCCTGTTTAGCCTGTGGGTAACATGGGTAAGTCCAGATAGAATGCATGCATATGGTATGGTACATGAAAGTGCCACTTTGATGAAATAATTTTATGAAGCCTACTTGACATGATGGTATTGTTTGTCAATCAGAATTGTGCTTGAGATGTAATCATGTATATGTTATGAACCTATTTCTTATTCTTTTTGCAGCATCAGCACTGGCAGGCTAAGGAGACAGGGAACAGCCGAGTGGGGAAGCATCTGGCCACGGGACGTCGAATCCAGATGCCACCAACATAGAGGGACCTAGTGGCCTAGATGGCAAGGGGAGTGCCACGGGGGGGGACAGGATCGACATCCTCATCATCGGATTCCTCCTCCAGTGGCCACTCTTTAGTGGTGGCGGGCCCATTGGGGTCCCCCCAGGAGCATCCTTGTCCACTACCCCCATTTTATAACCGCCCGCCGTGCTTCTCCCACTCAGGTAGCCATGCCCGCTCACCCAAGAGGGTGGGCTTCTCCTTTGCTGCAGGCACCTCCACCCCAGCCCCTGTTACACATGCTGCCCTCAGTGAGGAGGTTATTGACCTCCTGAGAACAATCTCTGTGGGTCAGACTGCCATTGTGAATGCCTTCCAGGGATTGGCAAGTCAGCTACAACAGACTAATGCATTCCTGGAAGGCATTCATGGTGCAATGTGTGGCCTACAAATATCTTTTCAGGCTCTGGCCTCCACACTGACAGCAGCCAGTTACCCCCCAGCTTCCATCCCACCTCCACTTTCCTCTTCCCAATCCATATCCACCCTTCCCTTAGCTACCCAAAGCACACAAACAGATCCTCATGCATCCACCTCAACAGACAAACCTAACGCACACAAACAGAAGCACCACAAGACACAGCGGCATGCACACAAACAACATCCACCCTCAGACACAGCAACACTCTTCATTCACGTGTGAGCCTTCAGAAGACTGAGCGTTCACAAAGCCATTGAAGAGTGCAATGGAATTGATTGGTGACCTGGTATATGAGGAGGAATTATATTTTAAAATTAGATATGATCTCCTCATGAGTAGACAAGTAAAAGAAGTGAAGAAGTCTGAGGATATATTTAAGGGACTCCCATCATACTAGTCCTGAAGAAGACCCATTGTGGAGCTGGGATTTGGCCCAAGGTATAGAGGGGTCGAAACGTCGACGGATATATCATAGTCTGGATTGGTTTCTGCAGAGGATCGTTGGAGGATTAAAGGAATTGATTTAGACTCTCTGAGGATTTGGAATGGAGTTAATGCAGCAAACTGAAAAGAACCAACCGACTGTTTTGAATGTTTTTTGTATAGGTATTTGATTCATTGGAATATATATTCTTCTTTCTATCTACCACAAGCACTTTTTCTCACACTATCTGTTCTTTGGTGTGTTTTACTAGATGGGTTGTCCATATAGGATGAATATATTAAATTGATATTTATGTATAAGTCAATAAATGAATATATATATTTATATGAATAGATAGTGTTTTTGTTTCCTTTCAGAACAGCAAGATAGTCACATAGTTTACTTTATAGATTCCTCACAATTCGCAGTAAGAGAAAGTAAATGAAACTACAGTCTCCATGATAAAAGCATTAACAGTGATATATCAGACAACTAGACTGGCATTTGACGTCTGAACTCACAGCACATGTGACAAGATAATAACAAAATGTCAAGTCATTTATAGTATTCAGTCATCTTCTGAACTCCAGCATGGTTATTTGGTGGTGTTGCAGCACCTCCACCCTTGTTTGCAGCACATATGCACCTCCCATATCCCTAATCCCTGTCTTTCTTTCTACAGCACTTCTGTATCTACTCCCTTCTCTATCTGTGCCAACTCTCTAGGCCACCTCTATTTCCCTTCCTCATCTTTCTTTCTCATATTTTTAAATATACTTCACCTTACCTCTTCTACCTCACCCCTCTCTCTCTCTCTCTCTCCATCTCAGTGAATCTACCATATCCGTATCTCAACTCTCTCAACTTTGATACATTCTACGCCCCATCCGACATGTCTTTCTATTGCTACCTTCTCATTTAGTCCTCTCTATACCAGCACTGACTACCTAGCACCTCACTAAATTTTTCCCACTATCTCAAGTCTTTCTGTCTTGCCTCTCTATACCTCATCCCTCTGCATTCCCAACCCATCTCTCCACATTTTGCTCTACCCGTCACTAGCTTTCTCTGCCTCACTCCACAACCACATCTATCTCTCTACTTAATTCTCTTTTGCTCCTCTATATCATTCGTTCCGGTGTTGCAGGGTAATTCAAAACTGAAAAATGGAAAGAAAGACAAATTTCTCTTTGGCAATGTAAAGACAATCCTTTACTGTTGCAATAGACCGTCCTCACACAGGCAGGCAGAGGGTCTCAAGTTGTTGTAGCACAGAGAGCCTCTTATATACAGAATCACACAGTGCTTTATTACAAAACAGTAAATAATGTGTGTCTGACCAGCCATAGATTGAAACAGAAAAACATTTGAACACAAGTGACTCCGTAATTCTTTAACTCTAAACTAATCTTCTACACATTTTTCACTTGTGACTTTAGCAATGCTCTACAAACTAATCATTCTTCACTCTAGAATACATACATATTTGTGGTAAATACAACTTTAATACTGTGTGTGCCATATGATTGTAACCCTAAGACCTCTGTGTAGTCTGAGGTGATTAGATTTCCTGCACTCATTGTCTGATCAGGTTTACAATGTATTTGGAAACACGGAGAATGTGCCACTGAGCCTGTGTGCTAAGAGTGATAAATACCTACATGCTTGCTAAACTCGAGTTAGTTTTTAACTTCAACCCTTTCAAGTTACTCATTTCAGTGTGTCCCCAAGAGAACTCTTCACCTTATTCTGGTCAGCATTGGATTTGGGCCTGCAATGTTCTTTTACTACACATATCTGCATAGAGCTCTCTTCCACTGTCTGTTGTATACATTTCCTGTAACACTGGCTACATCACCATTCTCCCTTTATCTTATGTCTCTCCTGATCTCACCTTTGTCCTTATGCCTCTTCATACCCCTGCAGTTTCTTTACCTCATCTCTGTTTTAATCAGCACCAAAGGTTATCTAACCAAAGCAGTATACTCACAAAAAAGGAGATATGAGGAGAAAGGCAAGCAAAGAGAATAAAAGAGGAAATTGTCAAGTTTCATTCCAGTATTTTGATTTTCAATGCTGCAGTGAGATTGTCAGTTATAGAGGTGGATTTACTTGTGATTATATGCATGCAGCAATCAAAGTTACATTTCAAGGTCTATGTGTGGATATTTTATTTTGATATTATGCACTACTTCACTAAATATCCACTAAATTACCCTTAAAGAGTGGATAGGACACAATGGTTAAACACTAAGGGGCAAATTTAAGAACCCCTTGCACCACTTTAGCGCCACCTTGTGTCATTTATTTTTTGCCAAGGCAGCCTTTTTCTCACGTCATATTTGCAAAGTGGCACAATGCATGCATTGTGCCACTTTATAATCCTTTGCAACCCTTTGCACCACATTATGCATGTGCATGCATAATGTATGCAAAGGGCAAGTTCCAGCACAAGGAGGCCCGCAAAAATGGCTCAATGAAACCTACAAGTTTCAAGGACGCACCCATTGTAATCAATTGGCTTCCTTACACTTTGCTCCACTAGCATTAACATTTTTGACGCCATTGTTACTAATACCGCCATGGTGCACCGCATCATAAATACAGCACGCACATTGTGGCGTTAGTGGGGCACGAAAAAAGCAGAGACACATCGGATGCAGTGCCACTTTTCTTAAATTCAGCCACAATTTTCATATAAAAATTTGCAAAAAAATGTACGTTCAAGAGCAAAAAGGAAGTAGCTTTAAAAATGATTGCTCAAGTAACACCTGTTTGGCAGATGGTGGGCAGCTTTATTTAGCGTTAATGTTTGGCTAATTTGTGTGTTCCTGTGTCTGAATGTTTAATACATAATTAAATTTTCTTGGCATCCTGAAGGAATGAATTAAATGGAAATGGGTAACAAATTCCAAACGGGAGCTCCAAAATGTGTCTTACCTGGAACCTCAAAAATCCTTAAGCTGGCTCTGCCTTAACCTTCTTAGATTCATTTCAGTATTGCTTCCTACCTTGCTTCCTGACAACTGTTTTTGGTCCTGACCATTTACTTTAAATAGCACATACAGTGAACAGGCCAGAAAACTTGGAGGCATAGCTGAGCCAGAGGCAAACTCGAGGCTCGAAGAACAAAAGTACATGTGGAGCCATAGGGCACTGCTGAGTTTACACATGTAACATGGAGAGTGAGATGGCCACCCTGCAGAGCACTAGCACTTTCTGATCAGATGCCTTTCTTTCATATCATGCATCCCCAGGATTCTCTAATGTACTTGCTATCCTCATACCAGAGAACGTCACACCATGCTTTGAAAGCGAGTCTGTTAGTGTCCTATGTAGAGGGGAGCGGTGTAGTGAACTGCGAGACAGCACTGCGGGATAGTGGCTTGTGAAAAGTTGGAGGAACGGAAGCATAGTAACTCCGTCAGAACCTTTCAGATGCCATTGTCTGCCTGAAGATACTGCAATTTAACATGAAACAGCCAACATAAGAAGCTACGGTCTCTAAAACTTTTGTAACACCCACTGTTTGTTTCAGACAATGTCTTACTCTCATTTTCTGTCTGTGTTGCATTCTGTGGAGAGGCACCTCAGTATGAAGGGTTGTAAAAGGAAGTGGTATACAGATTATCGAGGTACTTCTCCTTTTACTGAAATCGTGTGTGCATATTTCCATTTTTTTACTGAACATAGCATTCCTTATTTTTGTTACTGTTTTACTCTTAGCAAATAATAGCAAAAAAATCAAAGTTTGTTTACAAAATTGCCTGCTTCCCTCCTGAAGATGGAGAGTTTGCAGTTGTTCATACAACTCCATGACCCTCTGCTCATGGCTAAAAAGCACATACGAAATGACTAATAACATAATTAAGTTATAATTCTTCCAAGTGCAGCGCAAAATCAGTATTACTGTTCACCTATGAGGCTATATATTATGAGTTTTGTATGTAGTTTTAGCCCCTGAGTCAGTACCTCAACTTTTGGCAAATTACAGTATTGAAGCTGAAGCAGATGAAGTGATTTGCCTAGGATCACAGGACTGAGAACAGTGGAATAGAATACATAGAGGCAAATTTAAGAGCCCCTAGCGCCACCTTAGTGCCTCCATAGCATCATTTGTTTTATGCTAAGGTGGCGCTAAATGGGCATTTTTCCCAAGCCATATTTACAAAGTGGTGCAATGCATACATTGCACTACTGTGTAAACCCTTGCCCCACATTATGCCTGTGCCAGGCATAATGTATGCAACGGGGGCGTTCCCCTGTTAGGGGGGCCAATAAAATGGATCTGGGAAATCTAAGAGATTTCCTTGCACCATTTTTTGGCTCTTTTAATGCCTGTTCAGAGCAGGCATTAAAAGGGGGCATACCATTATTTATAATGGGTCCCTGTGTACTCTGCAGGAGTAGCACCAGAATTTTAGCGCTACTCCTGCAAAGTACATCAACAGCATAAAAAATGACACTATTGCCCCCTACCCTGCGCCATGGTGTGCCGTATTTTAAATAGGGTGCACACATGGTGGCTGTAGGGGGGCCCTAAGGGGTCAAGGAAAGTGGCGCTGTACTGGGTGCAAAGTGACTTTCCTTAAATCTGACCCATATTGTTTTGCCCCAGTCAGCATTGTAACCAATGCCTAAACTTAGTCAGAACTGCCATCTTTTGCACAAGCTACCACATCAGTTATGATAACATACAGTCGACAGACAGCCTGTAAAGGTCAACACCAAGATGCTTTTCATAACTAATCCGGACAAGCAGTAAACCTGTAGAAGAATCCATTCAAAGATACAGCAGAAGACAGCAACATTTGTGTTCGTGATGTGCGCTGCAGACAGCCCAGGCACTTCAGGGCAGATTTATTAACACTTTGTGCTGATGCAAAATCACTAAAAGTGACTCCACTATCCCAGAGTCTTGATTTGGTAGATACTTTTCAGCGCAAAACTTTTTTGTGCTGTGAAGTTGCCTAAACTATTGTAAAGTAGTGTCTTGCACGTCTTTGCTCTACTTTGCATGAAAGCAGCACCCCATGGGTGGATCATGGGCATTCCCACACCAGCACCCATGATTTTTCAATTACTATCTACTGACATTAGTAGACAGGGCTTTGGACCAAAAATGACTCCTCTGTGAAGCAGGCACAAAGTAGGAAAATATTTTGTTTTTCTCCAAACTATTCAAACTTTGCAAGTGTCCTTCACTGTACGACACACATTCAAAGTAGAATATGTTTTAAAGTATGTTTCAGAATAGCATTTTGTACTGGAAGTGAGTCCTTCCAATACAAAACTCTATGCTAGACATCACACATTCACCATTGCACAATGGGGCAGGGGTGTATATGTGGCAGCAGGCAGCCAAAAATGCATCAGTGCTTAGGAGGATAGAAGTAGTGCCCTGTCTTAGATATGGCCCTATACTGTTCCTATCCTCTCAGGCAATGGAGTTAAGCTACATTGTGTTGCATGAATAATTAATATATCTGCCCCATCATCTCTCTGCATCCGACTGTGTGTACTTTGCAGTTTTCAGCTGCCGGTGCCCACCTGCCTGCTCTCCGTCAAGGATAAAACTACATTCAGGCGATTCATTACATTTTAATCAAAGCAGCACCACAACTAAAGTTGCTGGGCTGTTTAGCACTGGTGGAGACAGAAGTGTGGGGAAAAGGTAGGCAGCCCCCAACCTTGGCTGATTTCGGCCTGGGGGATCTCATCCCTTGGGGCCCAGCCATCTCTCCTTGGTACCTCCACGGCACAGGGTATGCAATAAGACCACAGGGAGCCTTATGGCCCCTGCGGACCCAACCGGTATTGCTGTCACAGACAGGGAGCTGCTAAACATGCAGCTCCCTGTCTGTGAGAGCAATCGTTTACTCTGTTTCCATGCCCGCAGTGATCAGGGAAATAGAGGAAACCTCCTCTCCCAGCAAGCAAGATCTGTTTGACAGCTCTCGCTTGCTGGAACCGAAGTGTTTGCTGACAGCTATGTCCTGGGGGTGGGCACCCCGGGACATAGCAGGGGCCAGGCCTGGGGGGAGGCCCCTAGGACCATTATTGGCTCCTTGAGGGGGGCTGCGCAGTCCTCCTCCAATATGTGAATTTGCCTTGGGGAGGTTGTGGTCCCTGGGGCCAGGGGTCCGCAATGGACCCCCTTCATTATTTCAATTCAGGCCTTGGATGGTGGGACTGTGAGGGGGCCACACACCCGCTATTGTTTTCAAACAATTGCCCCAAGGAGGTGGTGGTCCCCGGGGCTGTGGGAGGCAGAATGCCCTCTCCTTATTTTCAAACAATTGCCCTGGGGAGGTGTAGTCCCCAGGTTGTGGGGGGGGTGCACCGCCCTCTCATACTATTGAATTAAAGCCCCGGGCAGGTGGCTGTCCCTGGGGTAGTGGGGGGATGCTGTGTGCCCCCAATATATAAACCAAACATCCCGGGGAGGTGGTGGTCTATAGGACCCTCACTACTATAAGTAAGACATGTTTCCCCGAAGTGTGGAGGGCCACATGACCCCCTCACATACTACTGAATTAAAGCCTTAGGGATATAGCAGTCCCCATGTCCCTGGACTTGATCCTCCCAGGGGCTTTATTGAAACAAGCATGGGAGACCAAGCTTTTTTAAAAACATTTTTGCCACAAATTCATCGTAAATTTGTGGCATGATTTATTTTTTAAAGTGCTTTTTAGTCCTGGCAGGGTCCCTCTGGATCCCCAGCACCACAGCTTAGGGGTCAGGGTATCCCTACCCTGCCCCCTTTTCTTTTTTTTCACAGCTTTTCTGAGGCTCAGCTGAAGCCAAGTCCCACGATGGCTGCCAACACTTCCTGGTAGAAGTGTTGGCAGCCAATCAGAGCTCTGCAGATCTCTGCACAAGCTCTTATTATTTGCAAAGTCGTTGCAGAGGAACAACAGCCCTAGCTATAAAAATGTGGCTTTCTTTTAATTTCTCTTATACTAATAAATGGATTTAAACCTATTTCTATCAAATTTGATGCGATTCTTTCCAGCGGTTCGTGCTGTAGTTGTGTTCAAAACTCCTATGGGAATTAACATGGGAAATGTATGTTTTTTTACCTCCCCCCCTTTTTCTCGGCCCTCTCTTGACAGATCACCCAGAAACTTTCCATGCACAACAAGAATCACCAGCACACTTCTTTTGGAAAATTTCATGAAGATTTGTCAAAATTGCCAAAGATGCAGGCAAGTCAAAAAATATTTTTTCAATGGAACCATGGTCCTAACTATAACTACCTACTGGCAACCGTCAGTAGGTAATATATATGTACATATATAGATTTATTTTTTACAAAGAGTGACAAAGTATCACTCTAAGTGTCACACATTTGGTAGTAGGCAGACACTCATTAGTACCTTGAAACCTTAGAAACGTTACACATAGGCAATCTGTAAACTTACTATGACTCTTCTCTCGGGCCCCTGATGCAGCTCGGCTAGTTAAATCAAGGTTGATGATCCTCCAAGGATGAGGAGGGACGTGCCCCTCACCTTTTCCCTCAAAAACAGTTCTCCCTGGAGGTCTGGATCGTTCTACATCGAATGCATTTCTGAATAATGCATGCTGGAACCACGCATGCCTTAACAGTGCAGTCGGAACAACGACCACGGTGTTTTCACTAATGCCTTTATCACGAATGCCTTAACAACAATTTTTTGTTGTAAAGGCATTCCTGGTAAAAGCATGCGTGGAATGGCATGCATTGTTCCAGAATGCGACCCCCCTGTCCCCCCACCCCTAAAACTAGAGCGACCCCCCACCCGCCCCAAAAACCTAACACTACTGCGACCCCCACTCCTCCCCTAAAAGGTAAAAGAACCCCGACCCGCCCCTAAAACCTAAACTACCCCAACCCTCCACCCCCCTAAAATCTAAAACTACCTGACCCCCACCATTAAAGCCTAAACTACCCCAACCCCATCCCCCTAAAACTACCACAACCCCCCACCCCACCCCAAAACCTAAAATCACCCCAATCCCACCCCTACAATTACCACAACACCCAACCCTGCCCCTAAAACCACCCCAACTCCCCCACCCTGCCCCTAAAACCTAAACTACCCCAACCCCTACCCCATCCCTAAAACTACTGCAACCCCTCACCCTGCCCCTAAAACCTAAAATTACACCAACCCCCCACCCCACCCCTAAAATTACTGCAACCCCGTTCCTAAAACCAAAAACCACCCCAACCCCCCAAAAACCTAAACTACCCCAACCCCCCACCCCAGCCCTAAAACTATTACGACCCCCTCCCCGCCCCTAAAACCTAAAATCACCCCAACCCCCACCCCCACCCCTAAAATTACAGGGACCCCCCCCTCACCCTTAAAACCTAAAACCACCCTAAACACCCACCCCCACAGCCACCCCTAAAACCTAAACTACCCCAACACCCTATCCCCGCCCACAAAGCTACCCCCCAACCCCACCCAGCCCCACTTACCTGTCCACGTCCTCTCCGATCCCGAGTCTGTTTTCCTCTGCCTTAACCATGCATGTTCGTTGTCCCGGACGTGCACCGTTAAGGCAGAGGAAAACAGGGTCATTGTTCAGGAAAGCATTATTCCATTTTTGTGGACAATGACCCTCATTGTTCCGCTGTCGTGGTTTAGGCTGCTTCCCTTCTACATCCACCTTAACAGATCCTGGGAACCTGCCCACATCTAACGCTGCCAGCAGTGCCCTCCCTGCCACTAATCCCACACCTGTGGCATTGCCTGACCTGGCTGTTCTCCAGCAAGCACTCCAGGCAGCAATCTGCTCGCCCTTCCTCTTGATCCCGCGCTGAGTGAGCATGCCTTATGGCCCCCCAAACCACAGTTGGGCCAATCCTAACAAAAGAAATGAATAACTTGCCTGCCCTTCAGGACCACATTGGTCCAGACACTCAGGGGGCAGGCCAGCAGCATGCAGCAGGGTGGTTAGGTCACACTTTTGTGATATCAATGATTAATGGTGCATTTTCACTGGTGGCGGCTTTGTATTCACAGATTTTGCACACAAATGGGCAAATAAAGCCCACATTTGTGGTGCAACCCACCAGGAGAGGTATTTCCCGCATAAACAGGAACAATGTTGCCCATTAGTGGGGGAAATAGCCCAATCTGGCAACACTGTCTATCAGTTGATTTCCTTAAGTTCTAATGCAGCCTCCCAGAGTGTTCCAAAGAACAACTAGGGCACTAACAGTCTTACTTAGGACAAAAGTGTGGCACTCCTGAAGCCAGCTTGATTGAATCAAACTGGTAAAACTTAAAACATTAATTTTAGAAAGGAACAAAATGAGGGGGTTCAGTTTGTCAAAGAAATTAAGGTTAGTGCTGTAGAAAGAAAAATTAGGACATGTTTTAAGTAAGTTCTCAAATATCTTTCTCTTCTATTTCATTAGAACATTCTGACATGCGGACTGAAACATGCACTTTAAAAACCAGCAACAGACTGCTAGTGAACTCCCTGGTGATCAGCAGCTTAGAGTGTTCTAACGAGCATCTAGAGTGCCAACATCCTGAATTCACACCTAAAATGTGGCATACCTGAACGCCATCTTGATGGAATCGAAATGGAAAGCTGAAAGCATTTTCTACTGAGGATACTGCAGTATATGGGGAAATAAGAGAGCTTCACACCAAAGAAGTCTTCGAAGATGGCAACAAAAGAGAAAAGAGCCCAAATGTAGCACACATATCACCCAAATATAGCCAGAGTATAGCCCAGCGACAGAAGTGTGCAAAGCACTTAATTTTGTTCTTGTTGCTGAGGATTATGTAGCGCAGACCTAACCCGAAGGTATTGGAGTACTTTACATGAGCATCAGTTGCATTACACAAGGACACATTCATTTTTGGTACATAAAGATAGCAAATATTTTAAAAGTGCTTTGTCATTATTTGAGAACTCTGAAAATATGCCCTGGTTTTTGTGTTTTAGAGCACTAACCAAAATTTGTATGGGAATAAGACCCTCTCATTTTTATAATTTACAAAGGAGATTCTTTAGGTATTACAGTTTTGATTACATCAAGAGACGTGCCACACTTTTGTAATAAATAAAGAATGTTAGCAATGTAGTTGTTCATTAGACTACTGTGGGGAGGCAGAGGTCAGGAGCAGCAGGAAGGAGGGTGTGGCATTGAGGGCAGGAAGGAGGGTGCAGAGCAGGGGTGGGCGAAGAATTCCACTCTCTCAACTGAGTTTCCCCCCTCTGTGCTCCGCCCTCCTTGCGGAGTTCTGAAAAACTCTGCAAAGTGGCTCACCAATGTTAAGTTGGTGAGTGTCAGTGAGAGAAATCGCTAAGTTGGCAAGCAAGATTTCTGAACGTGTGCATTTGCGGCAGGTCGCTACTGATCACACTGCGAAAGCTGCTGCTCGCATTGAAAAAACTGCTGCTCGAGTAGAAAATCTACTCGAGCGGGAGAAAGAAGTTAGCACCCTCTCGCTCTTCACCTGATGCCATTCACGCTGATTTTACAGCATGGGAGAAACCCATGGCGCTGAAAATCAGGATGAACAGCACAACTTACCCAAACTTCGCCGCTCGCGGAACTCCACTTACTGCCGTGGAGTTGTTTCATCACTTCACAGAGTTCGGTGTGCAGAAGTCCACAAACTCTGCCCAGGCCTAGTGCAGAGGCAACAAGCTGACCACGCTGGGCAGACTGGAGGGGCAGTGTCAGTACAATGAACCTTGGAGGGCAGGGAAAAGGAGAGGCAGGGGCAACAAAACAACCATGCGGGACAGGCAAGAGAGGCTGTGACAGTATAACAGACCATTGAGAGCAGAAGAAAGAAACAGAGGCCAGTACAAGCATACATGCCAACAGACCTGACTCAGACAGGAGGCAGTGTAACCCAACTGAGCATGGAAAGCTATAGGGAGGGTACAGGGCCATGAGCATAGACAACAGAGAGCAGAGGAGAAAGAGGCAAGGGCAGCAAGCTGACCATACCAGAGAGACAGGAGGGCCAGTTGCAGACCATGAAGGGCAGGAGAGAGAGGTCAGTGGCAGCACATCGGACCATGCAGGGCAGGAGGGAGGGGACTTGTGCATGGCCTCGGACACCAGAGAGTAGGGAGTAGATGGATGGGCAGCAAGCTAGCTGTTCAGGGCTGGAGGGAAGGGCAATGGCAGGACAAGAGCCACACAGGGCTGTAATCAGGGAGCAGGGGCATGGACAATACACGGCAAGGAGGGTGGGGCAGGAGCAGCAAGCTTGGGTGAGGACAGCACACTGTGAGGCCTGGCACTGCGTCCTACCCCCCTTCCCCACACCGTGCATTGTGATGGGCATTTTAATGTTAAAAATAACGTAGAACCCAGCACAAGATGGGGAGAGGTTGCGAATCCTTGGCGCCCCTGTATATGCACATTTGGATTTTCTATCAGAGTGTTGTAAGTAAACATTATTGATCCACTACATACGTCTAAAAGATCTTGGATCCTTGAAGTAGAATGTACTATACTTCTGTCAGTTACTAAACATTGTAACAAATTATATAGTGCAGAACAAATTCTCTTATCTGAGTGATGCTCAATTTGGTTTACTACATGGGGTAAATGGAACAGTACATTGAGAACGGCATTCACATAGCAGTTGACACCTGTACTGTTTTCCAATTGAAACCTACAATTTCACTGTTGTTTTCCTGTTTCCTTTTCTTAGCACTGTCTGTGTTGTCTTTTTGTCCTTTCTTTTCTTGAAGGTCAAAGATTTTTTTGTAATCTTCCACTTTGGGTAGACTATCTGTTTTTCATAAACAAGGTACTGGCCTAAATGAGGAGCGTATAGACTACTTAACCATTCATATTCTCTTATGTATCTTACGTCAGCACTAACTTTACTCTCATCAAAGTCAAGCAAAAACAATCCGGACAAGGTTCTAATTCGCTACAATGCTACATATGACATTCCTTCTTTGAATACAGAACTTCCAACATTAACCAATGCTGCACCTACACTTAAACCCTGTGATTTATGAATGGGCACTGAACATGCTAAAGATAGAGGAAAATGTTGCTGTCGGATATATGTCTTTTACAAGCAAAAATTGTACAACACACTGGCCGATCTTCTTCACCTCTAATTTTATAGCCAAATAATCCAGTTCATCTCTATTTGGAAATTAAATTAAATTCAACAACTTTATCCATTGCGCATTTACTAAGTCTTCCTCAACATTTAAATTGCGTTGTAAAATAACTTGACAGTTTTTACACACATGGAAATGCTTTTCTATTCCTGCTGTTTGGATACTGATTTCTCCAAAGAATTCAATTTTGCTTGAAGTTTATCTGTCAATAGTATTGTGACTCCTTGATGCTCCATTTTATCAATAGCTATAATTTCAAAAAGGTCTTCTTTCTACAGTTGTAGTAATTTCCCATTAAGGTTTGAGCACTCTTCAAATGTTGGCATTAAATAAACTATGGATTTGTCTTCTTTAATGAAAGTGAACATTAGTTCTTGTGCAATAATGTCAGATGGGAATAGATTCCTGATTAGGCAATATGCCAAAGCACGCTTCCCTTGTTTCATGAGACCTCCTACTTTAATGTTTTTCGGGATCCCTCCATATTTCATATCATTAACAGGAATAACAAGTCCCTCTTCCATATCTCTTTCCACACCTACAGTTTCAACATTCTTCTTAAAATCTAATGGCAAATAAACAACTCTACCTTTTAGAGCCTCTGGAGCACAGTTGGAGGTAACTTTCTTGTCTTTGGCTCCATATGAACAATCGCTTGGAATGGATGTATATATTGTATAAGTAGAGACTCAGAAGTATTTAAGTCTAGCTGTTCTTGTGGAATAGAAACTACTTCTAACTTGCAACAATCAAAACTTTCCTCTACAAATAAATAAGATGCAAATTCTTACCACTTATCTCTGTTGTCTTCTTCAGTTTTTGAAGACACAATAACATAGCGAGTTTGAGTTCTGTCATCTACAAAAATACATATCTTCTGTTCTGCTATACCTGCAGATTGTAGGTGTTCATTTTCTCTGCACTTCTGTTCAGGTCCAAAGAAATGAAACTGCATACCAACACATCATTTTCTACCTCTGCTACTGTTCCATGCAAAAGAGCTCTATTAATTTCCCCTAAAAAGAGTGCAGGACTCTTCACGTTGTAACATCCCAACTAAAGTTTGCATTTGTGAGTGGTGTACACCTAACATTCTAAAATGATGAAAGGTGCTTTGGCACACTTTCTTTGACAAACATACTAGTGAATAGCCCAGTAGATTTGTATATTTTAATGGATCTAATCCTTGCAAAATAGCAATTTTCTGTTTAAGACTTTTTCACAGAAAGATATGTAGGAAATTTCTGACTGTGTCAATTGATTGCTGACGGACACTACAAATACTGCTACAATTCCACTAGTAAACAGGGGCCTGTCTATACCTTCCCTGAACCCCTTCAGCTATGACTTTTTCTACATTTCTAGGTACCATTACCTCTTTCTCAATAAGACAACCATCTTTCACTTCATAGTGCTGTCCAGATTCACCAACTGCATGCACTCGTCAGTTCTCTTGCAAGTAGATTTCTTCATTGAAGAAAGGCTCAGTACTAGATGTATTCCTTCATTAACCCACTAAAAACTTTGCAAAGGTTACTTCTGTTTAGAAATCTTTTCTTTTTACTTTTTCTCCTCATGCTCAACACTATTTTATCTAGAGTTTTCATTCTTTTTAAAATCAAAATAAATACTTTCCTCTTCAGAGCAAACACATTATCAACTATACCATTAACACATTCCTTTTGTCTGATAGCTTCCCTCCTCCTTTTACATTTCTTCATATTTCTCATTAGATTCCCTAATACTCTGCTATGGAACATTCTAACTCTTATTTCTTTGAACTGGAGCTGTCTTCTAGTTGAACTCTGTTGTTCTTTGTACAATGTTTTACTTCTTATATCATGTACTTTTACTCCTTTCTCATTTGATGTCAGACTTTGGCCCTTATTATGAGTCTGGTGATAATTACCACCGACCGCTGTGCGGGCGCATGCAAAAAGACCACTGGTGGCAGCGGTAGCCATACCGCTGTATTATGAGTACAAAAACACAACCCGCCAAAAACCAGCCAAATCCATAACACTGCCAGGGTCACCAACGGCGGAAATTCACAGGACAGCAACCTGCCACCACATTGCCTACAATAGACCGCCCACCAAATTATGATCCACAAATCAGCACGGTGGTCATACAACTGCAGTCCCTCATTCGCGGTACTGACCGGCACAGTGAATAATGGCACCCACCAACAACAACTGCACACATAGGACAATACGAAACCCTCACACCTGAAACACATTCACACACTCGACACACCACAATAAAACACACACATCCCACCATCAAATGCCAGCCAACAACTACTGGACAGTCACTACACCCACAGACCATAAACATATCATACACAAGTGGACCCCACTCACATCACACACAATGGCACCCCCTAAGCACCCCGCTTCACTGACAGTAAGCTGCGGACTATGGTGGATGAAATACTCGGGGCGAGCCGCAGCTGTTTGGAGCACAGGTGCAGCAAACATCCATCACCTGGAAAATGGATCTATGGCAGAGGATTGTGAGTAAGGTCAACACAGTGGGAAACCCTCCAGGCACAAGGGACTACATAAGGAACAGGTGGAACGACCTGCAGGGGAAGGTACGTTCCATGGCGTCACAACATCAAATTGCAGTACAGAAGACTGGTGGTGCCCCCCTCCACCTGAATACAGAGACTGGGAGGAGAAGATCTTGGCTATTCTGCACCCGGAGGGCCTCACTGGACTCACTGAAGGACTGGACTCTTGTTAGTCACATATACTCCCCTACCATTTGCCACGTTTGTAATGCATGACTCACCCTACCCCGGTCACTACCACTAAACACCCTATCCTATACACATCCCCCATATACCCATACTCATATCTTCTGCATGCTCACACCTCCCCACTAGCCCCCAATTCATCCCTGCATGTACAATGACCATCCCAGCGTGTACTGTGGGCTACACTACATTGCCCACAATGCACCATCAATCCCTCATCTAATAATGCATGACACCCATCCCTAAGGGGCCCTGCATGTAGATAACTGGGGAAGTAAGCAAATTAAACAGCTGGCAAGTGCTTGAAGGGATATGATAATGACAGGATAGGGTGCAGAAGATAGGAGAATTACATGCCAATGGTAACAACTATTACATTAAACACATATACCATGTCTATCATACAAAGGGACAGTACTGTCAATGCCATATTCCCTACAGCACTACAACTACACCTTCATCCACATGCCCCAATGCCATACTTTGCAGGAATCACACAACAATATTTTTTCCACCACTCAGGTACCACTACCCAGGCCACCCGGCCAGAGGTGCGAAGAAGGCCCCAGTGATGACAGTCCAGCCCGCAGCCCTGGACACTCACCCCCCAGAAGCCCCATCCAGGACACCATTGGCTCCCCCACCACTCAGCTACCAACATCAGCTGTGGCCCAAAGCCCCCACACCAGTGTCACCAGGCCACTGACAGTCTGCCCACCTGTACAGAGACCGGAATAACTACCCACTGCCAGGCAGTACGATGAAGGTCCCAGTGCAAATGGGACTGGGCGACCTGTGCTGGGGACACAGGCACAGGGGGCCTTGGCCACTGGGAGGGTATCAGTGGCCCAGGGGGTGGGTCAAGAAGGGACTCTGCTGCCCATGAGGCCATCTCAGGTCCTGGGGGGATACCACCACTCCCAGGAAAGCATGGGCCAGATCCTGGCCACGTTTCAGAAGAACCAGAGGCTGCAGGTGGCACACCAGCAGGAGGCCATGGAGCAATGGAAACAACTGAATGCCAGCATGACCTCCATTCCAGGGGTGCTGTTGAGGATGCCCAACATCATGCCTGATTCCTCCACCCACCATCAGGCCCTTTCCACTAGCCAGGATACAGCATAGCCCTTAACCTCAGCAGCAGCCAGTGGAATGGTGGCCCTGCCAGAGCACTCACAGGCCACCAGCACCCCTTGCCCTGTAGCGCAGCAACCCCCTCGCAAACGTGGCTGGAGAACTAGACATCCCAGTGACACTATAGCCAAGACCAAGCCCACCACCAGGAAGTGGCTCTGCCCTGAACTATCTCCCTTATGTGCCACTGAGCCACATTGTTGACTGTCCACTGCCATATCTGCATTTACCTATTGCTCCATGGACACTTCCCCTGTGCTACCAGCAGCTGTGGACATTGCACTGAGTGTATTGTTCACCATCTGCCCACTCTCTTGCACTGTACAATCCCTATTGTCTCACTTCTTCAATAAACACTGTTTGAGCATACCAAACAGATGTTGTTATTTATTCAAAATGCATGGTATTGAAAACTATCATTCATAATCAGATATGTACAGATGCATGTCAATGTAGAAGGGATCCAATATAGTGAGAGGGTAGGCAAAGTTCTTGTCACAGCTTTGGCCAGGAGTGTCTTCCATCATGATGTAGCAATAGCAAAGGAGCTGGCAGCACTGCAACACAGCAACTGAAATCCTTCCCAGGGTAGTCAGATTCACAGTGCAACATTTACATGAGACTCATTGGAAGTAGATCTGAATCAGCTGCTTCTTTCAGTCCACATCTTCCCCCTCTCCTTCTCCATCACTATCCTCCATCCCCTAGGGTCCCACGGATGGCAGTGCACCATCCTCCACTTTCAGTAGTGGAACATGTCTCCTCAGGGCCAAATTGTGCAGCATACAGCAGGCTACTATGATCTGATGCACCTTGTTTTGGGAATAGCACAGGGATCCTCCAGACATATGCAGGCACCTGAATCTGGCCCTCAGGAGCGCAAAGGTTTTCTCAATCACTCTTCTGGTATGGCATGGGCATCATTGTACCGGTTTTACCCCCCTGTCCTGGGATTCCTCACAGGTGTCAGCAGCCACTGCATGTTAGGATAGCCAGAATCACCTGGGAAGAGGGGAGAAAGATAGCACATGACACATAGGCCCTCATTCTGACCTTGGCGGGCGGCGGAGGCCGCCCGCCAAAGTCCCGCTGTCAGGTTACCGTTCCGCGGTCGAAAGACCGCGGCGGTAATTCTGACTTTCCCGCTGGGCTGGTGGGCGGTCGCCTTCAGACCGACAGCCAGCCCAGCGGGAAAGAGGCTTCCACGATGAAGCCGGCTCGGAATCGAGCCGGCGGAGTGGAAGCTGTGCGACGGGTGCAGTTGCACCCGTCGCGTATTTCACTGTCTGCGCAGCAGACAGTGAAATACATGTAGGGGCCCTCTTACGGGGGCCCCTGCAATGCCCATGCCAGTGGCATGGGCACTGCAGGGGCCCCCAGGGGCCCCGCGACCCCCCTACCACCATCCGGATCTCGGCGGTCCGACCGCCGGGATCTGGATGGCGGTAGGGGGGGTCGGAATCCCCGCGGCGGTGCAGCAAGCTGCGCCGCCGCGGAGGATTCAATGGGGCCGCGGTACACTGGCGGGACCCCGCCAGTGGTGCCGGTCCGACCGCGGCTTTACCGCCGCGGTCGGAATCCCCATTGGAGCACCGCCGGCCTGTCGGCGGTGCTCCCGCGGTCCTCCGCCCTGGCGGTCAAAGACCGCCAGGGTCAGAATGACCACCATAGTCATACAATGCAAACATGTTCAGTCAGGTAGCACTACAAAACTGTCACATGCACACTCACCAACTAGCCAGGCTCTGTCTCCTTGTAGTTGTGCCATGAGTTGTGGGAGACTGCTGTTCCTCAAAATGTAGGTGTCATGGACTGATCCAGGGAAACTTGTTGCCATCTGTGAAATATATTGATCTGCAAGACACACCACCTGCACGTTTCTGGAATGGAAGTTTTTGCGGCTCAGAAATACTTGCTCAGTGGCTCTGGGGGTATAAGGGGAATATGTGTGCCATCAATGACACCAATCACATGAGGGATGTTGGCAATTGCATAAAAAATCAGACTTAACTGTGGTAAAATCTGCCCTTTGTGGAAATTGTATGTAACTCTGGAGGTGTTGCAACAAGTCAGTTAGGACATTTACCAAGATGTTGCTGAACATTGGTTGTGACACACCGGATGCCAAGCCCACAGTCGCCTGAAAGGACTCAGTAACCAAAAAATGTAGGACAGATAGTATCTGTACTGTTGGAGGGATAGCATAAGGGTTTTGTTTGGCAGGCAGTAGAGCAGACTCCAATTGGGAACACAGCTCACAAATTGTGGCACGGTTCAGACAATAGCTGATGATAATGTGGCGCTCTTCCATAGTAGCCAGGTCAACAAGGGGTCTGTACACTGGTGTAGCCTTACCTCTCAATATGGGTCGATGGCTACGGTAGAGAAAAACACAATGATGTGTAGAGGTCAACTGTCTGTATATAGGTATCACATACATTCATACACAACTCTACACACACATTACTGTAGAATGTTGTGGGCAGCTATTGTACACATTTATGACATGTGTTGAGATTGGTGTGCCAGGGACATATACACCTGTAGGCTTGGATGCTACCATGCTATTGGTCATTGCATGTGTAATTTTACCATTTTGACACATATAGGCATTACTATTCCACCATAAACACTGCCCCTGTACTGTGTATACACAAGTTGACCTCGTAAAATGGCTGCCACCTGTCGCACGTTTGGAGGACAGGTGGAAGTGACATCATTCTGCTGGCATTAGTCGTCATGGCGGTAGGCGGTCAGAACCGCTGTGCAACTCCTCATTGGTTAGCATTGGTGTCTATGAGGAAAAGGGGCCAATCATGATCAGCGCCGGTGGTGATGGTGCACACAGCGGTGGCCCTCACTGCCATCTTGTGTAACCCTTGCCACTTGACTCCTGTACCTTGAGACGGCCAGTACTCCACTGCGTGTGCTGCTGTGTCCTGCCTCTGGTTGTAGAAATGGCTCGTACTACAGGGGAACGGGCCCCAGCCTTCACCTCGGAGGAGTTGGAGATGGTTGTGGACAGGGTCCTACCCCTTTATGCCAAGCTTTATGGCCAACCAGGTGAGTGGCATTACAGCGTCCTAGGAGTGTGTGCCTATGCAGCAGATGCATGTGTGTGTGACTGCTGGATGTCCCAATGGATAGGTGAAGTGTGACAGGACGTATGTGTGTAGGGGGATGATTGGGAGTCATTGTTTGAGGTACACATACATGTAGTGTTGTATCCCAAGTGTGAATGTGGAAGCTAGCCCTCCAGCATTTTTTTCCATGTGTTTCCCATGCAGGTTAGTGCCCATTAGAAGAAGGAGATGTGGATAGCCATTGCCAAGGAAGTGCGGACTCTAGGGGTCTACAACTGGCAGAACACCCACTGCAGGAAGAGGTGGGAGGACCTGAGACGCTGGGCCCGGAAGACCACAGAGACCCAGCTGGGGACGGCCTCCCAACGAGGAAGGGGTGAACTTCGGACTCTGACCCCTCTCATGGCCCGCATTCTGGCGGAGACCAATCCGGAGTTGGAGGGGCACTTGAAGGCAGCACAGAAGTCACTTGGGATGAGTACCACCACTGTTCTGTTTGTACTTTGTACGGTGTAGCTAGGTGCAATAGGGTGAGTAGCAGGTAGTATCAGTGTCATGGACAGGTGTGGGCATGCAGCTGGCCCTCTGAGTCACTGGGATTGTGCAGTTATCAGAGTATGGGTGGGAATTTGGCCATGTAAAGTGTCCCATGGGTTAGCCTGTGGATCTGATGTACCACCTCATCGATTTGTCACATTGAAGTGGCACTAGATCACTCCCAGATTGCCCTAATCTACCTGGAAGGTGATGTAGGGACTGTATGGTGATGTGGTTGGACAGTATAGCGTCAGTATATCAGTGTAGTGTGGGAGTTGGATTTCCTATCATGAGTGCTTACCTTAATGGAGTTGGTAATGGTGAGGTATAGTTTTTAGGATGTGCATGACTACATTGGTGCCTACATCATAAGTGTACTGTAATTTACAGCCTGCTTCCCTTCCTTTTTCCACCCAATCCTCTTTGGCAACTTGTCTCCTTGTGTGCAGGGGCACCAGTGAGTAGGGATGCTGCAGCCCACAGGACCCAGGAGGAGACCACTGACTCTGAGGGGACCAGTGGGCTGGAGGGCGAGAGGAGCACCATGTTGGAGACAAGTACCACCGCAGGTAGTGACTTAAATACCTCCTCTGATGGCAGTTCCCTGGTGGTGGCAGACCCTTCTGGGACCACCCAATCCTTGCCATCTGCTGGGACCCCGTACCAGCTCCACCCTCCCAGTAGCTCCTCCCCGAGTTGCCAATGCCTACTCACCCAGGAGGGTGGGCGTCTCCTTCGCCCTAGGCACCTCAGGCCCTGCCACAGTCAGCCCTGCTACCCTCACTGAGGAGGCTACTGACCTCCTGAAATCCATCTCTGTAGGGCAGCGAGCCATCATGAATGCCATCCAGGGGCTGGCATCCCAGATGCAGCACTGCAGTGCCTACCTAGAAGGCATTCACGGTGCCATGTCTGGCCTACAGATATCTTTTCAGGCTCTGGCCTCTCTTTGACAGCAGCCAGTATGCCTGGTCTTTCCGTCCCCACTCCCACTACCTCTGCCCCTTCCAGCACCCCTCACCCATCCCGCACACACATGCAGGCAAGCATACACCCAAGACAACACACAAGAAACACCATGTGACACACAAACAACACACATCCCACGACAAGCAGCATGCACACTCCACATACAACTGCAAACATGACAACATCCACTTCACCCACTGTCCCCCACCCCTCCTCCTCCCTGTCTGTCACCTCACCACGCACAACCACATGCACTGCACCCTCAGTCACTGCTCCTTCCCCCATTGGCACAGTCACCACAAAAGCAGTCATCCACACATGCACCCCAGACACCACACCCACACTCACCACATCAACCTACACAGACACTTGCAGCACATTCACCACACCAACAGACACCACCACAACATCCATCTAAACTAGCAGCCTGCCTTCTCCCACTCTTTCTACCCCCCTCCTCCCAATACACACAGACGCTCACACTCCTCCACAGAACATTCATCTACCAAACATAAGCAGACTTAGCATGCACCTGCATCCACTCGCAGCAAACCTACTCCACTTACAATCACTCCCTCAACCTCCACTCCCAAACCTGTGTCCAAAGCCCCTCCACCTGCACCTAAAAAGGTTTTCCTTTCCCGTGTTGACCTATTTGAACCCACTGACCCACCCGTCTTGTCTCCAAACGTTCCCATGGTCTCCCCATTTCCAGTCCTTCCCCTTCAAGCTCCCCCATAGACCTCCCTTCCCAGTCACCTGCCCCTGCTCCAGTCAGACCACCCTTCCCACTCCCCTGCCCCTTCCCCAGTCAGTGAGAAAATTTGTAGGAGGCCTGATCCCTCTCCCATCCACCAGTCCAAGCTCACTCCCACTCCTTCCAAGGGCAAGCCCAAACACCCACCCCCTTTGACTGCTATGCCCAAGTCCCCCCATTCCAAACCTGAGGGCCCACCCCACCACCCTCTTCCCCTGCCCCTTGAGGTGCCTGCCTGCCCCATTGATGCCCCTGCCCTGTGGAGAGCATGGTTGTGATTGGAGTCAAGATGTGCCTTGTTAGCCACTCAGGCATTTTCTATGGACTGGCCCATGGTCTTGTTTGTACATAGTTTATTTTTCCTTCGCATACTCATTTAATATATCTGGCCAACAGGTATGTTGTTGCAATGATATTCTGTTGTCCTGCATTTTCCATCTCTGGGAGGGTCATGTACACAGGTATGTGCATCCATTTATTTATTTCTCTGCATGTGTCAGGTATGTATATATCTGTGCTGAGTGAATACCTTGTTTGGCCTGTGTGTGTGCATGTGTGTGTGTGTGTGTGTGTGCATTTGGATGTTAGTGGGGAGGGTGTGTGTGTGTGTGTATGGGTGTTGCTGTGCGTGTATGTGGGGATGGTAGTTGGTGTGGGGGTTGCATGTGGTGTGTGGGTGTGTAAATTGTCCCCTTCCCTCCTTTGTGTGCTAGGTGCATGTACTCACCATTGCTGTCTTCGTCGGCAGTCACGGTCCTGGAGATGTATTGCAAGGATTAGCACTGGAAAGATCTTGAGTTCACACTCCATGTCGTCGTCGGCCTCGTCTGTGTCCCTACGGTGAGTACTTCCATTTATAAAGCTCCTTTCCCCCAGGCTTTGTGTGGCGGTGGTTCTGCCCCGAAAATTGTGGACGTGATGAATCGTAATACGGTGGGCGGGATGGACCTTTACACCGGCCTGAAGATGGCCACCACCATCGGTGGCGGTCATACCATACTGGTGGTACAGGCAGTGAGGTGGCTGTATTGCTCACCGTTCACAGTCAAACTCATAATATGGCTGTCAGCATTGCCACCGCCAGCGGGGCGGTCCAATTCCCCCATACTCATAATGACCACCTTTGTCTCTTATGCCCTTCATTTTGCTGTATTTCAAGTTGACAACATGCTATTTTAAAAAATGTTTGTGTTCTCTTACCAGTAGCTCCTTTTTCTTTCACTACTTTTTCAGCATTCTGCCCCTTTTATTTCCCAGTTCTAAAGATGTAGTAGTTTTGTTTTTCTTTTTGGCTCACTTTTTGACAGCATTGCAACACTGAGTAGCTAAGTATATTCTTCCACCTTAAAACTAATTCAAAAGGTACATTTAATTTTGAATTATTTACTTGAATATTAAAAGTTTAAATACTTAAAACAATGTAAAGAATCGCTTTACTATGCTATATAACAGTTATGTAGCATATCACACAGCTGACTTATTTCTAGTAAAACTTATGTTTTCGACTTTAAAAACTGTTTTTGTACCTATTTAAGTAGCCAGTGACACAAGACACACAGGTTCTCGAATACTAGGTGTCACCCATCATTAAAGCTACATACATATCACTATTTGCCTATTTATGTGAATGCATGCATATGTCCACCTGTAATACTACGATGACATGTTTTAGCACGCCTGCCAGTAGGTAACTGTCTGTATTTCTCTCCATGCATTCCTGTACATGTGTATCTAAGAAAATCAACAATTATGTCACAGTTTCTATACTATTAGATCTCACCCATCATCAAACTAGTTTTTCTGTGCACTCATGACAAGATTGTGTCACTATTTGCCTATATTTGTGATTGATAGTAGGTGTCTGTAAGGAAATGCCTCCTTGGCATGGTTGCCCCCTGACTTTTTGCCTTTGCTGATGCTATGTTTACAATTGAAAGTGTGCTGAGGCCTGCTAACCAGGCCCCGGCACCAGTGTTCTTTCCCTAACCTGTACTTTTGTATCCACAATTGGCAGACCCTGGCATCCAGATAAGTCCCTTGTAACTGGTACTTCTAGTACCAAGGGCCCTGATGCCAAGGAAGGTCTCTAAGGGCTGCAGCATGTCTTATGCCACCCTGGAGACCTCTCACTCAGCACAGACACACTGCTTGCCAGCTTGTGTGTGCTAGTGAGGACAAAACGAGTAAGTCGACATGGCACTCCCCTCAGGGTGCCATGCCAGCCTCTCACTGCCTATGCAGTATAGGTAAGACACCCCTCTAGCAGGCCTTACAGCCCTAAGGCAGGGTGCACTATACCATAGGTGAGGGTACCAGTGCATGAGCATGGTACCCCTACAGTGTCTAAACAAAACCTTAGACATTGTAAGTGCAGGGTAGCCATAAGAGTATATGGTCTGGGAGTCTGTCAAACACGAACTCCACAGCACCATAATGGCTACACTGAAAACTGGGAAGTTTGGTATCAAACTTCTCAGCACAATAAATGCACACTGATGCCAGTGTACATTTTATTGTAAAATACACCACAGAGGGCACCTTAGAGGTGCCCCCTGAAACTTAACCGACTATCTGTGTAGGCTGACTAGTTCCAGCAGCCTGCCACACTAGAGACATGTTGCTGGCCCCATGGGGAGAGTGCCTTTGTCACTCTGAGGCCAGTAACAAAGCCTGCACTGGGTGGAGATGCTAACACCTCCCCCAGGCAGGAGCTGTAACACCTGGCGGTGAGCCTCAAAGGCTCACCCCTTTGTCACAGCCCAGCAGGGCACTCCGGCTTAGTGGAGTTGCCCGCCCCCTCCGGCCACGGCCCCCACTTTTGGCGGCAAGGCTGGAGGGAACAAAGAAAGCAACAAGGAGGAGTCACTGGCCAGTCAGGACAGCCCCTAAGGTGTCCTGAGCTGAGGTGACTCTAACTTTTAGAAATCCTCCATCTTGCAGATGGAGGATTCCCCCAATAGGGTTAGGATTGTGACCCCCTCCCCTTGGGAGGAGGCACAAAGAGGGTGTACCCACCCTCAGGGCTAGTAGCCATTGGCTACTAACCCCCCAGACCTAAACACGCCCTTAAATTTAGTATTTAAGGGCTACCCTGAACCCTAGAAGATTAGATTCCTGCAACTACAAGAAGAAGGACTGCCTAGCTGAAAACCCCTGCAGAGGAAGACCAGAAGACGACAACTGCCTTGGCTCCAGAAACTCACCGGCCTGTCTCCTGCCTTCCAAAGATCCTGCTCCAGCGACGCCTTCCAAAGGGACCAGCGACCTCGACATCCTCTGAGGACTGCCCCTGCTTCGAAAAGACAAGAAACTCCCGAGGACAGCGGACCTGCTCCAAGAAAAGCTGCAACTTTGTTTCCAGCAGCTTTAAAGAACCCTGCAAGCTCCCCGCAAGAAGCGTGAGACTTGCAACACTGCACCCGGCGACCCCGACTCGGCTGGTGGCGATCCAACACCTCAGGAGGGACTCCAGGACTACTCTAAGACTGTGAGTACAAAAACCTGTCCCCCCTGAGCCCCCACAGCACCGCCTGCAGAGGGAATCCCGAGGCTTCCCCTGACCGCGACTCTTTGAATCCTAAGTCCCGACACCTGGGAGAGACCCTGCACCCGCAGCCCCCAGGACCTGAAGGACCGGACTTTCACTGGAGGAGTGACCCCCAGGAGTCCCTCTCCCTTGAGCAAGTGGAGGTTTCCCCGAGGAACCCCCCCCTTGCCTGCCTGCAGCGCTGAAGAGATCCCTAGATCTCCCATTGACTTCCATTGCGAACCCGACGCCTGTTTCTACACTGCACCCGGCCGCCCCCGCGCTGCTGAGGGTGAAATTTCTGTGTGGACTTGTGTCCCCCCCGGTGCCCTACAAAACCCCCCTGGTCTGCCCTCCGAAGACGCGGGTACTTACCTGCAAGCAGACCGGAACCGGGGCACCCCCTTCTCTCCATTCTAGCCTATGCGTTTTGGGCACCACTTTGAACTCTGCACCTGACCGGCCCTGAGCTGCTGGTGTGGTGACTTTGGGGTTGCTCTGAACCCCCAACGGTGGGCTACCGTGGACCAAGAACTAAGCCCTGTAAGTGTCTTACTTACCTGGTTAACCTAACAAATACTTACCTCCCCTAGGAACTGTGAAAATTGCACTGTGTCCACTTTTAAAACAGCTATTTGTGAATAACTTGAAAAGTATACATGCAATTTTGATGATTTGAAGTTCCTAAAGTACTTACCTGCAATACCTTTCGAATGAGATATTACATGTAGAATTTGAACCTGTGGTTCGTAAAATAAACTAAG
The DNA here is from genome assembly GCF_031143425.1 of Pleurodeles waltl. Taxonomy (NCBI): domain Eukaryota; kingdom Metazoa; phylum Chordata; class Amphibia; order Caudata; family Salamandridae; genus Pleurodeles; species Pleurodeles waltl. Next base: position 19,193,327 of record NC_090443.1, on the reverse strand, counting down.
AAAAGATATTTTTCTATACAAAAACCTATTGGCTGGATTTGTCTCTGAGTGTGTGTACCTCATTTATTGTCTATGTGTATGTACAACAAATGCTTAACACTACTCCTTGGATAAGCCTACTGCTCGACCACACTACCACAAAATAGAGCATTAGTATTATCTATTTTTACCACTATTTTACCTCTAAGGGGAACCCTTGGACTCTGTGCATGCTATTCCTTACTTTGAAATAGCACATACAGAGCCAACTTCCTACATTGGTGGATCAGCGGTGGGGTACAAGACTTTGCATTTGCTGGACTACTCAGCCAATACCTGATCACACGACAAATTCCAAAATTGTCATTAGAAATTCATTTTTGCAATTTGAAAGTTTTCTAAATTCTTAAAAGTCCTGCTAGGGCCTTGTGTGTTAAGTCCCTGTTTAGCATTGTCTTTTTAGAGTTTAAAAGTTTGTTAAAAGTTTGAATTAGATTCTAGAAACAGTTTTAGATTCTTAAAAAAGTATTCCAACTCTTAGCAGAATAATGTCTGATACAGAGATGCAGGTGGTGGAACTCGACACCACACCTTACCTCCATCTTAAGATGAGGGAGCTAAGGTCTCTCTGTAATATCAAAAAAATAACCATTGGCTCCAGACCTACCAAAATTCAGCTCCAGGAGCTGTTGGCAGAGTTTGAAAAAGCCAACCCCTCTGATGATGACATCACAGAGGAAGAAATTAGTGACTTGGAGGCCAATGTCCCTCCTCCAGTCCTAAATAGGGAGAACAGGACCCCTCAAGTCCTGTCTCCAACTGTGTTAGTCAGAAATAGTGAGTCCCTCACAGGAGGGTCCCACATTTCTGAAATCACTGAGGATGCTCTCAGTGAAGATGACCCCCTGTTAGCCAGGATGGCCAAAAGATTGGCTTTAGAGAGACAGCTCCTAGCCATAGAAAGGGAAAGACAAGAGATGGGCCTAGGACCCATCAATGGTGGCAGCAACATAAATAGGGTCAGAGATTCTCCTGACATGTTGAAAATCCCCAAAGGGATTGTGACAAAATTTGAAGATGGTGATGACATCACCAAGTGGTTCACAGCTTTTGAGAGGGCTTGTGTAACCAGAAAAGTGAACAGATCTCACTGGGGTGCTCTCCTTTGGGAAATGTTCACTGGAAAGTGTAGGGATAGACTCCTCACACTCTCTGGAAAAGATGCAGAATCTTATGACCTCATGAAGGGTACCCTGATTGAGGGCTTTGGATTCTCCACTGAGGAGTACAGGATTAGGTTCAGGGGGGCTCAAAAATCCTCGAGCCAGACCTGGGTTGACTTTGTTGACTACTCGGTGAAAACACTAGATGGTTGGATTCAAGGCAGTGGTGTAAGTAATTATGATGGGCTGTACAATTTATTTGTGAAAGAACACCTGTTAAGTAATTGTTTCAATGATAAACTGCATCAGCATCTGGTAGACCTAGGACCAATTTCTCCCCAAGAATTGGGAAAGAAGGCGGACCATTGGGTCAAGACAAGGGTGTCCAAGACTTCAACAGGGGGTGACCAAAAGAAAGGGGTCACAAAGACTCCCCAGGGGAAGGGTGATGAGACAACCAAAACTAAAAATAGTAAAGAGTCTTCTACAGGCCCCCAAAAACCTGCACAGGAGGGTGGGCCCCGAGCCTCTTCACAAAACAATGGGTACAAGGGTAAAAACTTTGATCCCAAAAAGGCCTGGTGTCATAGCTGTAAACAGCATGGACACCAAACTGGAGACAAGGCCTGTCCCAAGAAAGGTTCCACTCCAAACTCCCATCCAGGTAACACTGGTATGGCTAGTCTCCAAGTGGGATCAACAGTGTGCCCAGAGCAAATCAGGGTCCACACTGAAGCTACTCTAGTTTCTGAGGGTGGGGTGGATTTAGCCACACTAGCTGTCTGGCCGCCTAACATGCAAAAATACAGACAGCAACTCTTAATTAATGGAACTAGAATAGAGGGCCTGAGGGATACAGGTGCCAGTGTCACCATGGTGACAGAGAAACTGGTTTCCCATGGCCAATACCTGACTGGAAAAACTTACACAGTCACCAACGCTGACAATCAGAGAAAAGTACATCCCATGGCAATGGTTACTTTAGAATGGGGAGGGGTCAATGGCCTGAAACAGGTGGTGGTCTCCTCAAATATCCCAGTGGACTGTCTGCTTGGAAATGACCTGGAGTCCTCAGCATGGGCTGAGGTAGAACTAAAAACCCATGCAGCAATGCTGGGTATCCCTGAACTGGTGTGTGTGAAAACAAGAGCACAATGCAAGGCACAGGGTGAACAAGTAGAGCTGGAGTCTGGAAGAATGGCCCAGCCTACCAAGAGAACAGGAAAGTCAGTTGGGAAACCAACTGCAACACAGCAAAAGAAAGGGAACCTCTCTTCTCAGGAAGAAGTTCTGCCCTCTGAGGGAACTGAGCCTTTGGAGCTTGAACCTTACCAGGTTGAGCTCTTGGGCCCAGGGGGACCCTCAAGGGAGGAGCTGTGTAAGGGACAAGAAACCTGTCCCTCTCTTGAAGGCCTTAGGCAGCAAGCTGCTGAAGAGTCCAAAGGCAAGAAAAATGGAACACATAGGGTCTATTGGGAAGATGGACTCCTGTACACTGAGGCCAGAGACCCCAAACCTGGTGCCACTAGGAGAGTGGTAGTGCCTCAGCTGTTCAGGAAGTTCATCCTAACATTGGCCCATGACATTCCCCTTGCTGGACATTTGGGACAAACCAAGACGTGGGAGAGGTTAGTCAACCACTTCTACTGGCCCAATATGTCCAACATGGTTAAGGAGTTTTGCCTCTCCTGCCCCACCTGTCAAGCCAGTGGTAAGACAGGTGGGCATCCAAAGGCCCCCCTCATTCCACTTCCAGTGGTGGGGGTTCCCTTTGAAAGAGTGGGTGTGGACATAGTTGGTCCACTAGAACCTCCCACAGCCTCAGGAAATATGTATATCCTGGTAGTAGTGGATCATGCTACCAGGTATCCTGAAGCTATTCCCCTTAGGTCGACTACTGCCCCTGCAGTAGCCAAGGCCCTCATTGGTATCTTTACCAGAGTGGGTTTCCCTAAGGAGGTGGTGTCTGACAGAGGTACCAACTTCATGTCAGCATACCTAAAGCACATGTGGAATGAGTGTGGAGTGACTTATAAATTCACTACACCATACCATCCACAAACTAATGGCTTGGTTGAGAGATTCAACAAGACATTAAAAGGCATGATCATGGGGCTCCCAGAAAAACTCAAAAGTAGATGGGATGTCCTCTTGCCATGTCTGCTTTTCGCTTACAGAGAGGTGCCACAGAAGGGAGTAGGATTCTCACCCTTTGAACTTCTGTTTGGTCATCCTGTAAGGGGACCACTTGCCCTTGTTAAAGAAGGCTGGGAGAGACCTCTCCATGAGCCTAAACAGGACATAGTGGACTATGTACTTGGCCTTCGCTCTAGAATGGCAGAGTACATGGAAAAGGCAACCAAAAACCTTGAGGCCAGCCAACAGCTCCAGAAGTTTTGGTATGACCAAAAGGCTGCACTGGTTGAGTTCCAACCAGGGCAGAAAGTCTGGGTTCTGGAGCCTGTGGCTCCCAGGGCACTCCAGGACAAATGGAGTGGCCCTTACCCAGTGCTAGAGAGGAAGAGTCAGGTCACCTACCTGGTGGACCTGGGCACAAGCAGGAGCCCCAAGAGGGTGATCCATGTGAACCGCCTTAAGCTCTTCCATGACAGGGCTGATGTGAATCTGTTGATGGTAACAGATGAGGATCAGGAGGCAGAGAGTGAACCTCTCCCTGATCTTCTGTCATCAGACCCAAAAGATGGCACAGTAGATGGAGTGATCTACTCAGACACCCTCTCTGGCCAACAGCAAGCTGATTGTAGGAGAGTCCTACAACAGTTTCCTGAACTCTTCTCCTTAACCCCTGGTCAGACACACCTGTGTACCCATGATGTGGACACAGGAGACAGCATGCCTGTCAAAAACAAAATCTTTAGACAGTCTGACCATGTTAAGGAAAGCATCAAGGTGGAAGTCCACAAGATGCTGGAATTGGGAGTAATTGAGCGCTCTGACAGCCCCTGGGCTAGCCCAGTGGTCTTAGTCCCCAAACCTCACACCAAAGATGGAAAGAAAGAGATGAGGTTTTGTGTGGACTACAGAGGGCTCAATTCTGTCACCAAGACAGATGCTCATCCAATTCCAAGAGCTGATGAGCTCATAGATAAATTAGGTGCTGCCAAATTCTTAAGTACCTTTGACTTGACAGCAGGGTACTGGCAAATAAAAATGGCACCTGGAGCAAAAGAGAAAACAGCATTCTCCACACCTGATGGGCTTTATCAGTTTACTGTTATGCCCTTTGGTTTAAAGAATGCCCCTGCCACCTTCCAAAGGTTGGTGAATCAAGTCCTTGCTGGCTTGGAGTCCTTTAGCACAGCTTATCTTGATGATATTGCTGTCTTTAGCTCCACCTGGCAGGATCACCTGGTCCACCTGAAGAAGATTTTGAAGGCTCTGCAATCTGCAGGCCTCTCTATCAAGGCATCCAAATGCCAGATAGGGCAGGGAACTGTGGTTTACTTGGGACACCTTGTAGGTGGAGGCCAAGTTCAGCCACTCCAACCCAAGATCCAGACTATTCTGGACTGGGTAGCTCCAAAAACCCAGACTCAAGTCAGGGCATTCCTTGGCTTGACTGGGTATTACAGGAGGTTTGTGAAGGGATATGGATCCATTGTGACAGCCCTCACTGAACTCACCTCCAAGAAAATGCCCAAGAAAGTAAACTGGACTGTGGAATGCCAACAGGCCTTTGACACCCTGAAACAGGCAATGTGCTCAGCACCAGTTCTAAAAGCTCCAGATTATTCTAAGCAGTTCATTGTGCAGACTGATGCCTCTGAACATGGGATAGGGGCAGTTTTGTCCCAAACAAATGATGATGGCCTTGACCAGCCTGTTGCTTTCATTAGCAGGAGGTTACTCCCCAGGGAGCAGCGTTGGAGTGCCATTGAGAGGGAGGCCTTTGCTGTGGTTTGGTCCCTGAAGAAGCTGAGACCATACCTCTTTGGGACTCACTTCCTAGTTCAAACTGACCACAGACCTCTCAAATGGCTGATGCAAATGAAAGGTGAAAACCCTAAACTGTTGAGGTGGTCCATCTCCCTACAGGGAATGGACTTTATAGTGGAACACAGACCTGGGACTGCCCATGCCAATGCAGATGGCCTTTCCAGGTTCTTCCACTTAGAAAATGAAGACTCTCTTGGGAAAGGTTAGTCTCATCCTCTTTCGTTTGGGGGGGGGGTTGTGTAAGGAAATGCCTCCTTGGCATGGTTGCCCCCTGACTTTTTGCCTTTGCTGATGCTATGTTTACAATTGAAAGTGTGCTGAGGCCTGCTAACCAGGCCCCGGCACCAGTGTTCTTTCCCTAACCTGTACTTTTGTATCCACAATTGGCAGACCCTGGCATCCAGATAAGTCCCTTGTAACTGGTACTTCTAGTACCAAGGGCCCTGATGCCAAGGAAGGTCTCTAAGGGCTGCAGCATGTCTTATGCCACCCTGGAGACCTCTCACTCAGCACAGACACACTGCTTGCCAGCTTGTGTGTGCTAGTGAGGACAAAACGAGTAAGTCGACATGGCACTCCCCTCAGGGTGCCATGCCAGCCTCTCACTGCCTATGCAGTATAGGTAAGACACCCCTCTAGCAGGCCTTACAGCCCTAAGGCAGGGTGCACTATACCATAGGTGAGGGTACCAGTGCATGAGCATGGTACCCCTACAGTGTCTAAACAAAACCTTAGACATTGTAAGTGCAGGGTAGCCATAAGAGTATATGGTCTGGGAGTCTGTCAAACACGAACTCCACAGCACCATAATGGCTACACTGAAAACTGGGAAGTTTGGTATCAAACTTCTCAGCACAATAAATGCACACTGATGCCAGTGTACATTTTATTGTAAAATACACCACAGAGGGCACCTTAGAGGTGCCCCCTGAAACTTAACCGACTATCTGTGTAGGCTGACTAGTTCCAGCAGCCTGCCACACTAGAGACATGTTGCTGGCCCCATGGGGAGAGTGCCTTTGTCACTCTGAGGCCAGTAACAAAGCCTGCACTGGGTGGAGATGCTAACACCTCCCCCAGGCAGGAGCTGTAACACCTGGCGGTGAGCCTCAAAGGCTCACCCCTTTGTCACAGCCCAGCAGGGCACTCCGGCTTAGTGGAGTTGCCCGCCCCCTCCGGCCACGGCCCCCACTTTTGGCGGCAAGGCTGGAGGGAACAAAGAAAGCAACAAGGAGGAGTCACTGGCCAGTCAGGACAGCCCCTAAGGTGTCCTGAGCTGAGGTGACTCTAACTTTTAGAAATCCTCCATCTTGCAGATGGAGGATTCCCCCAATAGGGTTAGGATTGTGACCCCCTCCCCTTGGGAGGAGGCACAAAGAGGGTGTACCCACCCTCAGGGCTAGTAGCCATTGGCTACTAACCCCCCAGACCTAAACACGCCCTTAAATTTAGTATTTAAGGGCTACCCCGAACCCTAGAAGATTAGATTCCTGCAACTACAAGAAGAAGGACTGCCTAGCTGAAAACCCCTGCAGAGGAAGACCAGAAGACGACAACTGCCTTGGCTCCAGAAACTCACCGGCCTGTCTCCTGCCTTCCAAAGATCCTGCTCCAGCGACGCCTTCCAAAGGGACCAGCGACCTCGACATCCTCTGAGGACTGCCCCTGCTTCGAAAAGACAAGAAACTCCCGAGGACAGCGGACCTGCTCCAAGAAAAGCTGCAACTTTGTTTCCAGCAGCTTTAAAGAACCCTGCAAGCTCCCCGCAAGAAGCGTGAGACTTGCAACACTGCACCCGGCGACCCCGACTCGGCTGGTGGCGATCCAACACCTCAGGAGGGACTCCAGGACTACTCTAAGACTGTGAGTACAAAAACCTGTCCCCCCTGAGCCCCCACAGCGCCGCCTGCAGAGGGAATCCCGAGGCTTCCCCTGACCGCGACTCTTTGAATCCTAAGTCCCGACACCTGGGAGAGACCCTGCACCCGCAGCCCCCAGGACCTGAAGGACCGGACTTTCACTGGAGGAGTGACCCCCAGGAGTCCCTCTCCCTTGACCAAGTGGAGGTTTCCCCGAGGAACCCCCCCCTTGCCTGCCTGCAGCGCTGAAGAGATCCCTAGATCTCCCATTGACTTCCATTGCGAACCCGACGCCTGTTTCTACACTGCACCCGGCCGCCCCCGCGCTGCTGAGGGTGAAATTTCTGTGTGGACTTGTGTCCCCCCCGGTGCCCTACAAAACCCCCCTGGTCTGCCCTCCGAAGACGCGGGTACTTACCTGCAAGCAGACCGGAACCGGGGCACCCCCTTCTCTCCATTCTAGCCTATGCGTTTTGGGCACCACTTTGAACTCTGCACCTGACCGGCCCTGAGCTGCTGGTGTGGTGACTTTGGGGTTGCTCTGAACCCCCAACGGTGGGCTACCGTGGACCAAGAACTAAGCCCTGTAAGTGTCTTACTTACCTGGTTAACCTAACAAATACTTACCTCCCCTAGGAACTGTGAAAATTGCAGTGTCCACTTTTAAAACAGCTATTTGTGAATAACTTGAAAAGTATACATGCAATTTTGATGATTTGAAGTTCCTAAAGTACTTACCTGCAATACCTTTCGAATGAGATATTACATGTAGAATTTGAACCTGTGGTTCGTAAAATAAACTAAGAAAAGATATTTTTCTATACAAAAACCTATTGGCTGGATTTGTCTCTGAGTGTGTGTACCTCATTTATTGTCTATGTGTATGTACAACAAATGCTTAACACTACTCCTTGGATAAGCCTACTGCTCGACCACACTACCACAAAATAGAGCATTAGTATTATCTATTTTTACCACTATTTTACCTCTAAGGGGAACCCTTGGACTCTGTGCATGCTATTCCTTACTTTGAAATAGCACATACAGAGCCAACTTCCTACAGTGTCCACATATAGCACTGCCATCAGGTATTTTACTACATGTGCCAGTACTTGACTTCCTCTTTTAGCACCTGTATGACTCTGTATATCTGCATGTGAGTGGAAGAACATATGTGTCAGTGCCTCTGTTACCTAATACGGTGTACATGAGTAGGTCTGCTACTGCCTTTGTTATTGCTGCATATGTATGTGCTTGCTGAATATGTGAATCAATATAGATGTGTTTCGGTTTCTCTGTCAGTGACTGAGACACAGCATCCATGCTCTGGAAACATGAATGTCAGTTCCTTGGTGAGTGGTATACTCTGTGTAATGTAGTGCCTGAATTAGGGGACTGAAAGAGCATGATTTAGTTTCTAAAACTTCAAAGCACGTTTCCTAAGAACCTAAGCAGATTGCAGCATTCTGGATAGCATACTTACAGCATATCAGAGAGCTGAGATATTTGCACTGAAACATGACTTGGAGACTGGACAAAGCCATTATTAGGTCAATTTCAGTGGACAGTCATAGAGCACTCACAGGTTCTACATTACTAGGCCTCACCCTTCAGAAAAGCACTTTTATCTGGATACAAGAAAAGATTGTGTCAGTATTTTTCTATATATCTGAATAAACGTAGTTATCTACCTCTAGTCACACAATCAAATATTTTAGTACATGTGCATGTATTTGACTTCCTGCTTTACCACCTACATGACTATTTTATCTGTAGGTAAGTGGTTGAACATGTACCTGAGAGCCTGTGTTACCGAATTAAGAGGTATGCCAGTATATCTGCTATCGCCTCTATTAGCGCTGCATGTAAAAGTGTGTTCTGAGTATGACAATGAACGTAGAAGTGTCTTTGTTTTTCTGTCAGTGGCTGAACCACAGTACCCATGCTTTGGAAACATGACTATCAATTCCTTGTGGACTGCTACAATCTATGTACTGCTCGGGGTGGAGGTCTGAATGTGTATGAGTAAGTTTCTGAAACCGAAAAGTGCGTTTCCTACTCACTTGAACACTTTGCAGCATGCCTAATCGAATACCTATAGCATGCCAGAGTGATGAGATATTTCCAATAAAACGTTAATTAGAGACTGCACAAACCTGCATTATGGGCCAATTTCAGTGGTCAGTGACAGAGCACGTTCAGGCGCTACACTACTAGGCCTCACCGTTTAGAGAAGCAAGATTTGTCTTGATACATAATACAATTGTGTCAGTACTTCCCTATATATCTGAGTTAACATACCTGTCTACCTCTAGTAGTGCAATGAGGTGTTTTAGTACATCTTCCCGAATGTGACTGCCTCTTTTATTACCTGTATAACTCTGTTAATCTGTAGAAAAGTAAATTTCCTAATCACTTAAATAGATTGCAGCATGCTTGATGGAATACCTACAGCATGTCAGAAAGCTGACATATTTCAGCGTGTCACCAGCTAAGTACAGGAAAAGATTGTGTCAGCACATGCCCATATATCTAAATGAACATATTTGTGTACCTCTAGTATCACAAAAAGGAGACTTTGAAATTCCACAGGTCAGTTTTACAGTGCTAGGCCTCGCCCTTCAGAAAAGAATAATTTGCCTGGATACATGAAAAAACTGTGTCAGTTTTTGCCTAGATATCTTAGTGAATGTACCTGTCTAGCTCTAGTACACTAATGAAATATTTTAGTACTTCTGCCTGTATGTGACTATCTGTTTTTAGTACCTTAATGAGTCTGTAAATCTGTACATAAGTGGCTGAACATATATATCAGTGCCTCTGTTAGGGAATACGGAGGTATGTGCTTCTGATATTACTGCATGTATAAGTGTTTTCAGAATATGTCAATGAATGTACAAGAGTCTCTGTTTCTGTATGAGAGACAGACACAAAGCATCCATCCTTTGGAAACATGAATGTCAGTTTCTTGGTGAGTGGAATTCTCTCGATAGTGCTTCCTTAGGGGTCTGATGGTGCTCAACTAAACTTGTAAAGCTAAAAACTATGGCCCTCATTACAACCCTGGCATTTAAGGCAGCTGACCGCCGTGCTGACGGCTGCTAACATACCGTGGCCGTGGCGTAAATCCGCTACAGGTATTATGACCCACATCTAGAAATCCGCCACAATAACGACACCCACACAAGTCCGCCACACCAAAGGTCAATAATAAACTGGCGATATCCAAACCCACACCGTAACGCCAACAGGAATACAGCCACAGTATCACAACCCACGAATCAACGCGGCGGTCTTTCAATCGTGGTAATTCATACCCTCACACCCATCACCCCAACACCTCACAGATACCCCACTATCACAACCCACACATTCCAATACCAAGCCCTGCATGTGACAACAATGCATGGACACCCATCACAGACCTGCATGGACACCCATCACCAAAACATGTCCTGTAGAGAGACTCAGCCAGGGCACACAATCACCAATCACACAAGGGCCAAGGCGAAAATGCTAGCACAGGAGTAGAGGGAATATCACCCATTGCACAAGATGGCACACACAGATACAATAACTATGCATTTACACCCCAACAGGACCCCTACCCAACGTCACCGGACAGGATGTTCCAGCCATATCCAGTCCCCCCATAGAAGAGGCCCACAGTGATGACAACAGCTCTACACGCCTGGATCAAGATGACCGGCCCGTCCGGCACCTCTGGACAGTCGGTTCCCCTGCCACAGTCCCAAACCACCACTGAACCTCCCCTCTCAGGAAACACCACCACAGCACCCACCAAGTGGGCCTTTGCCACTGTCCCCAGGACACATCAATCAGCAGTGTGTCCACCACTATAGGGACCCCAGGCAAACCCACTAACCCATGATGATCAGGGACCGGGGGTCAGTGGCAGTGGGCACACGGTCAGGGGACAGAGGCACAGGACAACAGGGAAGCTGGGAGGACTGCTGTGCGACAGGGGGAGGAGAGGCCCAGGGAACCCACCCTCCACGAGGCACTCTCCAACATCATGGGAGCATACCACCATTCCCAGGAGACCATGGGCACGGTACTGGCCAAGTTTCAGGAGACCCAGTGGCTGCAGGAGGAACAGTAACTGGGGATCAGGGAGGACTTGAAGTCCATTAACACCACCCTGGTCACCATGGCAGGGGTGCTGGCAGACATGGCCAACACCATGGGTGGGACAGTGGCATACCACCGGGCCACTGACACCAGCCCGAACAATGTACAGCCCTCCACGTCTGCTGGCGCTAGTGGACAGGAGGTCCCGCACAGGACCAACAGGCCACCAGCACCCCACCCCCTGCAGAAGGAGAACCACCCGGCAAACGGTCCCTGCGATCCAGGCACAAGACAGAGAACATTGCCAAGACCCCCGCCAGTAAATAAGACTCTTCTGATTGTCACCCTTCCGTCCCACTAGGTCACCCTGACCACCTTGAACTGCAATTGCTCCACTTCCTATGCCCCCTTGGACAATGCACCTGTGATAAAAAGAGACTGGACTCTACATGGATATTCCTCCATCGTCACCCCAGCCCATTACACATCCCCCTCCATTTATTAGCACTTAAATAAACACCCTTGAATCACAAAACAATCTGAAGTCAGTCTGTACTTTCACAAATACATTATTACAACCTCTTTGACAAATATCAATGTTAATGTTCATTTGCACATACCAAAGTATGACAGTTGTTGGGCAGCAGTGAACATAGCAGAAGGCAGAATGTGGTACCCAGATCTGTGAAAAGGAAAGCCAAAGTGAACTGTCAGGGTCCATACACAGAGGTGAAAAGGCAGACTTATACAATGTCCTACAGTAGTCCGATATGAGAGGAGCAGTGCCAGTCTCTTACCTGTGTTTCACTGGAAGTACTGCATGATGATGTTGTTTCGGTTGTCAATATCTTCTTCTTCTGACTCCTCTTCTTCACTGTCCACAGGTTCCATAGCTGCCACAAGACCAACATCAGGCCCATCCTCCTGCAGAAAAGGCACCTGGCATGGCAAATCCAGGTTGTGCAACATGTAGCATGCCACGATTATCTGGCACACCTTCTTCGGTGAGTAGTATAGGGAGCCACCTGTTAAATGGAGGCACCGGAATCTGGCCTTCAGGAGGCCGGAAGTCCGCTTTTTAGTCCTCCTAGTTCGCCCATGTGCCTCATTGTAGCGTTCCTCTGCTCTTTTCCTGGGATTCCTACAGGGGTCAGCAGCCATGACAGGTTGGGGTAACCAGAGTCACCTGCAAATGTAGAGGGATATCTGTTAGACATACACCAACCCTTAGGGACTATCCCATACCCAGACACCTATTCATACTGTGTGGGGACCTTGGGCTCACCTATTAGCCACACACGGTGCCCCTGGAGTTTGCCCATCACATAAGGGATGCTGCTATTCCTCAAAATGTAAGCGTCATGCACAGAGCCAGGCTACTTGGCATTCACATGAGAGATGTACTGGTCTGCCAAACACACCATCTGCACATTCATTGAACGGTAGCTTTTATGATTTCTGTACACCTGTTCATTCCTGCAGGGGGGGACAAATGCCACATGTGTACCATCAATGGCACCAATGATGTTGGGGATATGTCCCAAGGCATAGAAGTCACCTTTCACTGTGGGCAAATCCTCAACCTGGGGGAAAACGATGTGGCTGCGCATGTGTTTCAGCAGAGCAGACAACACGCTGGTCAACACGTTAGAGAACATTGGCTCTGACATCACTGATGCCATGGCCACTGTAGTTTGAAAGGAACCACTGGCCAGGAAATGGAGCACTGACAGGACCTGCACTAGAGGGGGGATATCTGTGGGATGGCGGATAGCTGACATCAGGTTAGGCTCCAGTTGGGCACACAGTTCTTGGATTGTGGCACGATCAAGTGTGTAGGTGATAATGATGTGTCCGTCTGCCATTGTCGACAGGTCCACCAGGGGTCTGTACACCGGAGGATGACGCCATCTCATCATCTGCCCAAGGGGATGTGCCCTATGGAGGAGAATGGTGAGCAGAGGGTCATATACCACATTGGTTGCACAAGGGGGTTTTGCACTAATGTGATTTAATCGGTGTGTGGCGTTGTCTGTCCGTATTTGTGCCCAAATCTGCTCTGATGCAGTTAGGTGCCATGCCATGTACCCCCCCCCCCCCCCCGAAATGGCGGATGCCTGACCTGTAAGGAGGGACAAGAGGAAATGAGGTAACTGCGCTGGCGTTGTGCAGCGTCGCGGTAGGCGGTCGAATACAGCCGCGCAATTCAGCATTGGTTATCATTGGGCCCTATGGGTTCCAGAAGCCAATGACGAGGTATGCCGGCAGTGACGGTACGCACCCCTGTGGACATGACCGACATTTTCTATCTGTTCAATCACTTGATACCTGACCTTCAACAGGAGAGGACCTACATTGCAAGTGCTGCTGTGACCTGAGTCTGGAAGCAACAATGGCTACAGTGTCTGGGGAAAGGGCCCCTGCCTTCACCGCAGAGGAGTTGGACAAACTGGTGGATGGGGTCCTCCCCCAGTACACGCTACTTTACGGTCCTCCAGACAAACAGGTGAGGACACTCTGAGCATGATGGATGGGACATGAATGTATGGATGGAAGATACATGTTGGGGGGGCTGTGGGCTGCATGTGTGGATGGTCAGTGTATGTGTTTCAGGGCATGGGTGGGAACTAGTGGCCAATGAGTAAGAAGAACCAGATGGGGGAGTAAGTTCCATTCTTACTTTACCTTTCCTCTAGGTCAGCCCCCACCAGAAGAAGGGTATTTTGCGTGCCATCACCAAGGAAGTGCGGACCCTGGGGGTTTATCATAGACGGAGCACCCACTGCTGCAAGAGATGGGAGGACCTGCGCCGCTGGAGCAAGAAGACGGCGGAGGCCCAGCTGGGGCTGGCCTTCCAATGTGGAAGGGGTGCCCATCGCACCATGACCCCCCGATGTTCCGGATCTTGGCGGTGGCATATCCGGAGTTGGATGGACACTTGAGGGCAACACAGCAGCCTCAAGGGAGTGAATACAGTCTCATTCAGCTTACTCCACACTCTTTACAAGGTGTCTGGGTGGGGGATGTGGGATGTGGGTTCCTCTAGGCCAGGACGAACGTGGTAGGGTAGGTCCCTTGTTAGGCGGGCTCTGTGCCACTCCAACCCCAATAGTGGCAGTGGACATCTACAACTAGTCAGGCTCCTGTGGGTTCCAGGTGTGCAGCAAATGGGGTTAGGCATAGTCCCCAATGGGCAGGCGATTTTCCTAAGTACTGTTAGTGCATGGGCTAGTGCATAGGGCTTCTCCCTGTGTGTTGTGTCCGAAAACTGTAGTGGTGTTGCTGGCATTGACCATGTGTGTCCTCTGTCTTCCCTCCCTTTTTGTTTTGTCACCCTGTCATTGTGTGCATTAGCATCATCTGGCGGAGCAGCAGTGGCACCGGAGCAGGAGGGAGCTGCAACCCACATGACCCAGGAGGGTGAATGTACTGAGTCTGAAGGCACCAGTGGGACAGAGGGCGAGGGGAGCTCCACGACAGGGACAGGAGGGGACACCAGAGACAGCGACTCCTCCTCTGATAGGAGCTCCGTTGTGGTGGCGGGCACCTCTGCGCCCACCGCAACAACAGGTACAGCCGCCACCCCCCTACCAGCACTGCGCTCCCAGCAGCCCGTCAGTGTGTTTCCCTTGCCCGCTCACCCAGGAGGGTGGGCATCTCCTTCGCCCAAGGCACCTCAGGGCCTGCCCCAGTCAGCCCTGCTGCCCTCAGTGAATAGGCTATTGACCTCCTGAGATCCCTCACTGTTGGGCAGTCAATCATTTTGAATACCATCCAGGGTGTAGAGAGGCATTTTGCAGCAAACAAATGCATACCTGGAGGGCATTCATTCTGGTGTGGCGGCCCAACAGAGAGCATTTCAGGCTCTGGCCTCAGCACTGATGGCAGCCATTGTCCCTGTGTCCAGCCTCCCTCCTCCAACCTCCACTACCCAGGCCCAATCCCCTCTACCTCAGCCTATTCCAAGCACACCATCAGACCAGCATGGACACACATCAACACATAAAAGTGGCTCAGGCAAACATAAGCACCACACATCCCACAGGCACTCACACAAGCACCATACCCATGCAGACACACCAACATCCACTGCCTCGACTGTTTCCCCCTCCTCCACATCCTCCACCTCCCTCCCAGTCTCGTCTCCACTCACACCTGCATGAACTACATCCTCAGCCACTACCTCTGTCACCAGCACACCCATCACCACACACCGCTGACGTGCAATCACCACCCCCACTACCATGCACACGTCCCCTGTGTCCTCTCCTAGTGTGTCTGTGAGCCCTCCTCCCAAAGTACACAAACGCCAGCACACACCCACTCAACAGCCACCCACCTCACAACAGCCTCCAACCCATGCACCTTCACCCAAACTCAGCAGACGTACACCTCCTACAACCACTATCTCTTCCTCCACTCCCAAACCCCCTCCATCTTCCGGTCCCAGTATGTCTAAGAAACTTTTCCTGGCTAGTATTGACCTCTTCCCTACACCTCCCCCCGTCCTTCCCCTAGGGCCAAGTTGTCTCGAGCCCTGACCAGCACCTCAGCCACCAAATCCTCATCCAGTGTGGTCCCTGCAAGTCCGGGAACATTGAAGGGGGCACCCATAAGGGCTGCCAATGTGCCACCTAGTGAAGCCAAGGACCACCCTATTCCGCCACCTGTCAAGGTAAAGAAAGGTCCAGCATGCAGAAGAGAAAACCTGCACCAACCACCCAGCAAGTCCTCTTCCAGAACCAAAGAGGACAGTGTCAAGGTCCTAGCAGCAACTTCCAAGGTGGGGAAGGGACACAAGAGCAAAGGGAAGACAGCTCAGGGCACGGAGCCTATGGGTGAGGGATTGGTGTCACCCCTTTCGCAAGACAGCCCAGCAACCTGTACCGTGGTGGGCACTGCCGCTACGACTGCCACCTGCACCGTCACCTGCACTGCCATCTGCACCGCCACCTGCACCGCCACCTACACGGCGGCTGTCTCAACTACAGTCACCAGCATCATCCCCAGTGGGCACCCTTCCGAGGCTGCAGGATATGGCCTGATGGCTCCCTCCACAAGTGCAGACTCCTGCACCTCCGGCAGCTTCTCTGCCGCAGACACTGCCGCAGCCACCGCCACCTGCCCCGCGACGTGCCCGGCCAGTGCCACTACAGTGGACATCAGCAGCATCCCCAGTGGGATGGCGTCCGAGGCTGCAGGAGACGTCCTGGAACCTGCACACACTACATGAGGCACCACCACCAGCACTGGCACTACCAGCAGTTTGCAGCCTTAGTTGTTGCATGGAGAAGTGTGGCTCTGCCTCAATGGAGTATCATGCTACCTGTTACCGGTAAATCTCGTGGCTCAGAATCCCATGTGAGGGAATGGGAACTGCCACACTGCTGGTGCATCATCACTGGGCACCATGCTGCCTCCAGAACCAGTGGAGAACAGCATCCACTACCCCAGTCCTTGGCAGGATGAAGAACTCTGGGCACCAGGCCCCCTCCAGAACCAATGGAGAACAGCATCCACTACCCCAGACATTGGCAGGATGAAGCACTCTGGGCACAAAACCCCCTCCAGAACCAGTGGAGAAAGGCATCCATTCATCCTATCCTTGGCAGGATGGCACAAAGCCCCCTCCAGAACCAGTGGTACATGTCACCCACTTGACAGACTGTGGCTTTGCACTCCCCAGGAGCAAGCAGTGGGCAAAGCACCCACTTGACAGACTGTGGCTTTGCACTCCCCAGGACCAAGCAGTGGGCAAACCACCCACTTGAGAGACTCTGGCTTTGCACTCCCCAGGACCAAGCAGTGGGCAAACCACCCACTTGAGAGACTTGAGAGACTGTGGCTTTGCACTCCCCAGGACCAGGCAGTGGGCATGGAGCCCCCTCAAGGAGCAGTAGCGTTGTACCATCATCCGGCTGAGGTGCCCCCCTCCCCTTCCCCCTGAGGTGCCTGTTTTTTTTTTTACCTGATGCCCATGCAGTGTTCTTTCCATTTGGAGGCAGGTGTCATGTGTGGGCTTGTGTACTTGCTGTAAATATTTGTATATACTGATGATTTAAAGTTATCTCTGACTATCTGGTTGTTCTATTATTACACTTGTTAAACTTATTTAATTTGGTCCTTGCGTTCTTCCAGAGGGTGACGGGGTGTATCTGTGATGTTATTGGATGTGTGTATGTTGTTGTGGGTGGGGGAGGGGGTGTTGTGTGTTGCGTGTGTGTGTCACTCTCTTTTTTCTCCCCTCCTCCCCTTTGTACTAGATGCAGTACTTACCGTCATCGTCGCCGCCGTCTTTGATGTTCCTGGTAGATGAGGAGGTAAACCAACATGGGCAGGGCCTGTAACTCGGGCTCCATGGCGTCCTGGTTCCTCATTGGGTGTTGAGAGGTGAGTGGTTTTCCTTCTGTGTACTGTTTCTGCCGTGCTTTTGATGGCGGAAAAGCTGGCGGATTGGTGCCTTGTAATAGTGTGGGCGGTACATTGTCTTCCACCTGTCTGTTGGCGGTGACCGCCACGGTGTTTGTTTCTACCGCAGTGGTGGTCGGAGTGTTAAAGTGGCTGTCTGTGTTGGCAGTTTCCGCGATGGTCGTGATTCCATTTTTTTTACCGCCAGCCTGTTGATGGTATTACCGCCGCTTTATCACCGACCACCAGGGTTGAAATGAGGGCTTATGTTCCTTAATAACTGAAGCACAATGCACCATGCTTCATGGCATAACTGCAATATGTCACGGAGGTGACATATTTGCAATTAAACATGAGTTTGAGAGTTCAGAAAGGGGTTGAACAGGTTAATGTCAGAGAACAATGACAGAGCACAGACAAACTCTGCACTACTAGGCCTCATCCATGATTGAAACAGTATTTCTCTGCATACATGAGTAGATCGTGAGACTACTTGCCTATTTTTCTGAGTGAATGCAAGTGTCTTCCTCTAGTAGGGTCATAGGATATTTTAGTTCATCAGCCAGTATATGTCTCCCTGATTTAGTACCTGTATGTCTCTCTAAACCTTCATCAGCCAGTATGTGACTGCTGTTTTAGTACCTGTGTGCCTCTCTAAACCTCCACGTAACTGGCTGAACATGTTAATGCAGAAGATGCATGCTTTGGAAAACATGAATGTCAGTTTCTTGGTGAATGGTATACTGTATGTAGCCAAGCGCTGAGGGGTCTAAAACTGCTCACCATAGCTTATAAAACTGAAAAGAATGGTTCTTAATCACTAAATCAGAATGCTCCATGATTAATGGCATACCTAAAACATATCACAGAGGTGACATATTAGTACTTAAACATGAGCTTGATGTAAGGAAATGCCTTCCTTGGCATGGTAACCCCATAACCTTTTGCTTTTTGTTGATTCCAGTTATGATTGAAAGTGTGCTGGGACTCTGCTAACCAGGCCCCAGCACCAGTGTTATTTCCCTAAACTGTACTCTTTTTGCCACAATTGTCACAGCCATGGCACACAGATAAGTCCCTTGCAAATGGTACCCTGGTAACCAAGGGCCCTGTGGCCAGGGAAGGTCTCTAAGAGCTGCAGCATGTATTATGCCACTCTGGGGACCTCTAACTCAGCACATGTACACTGCCTCACAGCTTGTGTGTGCTGGAGGGGAGAAAAAGACCAAGTCAACATGGCACTCCCCTCAGAGTGCCACACCCACAAGCCACTGCCTGTTGCATAGGTAAGGCACCCCCTCTAGCGGGTCTTACAGCCCTAAGGCAGGGTGCACTATACCACAGGTGAGGGCATAGTTGCATGAGCACTATGCCCCTACAGTGTCTAAGCCAAACCTTAGACATTGTAAGTGCAGGGTAGCCATAAAGGGTATATGGTCTGGGAGTCTGTCAATTACGAACTCCACAGTTCCATAATGGCTACACTGAAATCTGGGAAGTTTGGTATCAAACTTCTCAGCACAATAAATACACACTGATGCCAGTGTGGAATTTATTGTAAAATACACCCAGAGGGCATCTTAGAGATGCCCCCTGAATACCAGTCTGACTCCTAGTGCTAGGCTGACCAGTTTCTGCCAGCTTGCCACGACCAGACGAGTTTCTGGCCACATAGGGTGAGTGCATTTGTCCCTTTGTGGCCAGGAGAAAGTCTGCATTGGGTGGGGGTGCTTCTCACCTCACCCTGCAGGAACTTTAACACCTGGCGGTGAGCCTCAAAGGCTCCTGCCTGTTGTTACAGCACCCCAGGACATCCCAGCTAGTGGAGATGCCTGCCTATCCGGACACAGACCCCTCTTTTGGTGGCAAGTCCAGAGGAGATAATGAGAAAAACAAGGAGGAGTCACCTACCAGTCAGGACAGCCCCTTAGCTGCCCTGAGCTGAGGTGACTCCTGCCTTTAGAAATCCTCCATCTTGAGTTTGGAGGATTCCCCCAATAGGAATAGGTATGTGCCTTCCTCCTCTAAGGGAGGAGGCACAAAGAGGATGTAGCGACCCTCAAGGACAATAGCCATTGGCTCCTGCCCCCCTGACCTAAACACAGCCCTAAATTCAGTATTTAGGGGCGACCCTGAACCCAGGAAACCAGATTCCTGTAACCTGAAGAAAGAAGAAGGACTGCTGACCTGAAAGCCCCGCATAGATGACGGAGACACCAACTGACTTGGTCCCAGCCCTACCGGCCTGTCTCCAGAATCAAAGAACCTGCACAGCGACTCATCCAACAGGACCAGCAACCTCTGAGGACTCAGAGGACTGCCCTGCGCCTAAAGGACCAACAAACTACCGAGAACAGCGGCACTGTTCAGAAACAGCAACAACTTTGCAACGTTGAAACAACTATAAAGAGACTCTCACTTCCCCACAGAAGCGTGAGTCTTCACACTCTGCACCCGACACCCCCGGCTGAGTTCAGGACAACAAACACCGCACAGAGGACTCTCAGGCGACTCCAACGATGTGGACACCCTGAGTCGAACTCCCTGCACTCCCACAGGGACACCTGCAGAGAGGATCCAGAGGCTCCCCCTGATCGCGACTGCCTGGTAACAAAGGAACCCGATGTCTGGACCAACCACTGCACCCGCAGCCCCCAGGGCCGATAGAAACTACCTACCAGTGCAGGAGTGACCAGCAGGTGGCCCTCATCCTAGCCCAGTTGGTGGCTGGCCCGAAAAGGCCCCCCTGTGCCCTGCCTGCATCACCTAAGTGACACCTGAGTCCCTCCATTGCTTTCTATAGCAAACCCAACATCTACTTTGCCTACTGCACCCAGCGTCCCCTGTGCTGCTGAGGGTGTGTTTTGTGGGCTTGTGTGTCTCCCCCCCCCAGTGCTCTACAAACCCCCCCTGATCCCCGAGGACACAGGGACTTACCTGTACGCAGACTAGGACAGAGCACCCTTGTTCTTCTTAGGTGCCTAAGTGTTTTGGGCCCTCCTTTGACCTCTGCACCTGACCGGCCCTGTGTTGTTGGTGCTGTGGCTTTGGGGTTCCTTGAACCCCCAATGGTTGGCTGCCTATGCCAAGAAGACTGACTGTGTAAGTGCTTTACTTACCTGAGAAACCTAACCAAACTTACCTCCTTAAGGAACTGTTGATTTTTGCAGTGTCCACTTTTAAAATAGCTTATTGCCATTTTAACCAACACTGTTAGTACTACTGTTTTAAATCAAAGTTCTATACTTACCTGTGTGAAGTACCTTGCATTTTAAGTACTTACCTCAAATCTTGAATCTTGTGGTTCTAAAATAAATTAAGAAAATGTATTTTTCCATACAAAACCTATTGGTCTGGAGTTAATTCTTTGAGTGTGTGTTCCTCATTTATTGCCTGTGTGTGTACAACAAATGCTGAACAATACCCTCTGATAAGCCTACTGCTCGACCACACTACCACAAAATAGAGCATTAGGTATTATCTAATTTTGCCACTATCAACCTCTAAGTGGAACCCTTGGACTCTGTGCACTCTATCTCTCACTTTGAGATATATACAGAGCCAACTTCCTACACTTTACAACCCACTTTTACAGCCCAATTTCAGTGTCCATTGACAGAGCACAACCAAGCTCTGCAGTACTAGCAGTCACCCTTGTGGAAACAGTGTTTGTGTGCATACATGAAAACACTGTGTACTTGCCTATATATCTGAGAAAATGTACCTGTCGACTTCTAGTATGGTCATGAGATATTTTAGTACATCTGACGGTAAGTGACTACATGTTTTTCATACCTGTATGACTCTGTAAATCTGTACATAGATGCCTGAACATATACCTCAGTGCCTTCGTTAGGGAATACAGTAGTATATGAGTGTGTCTGCAGTTGCCTTTGATATTGCTGCATATATAAGTGCTTTCTGAGTATATCACTAAATGTAGAAGTGTCTATGTTTCATTGTCATTGGTGAGACACAGCATCTATGCTTTGGAAACATGAATGTCAGTTCCTTGGTTAGTGGTATACGCTAAGCAGTGCTTGGCTTAGGGGTCTGAAAGTGCATGAATAACTAACTTTCTAAAACAGAAAAGTACCTTTCGTAATCACTTAATCACATTGTACCATGCTTGATGACATACCTACAACATATCACAGAAGTGAGATATGTGCACTCACATGCGTTTGAGACTTCACAAAGCAATTTACAGCCCAATTTCAGTGTCCACTGACAGAGCACACACAGGCTCTGCACTACTAGGCCTCATACTTCTGAAAAGCACTTTTTGTCTGCATACATGAAGATATTGTGTGAGTACTTGCCTCTATATCTGAGAGAATGTACCTGTCTATTTCTAGTAATGTCAGGAGATAATTTAGTACATCTGCCAGTATGTGACTGCCTGTTTTTAGTACCTGTATGACTCTGTAAGTCTGTACGTAAGTGTCTGAGCCTATACCTCAGTATCTCTGTTAGGGTGAGTGTGCCTGCAATTGCTTTTAATAGTGCTGTATATATAAGTGCATTCTGATTATGTGAGCGATTGTAGAAGTGTCTCTGTTGGTTTGTCGCTGGCTGAGAGACAGCATCCATGCTTTGGAAACATGAACATCAGTTTCTTAGAAAGTGGTATACTCTATACAGTGCTTGGCTTAGGGGTTTGAAAGTACATCAGTAAGTTTCTAAAACTGAAAAGCATGTTTCCTAATCATTTAATCACATTGCACCATGCTTGATGACATACCTAGAGCATGTCAAAAAGGTGACATATTTGAACTTAAACATGAATTTCAGACTTCGCAAAGCCCTTTTACAGTCCAATTTCAGTGTCCACAGACAGAGCACACACAGGCTCTGCACTACTAGGCCTTGTCCTTCAGAAAAGCAGTGTTTGTCAGCATAGATGAAATTATTGTGTGAGTACTTTCCCATAAATCTAAGAGAATGTACCTGTCTACTTCAAGTAGCGTCATGAAATATTTGAGTACATCTACTGGTACATGACTGCCTGTTTTTAGTACCTGAATGAGTCTGTAAATCTGTACGTCAGATGTCTGAACATATACCTCAGTGCCTCTGTTAGGGAATACAGGGGTACGAGTGTGCCTGCAATTGCCTTTGTTGCACCCATGCTTTGGAAACATAAATGTCAGTTCCCATGTAGTGCTTGGCTTAGGGGTTTGAAAGTGCATCAGTACGTTTCCAAAACTAAAAAGTATATTTCCTAATCACTTAAGCAGATTGCAGTATGTTTGATGGCATACCTATAGCATGTCACAGAGGTGACATATTTGCACTTAAACTTGAGTGTGAGACTTCACAAAGCACTTTTACAGCACAATTTCAGTGTTCACTGCCAGAGCACACCCAGGCTCTGCATTTCTAGGCCTCACCCTTCAGGAAAGCAGCGTTTGTCAGCATGCATGAAAATATTGTGTGAGTACTTGCCTTTATATGTCAGAGAATGTACCTGTCTATTCTAGTAGCATCATAAGATATTTTAGTAAATATGCTGGTATGTGACTGTCTGTTTTTAGTACTTGTATGAGTCTGTAAATCTGTACGTTAGTGCCTTAACATATACCTCGGTGCCTCTGTTTGAAAAACGTAGGGGTATATAAGTGTGCCTGCAATTGATTTCGCTATTTAGGCATATATAATTGCTGTCTGAGAATGTGAGTGATTGTAGAAGTGTCTCGTTGATCTGTCGCTGGCTGAGGCACTGAAACCATACTTTGAAAAGCTGCATGGCAGTTCCCTGGTGAGTGGTATACTCTAGGCACTGCTTGGCTTAGGGGTATGCAAGTGCATCAGTTAGTTTCTAAACCAGAAAATGATGTTTCCTTATCACTTAAGCAGATTGGAGCATGCTTG
This sequence comes from Pleurodeles waltl, assembly GCF_031143425.1. NCBI lineage: Eukaryota > Metazoa > Chordata > Amphibia > Caudata > Salamandridae > Pleurodeles > Pleurodeles waltl. Next base: position 19,169,995 of record NC_090443.1, on the reverse strand, counting down.
ATGGCTTACCTACAGCATATCACAGAGGTGACATATTTGCACTTAAACATGAGTTTAAGACTTCACAAAGCACTTTAACAGCCCTACTTCAGTGTCCACTGGCAGAGAACACACAGCCTCTGCACTACTATGCCTCACCTTTCAGGAAAGCAGTATTTGTCAGGATACATGAAAATATTGTGTTGGTACTTTCCTATATTTCTGAGTGAACATAACTGTCTACCTCTAGTAGCACCATGAGATATTTTAGTACATCTTCTGGTATGTGATTGCCTTTGATATTACTGCATAAATAAGCGTTTTCACTGGATGACACATAGCATGCGTTATGACTAACTTTCTAAAACTGAAAAGTACATATCTTAATCACTGTAACACAGTGCATCATGTTAAATGGGATACCTACAGCTTTTCATATACATCTGCAACTGCATACTGCATAAACAACTTATTCATCGTAAATGAAGATCTCTCATATTCTCAGCACAGACCACCATAGTTTAATATATACAACATCCTCTCTCTGAGGAGTAATATCCCCTATAAAATAGATTTGATACTTTACAAATATATTCTACATGCCATGAGTAACTGGCAGTGGAAGACAATAGACACAAGCTGCACTATGAGACGTAACATGTTTAAAAAGTCCTTGTTTAACTACACCTTGTACCATTGTACTGCATGTGACTCACTATTACTTTTAAGAACATATCTTCCCATGTAAGAAACCTGACCTATAATTTACCAACACCTACTCTAACACAAATGTAATACATTTCTGTGACCTTTGACACATAAATACTTCACATATATGCTTTCTGATATTCAAGTTTGGGACTTACTATTGATCTCTTTTTATGTAGCAATCACAGCATGCAGTAAAATACTACATTTGGAAAAAGCAGTTCCAATTCCAACATATCATAAACCACCTTGTCAATGAACTACTCTGCAACTCAGGCAAATGTTGCTGTACAGTAATTAATAAATATATAAAACCACTAAAACAACCACTCATAAACATTAATCAACTCAGGTAGTTGCAGTACTTTACTATATATTTCAAACTCTGATTTAATAATCTCACATAAAATTAAATTGTTTTAATTTTACTTCCTCACAATTAAAAGTAATTCACATACCTGAAAATTAAGTTAGTTGGTGATTTAATTGTTTCTCTTATCAGATAGATTCAGTACACTCAGCAAATGTCAAAACCAAGCGTAAGAATGGGTGAGCACTCTTACACATAGCAACCATGAATGGCAAACTTTTCAACTTTGCACTGTCTGATACTGGACATCTAAACAAATAAAAACATACATCTCTATTTTTAGTTTTGTAAGCCCAATTGTGAATGGTTAGTATGTGTTAACCCTTTCATGCAGTTTTCTGAACAAGCCCAGTAAAATCTTTTTTTTCCCCCAAAATCGCAGGTTAATCGCGATCATTGCAATGAATTTGCAGAAAAAAACGGGTGACCAAAAATACTCATACCTTCATAGTTTTATGACTTCAAGAGCATAGCAAACTTTTGTAGCAATCTCTTTAAGAAAGTTAATCCTTAATACACAATAATGAGTGCATACCCTTTCACTTTTCATAAAGGTAGAACACTCTCTTTAAGACCCTTCCCTCAATATACTCAGCACAGTCTCCATAGCAACCACTAGGTCACAAGTTCACAGAACATTCTAGAAGGGGCATGCAAGTTAGAAAATGCACTTTAGCAGGCGTGCTTTACTGTACAGATTAAACACCATATCTAAGTCTGCAATACAAATTTTATTTGTACCAGAGCCAATCAAAAAACAACTTACTAATCCTTTCAAAATGCTACCTAACTTCAGTCATCTGCATAACCACAGTACCCAATCAAAAGTATGTCTTTTTTGAACCAGTAGCACACCTCCAGTTTAACTGCATCCCATGCTTAACACTACCTCATTCAGCTGCAGCCTACTCCTGACTGCTACTGCTGCTGCACTTCAATATGGTTAGATTGTGGATTGCTCGCCACAGCTATGTGTTTTGGGCTAGGGAGGCTATGAATTGGACTGGCCAGAAAGGGTTAAAGTGGCACCAATTGCTGCCTCTGGTTGAAAGTATTAGAGATTCCCAACATCCTTATCTCATGGTTGTGCACTGTGGTGGCAATGACCTGGACAAAATAACTGGGGTAGGACTGGAAATCCTAATGAAGGATACCTTTGTACAATCGATGAGACTTTCCCCTCACACTGTCTTGGTGTATTCCAACATATGCCAATGGCAGAAATGGATGTGGCCTAGTCAGTTCTCTCCACAGATTAAAAAAGCCAGGAACATGTTAATAAAACTGTTTCTGCATTCCTCAGGGACCATAACATGGGCTCTATCTACAGTAACAACCTGCACTTTGACATGAACATTTTATATGTGATGTTGTCCATTTCACAGATGAAGACAACAGAGGCTTTTTTCCAAACTAAAACTATGCTCCCACTTTTACATGTAGCTTTAACATACTTACAATAAACACAAAAGCCCTTCTAAGGACCACCCTATTCTCCAAAATTCATGTTATTTCTCTTTCTAAATATGTTTCTTCATTTTTCCAAAATATTTGCAGCGAAGTCGCAATATCAGTGAATATGCTGTGAAAATGCAAAACAAAAGCAGACTTTTAATGCACACCAACCCACTCAAAATCAGAAGTATATTTAAAAGCAATTTTCAATATCAGACATCAAATATCACTTTCCAAACAACTCCACAAACATGTATGTCAGTGTCCCTGTCACTACAAATACCTGTACGTCAGTGAGACTTTCTGTGGTACATAACTAACTCACAACCTCTTTCAGTATATGTGTTAGACTATATCAAAATCAGTCTATAAGTGCACACATGAGGATCTGAGTGGATATGTGAGTTGTTGTGTGATGGTCAGAGTGGATCTATAAGTGATTGTGTGTATGTCTGAATGGGTCTGTCAGTGAGGGCAACAGTGTGGCAGTGGGTCAGTGCATATGTGAGTGGCTGTGTGACAGTGTGAGTGGGTCTGTGAGTTGGTGCCTGAGTGTTCTCACTGAGTCTGTGAGTGGATAACTGAGGTCCTAAATGAGACTGTGACTGAGTATGTCAGTGTCTGAGTGAGTCTGTCAGAGTGTTGTAACAGTCTACGTGGGTCTGTGACTGGGTGCATGAAGGTCTGAGTCAGTCTGTGAGTCGGTGTGTGAGGTCCTGAGTGGGTCTGTGAATGGGTGCATCAGGATCTGAGTGGGTCTGTGAGTGGCTGAATGAGAGTTGCAGTGGGTCTGTGAGTGTGTGCATCAGGGTCTGACTAAGTCTGTGAATGATTCTTTGAGACTCTCACTGCATATGTCAGTGGGTGTGTTAGGGTCTCAGTGGGTCCGTGAGTAAGTACATCAGTATCTGAGTGGGTCTCTGACTTGGTGCATGAGTATCTGAGCGGGTCTGTGAGTGTGTGCATGAGGGTGTGAGTGGGACTGTGAGTGGGTGCATGAGGGTCTGAGTGCCTCTGTGAGTGGGTGAATAAGCATCTGAGTGGCTCTGTGAGTGAATGCGTGAGGCTCTAAGTGGGTCTGTGAGTGGGTGCATGAGGGTCTGAGTGGGTCTGTAAGAGGGTGTGTGAGGGTCTAACTGGGTCTGTTAGTGGGTGCGTGAGGGTCTTAGTGGGTCAGTGAGACTGTGCAGAGGGTATGAGTGGGTGTGTAAATGAGTGCATGCGGGTGTGAGTTGATCAGTGAGAGGGCGCTTTAGGGTATGGGTGGGTCTGTGAGTGGGTGCTTGAGGATCTAAGTAGGTCTGTGAGGCAGTGCATGAGCATCTGAATAGGTCTGTGAATGTGTGCATAAGGGTCTGAATGGGTCTGTGAGAGAGTGTGTAAGGGTCTCAGTGGGTCAGTCACTAAGTGTGTGAGAGTCTCAGTGGGTCTATCAGTGGGTGCCAGTCTGTCAGTGAGTGTGTAAGGGTCTCAGTGAGTGTGTGAGTGGGTACGTGAGAGTCTCAGTGAGTATGTGACTGAGTGTATGAGGGTTTGAATGGGTCTGTGAGAGGATGCGTACAGATCTGGTTGGGTCTGAGTGGGTACATAAGCATGTGAGTGAGTCTGTGAGTGGGTAAATAAGTGTCAAAGTGGGACTGTGAGTGCACGCCATCACTCTCACTGCTAATATGAGTGAACAAATTAACCTATGAGTAACTCTATCAAAGTTTGTTTTTTGTTGTCGCAGATGTTCGCAAATTTGTCACAACGTTACACGAGTGGGCCGCGTTGAGTGTCCCAACGTATTCGTGAATACCACGTGGCATGGAAAAAATATCTAGTGACATAACTTTACCTGCAAACACTACTATATCATTACCCTAAGGTCAGAGTAATCCAACTCTCACCCCTTATGACAGTATTAGGGTCCGTTTTAAGCCCCGGGGACCGTATCCCGTTAGGTAAAATGGTGGCCACACGATCACCGTAAAATGGTCACCAAGAATCTGCTTCCCTAGATATACAAATGTGTTTGCCCTTTAATATCTCCAAAAGTACTGGACAGATTTACACCAACTAAGCAAAAGCGTAATCTGCATACTGAAAGCTAGCTTTCTGCCAAATTTGGTGTGATTCCATTCCGTGGTTCGGGCTGTAGTCATGTCTAAAGAGCCTATGGGAAGTAACATGGGAAACCCATTTTTTTACCCCCCCCTTTTTCTCAGCCCCCTCTTGACGGATCATCCCAAAACTTTCCTTGCGCAACAAGAATCACCGGCACACTTTTTTGGGAAAATTTTGTGAAGATTCATCAAACAGTGCCAAAGATAGAGGCAAGTCAAACAACGCTTTTCCTATGGAAACATGGTCTTAAAATTAACTACCCAGTGACGCCTGCCACTATACATACGTACGCATACAAACGCATACACACATACACACACACATACTTACCTTGCGTGGTAAAGGTATATGCGTGGTAAAGGCATAAATGGCAAAGCCACTGCATTGTAAAGGCAATGCGTGTTAAATGGTGCATGGTCAAGGCATTGGGTGGTGATGCCTGCATTTTACAAGATGTTTCACAGAGAAAAGCATAGCATAGTTTCATTTGCGCTATAAAAAAAGGCAACTTTCCAGGCCAAAAAAAGGTTTGTGCTGGAAAGTAAATCTGTAATCCAGATTTTGTGCTCTTTTCTATCACTCTGTGTGAGTTTGCCGCACCAGAAAGCCCTGATAAATCTGCCCCTTTGAGTTGTGCCTTTATCTGAGCCACTTTAATCAAGTCAGGCTACAAAAACTGTGATGCATTTTACTTCTAAAATTCAAACAATTAATTTCCTTTAGGAAAATAACAAAGAACACCAAGGTGGCCTCAACAATACGGCGGCCCCTTTGTTTTTAGCTGTGCCTGCAGAGTATCCACTAAATGGCAGATGCACAGTAGACTCAGAGATCCTACTGGAATGGCAGGCATCTTTAAAGATTGCAGGATGCCACCAGGGTCTAAGTTAACCCCATAGTTTGTGTCTCTTTTGTAACTTGAAGTTTATTTAACTCGCAGCTTGTTTAGCTCTAAATAGAGCGGATACGCAAACAGGAAATGTATTTATGTCACCGTGAAGACTTGAAATGCTTTTTTTTAGACTGCAGCATTTCTTCCCTGAATATGCTTACCCGTTGAATTAGCTACAAAATACATATAAATCAAACTTGGTATGATCTTTCAAAAGATGAAAGTTCTTAAGAAGCAACAACAACATGAATACACTATACAGTTAGTTTAGAATCATAATTTGGTCTGAATAATGTTCCTAGCTCTATATTTCCATTAAGGCACTAGTGTAAAAATTCCTTTTTGGTATCAATGGAAGCATCAAAAATATGGTGTTGCTGACACTCCTACTTCTCTCAAATCTCCCCCTTCACCATTAATGTGCGAATCTACACCAGTTGGGTAACACCAATTTTTGGGTGCATAGTTCTGAATATCTGGAATTATTATTAAGTTGTAAGACTAGTCATGGGAAGTTCCTATAGCCCAGCTTTCCAGGAGTGCTTGCAGATGTAAGCAGTGATACACGCATAATTGTAAATGAGGTACACATAAGCATATGATAATGCTTGAAAAAAGCACATGCTATTTTTTTTCTTCCAAAGGTAAAATACTGTTGCTCCGGAGAAATCCCGTTGCCGTACCCATATATTTTTTAGACTGTTCCTTGCACAATCCAACTCTGGAAACTGATTTAATCCTCCTCTTGACATGAGTAAATCTCTGACCTTTTTCGTGATGAGAATGAGGCGAAGAAAAAGTCTGAGAATGCACTGGACACGTTTGTGAGTGTGAACAATCTTTCCAGGGACTCCCTTCCATGGTGCTTCGGCTGCCTGCCCAGCGCAGCAAATGTGTTCCCATCTAATATTACACCATACTGATTTGTTTTCCCAACTTTCATTGAGGTTTTGCATGATACATCATATACCGCAGCATGGCAATACTCTAGAAGTCCACCAGCATACGTCAGTGGTTTCATATCGCATACAGATAGGTAGTCGCAACATATAATAGTAAATAATGTAGAGGGATTAAAAGAAAACAATCAACAGTAACGTGGAGTCTAGTCCTGTAGTTCGGATGCAGATAACGTGGTGTGTGGAGTGTCCTTTGCCGGCCCCAGCGCGTGCGTTGCTGTCATGTTGTGAGTGTAGTTCAGTTGCCGAGGCTGAAGCTACGGTGGTTATGTCTGCCTTACTAGCAGGGCTGTATCCTCCGATCACACATCAAATACGATGGGTATGTGGTATTGAACTAAATCACCCACTGTGCACACTCTTGCAGAATCCCAGAATTGCATCCCCTCTCTTCTCTCCACCGTGCAAAAGCCAATGAAGGATCTCAGAGGGATGTATTTTACACTATACTGATTGTAATATGTCATGTGAATACATTAATTTAGGAGTCTAAATTGGGTGATGTTTATGGCATTTTTATGATGTTTCAAATTGTACGTTATATAAATTTTGCTGGTGCAAAATTGTGTCTACTTTTTTCCTTCAGGCAACTGGTTCAAGAAGAAAATATATTGTTGGAGATATTTTTTCCTTAAACAATTCTCATACCAGCATCTTTCACATCTTCTGAACAGAGGGTGGGCTCTCAAATTAAATTTTAATCCTAGATACTAGCAAGTGAATTTTTTAAACGGCTTCATTATGAGGTTGGCTGTCCCACCGTGGGACTGCCAAACTCATGGGGAGGACGCCACTGCCTTATTACAATGTTCCCACCAGTCTGACCGGCGGCAACATTGCAATAGAGCATTCCAGACGGTCAGACAGGTTGGAACTATGTAACAGCATTTGGCTCCCTTAGAGGAGCCGAGTGCTACCTCGTAGCACTGAACAGGCCGACCAGCACCCTCAGAATGTGCGCTGGCCCCTGCACTGCCCATGCCACAGGCCGCAGTCATGGGCAGTGCAGGGGCCCCCCTGTGACCCCCAGCACACCCTCACCACCAGCCTTTCCATGTCGGCAATACCACCATGGAAAGGCTGCTGGTGAGGGAAGCTGTAATTAGCCAGGTGATGCTGAGTTCAGCGCCGCTCTGGCTGACTACTACTCAGGCCGCCGTCAGCAGGTTGGAAACAATGTTCCCAGTGGCGTCAGCAGTCCCTTGACAGGTCCACCCACCAGGGTTGTAATTGGGCAGACGGACCACCTGGAGTGTGGCGGTCTGACCGTCAATGTGAGTTTATCGGTCCTCTGACCATCACACTTGTAATGAGGCCCTAAGTGGCTCAGAATTCTATGCACGTTGTACAAAATTTTGCAGAAAATATTTAGAATTTCAGTCACTTCTATTAATTTTACACCTTGCGCATATAAATGTTAACCTGTACTTATAAATCAAGTTAGTTGCATCCGTAAACTGAACTAAAACATGCAAATAAATTTGCTCTTAGGGTTAATCATCCTATTCTCTCCTCTCATGAATGAAGGTAGACTGGCCAGTCTTCTAAATAAGCTGCTGCCTCATATAGTTGGGCCTCTCTCCCCAGCCTGAGAACAAATCCTCTAGACTCTCTTTGGACCAACGTGCTTCTACTCCTGTGTCTCTGGTCCTGCCTTGGTCAGCTTCAACGCAGTCTTTTGTATTGGCAGTAGCCATGAGACCACAAATCCATAAACCTGAAGTGCAGTGTTCAATAGCCTAACTCACACTTGCGTTTTGAAGCAAGAACCTCACTCACTTCATCAGTGGCAAACCTCATTATGAGGACATATCCTAGTGCCCTAGAAATAAGGATGGACTTAAACTCGGTGGAGTTGGCACTTAAATATGTTTTCCTTTTTGTGGGGGAATAAAAATACCTAGATCCTATCCTAATAGGTCCTTTTATTTTGGGCGCCACCGATGACAGAAAGGTTTGACGGATGCATATGAATATAATTCCCCAAGTTTCCTTTGTGTTACGTGTTTCATCCATCTAGTGAAAAGCCACTAACGGTCCACAGCTTGTGTCAGGACTCCGTAAAGCCCTCTGTCAATGTTTGTTATTTGTTCTATCGCTGATGAAATTCGTAACACGCTGGCTTACTTTGTCGGAACATTACAAGCATCTAATCGTGACTATAAAGTAAAAAGACATACAAAACATGTACACACGTAAACACTCAACACAGTGAGCTTTCTTATTTGTGCCCATTTAAAAAGATAAAAATGTTATATTATTTGCAAGCATTCGCACACAGAGACACCACACCCAGCATACAATTGATAATTGGAGCACACATCACTGCAAGCATAGCTGATAAAACCGTGATAGAACATTGAAAGTCACAATTATATGTAGTCAGTAAAAAAAGTTTCTTAATTCAGTTGGTGAAATACCCAGAATCAACTTCCAGCACACTGTCCTCAAGGGCACCATGTCGTAACTGACCTACATACTCCACGAGCCTCTGTTGTAGACTTTGGGGATTGTGCCTGATATCCTTGTTAGTCCGTGTTATGGGAACTGCTCCTTGAATCGTGTCTGTGTCACCACGCTTGCATGCGATGTCACACTTTTCCCTGTTCCACTGGGAAATGTAGAGTGATGGACGTGCCAGAACTTACTCTTCATGATGCGGGTGTCATTTGTATGCCGCGGTAACCATGGAGCCGTTAGTCTCCATCCACCCTTGTTTCAGAAATGTGGGTACATACTTCCTGGCCTCTAACTTTAAAGAAATCTTTCTATGAAGTGGTGCAACTGTAAGACCGAGTATCTGAGAGCCAGTTCGGTCCCTGTAGGCCTGGTGGTTAACAATGAGCATAGAATATTTTTGGAAGACAAGCCATTTTCAAAGAATTGGGCGCTGATAACGCGGTGCTGCACAAAGGATTTGCTTAGACTAATAATCAAACACCAAGTTATTATCAGAGCTCATGATCGTGAAAATTAAAACGATTGAACAAAATGTAATAACTGAAGTCCAAATCAGCTACTTCAAGAAGTAAATCGAGATATTTCTGAATTTAAAGAGTTTTTTTCTTCCAAAGCAAGGTTAAATACTTCAAAAAGACATTAAGAAAGGTAATCATGAAATCGTATACATTTATTCTCAGTATGAATATGTTGCGAAATTAAAAAGCTGCTCCCCCTAAGCCTAAACAACATAGAAGAAAATGGTCCACCAACTCTGAGTCAGGTAGGTAGTGGTGAGTCACCTGGAGGTCCAGGAGTATAAGGCAGAGGTGGACAAGGGAGACGCTCCTACTTTTCTAGATTGCAACCAATCCTTCACCAATGTACTACTAGCCTACCCAATATGGCCCTTTGCCTTTACCTGGCCCTTTCCACCCAAACAACAGTCCATTTTAGGAAGAGGTGGTTGGAGGTGAAAGCAAAAGGCGGAGGGGATACAAACGTACATTGGGAAGACAGCAGTGGTATGACCACAAGCAGTAAGACAAAGGAAAACCAACTGGGCAATAGCAGTACACCAGCTTAGTGGTTAATCTAACCCCCTATGATCTGAGGCAGGGCCAACAGAAAGTTCTAAACAAATGCCTAGAATATGTTCCTACTGCCCTGGAAGTCAGGTTCAAATTAAGTTGTGAACTTGTACAATTATTTGGGAAAATCTCTGTACATTTTTTCTTTATGAACATACCAGACACCTCTCAAGAACCTAACACTATTGGTCTGGAGAAAAAATAGCTCTGCAACTCTCCCATCACTACTATACCTCAGGGATTTATCTGCTTTGAGCAAGTGTTCATAAAACAAATTGCAAGTTTTGAGGTCAGTGTCGTAAATTATCATAAAAAATGAACAGGCTTTAGCATCCCTAAAATCCAATAAAGAACTTGAGTCTGCTTTAGAGTTTGGGGGATAGGCTACTCGGTCACAAATGTGACAGATATCCCGTCCGCCATATTACGAACTCCATAGGCTATAATGGGATCGCAATACAGTGGAAGGGATATCCGTCACATTTATGACGGAGTAACCCCCTCCTCCAAACTTTATATCAGGCCCTTGGTCAAAAAAACAGTGGACAAAGGGGGAGCCCTTGTGCTGCTACAAAAGAAGCATAAAATACAGAATCACCAATCTGGACCAAAAGTCCATTTCACAAACACGAGAGTGGTGTTGTTACATTGATATTGTTTTTGTAATTTGGCACGGCCTTCAAGACCTATCAAACGAAATTGTAAACTGGCTCAGTTCTCATAACCAATACTTCAAACTCACTCATACCATTAACAATGGAGAAATGTTCTTTCTTTACCTTTCTATACACGCAAAGGTGGGTATTTTATACACCAAAAGGTTTAACAAACCTACTGACAAAAACAAACTGTTACACTTTGAGAGTGCACTCCTGCATTCATTAGAGGAAATATACCATTTGGGCTAGAATAAGGCACAACTCCTTTGGCATGGGAGACTTTATGCAGAGGCTGATGCCCTCTTTAGTAAATTGTCTGACAGTACCCTAAAAGAAATATTGAAAGAGCTAGAAAAAAAGCTTGAAATAACAACAGGTATTTTGTACTTGAGAACACAGACAGTGAGCCACAAAATCAATGAATCTGTATTTTCCACATACTGCACAGTGTTCAATAAGATGAGAAAAATTTCTAAGGAAACATTGATGTATATTACTTTTAACATGTTATCACTTGAGAGGTAATGTAGTGGGCTTGGCCAGGTCGGCATCCAATATGGCCGCGTTGCAGTAAAGCTCCTGCTCCAATGGCCCTGCAAATTGTGGTTTATAGGCTTCCACAATAATCCTCATCTGTCCTCCCTGTCTACATCTGCCCATCCCCGCTGCATGGTATCCTGCTCTCTGGGCCTGAAAATGCCTTAGGGAGATTGGCCCATCTTCCTTGGAGGCCCAGCGGTGACGGGGCTGCGGGTGAGTCTGAGGACTAAACTGCTGAGCCCTGCCGGGCCCCTACCGCCCCACGATTACCAGCTTCCCCTGCCTCTCTGCCATGACTGTGCTCTCCCCGGACCTGCTGGAGTGCACCGCAGGAAGACTCAGCCATGAGGCCTCATGATGGCAGAAGCTATGCGCGGCAAAGTGCTGTTTATCTGCCGCCTTTAAACCTCTGCCTCCTTGGGTTGCGCAGTGCTACCCCCTCCCAAGCCTTAATGCCCGATTCCCAGTTCCGGTGGGTCTGTGCAGCCATGGAAGTCCTTCTTTCTTGGTGCTCAGTAGCTTGCTCGTGCCGCAGTGTGTGCACAGTCCTGATCCTTGGGGCCTAGGACTCTAGCCAGCGCAACTCCCTCTCGTCCCTGCTGCACCTGGGCCTATCAGTGATGCTCCTGGGCGCCACGAGGGAGCGCGCCTCTATTGCACACCGCAGTGTCATCATGAATCTTCTTGCTGATTGGCCCACCTCCCTGCTATCTGCTGTATGGGCCCTTCTGACCACGCATCATAGTCTAGTGATAAGATACTTTGTTCAGCGCCTTTCTGCCTGCACAAACTCCTTGCTGTACCCTTCAATTATACTATTGCTCAAATCATGCACTGGAACCTGCAGGGCCCATTTCAGTCACCTCTAATGTCACAACCTGGGATGCCTAAGACCATTGAGACACTACCTATCAATACCAGGCGCTGAGTTGGACAACATACACTCAGGGCAGTAGTCACATACAGAGGTTATTGTGGCTACTGCCCTGGGTTTGAGTTGGCTTTGCACAGGCATGCCACTGATTGGCACACAACTGCAGACTATCTCACCTTCACTAGAATGCCAGTATGGGGAAGGGTGACCCTAAGCAACGTGAGCTCCCCTTTGAAAAAGCCAGACAGTCAGGCAGGCAATAGTCCACATCCGACACAGAAGAGCGCAGACCAGATCCTTCCACTAGGGAGCATCTCACTGGGACTGATGCTATTAGAACCGAGCTAAGAGCTGGATTCTGCTCCATAGACACCCACTTTGCTATGCTGACAAGCCCCCTGGATCGCTTTGGGGAAAAACTTGAACGACATGGTACCCATCTGGATGGCGCAGAGGTACCTATTTCAGGCCTGGAGGACCACACCTTCTTCCTAAGAGTTTGAAGTGAGATCGTGTAGGAATAACATCCACATAGCTGGCATTGCTAAATCCACTAATAAAGGGGCTCCCAGACCACTTTGTGGAACAATTGCTGGTTGAGCTGTTTGACCACCAAAGCTTCACAGATGCTTTTGTAGTGTAACGTGCGCATAGATCATTAGGGCCTAGGTGACTGCCTGGAGCACCTCCTCGTCCCCTCATTGAAAGTTTATTAAACTTCAGAGACAGAGATACAGAGCTGCACCTTGCCCGTGAGCGAGGCCGCTGCAATATCAGGGCTACACTATTTCTATGTACCCAGACTTTACACTGATGGTCCAGGAGGCATGTTGTAAGTTTCAGGATGGCCGGAGTGGCTGACCTCATCAGCAGAATCCCCGAGAATCATCATAATCTCAGTCCGGGAAGGAGGAGAGGGAGATTAACTCTTTGGGCTCGGGACTCACTAGGGCCCTGGGTCATCATTAAAGTCAGAAGGGTGAGGTCTGGATAAAAAGTCTTTCTTGGGCCGTTCGAACAACAAACTATATGAGATATGCCTACCCATGCAGCCAGTGCAGATGTGTGTTCTCGCACAAAGAGGACAACAGAAATCGATTTAAGAATCATTGAATGTCATAGTAATTGCAATATGATTAATGCGGTCTACATTATGATTTGCAAGTATGGGCTGAAATATTTAGGTATGCCCACAAGAAAAGCTTGATTATGTATTAATGAACTCCGTATCACGTTCAAATACAGGAAGATAGTTGCGAAAACGACGAGGCATTTCCTGCAACAAGGCCGTAATGAAGACGACTTTAGTTGGTGTATCTTGGGAAAGTTAAACCCCAGGACTAATGACATGGCAACTACCCTGCTGAAATTCGAGCAAAGACTAATCTGCAGGCACAGAACTCACTTCCATGGATTGAGTGAACACATCTACTGATCACAAGTGGGACGCAGGTGATAAGAACCATCCCATCATAGGAGCTATATTAGGTGATAAGAACAATCCCATCATAGGAGCTATATTGGACAATAGGGAGTGCATCAGATCCTTGATTGTGTTAAATTTCAGGAAGGACCATTTGTTGACATCACTGGGGGTGCTGATTGCAATCTACATGAGACTGAGTGTTGTTGGCATTGATATAATGAGCTAGGTGGTGTGATAGCCCATTGTGCCTGGGTGAGTATTTTTTCCCTAAGGGGTTTAATTGTGAGATGTTTCGACCCAATGCCACCAATGATAATATTGCTCATTCTCACACTGCTGAGAGAGGTACCTCAGACACAGCGCAAAGAACCACGAATGTATGATCATAGCATGTGATTTGCCTTGAGAGAAAACGGTGGCCCTGGATTTGTTTACATTACCTCGAAATGCTCTTGAATCGGGCACCCAGTAAGAGTAGTAGGTGTAGATTTGTGATAAGGGATCTATGATAGAACCACTTGAAGATAATGACGTATCTATCTGATTAAAACGAACATAAACCAATCAGGGATACACAAAGAATTGTTGGGACATTGGTATCGTCCTGGGAGTTTCTCTTTATGATAATGCAGCTGAGATGCCCTTACCTCATTTTGCACTGCAGGTGGACACTCCCTTTAAGGTGATCCTTGTTACAGATTTTGACAGATTGACATACAACGCGTGAAAGGCTCCATGACTAGTATCCTGTGTTGAATATTTCATACTTAAAATATACATCTGTGACAGAGGAAGACTTAAGACAAAATCCCCCCTTACTGTTTTGAATTGTGTTACTACAGCAGAGGTCCTCCTCTGGTGAGACTATGTCTCAAACCACTTGAGAATAGTGTAAGTAGATGCACTACCTGTGCATACTCACTGCTTTTTCCACGTGTGTCATGTTTGATGTTCTGTCACAAGTGTAACACAAATTTTGCACAATTGAAGAAAGTTTTATTGCTTCATGAAAGACACTTGGGGCAGAAAGACTGAGCAAGCTGTAGGAGAAGGAAGAGGCACTGTGGGTGATTGACTATAAGCTTCTAAATTATTGTGCTTCATGATCCACAGGTGAAAAAACTGACAGGACCGGTAGAGGTAAGACGCATTTCTACCTGCATGTACATAAGAGGATGTAGGACAGAATTTAGGAGTACCTGTGCTGCTATGACCGAGTTCATTGACCCATTTGGGACTCTCAGAGAGGTCTGATGGTGTTGGCAAATCGTAGCTATCGGGATGACAGAGATAAGCCCTGAGATCATCCAGAATTGGTGGTAAACCCTACCTTGTGTAGCCCCTAAATAAAAGCACTTCCTATGGTATACACAGAGGAGGTTTTAATGTTTGATCTGGACCCCTTGCGTCACCAGAGTAACTTCTTTCAATATCACTCTTCCTGAGGTTGAGACCACCATGGTGGTATTACGCTGTCATGGTGGGGCTGATTAGTCAATGATGAAGCATTCCACAATAAAGTGGGTGAGGCTGGAGGGTAAAGTGGGAAGTGCTAGATTAATTTATATATTTTCTTTTAGTGTGTGGTTATCAATGTTGGGTGGGATACCATGGTACCAGTCTACACTATGGGTCTCTGATTGTGGTGTGAATGAAGAGCTCCTTTTTCCCTGTTTTGAGAACTAAAAGCATGGTCTGCAGATTCAGTCTTAAAAAGATAATAAATAATTAAATGTAAATGAGATCGAGACTGGATCGGAAGCTGATAAACTAACCACTGTGGTATTGCTTTCAAGTCACATCCAACTAACAAATTCAGGGTGAGTTTTGGCCCCTAGAAGATCTGGAATAGGCTGGCAGATGAGTTACATTTCAATCTACTAGCTAGAAAAAGATCACCTGTTCAATTCGAGTGGAAAGGCTTCATGTGCTCCAAAACCCGGACCTCGCAGTGACACACCAGGTGAGCCTGGGCACCAAAACTGCTAGTAGCTGATCGGAAAGTCCAGGAGACTGCAACTGCGCATCTGTAGGAAACTGGTGGCTGGAGGTTGAAGCATTAATCAGCTCCTGTCTAGTGCTCTGAAGAAATCTTTATGGGGGACTTACAAACCTCAAAAGTCACAGAAATAAGATAATTCTTCCGAGGATACAAAAAGAAACTGACACCTAGCCGTGGTCAGCATGGTCACTTTACGTGATACAAGCCTGATCTGAGGCTGTCTGGAGGGAAGAGACCAACCGTATCTATGTCCGATCAGAGAGCCAGACACACTCAGGAGTGCTTCAAGACCAGCACAGTGGACATAAGACATTATCAGAGAGTGTCTTTTGAAGGTGGGGCAGGCCGGCCACCCTTTTGTGGGGTCTCATCCCCATTTCATAAAGCATATTAAAACCAAATCTTTTAAAAGTAAACAATTTTAGAGGGCCTGATTCATGTACCCCATCCCTCCACACGTAAAGAGTAAAGCTCCTAGAGGCAGTCATGTTTCTGAAGGTGCAACATAAGCGTACCTGCTCACACACAGAAGTTAAATGATGACACCAGGCTTTATCGTGTACTCTTTTACAGGGAATCCATGACATGTTTTACACACATTATACATGGAGCCTTATTAAAAAACTGCACGCTACAGTAAGTTTTTTAGTAACTTAGTAGGACTACAAAAATGACTACAAAGTGCTGCTATTCACAACCTTCACGTTGTGAAAAATGTTTGAGTACATTTACTGCGTTTCAGTGTTCACAAACTGCACTTTTGTAGTAACGTACACTTTTATAGTAATTTACGCTTTTGTAGTCAGTGCCTATATCCATTTCATTCTATGGAAGGATGTTGCAGAACCAGCTGATGGCCATGTGTAGGGCTGGACTTCCTACGACATTGTATGTTTAGTACAAAACTTAAGTTAGTGCAAAAGGGCAGTTTGTGAATACCAAAAAGAAGTAAACTTACTCAAAGGTGTAACGAAACTGCAACCACTTTGTGGACACACCTTTGGTGACTTTAAGCAACATTGTGCACAAAGGAATGGTCAGGTCAAATCAGGGTGAAAAAACGTGGAAGAGGGCTCCATGCAACTTTTTGTACAAGTGGAGGTTACCTCATACCATGCTGCTAGGTAGACATGAAGAGTAATCACATGCTACACTCTGGCCCACTTTGACACTCTAAACAGAAGTCCACATTATGCACATCATTACCGATCCTGCCCCTCATGAGAACGGTCCAAAACTGTCAGGCGTGACCCCCCCCTTCGGACCCCCAGAAGTGAACACAAGCAACCCCAGATTGGTTATGGATTTATTTGCACCTAATCAATAGGGTGCAGTTTGAATCGTATGACAAAGCGAGCAGAGGCCCCATGCCTAGGCACAGTAACTCCGATGCTACACTTTTCAAAGTGGACAAGAATAATGTGTACACATGTAAATTTACACTTTACGCCATGAACATATGGACAGTAACCCCTTGCGCTACTGTGCACAAATGACCAGTGAATCAATGGTACTTTTGCACAAATTGAAAATACCCCTAAGAGTGACCCCCCAATGCCTTTTGAGCACATATGGGCAGTGAGCTAAAGACACGTTATGCACAAAAGTCCCCACACCACTGTATGTAGACAAGAACAGTTTCCCTATGCTATGTTGCATATAGGTGGACAAAGGCTCCATATCATACTGTGCAGAGGAATCAAGACTTCGTGCTTTTTTCAGAGACTATGGCAATTTAGCTTTAGAACATGGATCATTGTGCCCACATAATGAAGGGGGTCATGCTACATTATGCATGTATTGAGGGTAACTGCGGACCACATGCCACAATGTGTTCACCTGGTACTGATCTGTGCACAACGTCAGCTCACAGACATTTATGACGTGCATCAGTACAGGCACATGGATCTGTATCTTATGTGTGTTCACGGATGGAGTGTGGTCTTATGCCACGATGTACATGTATTGATGGTGACAGGGCTGGCTTTTGGACGGCGCCAGCGGTGGGACCGCACCGGGCGCGAAGCTCAGGGGGGCGCTTTGTTTATCAATAACTTCCGAAACTTGCGATTTAAACGCACCTGCTGAAAAGTTCCTTGTGCGTTTAGCCTTCAAGAAACAATTAAAAATGTCAAGATACCTCTTGTGATTAATGTTCCTGCTAGAGAGAGAGGTGGGAGTTTTGCCTAGTGGCAGCTTTGACTCAACATAAAGTAGCATAGAGGATTAATATGCCTGCTGTAAAAACAGAACTATGGGGCATATTTAAGAAAAGTGTCGCTGAACACAGTGCAGCCCCACTTTTCTTGCACGCCTTAGTGCACCCCTAACGCCACCATGTGTGCATCATATTTAAAATACAGTGCACTATGGCAGTAGTCAGGGGACTAGCGTCAGAAATTTTTACGCAAGTCCGGCGCTCTGCAGGATTAGCGTCAATTTTGACGCCAATCTTGCAAAGCACCCAGAGGCCCATTGTAACCAATGGATGCCTTCTTTTAATGCCTCCTCTGAGCAGGCATTAAAAGTGCCAGAAAAAAATTACGCAAAGAGATCTAACAGATTTCTTTGCGTCATTTTTTTACCCCCCTAATGGGGGGATGCCCCCTTTGCATACATTATTCCTGGAGCAGGGTGTGTTAGAGTGGCACTAGGGGCTCTTAAATATACCCCTATGGCAGTGCTTAATTTGTGCTTATTTTTCTGCCTCAAGCATTTACTGTGAGAAAAAGACACATATGGGAAAGATGGAGGAAGAGAAAAATGAAAACACGTCACAATGGGAAAAAGCAGAAATCCGCAAGAGTGAGCTGAAGGGGCAGGGAGTGCCTGTAAATGGATTGAAGAGGCCCAAGATGGCTTCAGGATTACACTGCCTCTGTATTCCGTGTTCATACATTTAATTGCAGCAGCCACATGTTTGAGAGGAGCTCTTTGGGCACCGGCACCTTTTTATTGACAAATTAAGCACTGCCCTTTGGGGCATATTTGAAAAAAGTGGCGCTGCACACAGTGCTGCGCCACTTTTCTTGTGCCCTTTAGCACCCCCGATAACGCCACCATGTGTGCGCCATATTTACAATACGGTGCACCATGGCAGTAGTTTGGGGACTAGCGTCATCATTGTTTATGCTAGACCAGCGCTTTGCAGGATTAGCATCAAAAATGTTGGCGCTAATCCTGCAAAACACCCAGAGGCCAACTGTAACCAATGAAAGCCTTCTTTAATGCCTGCTGTGAGCAGTCATTAAAAGTACTGGAAAAAAATGGGGCAAAGAAATATGTCAGATTTCTTTGCGCTATTTTTTTTTCACCCCCTAACGGAGCGATGCCCCCTTAAAAGTTACAAAGTGGTGCAATGCATACATTGCGCCACTTTGTAAATATGTCGCATCGTTTTTAGCCTTCTAACGCCACATTAGCTTAAAAAAAATTACACTAGTGTAGCGTTAGAATGGCACTAGGGGCTCTTAAATATGGGGCATATTTGAAAAAAGTGGATCTGCACACAGTGCTGCACCACTTTTCTTGCGTCCCTTAGCGCTCCCCTAACACCACCATGTGTGCACTGTATTTAAAATATGGCACAACTTGACGGTAGTTAGGGGAGTAGTGTCAGAATTTTTTACGCTAGTCTGGCGCTTTGCAGGATTAGCATCAATTTTGATGGGGACCTCAAACCCCAGGCTACGTTGTGTGCCCTGAGCAGTGATCCATACTACACTGTCCACAAATGTAGCAACTCAAGTCACATTGAGCACACATGGTCAGCGACACTGCGTGGGGTCTTAAACCCAGACCAACCATAGATACTGCCTGTGTTTGAGTGTCTGACCATTAATTGTTTCCCCGGTCCACAGTCTCACTTACTGAGAGTTGAGAGGTCAACGCCTTGAGATCCTCCTGGAAGCCCCTCAGGAAGTAGGCCTCAATTGCCAGCCCTGCCAATGCTAGGAGCACCAGCAGAACCACCAAAGTTTGCAGCAGCGAGGGCTTTGGCTTTGGCTTCTTTACCACTGGAATGGGGTGTACTTGTCTGTCCACCACGAAGACTGAAGGGTAGCATACCGCTGGGTCCATTCTACCAACCAGTGGAGCTAGAGATGTGTGTGTACTGCGCGGCCTCCAATGGAGTTAGGTTGTCCAGGGTATTATTCTTGATGCTGTCGAAGTGCGTATGAACTGTCTCTACTTGAGCTGCAGCCGGGTAGGCAAAGCTTTTATTGGAGCCAGAGCCTCTTGGTCAGGATTAATTAGGAGTTGCTTGTGAAGAAAAAAGCTTGAAATGGCACTGAAGCTGAGTGCATATTGCCTTCTATGGAGGTACAACAGAGAGGGTACTGTCATGAACTCAACTGAATAAAAGAAGGTACTGGCTCTGATGAAGTTACTGCTGAGTCAACACTGTCCAATGAAGTTAGAGCAGTGTAGATACTGTCTTTTATGGCATTAGTGTCGAGTAGGCACTGTCTCCAGTAACGTTTGAGGAAAGTAGAAACTGTCTCTGAACACGTTAGAGCAAAGTAGGCACTGCTTCCACGGAGTTAGAGTGGAGTAGGGATTGTTTGAAATGAAGTTAGAGGTCAGTGGGGACTCTATCTCTGGGGAATTTATCTAGGTCTGTACTGTGCGCCTATGAATGAGTTCAAATTCTGAAAGTGTGGGCGCTGAGCAGGTGCTGCCTCTCATTCAATGGAGCCAATGATGAGTAGGAAACATCGCCGATGGATTGAGAGGTGAGTATGTATGTGTTTAGATGAAGTCTTAATTGAGGACTTGGAGCTGAGAGAAGCTGAGTAGGGTCTGCTTTGGATGCTGTTTGAGCAGAGTGAGTAAGACTTTCAATGAAGTTAGAGCAGGGCAGAATTACCAGTGAGTAATTACCATCTCTGATGTAGTAGAAACTGAGTAGGTCAAGAACGTTGTCAAATTAGAGCTCATTAGGTATTGTCTCTGATGGAGTTAACGGTGAGTCAGTACTGTTAACACTGAGTAGGTACCCTCTGTAATGGAGCAGGAACTTAGTAGGTAAAAATTCCGATGAAGTTGGAACGGAGGCACTACTGTCTCTGATGGAATAGGAGCTGTGTAGGAGAGGCTTCCGACTGAGTTATTGCTTGAGAGCTGTGCATGGGGCTGATTTGTGTGGAGCAGGAACTAGAGAGTACTAAGGCTTCCGATCAAGTTAGTGCTTAGAAGGTACAGTCTGACAGAGTTAATCCTGAGTAGGTACCATCTGTGGTGGAGCAGGAAGTTAGCAAGTAAAGATTCGGATGAAGTTAGAGCATAGTACGTACTGTCTCTGATGGAGTAGGAGCTGCATGAGTGAGTCCTCCGATGGCTTTGTAGCTTTAGATCTGTGTAGGTGCTGCTCTGAATGGGGCTGGAGTGGAGTAATGAATCCGATGAAGTTAGAGCCGAGTGAGTGTTGCCTGCAGCTTCTCCTCCGACCCAGTCGTGGCTCGGGAGTCCAGGGCAGTGCGCTCTACTCCACCTATGTCTCTAGACCGAGGAGGTTCAAAAGAAGGAGGTGTTCCCCTCTCGGGGGGCTGCAGCGTTCTCAGAAATGAAAGGCTGACACATCCTGCTACTACAAAGAAACCCCCCACCAGCCTGCGCGGATCTGCACAGTGTCCAGCAACTCACCGCAGAGTCGGAGCTCAGCTGAAGCTCACGGAAGTTAAACCCTGCCCGAGTGGGAGGAGGTGTCACTACTTCGAACTGAATGAATGGTTGTGCGGTTTTAGAAATGGGCACTGGCAACCCAGGGCAGGCTGTGTGTATCTGTCTATGCACTGCCACCCACGGGAGTTTGCAAGGTAAAGCAATACTTCCCCGCAATCTGCAAGAATATCTCTTTAATAGGGCAAGAGAGAAGAGGACGAGGACAGCCATATGATATCAGCTTTGGGGGAAAAACGTTCCGTAATATACATCCCTGGGGCAAAGTATCTCTCAGAGATGCACCGTGCCGACCAGTGATGAGCATCTTTTCTCTGGCTGTGATGCTCTTTGCCTCTGACGCTCTGTCTATCTTACTTTAATGATACAGAGTAACTCACTGTGCCATCAGTACTTATCACACAGTATTGCACATTCCATCCCATACAATTTGAGCGTTCTAGGGGATTGGGGCTAGATTCGGGCAGGTTGAACGGGCCACAGAACCCGTGTTCTGATAAGTCAGCAAGGTTAAGGAAGGTGCATAGATATATAGGGTTTGGAGGTGAAGGGTCAGCCTCTTTGGCTGATCCTTGATCGAGTTGACAGCTAGAATAGGTGCGAAGGGGTGTTAGCGCGTCAAACCTTATTAAGTAAACTTACAAGGGAGATGCAAATAGGCCGATGGACCTTTTGACAATGCTTCGAGTTTTTCCCACCATATATCCTGCACCAATACAGATGAATAACATCAACTATCAATGACATCAATAATCAATAGGAGTCAAAAATTTCCACTCACCATGACCCTGCAATCATGAATAACCACACCTTTATGTAAAAAATAGAATGTTTACTTCCCTTTATTAACAATGCTAATGTCACGTAACATAGTCGCAAGATCAATTGAAATAACATACATAAACAATACTGGCTTTCCAAAGCGGCGAAAGAATTGCAATCTAATCAAAGTTTGAGCTACTACATATTCTAAAGTTACAGTACAAATTAATAGCAAGAATAACTGAGCAAACGGTATGATGTACATTTAGATTCAACAAAGAAAGTATATCTTCTGTTATTACATGAAGCGAACTTCATCAGTGATAACCCTAACTAACATCAGATTAGAATAGCATGTTTCGACTTTCTGCAAAACAATTTGGTCACACAAATTTGGAAAACATCTAACTATGGCTCTATCAAAATAGCGGTTGGTTCCTAGAAACAAAAGCAAATAGAAATAACAATCAATAACGTCATTTTATACCTGTCCGCAATATGGTTCGGCAAGCTGTGACAGTCTTCATCAATAGGATATCAGTTTAGTCAGAAAGACATCAGGCTTCAGCATCAAAGTTCAGAAAAGCAAAGTCTCTCTAAGTGGTTTGAATGAATATAGCTAATGGCCTAAACTCTCAAGAAGAATGGAGAGGATGGCTTCTCTTCTCTCTGTGCAATCTGGCTAAGTTAGATTTCCAAAAAGTACTTTCCACATCCTAATTGGTCGGGGGATCGCATGTTCACATTTAGTCCAATGAAACTAAACCCTCAAATCTAAATTTCTACTAGTACATGGTTCACATGTCGAAGATTGGCTCCTCTTCTCCCGCTCTCGTCATTTGGCTCGTCAGGTATCAATATTGTTGCAGCTCATACTCCAGTCAGTGCATCCATTGTCTTCTCCTGGGAAGGTCAGTATTACACATACTACATTGAACATTGTTTCACAAGCAAGTACAGCATCTCCCAGCAAGCAGTTTCTCATGAGAAAGAATTTCATTTACGAGCACATGGACAGTACAGTGGAAAATCACAATTTCATTCTCTAAGCATCCATTTTATGAGTCAATTAAGAAATGCGGCATGACACGAGGCCGTGCAACTAGGCCAAGACCTTGCTAAGTTAAAGCCTATAATTGATAAAGCTAATACATAATGCATAACCTTTGATATGACATATTACTACATTAATCAAACATAAGCTCAAAATTTCATATTGATAAGCCATTAATAAGTACATTTTGTGAACATTGGTGGTCACTGCGGTGGGTGCACCTTCAAATGCGTGCATTATTTTTCTCTAAGTTAATACATTTGCTACGCAAATCCAATACTCAAAATACATGAATATTCATTAATAAACTCAACGTTAACAATCCATCCTCTGATGACTAAATATGTCATCACACTAAATCTTCCCACAAAAAGTTGTGCATCAGCTAAAATTCTGTCATTTCTATCTCCTCAAATCTTTGTTCCCTTCTTGAATTTCCCCCAAACAATTGTTCTCTTTGCATTTCTTGCTTCCTCTGATTATTTTAAGTTTTCTTCAATTTAATCATTTTACACAATTTACATATTCCCCATGCTCCAATTATGCAAATCACAATAATCAATATCCCTTGCATTATTTTAAATAATATCCATTTCCAAATGTTGCTTAGCCAATTTCCCACTGAAGCAAATCCTTTGCCAACTTTCTCGCAAACACCTGGTTCTTTCAACTCTTTGAAATCAGCACTCTCATTAGTCAGATTAGTATGCAGGCTTCTAATTTCTTTACTATTATCAGGAAAAAACTAACAATAATGCTTTGAATTAAGCATTTGCAAACTCTGCCATCCTTTGCTAAAAGAATGTCTAACACAAGGTGGTTCTGAAGAGTCATAGCTCTTTCTGCAGCTAATTCTGTATTTATCATGATCACAGCTCCTGAAAAATTTGTCAGCATGTTATCCACAATAGTATACAACTTTAGAATCTTTATTGAATTTAGAAAAACTCCTGCTGAAGGAATCATTGCTCCAAATATATCTCCCACTACACCAGAAGGAGACTTTCTCCTTTCTCTAATGTGATGTAGTTCAGTCAGTTTCGGTAATCTCTTTCAGTCATCCACTTGGAAAATCTTTGGGAAAACTATCCCCCAATAACATGTGCCATACCATCCTCTTGGAAGACGGTAATAAGCATTAAGTCCATGGATGTAATATATGCCAGGAATCGCTGGATCCTGTCCATTCAACATAAATGTCCATTTACTCTGAAACAAAAACATGTCTACATTCACTCATTCCCACAAACAAAGTGTTAGTACTAGATTTAGGCCTATATACACAAAGCTTCCCTACGTGTTGCACATCTAAAGGTAATTTACCTTGTGTTTTTATTGCACTATAAGCAGAATCTAAAAGTCCCTTTTTCTAACCCCTTTTCTAATTTCTCCTTCAATGCCTTTCTCCTGTCATCTGTGTGATCTAAAAAGCTATTTTCTAAAGGTGTACGCACGCATGTCAGGTTATTCCTGTGAGTGTAAGCTGTCCCAAAAGTTAATGGACGCTGAAAGAAACCCCTCACTAATACTATGTCATTGTCCTTGACTACTCTACTCAGGTACCTAATTATGGGGACAAACAAAAACACAACGTCATGGTTGGAGTAGAAATACTGGATGTACTCCTGGTTATAGAATCTTGTTGGTAACAGACTACAACATATCCCATAAGTAAGAGGCAAGCTATGATAAGTAACTCCTTCTTTGACTGATGAAGGAATCTGCGTACACACAAAACAGTTCTTCGCATCCATTGTCTCAACATACGCACTCAATAAGCGATAGAACACATTAGAAGAAAGTTCCTCTTGAGCGTTATCTACATGCAGATACTTCTCATCCAGCCTAAACTTCTCTATCACTGTTAATGCGGTAGTTGTCTCAAGTGTGAAGCATGAGTGGCTTTACTCTTGTCAAGAACAGTCATATCCACAATAAATATCACACCCAATATCACACACATAATTGCCAAACCAACACTCATGTATTTACAACACCTGTTCTTCCAACCCTGCTGGTTAATGTTACTCATGATCTGCAAAGAATCAGAAAGTAGAAGAGAAAAAGTTAGAACTATGCAGCAAAAATCTAAAATCTTCTTTCAGCAGTTATTTACAGCTTCCAGTCTCACTTCCAGGATCCTTTTTCTCACAAATCAGTAAGCTTGTCAAAATCAGTTTTTCAGCTTGTTAAATCTGGTTTTCTTGTCAAATCAGGTTTTTAAAGTCTTATCCGGTTACTTTCAACAGTCTCTTTTCTCTTTGCACTTTTCTCAATTTGTCTAAACAGTTCAGTTCAGTAGCTTCTTTCAAGTGCCAAAATATTGACCTTGAATGTCTCGATCAAAACAAAAAGACAAAAATTCTCTTTGCCATTCACTTGTTGCATACGTCCATTCAGGACCTGTGTACCTTCGACTTGATATTCTCTTCTTTTCAATTTTCAATCTCCATTAAATTCTCCTTCACTCAGGTCTTCTCCTCTTGTCTTGTCTACTTCTTCCTCGACTGTTGTCGCAACAACTGCTTCCTTTCTCTTTGCTTGTGATTCCGGCCACTTATCTCCTTTTAAGTGGACCCTTGGTCAATGCTCTTTTCACTGCTAAACTTGATACTTCTTCTTGCTCTGCAGGATTTTATCTTGACAGGCCTGCAATTGGTTCAGGAGGAGTTGGATCACATTGACTATGATCCGCCTCAACTCCTTCCCCCTCGGGGTCTGTTGCTTGCTCTGTTTGTCTCTCAAGTTCACCTACTTCTGGGACAGCCCTCCTCCAACTAGACTCTCCAGTTGCCTCAATTGAGATTGGATCACTTTCACCCTCCTAGAGGTCTTCTTGTTCGTCTCTCACAGGAGTGACTGAACCCTCTCAATGTGCTCAGATCCGGCCTCAGTTCCTCTTTCTTCTCCTTCCGGATCTGAGGCTTGTCTGGTCATTGTTGGTACTCTCAACAACTCCTCTTCATTGTCTAAAGGACATGACACTTTTCTCGTGTGGCTTGCGTATATCCAGTTTGGAACTCTAGCACACTTCAGAGCTGTGGTAGTGGTCAGAACCACCTAGAAAGGGTCTTTACCCGGAGGCTCCAAACACTTTTTCCTCACGTGTTTCCGGACTACCACTCAGTCACCTGCCCTCAGGGTGTGCCCTTCTCTTGGATCGGTGACAGTGTGGCGGCTTCCACCTGTTGAGAGAAAGAGCGAACCACATCATCTGTAATGTGCACAAGAGCATTTGCAGGGACCACTGCCAACCTCATTGCTCTGCCCATGGGGAGTTCGTGCGGTGACAATCCTGTCTTCCTGTCCGGTGTGTTTCTCATTGTCATCAAAACTAACAGTAGTGCAACAGGCCATTTCAGATTCGTGGGCGCACACATTTTCACCATTCTTGATTTCAAGGTAGCATTCATCTGTTCCACTAGTCCTGATGCTGCAGGGCGGTAACTACAATGCAACGTCTGCTGAATGTTTAATGCTGTACACAGTAATTTCACTACTTCATTGTTGAAGTGGCTTTCCCTAGCTGATTCTAAAGAGATTGGAAACCAAAAACGTGGTATCAATTTCCTAAGCAGTAATTTCGCTACTGTGAGGCTGTCATTTCTCCGTGTAGGGCACGCTTCAATCCAGTGACTAAAGATGCAAACAATCACCAACACATATCACAAACCTCCACACACAGGCATCTCCATAAAATCCATTTGCATTCTGCTGAATGGACCTCCTTCTCTTCCAATGTGGCTCAAATTAACCACTGTCCCTTTTCCCGCGTTCATTTGTTGACAAATGGCACAACGATGGCAAACTGCTTCAGCAACTTGCCTAAACCTTGGATTGAACCAATTATGTTTAAAAAGGCAAATCATGGCATCCCTCCCAACATGTGCTTGACTATGATAATACTTAGCCATTTGAGACAACAGACTATTTGGCAAAACCAGCTGACCCTCTACTGAAACCCACAATTCATCTTGTTGCTGTACACATTTAATTTTGCTCCATTAACATTTTTCCTCCCTTTCAACATTATTCTGTAATGTTTTCAATTCTTCCAATGTGTCAATTACTTGCAATGCAAAACCTGGACATGTTTCACCTTCTTCAGGTAACAATTCCCACTTCTCCTTGAAAGATATACAGTTCACTGCGCAAAATCTTGCGACTTGATCCGCACATCCATTTCCCATTGACACAAAATCTTGCGATTTCAGTTGTGCGCTGCATTTCACCACGGCAATCCATTCAGGCGCTTGGATAGCATGCAACAATTCTTTAATTCTCGCACCATTTCTCACTGGTGAACCAGAAGAGGTCATGAAACCTCTCTGTGATCATAACTGACCAAATTCATGGACTATTCCAAATCCATGCTGACTATGCGTAAAGATGGTAACTTTTAGCTGAGCAGAAACATGGCACCCTCTAGTAAGGGCTACCAGTTCCGCTACTTGTGCAGAACATACTCCACGAAGCCAAGACGCTTTCAGTATACCAGTAATTGTGCACACAGCATCTCCTGATCTCAGTACTCCTGTATGGTCCCTTAGGCAGGAACCATCAACAAAGATAATTTGGTCATTTTCTTCCAATCAGGTGTTTCTAATATCAGGTCTTGGTTTTGTGCCCAGATCAGTTACTTCGAGACAATCATGCTCAATGTATTCCAACTTTTCAATTTCAACATTTTCATTTGAAAGCAAGGTTGCCGGGTTCAGCACTGTACATCTTTTCAATGACACATTTGGTGGCCCCAAAATACTCATCTCATAAAGTGTCAATCTTGCACCTGTCAGGTATTGGGTCTTGGTGCATGTAAGCAAAACTTCAACTGAGTGAGGGACCATTAGAGCTAGTGGGTGTCCCATCACAGCGCCTTCACACTGTGCGAGGCTCTGTCCAACCGCTGCAACTGTACAGAAACAGCCTGGTAAAGTTGCTGCAAATAGATCTAAAGTATCTGAAAAAGAGGCTACTGGGTGATTTACACCTCCATGGGACTGCGTCAAGATAGACAAAGAACATGCATCACGCTCATGACAAAACAACATGAAGGACTTAGGCCCTCATTATGATATTGGCAGGTGGCGGAGGCCATCCACCAATGCCATCCCGCCATCAGGCTGCTTGTGCGACCTGAATCTCGCCCGCTCTATTATGGCTTCCTCGCTGGGCAGACCGGCAGGAAAAAGACTTTCCGCCTGCCGGCCCAGTGGGGAACAGGGCCTTAACATTGCCGCCGGCTCCTAATGGAGCAGGTGGCACTGTGGCGGTGTGGCGGGTGCAGCAGTACCCGCCGTGCATTCCACTGCCCGAAATTCGGGCAGTGGAATGCGCGATGGAGCTGTGCATGGGGACTCCTGCACTGCCCATGCCAAGTGCATGGGAAGTGCAGGGGCCTCCAGATGCCCCCAGAGTTTCCCATTCTGCCAACCTTTCCATGGTGGTGTTTACCGCCATGGAAAGGCTGGTGGATGGGGACTCGTAATCCCCAGGGCAGTGCAGCTTGCAGTGCTGCCCTGGCAGATTACAACTGCTGGGACCGCCAGGCTGCAGGCTGGCGGTAGCCTGGCGGTGTCGGACATGCCACGGTCATAATGTTGCAGCCGGACCGCCACTTTGACCCCCTTAATGTAGTCAGGCATACCCAAAGCCAGAGCTTTGCACAGACTCTCTCTCAGTTCAGAAAACACTTTCATGCAAGCCTGGTCTAACACTAGGGGATCAGTGACGTCCTTATGGGTCAGCTTCTGCAATGGCTTGGAAATGACTGAAAAATTGGTGGTCCATTGGCGACAATAGCCTATCGTCCCTAGGAACATCCTGACATCTCTCTGTGTGGCTGGGGGACTCATCTGCAAAATGGCTGTGACCCTTTCTCTGGATATTTTCCTTGTTCCTTTCTCAATCTGGTAACCCAAGTACTTCACTTCTTTCTGTCACTTTATGACCATTCTTTCCCAAATAGTTCAGTAAGGCAATCGTGTCATACTTGCACTCGTCCCTCATTTTGGATGCAATCAACAAGTCATCAATGTATTGTACCAAGGTCGATTGAAAAGGCAATTCCAACGAGTCCAAATTGTTTTTCAGGATCAGATTGAATATGGAAGGTGATACTGAAAACCGTTGAGGAATTTGACACCAACAGTAAACTCGATCTAGAAATTTGAAACAAAAGATAAATTGGCTGTCCTCATGAAGATGCACAGAAAAGAAGGCTTGTGACAAGTCTATGACAGAGAACCACTCAGCATCACATGGAATCTGAAACAGAATCACAGCTGGATTTGGCACCATGGGGCAACATTTGATCACAATGTCATTTATTTTTCTCAAATCTTGGACAATTCACACTTTCCCACAGGGCTTTTTCAATCCCATTATAGGAGAATTACATGGGCTGCTCAACACTTCTTTCAAGACCCCTTGTTTCACAAATCCTGCAATTATTTGAGCAACTTTTATGAGGATATCTTTTGGCATATGGTACTGGGGAACCTGAGGAAAAACTGCGTTCGGCCTTACAGGAATTTTAACTGTCTCTACTCCCTTTATCAGACCTATTTCTTTCCCTGTCAGATCCCACACTTTCTCCTTAACCATTCCCTGGAAGCTCCTTCACTGTGAGCACTGGAAAGAAATTAATCAGGGGATACTGCTCATTTATCGTCTCATACTCGGTCTCTGGACCTAGGTCGTCCTCATCAACACTATTCATCTGTATCTCGATTCCATCCTTTGAACAGGTAATCGCGCACCTGGTTTCACATAGCAAGTCTTTTACCGGTAGGGATACCTGACTTGAATAACAGACTATGAATTTGTGCAGTCCTTTAAAGTTGCCAATTTTAACCTGAACTGGTTCTCTAATCGGGTTGGTCAAATAATGGTTCTCTACTCCTACAATCTGGACTGTCTTTCCTGAAAGGGGCAAGTTTGGAACTTCTGCAGTTCTCACTGTAGAGCGTGCAGCTCCTGTGTCAACCAAGAATGATACCTTGTGACCCATTACCTTTCCCTTCACATGTGGGCACCTCTGATCTACTTCTAGAGAAGCTGCAAGCACATATTCATATTCATCTGAACTCTCGCTCACCCAATCATTGTTTATTCCATTCTCACTGTGTAACAGGAATTGGTGAACTGTGTTATTACTTTGGTTGAACCTTTGGCCTGTTGCCTTTTGAGGAAGCATCACCTGCTGCTGTTCCATTGGGGCCTGAGGTATTTGAATTTGCTGTCCAAGTACCATTGGAACCTGCTGTTGCATTGGCTGCAACTGTGTCATTTGTACACGTGGCATTTGCACCTGCTGCATGGTTTGCAAATTCTGCCTCTGGTTCACATTACTAAGAAAATTGGGATTCTGACCTCTCATTCTCGGTCCGCTCATGTTTTCAAACAAAATTGATGTCACTTGTTTGCTGAACAACACCTTCCTGCACCATCATCGGACACTCCCGCTTCCAATGTCCGACCGGTCTGCAAGCGTGACAGGGCAACACTCTTTATTCCCTGCACATCATTCTGAAACACTACAGTACTCAAATCGGGACTATGATTTCCATTACCAATTCCTCCATGACCGCTACCTTTTATCTGGTTTTGAAACACCACATTTCCCTGCTGCTGCTGCCGTTGTGGAAAAAATCCCTGCATCCCTGTTTGTGTCGCTTTCATCTGCATCACCATTGCCTTTTCCTTCAACTTCCTCTGCTTCAACTCAATCACATCACTACAGTATTTTGCATACTGCAACACCTTGCCAGCAAATCAAATGACTCTTAATCATCTGGCTAATTTCAGGTCTCAATCCTTCCAAAAATCTGAACACAAAATTAATGATGTCTTTCGGCTCAACTGTCTCTGTACCACTGTAATTTTTAAACGCTTGCAACAATCATTCATAGTATGCATGTATCGAATCCTTTGCTTCATGAGCTGTCCTGTCTATCCTCTGCCAGTCAATGTTCTTGGGCGAAATTTTCATCTTCAAAATTCAATCAATTTGTAATAATATTTCATTACTTCAGGAGACGTCTCACTTGTAACCTGATCTCTCTCTGGTTCTTTTGTCAGCCAATCCATCCTCCTCTTACACTCCTTCCACAGATCAGCTGGAGCTACTGTCTCTAATAGAGTGTTCAAGTCCTCCCACAGGCATTTTGCAAGCTTCACAAACCTGTCTGTCTGCTGGTACCATTCTACTAGCTTCTCTCTCAACCTGGGATAATCATTTCTAAGGGACAGAATGTCACTTCTGGTCCAAGGACGGGGAACAAAATTCCTTCCTGGAATCTCTCTCATTGGTAAAATTGTCACTGGATCCTTACCTGGCTGCACATTTGCAGTCAGCTCTGCAGAATCCCTTTTCCTTTTATCTCTTTTCTTTGCCCATCTGCCTTCCCATTTGTCTAAGGTTCCCCATGTCTGGACACTTTGGAGTAACTTCCTAAGATGTGCTTTCATCCCTCCAGACCTCATGTGTCTGAAGTCTTTTGTGTCAAAATCTAACCTGTAACTCCTTTTCAAATGCTTCGTTTTCACTATTTCCATGCCGTACTTTTCTGCCAGGTCTGCTAACCTTTGATGCACATTGCTCACTTCCCTCGTAATTTTCAGGCACAGATATCTCAACTCTGCTTCTGTGTAGGACTCTAATCTGTTCACACCCATAGTCCCTTCAATGAGCTCACCCGCTTCCATTCCTAATCTCGCATAGTTCAAGTACTCCTCTCCCCTAGGAGCACTCTGCAGTGTATTCAGCTTGTCTAACCATTCGGTCAATTGTTGGGCAGTCAAACCTTGCAGCCAAATGTTATTGGCCTGGGCATGTGGCCCCTGTCGTACCACTGTATTTGGGGACTGCGACATCAGTAATTTCAGGCTCTGACTAACATTCAACCCTATCACAGTATCCGGACGAACTCCGAATGGACTAAGGTCTAGCAGTGATCTTGATCCGTCTGAGGTCTGTTCTATAGGAGACACTACTTGGATATTCTCATTAAGTCCTGCCCTCGTTGAATTCTGACTCAGGACTCCCTGTCCCTCTGCATTGGTTTTCTCTTGTGTGAACAAAGGTACAATTGGGCCAATGGTGACAGGGACAGATACAGCATCTGGACTCGGTCAGCTACTCAGGTTCTGTGGTTGCGTAGTTCCCATATTCTGACTCATCAGTACAGACATATCTGTGTGTGTCCGTATTATTGGAGTGTACTTTGGCATTACTTGTGACTGCACTTGAGGCAGTAAAAGTGAAGTTGGCTCTGTCTGAATCAACATAGCTTCCAGGAAAACCTGTCCTGTAGGCACTATTAGATTTGTGGCTGCTTCCACTATGGATACAGAGGGGTAAATTCTCTGGACATTTAACTGTGGTACCTGGTTCTGTGTTACTGGAGTAATAGGTGCATTAGGACTGCTCTGCATTGGGCTCTGTGTCATACTCGGATTAACCTGCACTGGACTCATTGTTGCATTAACCTGGGTCAGAGCTGAAGGATTTACACTAGTGCTTGAATCACTCTCTTGTGCTGCATACGGTGGGGGACGATTTCTCAATGACTACAAAATAAACTCATCATCATCTGATTCTTCCTCAAACGTCAATGATCCTCTAGTTTCCTATGGTTCCCGCTCCATACATTCGGAAGGGCTCCTGCTTGTTTTTCTGGTAGCTTTCCTTCCTTCTCCCTCGCTGTCTTGTGTAGTTGCTGGAAACATTTTAATTCCCTATAAAATCTTGGCTCTCCACAATTTCTGAGCTTGGTCCCATCTACACTTCACTAGTGTCTTTTCTGCCTTTTTCATTCTCCGTTCAAATTTCTGTTGCTGTTGCTGTTTGGCTACTAACTCCCAGATTGCTAATGCCTCGAACTGTGCTGTTCTCAGAGGGGGTTTCAGATCATACAGCACCCTCCTCAGATGCTCTAAGCTCCACTACTTAAATGTTCCATGGGGGGGAAACACTAAGCTCCCATCATTTTGCACCATTGCTTCAGCCAAAGACATGGTGCGACACCCTGCTCTTCGATTACAATATAAGCTGGTGTACCTTCTGGTGGTGCAATATTCCCTATACTCGTTGTAATGTGTGTATCTCCCCTTAAAGCACTCTTCAAAGCTTTAAAGAATTTCATTTTTGTGACCCTTATGTTATTCAAAATTAAATCAGCAAGTGACTTTTAATTCCAGAATTCTCTAAACCCACCTTCTCGACTAGTTGTGCTTCACGGACGGCTGACAATCAGTGCGCGACCCTTCTCACTAACCAACCTTTCCCAGTGCGGCTCCAATGACGTTACACTCGCACTGTTCTTTTGGCGTTGCAATCTGTCACGGTCTTCACGTCTCTTACCGCTGTAGGCTGCAGTACTTGGAAGGATGCTGGGTTTCTTACTGGTTCTGGACTGGCCAAGATAAGGGCACCCCTTCTAGTAGCCATGGTGCAACTGACTTGAAAAACGCCAAGGCAGACCATGCCCTCCAGAAGCAGTCCCAGAAGAAAAACCCAAGTAATGGGAAAAAACCTCTATCACAGGAATTCCTGAAAAAGAGGAAAAAACAATGAAGAAGGCAAAAAATAGAAGTCAAATCTGCAGGGAAAATAAGATGAAGCGAGTAGAAAAACACTGGAAACAGGAGCGAGGATCACCACCAAGAAGGAAGTGTTTGCAACGCAAGGAAGGAAGGAACTGCAATGCTTATATACCATTAGACAGGAAGTGACAAAACAGGAAGAACGCACAACACCATCTTGGATTGGGAAAAGCCACATAGAAATGAATGGGACGAAAAGCCAATTAGAAAAGGAAAGAAACAATGCATGTTGTGGGAAGACAACCACAACAGAAGAAGACAATATGGACAACCAAGAAGAAAGAAGACATGAAGAAAGAAGTAAAAAGAAAAAAAGAAAAAGGAGCGAAGTAAGGTAAGTGGGAAGGAAATTTCAGGGAGGATGCCAGGGGCCGTGGCTCAACCCGGAGCCCGAAGTGCGACTCCTGGGCTGCACCGCGACACAAAACGCCAGGCAATCATCAAAAAATGGGCTGCAGTGGTTCTGGTGTCCACGAACGGGGACTGCTGGCCTGACTGCGGCCCACAAAAGGGATGCCACGATGGTCCGCGGCATCACAGTAGGCCCCCTACATGAGGCCCCGGGTTTGTCTGGGACAAGAGAGAAAAAACTGCGAATCAAACAGGGTGCGTGGACCGAAGAAGCAACCTCCCAAGTACAGTCATTGAGGGGATAACCTTTTCAGTGGATAAAGAATTGCAGCTTTTTCTGAAAAATACGGGAATCACAGATCTCCTGAACCTCATATTCAGGATGGCCATCCACAGAATGAGGAGGACATTGAAATCGCCTATGATAAGGTTCATGAACAAAAGGCTTGATTTGCAAGACATGAAAAACTGGATGGATCTTCCAAGTCTGAGGTAAACGTAGTCGAACAGCAACAGGATTCAATAACTGGAGTTTTCGAAAAGGTCCATAAAAGCTGGGTTTTAATTTGTTTTGAGAAAACGAAAAGGCCGAAATTTGGAAGAAATCCATACTGAGTCACCAGGCTGGTAGGATGGTGCAGCCCAAAGTCGGCCGTCAGCTATTCTTTTTATATTTTGATTAGAAGCTAAAAGAGTGGTACGAATAAGGTCCTGAATATGGCGGAGTCGCCAAGCAAAAGAGGTGACCACAGAAACTGGAGGTAACACACAAGATACTGTAGGAAAGGTCTTGATATGGAAGCCGTAGGTGTAAAAATAAGGTGTTGATCCCGTTGCACTATGCACCGTGTAATTATGAGACAACTCAGCTAAACAAAGAAAGTCGGACCAGTTGCTTTGTGTGGCATTACAGAAACAACGTAAATACTGTTGAAGTTCCCGATTTAGGCAATCAGTTTGACAGTTAGTCTGTGGATGAAATCCCGATCAAAGGGACACATCTATGTGAATGAGGTACAAAAAGCCTTCCAAAAACGTGACACATATTGCGGTCCCCGATCTGAAATGGTTATTTGTGGAAGGCGATGTAGGCGGAAATATCTTGCATGAAAATATGGCTAATTTCTTTAGCAGTAGGTAATTTCTTTAAAGCTGTGAAATGTGCCATCTTGGTAAATTTAGTCAACGGTTACCATAATGACATGATTCCCTGAAGAAGATGGTAAAGAACATAAGAAATCTGTAGACAGTGTGTGCCATGGAGCAGATGAAACAGGCAAAGGCATCAATAATCCTGCTGGCTTCGTCTGAGGCATCTTGTATTGAGCATGTATATGGCATGATGTTACGTAGGATTCGGCATCTGTCTTAAGTGTAGGCCACCAAAAAGAACGTAGGAGTAACTTCTGCGTTTTCTTGATTCCATGATGTCCAGCAACAGGGGAATCATGACACATCTGTAAAGCCTCTGTCTAACTTTCTTGGTCGGCAGAAATAGAGAGTTTTGATGATAGAAGTATTCCTGGTCTTTTGTAATTGAGGACTCAAGGTATTCCATTATTCAAGTGTAAGATATTGGTATTCTGTTTTAACACGATCAAGAAAGGACTGGGCAACTCCGATAATTCAACTTGGATCTATTATCTTTGGATAGGAAGTTCTAGCACTTTCTGGATAGCGTCAAGATAAGGCATCAGCCACTAGGTTCTGAGGTCCAGGAATATAGGTCACTACAAAGTCAAATTGAATGAAAAAGAAAGCCCATCTAGCCTGTCAGCTATTTTGACACTGGAGATTTTGGAGACATTGTAAATTTTGATGATCTGTTATTGCGTTGAACGGTTCCATAGTACCCATTAGGAAATGCCTCCAATCCTTACAGGCAGTCTTGAGAGCAAGTAATTCCAGTTCTAACACAGAATAATTGCGTTCAGCCTCTGTCAGTATGTGGGATAAATAAAAGACAGGATGTTCCAGGCTATCGTCTTGTTGTTGCTGAAATAATACCACACTAATAGCTCTCTCGGAGGCTTCAGTGACCACTATAAATTTCTTGGTTGTATATGGGTGCTGTAAGATAGGAGCTTGGATAAAGGCCGTTTCAGATTTGGAAAGGGTATCTCTGTGCTATCAGTCCAAAAAATCCCTTCTTTAGATTTTCTCCTTTAATGGTCTGGGTGATAAAACTTTGTTGATGGGCAAAGTCTTGCATGAATTTCCAATAGAAGTTGGAGAGACCTAGGAAGCATTAGGTTTCCTTAATAGAAGAGGGAGAGGGCCAATCCAAAATGGTTTGTACATTGTCTGGATCCATAGCTATTCTGGTCTGATTGATGCAGAAACCAAGATACTGTTCTTCTGTTTTGTTAAACTCACATTTTTTAGGTTTACAGTATAGCCGATTCTGTCTGAGTCTTTCCAAAACTTGTAGGACATGCTCAGTATGTTGCTCAGTTATGCAAGAGCATACTAGAATGTCATCCAGATATATCACCACACTTTGATTCAATAAATTAGAGATCACGGAGTACATGAATCTTTGGAATATGGAGGGTGCGTTTGTTAAACCAAAAGGCATGACTCGGTATTCATAATGGTCAAATGGAGTACGAAAAGCAGTTTTCCATTTGTCTCCTTCCTTGACACATAAGAGATGATAGGCACCCCTCAGGTCCAATTTCATAAATCTCTTAGCACCTTGAACCGCATCAAGTATATCCCCAATAAGAGGTAAGGGATATCGATCCTTAATGGTTATCTTGTTCAGTGCATGAAAGTGAAGTACTAGAGATTTTCATTCTCAGGGTAATATAACAAAGAACTTGGCAAAGAAGCTGAAATATGAAAAGACATCTTTATTAAACTCAAATGAGTGAGACTACGTCTCCCAGAAGCTGACCTATAGCAACTGAAAGAGGCAGTCTCCAGAAATGGTCTTAGCTCAGACCTTTTATATCATTTATTATGCCCTAGGCATGCAAGGGGGCTGTACCAGTCACATTCCTAAACAAATGAGAAAAGCTAGAGAGGCAACCTGTGAGTAGCCTTTGGGGTTTTAACAGGATTACAGTTGACCATTCACATATTTTCACTACAAAGAAATAGCAGGTTTATGATGACAAGCCCATATTTCAGTTTGTCCAGCCCTCAATCAATTACCCGGCAAGGCTTAGTACTTTCATCAGATATCGACGGACCCCCAATATAAACGGGCACCTCCTCCTTGTAAAGCAAGTCATAAAGAAAGAAACAGGGACAGGTGTGTGTAAGATTAGGCATGGTTTGTGTGTGATGAAAGGTTTATGATGTGTTGTGCCTTGATACTAATCTCATTCGGCCACTGGGAAAGAAACTGGCCGAACAGGTTTGGCTTCAGGCAGTGGAGTCAGTTTGCCCAGGTCACAGAGGAGTCAGCAAAGGTGTACGTGTCCTTCAGACTTGTTTTCAGCATTAGACATTGGCCTATGTGAGGGCAATCACAAAATGGCTGTCGTTTAAATGGAACACGAGGGTTCAGGACAGAAACTCTGATATTCGGGTGATTTCGTTACCCGAATATGAATACAATGCTTGTGCATACTATTCTAATCATTCCCGGTCTGCTGATACCAAAATCGTTGTGATACGACGATGTTTATAACACGGGTCCAGAATTTTCAGTACCACAGACCCTCCTTTTGCCCTTACATAGGCAACAACTATACTCATACTAATCTGAGTCCGGGTCTATATTCATAAGGCCATGGAGATGTTGCTGGAGCAAAATTCTAGTACTTGGTAACTCTCTCTGGACAGGTCTCCTCGAACATGAAGTAGCACAAAAGGCCACATATGGCAGGACAAAATAAGGAATACCTCTATCTGCAGTAGGTGGCATAAGATCACACACCCAACAATTAGTGATGTTCACTACTAACTAGTGTTGATGCAGAAGCTGTACAAAAGAATTGCTTACGAATTCTGATCTTCTAACCTGCTCATGTTCAGGAAAAGGGTGAAAAGAGTGCAAAGAAACAATAGTAGGAAAAGACATAGGTTGGGAAGTGGGTGCAGAAGTCAATTGAGTAGAGAAAAACAATCCCACCCATAAATGACAACGTCATATTTAAAAGACACTAGAAAACACGTTATTAAGAACATATAGACAACGGGAGAAAGTAGTGACCACTATTACAAATGAAATAATAATTTTTCACAACTCTAACCAAAAAGCAAATCCTAAAATTATCTAGTAACATTTTTAGGGCTCCTCTGCATTTCAGTAATTTTTGTATGTTCAGGTGGAACAGTGGTGACTCTCATCAATGCTCTAAGGTGAAAAGGGGGTACTCTTTCCACAGATAATTGACTTTATTCTGCTTTTACTAAAAAGAATAGTACTTTAAAACAATGCCAGCAAAACAATCAGTCTCCTAACACCTAGTCTATACAATCACACGGAAACCTCTTGTGAAACCAACTATGCCCAGAGTCCGTTCAAAAAGCCTCTCTGGCAGGCTTCTATTGTCCATCAAATTTTCTTTTGTTGTTTTCTTTCGCATGGGCCTCTCAATTCAGGCCTCTTCGTGAGAAAAGTACTGCTTAGTTGGAGTGCCCTCCTGGCAAACACCCACAGCTCACTCGAAAATCTCAATGTCTTAAAGCAATGCACCAGTGTCTCTCCTCTGTGGCAGACACTACAAACAATGTGCTCTTCATTGATCAAGGGCACAAGTCATCTCGTGCAGACCCAAGCACCATTAATTGGGAAATAGCTCAAGCTCAGCAGCACTTTCAGACTCCAACACTCATTATTTAGTGTCAGAGGACGCTCAAGCTGCTCTTTCATGGGCACTGCAATATAGTGCCTTTTTCCAAACTTGAAATCTCCGGTGCACTGCCCTTCTTCTGTTGGAGCAAAGAAAAGGGGGTGTGTGGCCAAAACTCAGGCCAAGGGGCTCAAGGGATTGCACACTGTCAGAGGTTACCAGCACATGACAGGTAGAGAAATGAAACCTCAAAACAGCTCTGCCATCAACAACAGGAATCCTTCTCTTTAGCTCTTTTACACTGAAACTTTGGTTTTGTGATGTCCAACGCCGTCTGATGGAGCAAGTACGATACCATGCGCTGGCGGTCGCTGTCCAGCTTTGCTACTTTCTGGGTGCTGAGACTGTAGGTCCAAGACGTCCGTTTTTCATCTGTAGCTGTCACTGATGGGAATTAGGCTTAAATCAATGTCCTGCAGGTTATTATGACTTGATACCCGCAGAATCTAGTGACGTAGGAAATGTGCCACAGTTGTTAGTTTCCTTCAATTTAGTACAAAAACAGTTCATGGTTTTTAACAAGGGGACTGCAAGCAGGTGGTCTGTAATCTTCAAAGGAGTAGCCATACACCATGGGCATAAAATACAAAGACAAAGGCAGAAGGGCAAAACAGGGTCTCTAGCATCTTTAATTGCGTTCTCTCCATTATTCTCTGCCATCTATAGCTACATGAGAATTCTATCTGAATGGATTTCCTCACACAGTGGCATTGTCTAATGGGGTAAACACATATTTTCCTCAATGATTAAGTCTAGGTGTTCCTCCTTATCTTAGAACATCTCAATAGAGAAATCACATGATACCGATTATCAGGGACATGTAGAAACCTTCCTTTAAAAACTGTGCATCAGGTGCACTATGCAATACACAGGCTAACAGTCAAATGTGCAAACAAAAAGACAAGAACTAGAGGGTCCTGATATTTGCATGATTAGGACACATCTGATCCCACCAAAAATTAAAGTAGCAGGAACAGAAGGGAACCGAAAACCAAATTAAAATAGACATTGAAAATTCGTCATGTTCAAAAAGGTAAACATAAGATATCTCCTATTGAGATGGAAAACTTGTCTTACTATAATATTGAGTCAGTTAACCAGTCTATCACTACCCTGACAGTCAGGCTGGAAAACATTGAAGCAGGCCTAAGGCAAATTCTTGAAAACCAGTCTGGTCATACCAAAGGGAATTATACATAACATGGGGGTCCCTGGTACATCACTGCAGTCTGGAAATGTGAACCTGAACAATACATCAATAATAATAAAAGGGCTGACTGGTGAAAGGAATTCGAAAAAGAGAAATGGGACTAGGACATAGCTAAAATCTCAATAACTAAGCATGATGCGACATTGGTCCGGGGAAGTAACAAAAGAAAAAATCTATAGGAAGAACAAAAAAGATTATTTGGGTGATAGTCAGGCATGTGACCCAACACCGAGAGTACGGGTGATACACAAAGGCCAAAGTTACACAAATTTTAACTCTACCGTTGGCGACTAAACCATATACGGTACTCCTAGCTAATGTTTCAGTTCCTTCTTCAGGAAAAAATTAAAACCTGGTTTTCTTTTAAGGAACAAAAGCCATATGCTACTTAGGAAACAGAACATCATTAACTAATGTAATATAGAAATTAGGCCACCTTGAGTCACAGATCTATAATTTCATCCTTAGGTCCAATCAAGGCTACATAAATGTAGGGCTGCCTGTTCCTTTAAGGGAAGGGGCAGTAACGTGACTAACTGTGGTGACACACTTTGATCCTGTATATCTCTTTTTATTTTCCTTCAATACCATTATAGCCAAATAGACATGCACTGGTGAAGTGTTGTCTCTTATGTTCACAGCATGAAATATCATTATCTGTGGAATTTAGTAACCAGAACAAGTTCAACCAACTGTTGCGTAGCGATGGGCATCGTCATGACCATCCCCTCACAACACAGGGGAGCTTGTAATAGTATCAAAAGCAGCAACAAACATGCAAAAAAACAAATAAAAAATAATAAAAACGCACAAAACGTCAAGCCATCAGATATACTTGCTGTGTATCAAGCACAAAAAGCATAGACAAAACAATAGCATGTGTGAATAAGCGGTGACACACAACACCATGTCATGTACTTTATGCACTGTAAACCTGCAGCCCAAAACCCAATATTTGGGCCTGTTTAATTTGTCAGGTTTAAAATCCTTACCCTCCTTTTGTAGATCACCAGGCAATGGAAATCTGCTGTCAAATATAACTTTACTGTTTCTCTTCTAACATACAGGACCAGCAAGAACAATTCATGATAGGACCAAATACACGAAAATAAATTTCCATTACTTAACTGTTACCCTCTTGTCAGTTACTTCGCAACATCAAGCCACCTTAGTTTTACCTTTCTAAAAGTAAAAATTGTTACACTGACACTCCATATTAATTTGGCACCTACAATTTCCACTGTGAAAAATAAGTCTTAATTGGCAAATCGTTCTCATTAAGGCATGTAGCCTTCAAAATTTTAGAAAAGGGCTGCATCTTATTTTCTGTCTAAGACTTAATGCAACACTTCGTTTTCTGTCAAATAAAAGCAACTAGCAGGCATCATTTTATTTTTTTAGAGCGGAGACTCAAATGTATCAGTTCTGCAGAGCATTTAACATGATGTTGGGACTTTCGAAGAAACCCCTTTTTTTATATTTTCCCTTTGGAATTAAGTTCTTTAATTGTATTGATGTTCTTCTGGAGAAACCAGAAATCCCACTTTTAGAGGCCCGTAGGGTCATTCTGCATTTCACAGAGACAAGGCCCTAACTTAAAAGGTCACAAGTGTCAACATGACAGCCTCCTCCATTGTTTATGGGAAAACTAAAGATAGCATCTCAGCAGCAGCCTCTGTAGCTCTCCTAGCTTCTGCCACTCTGAATCTGTCAAAGACAGTAGGCCTTCCTATTTTCCTTCTAACCTGCAATAATTCACTCTATTTTAAAAAATAATTTTTGCTTTTTAGGCGCTAAAAAAATTTATCTCTATTTCCAGATTATTAAACTACATTTACTGTGAATAATTCACAAACCTTAATAACACACATAC
Source organism: Pleurodeles waltl (assembly GCF_031143425.1). Classification (NCBI taxonomy): domain Eukaryota; kingdom Metazoa; phylum Chordata; class Amphibia; order Caudata; family Salamandridae; genus Pleurodeles; species Pleurodeles waltl. Next base: position 19,128,147 of record NC_090443.1, on the reverse strand, counting down.
CAGTTGTTAGAATAAATGCTTGTTGCAATCCCATGCAATGGTACATATTTCATCAACCTCGAATGAATGAATGTCTCAGTAGGCCCAGCTGAAGTTAGAACCTTCAACCTTGATATTAAAACAAGCCTTTGTACTGGCACATTGACTCATTGAATCATAAGAAGGCACAACCTGCAAATATATATCAAACCTAAATGTATGCATTTACTGAAGCCTGAGACACTTTAAAAAGTACTCTGAATGAAAGAAAATGCAGTTTAAACAGTGCTTTTGCCCAAAATCGACTTTGATATTTTAGGCATTAAAAAATCAATATCCTACAATTTTCTTGCATAATATGCATTACCAAAATGTCTATTACACAATCCATGAGTCAGCCATTGAAAATATTAGCTTATACTTTATAGAAATGAGCTTGTTTGCTCCTGCGCCAAGGGAAAATTGCACATACAAATGTCATTTTAGCGGTGCAACATAACTTAAATTAAATTTTAATGCTAGGAGGTCATAGTATAGGTATTAAGCTTTATAAATATTAAAAAACGATTTTGAAAGGCACTTATTTTTTAAAATAATTTTTCCATAATTAATAATTTTCTTTTTTTTAAAAAACCCAATTATTCTTTTTGTTTGTGATAATTCCACATATAAAAGCAAGCTGCATCCCTTGCCTATTATTTGGGATACATTAACTCACAAGCCTAAGCGCATAAGCCTAACTTGAAATGCGTCACATTTTTGCGCCACTTTCATTTAAAAGGAAGGTTATGCAAAATTCCACCCGTGTTTAACTGGGAAAGTGCTGGCTGAATTGAACATTCCTATCAAATGTACTGCAGCTGAAAAGTTTGCCTGTGAACATCTAATACAATGCATCTAAGAAAAATGCTGTAATTTTTTTTTTTTTTTTGCTAAAATAGATAATTTCGTTTTTTTGGGGGGGGGCCCTATTTATATCTATTGAATGTGTTTTCTAATTTATTAAGCATTTAACGGCAGTTTTGTATATGTGCACAATTGCTCATTCTATAAATGAAAGAGCAACATATAGCTATGTTAGCACATCACATGGTTCATTTCTGGATTTTTTCTAAGTTTCTACTTAATATTAATTAACCAACATTTTACTTAACAAACTGAAAACATCAAGAAGACCCACAAACACACATTGAGCTCATTTCAGATATAAACAGAAAACACTCAGGACACACAATACAGCGCGCTTTAGCCATTTTTCATAAATAGCGCCGTCGCAATTTACTTACAGAACCGTTTGCAGATCCTAGTTGTAAGTCATATTTACAAGAGAAAAGAAAACTTTTCTCAATAGTGTTCCAAAAAACTGCAAAAACAGCCTTACAGACATTTATTTCCAAGAATAGCGGACCCATACTTTATTATACGTGAATGGGCCCACGCCGTGTTTAAAATAGAACTCATAAGTTGGAGTTCCAATCGGAGGTATCAGACATGAGTCCTCCAATTGGGAATCCCTGTTGCCACCAAAAACCAAACCAAGTACCAAATTTGCTACGATTAGGCATCTTCGCTCACTAACCAAGCTTCAAACTTCAAGGGGCTATCTCTATCGATACACTCGCAAATGTACGAGACCCTCGGTTTTTGAAAATTGCAATCTTCAAATAAAACTAAGGACCAATACTAAGAACCAAGAACCAAAAACTAAGAACCAAAGGACCAAAGAACTAAGGACTGGGAGCGACCCACTTATACTTCAACTAAAGCAGATGGAGAAAAAGTCTCTTCATTACCTGCCTACACAAATTGCAATTCGCGTATACAAACCTATACAAACCTATCAAAACTATACCAAACAAATAGTTGTCCAAATTCTAATTGCCAAGTTCTAAATGACCTAACAGTCTTTTTTTTTTTTTATTTACGCCAAAAAGGTTCTCAGTCAGGGGTGACATCATGTGGAGGATCAAAATCAGGAAGATCAGAAATATACTGGGCTGCATGATCAAAGAATCTCCAGAATCCCTGCGCACAGAGTACCTTCTTGGTAGAATCCTGTTCTGTCCTCCTCAGTAGATTTCAGTCTCCTGACAAGATCACTCCCACAGAAAGTCACTTCTCTGATGAGCCCCGTGTTGGCTGCGCCATTTGAAGTACTAGAGATTTTCATTCTCAGGGTAATATAACAAAGAACTTGGCAAAGAAGCTGAAATATGAAAAGACATCTTTATTAAACTCAAATGAGTGAGACTACGTCTCCCAGAAGCTGACCTATAGCAACTGAAAGAGGCAGTCTCCAGAAATGGTCTTAGCTCAGACCTTTTATATCATTTATTATGCCCTAGGCATGCAAGGGGGCTGTACCAGTCACATTCCTAAACAAATGAGAAAAGCTAGAGAGGCAACATGTGAGTAGCCTTTGGGGTTTTAACAGGATTACAGTTGACCATTCACATATTTTCACTACAAAGAAATAGCAGGTTTATGATGACAAGCCCATATTTCAGTTTGTCCAGCCCTCAATCAATTACCCGGCAAGGCTTAGTACTTTCATCAGATATCGACGGACCCCCAATATAAACGGGCACCTCCTCCTTGTAAAGCAAGTCATAAAGAAAGAAACAGGGACAGGTGTGTGTAAGATTAGGCATGGTTTGTGTGTGATGAAAGGTTTATGATGTGTTGTGCCTTGATACTAATCTCATTCGGCCACTGGGAAAGAAACTGGCCGAACAGGTTTGGCTTCAGGCAGTGGAGTCAGCTTGCCCAGGTCACAGAGGAGTCAGCAAAGGTGTACGTGTCCTTCAGACTTGTTTTCAGCATTAGACATTGGCCTATGTGAGGGCAATCACAAAATGGCTGTCGTTTAAATGGAACACGAGGGTTCAGGACGGAAACTCTGATATTCGGGTGATTTCGTTACCCGAATATGAATACAATGCTTGTGCATACTATTCTAATCATTCCCGGTCTGCTGATACCAAAATCGTTGTGATACGACGATGTTTATAACACGGGTCCAGAATTTTCAGTACCACAAAAGTCAACACAAAGTCAACACAGGGATGCTGATCTTTGGATTTCTTTGGAACTAAAGAAAGAGGAGACCCAGTAGGAGATGAAGAGGGGGCCAATAAACCATTCTGTTGATTATCATCTAGGTATACCCTAAGTACCTTCTTTTCTTGTTCAGTTAATGAATACATCTGTCCGAACGGAACCACTTCTCCCGGAATCAAAGGAATGGCGCAGTCATAAACCCAATGTGGAGGTAAAACTGGCTTTCTAGGCTTCTGGAATATGGCACAGTATTCTTGATAACAACTTGGTACTTCCTGTATCATGTTAATTGTGCAGCTCGTATCTTTGAGAGAAAGGATAAACCTTTAGGGGACCATTAAGAGTTTGTGGAGTAACAGTTCTGTTGACAAATCTGGTATGATAAAGATAATGTTCTTGTTTCTCAATTGATGTAAGGTTTGTGCTGAGTCAGCCAGGGAGTACCCAATATCATGTTATGGTTAGGAGAAGATATTAGATCAAAGGTAATGTGTTCCTGTTTCCAAAGTGCAGACAGAGGGTGGGTGTAGTATCCCCCACTGGTCCTGAGGTTAGAGGGGAGCCATCAACTGTGTGGACATGTTCTGGCATCTCTTAAGGAACTTGTGGTATTCCTCTTTCTTTGGCTCAAGTCTCATCCAAATATATACTGCTTTCTTCACAATCTAATAATGCAAATACCCGTTCTTCTTGATTATGGGGACACTGTAGGGTAACGGACCGTATAAACAGAGCTGTGGTATTCTTTTTGGAGGAACATATCGAAGGTAATTCAACTCCTCCCTTCCCCTTCCTCCTCACTGGGGGTGTTTTCCCGTAAGTCTGGAAGGACTGACAGGTCAAGTCCAGATCAAGTGAGCAGCCTTTCCACAATAAAGACAAAGGCCCTTTCATGATCTGTCTTCTCTTTCTGTTTCAGATAAAGGACCACGGACTAGGTCTATCTGCATGGGTTCTTCTTCTGTAGACTCATTCCCCCAGGATGGACTTCGTCAGAACAACAGACTGGAATGGGGTATTCTGGACAGATACTGCAATCAAGTCTTTCGCCTTTCCATTATACATTCCGTCAACCTATACTCTATGTTTAATGCTTGATCCATCAGCTCTTTCAAGGATTCTAGTTGAGTAGAATGCACCAATTCATCTTTTATTTCTTCTTGCAGTACTCGACAAAAAAGAGTTACAAATGTGTGTTCCACCCAAGTGGTCTCAGCTGCTAACTGTTTAAATTGGGTTATGTATTGCAATACATCCTGATTGCCTTGCTGTATAGCATTTAATGCTTCTTCAGCACCAGCTTCCAGTCCGGATCATTCAAACATCTGTTTAAAGAGCTTAATAAAGGCAGAATAATTGGATAATATAGGATCTTCAGTAGATACCAAGGGGGTTGCCCAAGCTAGAGCGGGGCCAGACAAAGTACTGATCAAATAACCCACCTTGGCCTTGTCAGATGAAAATTGGAAGGGCCAAAAGGCAAGAAGACTGTCAAAGAGTCAAGAAAGTCCTTTACTTTATGAGAATCTCCGGAATATCATGGGGTCAAGGTGGACACAGGAGGTATATCCATGGGCTGAGAAGTCAAGGCTTGCCATAGTGCGGTATTTTCAGCACAAAGTTGTTGTAATTCTTGGTCTTGTTGTTACACAGTATGATGCATGGATTGTGCATTCTCTTCATGTGGTCCCTCCATGGTTGTTATGCAACGCTTGTTCTTTTTGCATTCCAATCTGTCACAATCTTCACGTCTCTTACCGTTGTAGGCTGCAGTACTTGGAAGGACGCCAGGTTTCTTACTGGTTCTGGACTGGCCAAGATAAGGGCGACCCCTACTAGTAGCCACAGTGCAGCTGACTTGAAAAACGCTAAGGCAGACTGCACCCTACAGAAGGAGTCCCAGAGGAAAAACCCAAGTCATTTGAAACACGCCCTTATCACAGGAACTCCATAAAAAGAGGAAAAAACAATGAAGAAGGCAAAAAATAGAAGTCTAATCCGCAGGGAAAATAAGATGAAGCGAGTAGAAATACAGTGGAAACAAGAGCGAGGATCCTCACCAAGACAGAAGTGTTTGCAACGCAAGGAAGGAGGGAACTGCAGTGCTTATATACCATTAGACAGGAAGTGAGAAAACAGGACGAAGACACAACACCATCTTGGATTGGGAAAAGCCACATAGAAATGAATGGAAAGAAAAGACAAGTAGAGAAGGAAAGAAACAATGCATGCTGGTAAGACAACCACAACAGAAGACAATGTGGACAACGAAGAAGAAAGAAGACATGAAGAAATAAAAAAAAAGAAGAAAAGAAAAAGGACCCAAGTAAGGTAAGTGGGACGGGAATTTCAGGGAGGTTGCCAGGGGCCGGGAGTGATCCAGAGCCCAAAATGTGACTCCTGGGCTGCACGTGGCACAAAATGCCAGGCAATCATCAAAAAATAGCCTGAATCGGTTCTGTAGTCCTGAAATGTGGACTGCCGGCCTGACCGCAGCCTGCAAAAGGGATGCCACGGTGGTCTGTGGCATCACACACACATACTACGGCTGACAAAGTCTTGCGGCTTGTCCTCCTAAATTCCTATTCAAGCTAAAACTAATGCAATTTATTGCGAGCACTATACAAAATCAAGACCCAATTTGTCCGTTTACTACAGGTAAGGTAACACAATCGCTTCAGAAACTTTACAGATTTTTCACTGACGGCGTTTGCTCTAGCAGCCTTCTTTCTCAAATTCCCTGATTCGCAAGCAAAATTTGACCCGCAAATTTCACTTTCAACTGATCAGTGAGTCTGTCCTGGTGCACATAAGACTCGCCAGATCGCAGTCGAAAATTCTTTCACTCACTTTGATTCACACTCTGACTTGTCAACCATGCCCGATCGACCTATTAAACCAGACAAATTACAACAAAAACAAGTGTTTCATACACTTTTTCAATATACTCCGGAGTCTTAGACCACGCAGGGCCCATATACCAAAAACCACATGGACAATTTGTGAGCACAAAGTACCACAAACGTGAGAAGTTCGACAACTTTCCTACTCTCACACTTTGCAGTACACACACTCCTTCTCCACCTTTATTTGGAGTATGCAAGCTCCCTAAATCCTCCCAAACATCACAATTCACCTGCAATTTGCATAAGCTGTGCAAGTGCAAAACCTACTTCATTCACACTATCACTAGAACACCGAGAACATCCTCAACCAACCATTGGCAAGCTCCAAGATTCTCGGAAAGTCATTTTAGCCACTTACGAACACATTTTCTTTCCACTTTGTATCATCAAATCTGAAAAATCCAAAATGTCACCAGTTTTCACCCAATCTACGAATTATTTTGCTCTCTGTAAGATGTTAACCCTTACCCTTCTATCATCTCTGGGGCACCTGTTATTTCTTGCTTATTAACTCTGGACAAATACTCTACTACCTATCCCTGGACTGTATGATGGGCTCTTAAGGAGAAAAAACCATGTACCGGGCACCTATGATGGGCTCTTAAGGAGACAACCATGTACCGGGCACCTATGATGGTCTCTTAAGGAGACAACCCATCAATCTCTGCTACCATCTCTGTTAGCGCGTCAGACCTTATTAGGTAAACTTACAAGGGAGACACGAATAGGCCAATAGACCTTTTGCCTGCACTTCAAGTTTTTCCCACCATATATCCCGAACCAATACAAATCAATAACATCAACAATCAATGACATCAATAATCAATAGGAGTCAATAATTTCCACTCACCATGACCCTGCAGTCATGAATAACCACACCTTTATGTAAAAGTAAGAATGTTTATTTCCATATATTAACAATGCTAATGTCATGTAACTTAGTCTCAAGCTCAATTGATAAACATACAGAAACAATACTGCCTGTCCAAAGCGGCGAAAGAATCGCAATCTAATCAAAGCTTGAACTACTACACACTCTAATGTTACAGTACAAACTAATAGCAAGAATAACTGCGCAAACAATATTACATACATTTAGATTCAACAAAGAAAAGACATCAAATGTTATTACATATAGCAAACTTCATCAGTGATAACCCTAACTAAGATCAGATTAGAATAGCATGTTTGGACTTCTTGCAAAACAATTTAGTCACACAAATTTGGAAAACATCTAACTATGGATCTATCAAAATAGTGGTTGGTACCTAGAAACAAAAACAAATAGATATAACAATCAGTAACGTCATTTTATACCTGTCCTCAATATGGTTCAGCAATCTGTGATAGTCTTCGTCAATAGGACATCAGTTCGGTCAGCAAGACATCAGGATTCAGCATCAAAGTTCAGAAAAGCAAAGTCTCTCTAAGAGGTTCGAATGAATATAGCTAATATCCTAATTCTCAAGAAGAATGGGGAGAAAGGCTTCTCTCCTCTCTGTGCAGTCTGGCTAAGTTAGATTTTCTAAAACTACTTCTCACATCCTAATTGGTCACGGGATCACATGTTCACACTTAGTCCAATTAAACTATACCTCAAATCTACAATTCTACTAGTACATGGTCACATGTTGATGATTGGCTCCTCTTCTCCCACTCTTGCCATTTGGCTCGTCAGGTATCAATATTGTTGCAGCTCATACTCAAGTCAGTGCATCTATTGTCTTCTGCGAAGGTCAGTCTTACACAAACTACATTAAACATTGTTTCACTAGCAAGTACAGCATCTCCTGGCAAGCAGTTTCTCATGAGAAAAAACTTCAGTTACGAGAACTTGGACAGTACAGTGGAAAATCACATTTTAATTCTCTAAGCATCCATTTTATGAGTCGATTAAGAAATGTGGATTGACAAGAGGCCGTGCAATTAGGCCAAGACCTTGCTAAGTTAAGGCTAATACATAATGCATAACCATTAACCCTTAATATAACATATTACTACATTAATCAAACCTAAGCTCCACATTTCAAATTAATAAGCCATTGATAAGTACACTTCGTGAACATTGGTGGCCACTCTGGTGGGAGCATCTTCAAATGTGTGCATTATTTTTCTCTAAGTGACTTCATTTTCTACTCAAATCCAACACTCAATATTCATTAATATACTCAGCGTTAACAAGGGGGGCCATGCCTACTGGTGCTATTCAGTGTTTCAACCACTACTACTACAGGGCAGTGCTTGTCGGTGCTATTCAGTGTTACTACTACTAACTACAGTTATACAGCACCTTATACCAAAAGGTCTGTTTGCACTGATCATCAAATCCCTATCAAGACAGAGGAAAAGGCAGAGCTACTTAAAATAGGAAGGTTTTTTAAGTCATCTTAAGTTTTTCAAAGCTTTCTCTCTTCTTGAGTGCTATTAGTAGACGTTTTGTGGTTTATCGGAAACTACATCAAAATACCCTTCATGGAGAGGTGAGTTTAGAGTTTGACGAGCCTATAATTAATCTGCAGTGCCAGAAAGGATAGTCTGACATGTTAGTGAGTTGCCAGTTTTGGCAATATGTGGGCCTTTTTTATGGTGTTGTGGGCCGGGTTTTAGGTCTCTCCTACATAGCTTATGCACTGTGCTGCAAAACGTATTGTTTACAAATCAGTGAGCTTATAACCCTTCCACAGCATGCCATTGGTTGGTTTTGTTGTCTGTTTCATTTGCAATCTGTAGGCTTCCCTTCCTTTCTTGTATGGTATGGACCAAGGACATGTGTTCTTCCTCTGCTTTGTTCTTCTTCACCTTTTAGCACCTTGCTACTTTATGTATTTTAAGAGTGTTTCAGTATTATTCCCTGATGTGCAATGTGCTTTCCTATTTTAACTCAGACATACGACCTTTCACTCTATATGCTGTCTCTATTTATGCTTTAGTTACTTACATCCACAACTGTACTTCTCTATATCACTCTACTCCTCTACTCTACACCACTCCCTTCAGTTCTACACCACTCCATTCTACTTTACACTAATCCACTCTACTGTAGTCCACTCCATTCTACGCCAATCCACTCCACACAATGCCACTCTGTGCCACTCTTGTCTCTACTACTCCACACTACTCTACTCTATCTCACTCTATGCCATTCACTTTACTCTATGCTACTCTACTCTATGCCACTGCACTCTACGCCACTCCACACAATGCCACCCTACAGGACTCTACACCATTCCACTATACAACACCCTACCTTACACCACTCTGTGCCACTCCTCTGTACTCTGCACTACTCCACTGCAAGCCACACCACTTTACTCCACTCTGCTCTGCACCACTCCACACCTACTCTGTGCCACTCCACTTTACAATAAGCTGCTCTATGCAATTCCACTCTTCTCTACATCACTTCACTGTACTCTGTACCACTTCACTCTACTCTACACCTCTCAAGTCCACTCTGTGTCACTCCACTGTATGCCACTTCACACACTCTATTCCATGCACCTCTATTCTTTTCCAGGCCACTCTACTCCACTTCACTCCATGCCACTCCACTCTTCCCTATGGCACTCCACTCCACACAGTATCACTCTACAGTACTCTATGACACTCTAATTACACCACTCTACTCTACAACGCTCCAGTCCACACCACTCCACTCTACTCCATTCCTCTCCACTACACTCAATGCCATTCTGTAGTACACCACTCTAGTCCACACCAGTCCACTTTATGCCACCCCACTCTTTGCCACTCTATTGTACACCACTATACTCTACCCTACTCCACTCCAACACTCTCTATGCCACTCTACATCACTCTACTCTATCCCACTCTATACCAATATAATCTATGGCACTCTACACTTTGCCACTATGTGGCACTCCACCTTACTCCACTCTACACTAGTCTACACCACACCACTCTACTCCACTCAATTCCACTCAATGCTACTCTACTCTTTGCCACACCACTATATGCCACTCCACTGTATGCCACTCTATTCCATTCCACTCTACGCCACTTTATCCTACGACACTCCACTCTATGCTACTCTACTCTATGCCACTCCATTCCATTCCACTCTACACCACTCCACTTTAGGCCTCTCCATTCTACACCACTCCATGCCACTCTGCACTACTCTATGCCACTCTACTCCACTCTTCTCTATGCCACTCTACTCTACACCACACCACTGACTTTTCACCATGCTGAACAGCAGCCATGCTGCTCACAATCTGGCTAAAAGACAGCAGCAAAGCCGGTAGTTCATTCATAGGCAAGACCTATTGGCTTTGCTAATTGTTGTTATTTTCTGTTCATACAAACATTGCTTGCAACAAGCACATTCATACAGTCTCCTACACCTTGCAAAGCACCTATACAACATGCCTTTTCAAGTTCATCACTGTCCAATTTGTAAATTTGGGCTACTTTTTTAGCTATCTGATTTGTGAATGAGGGCCATATTTATTTTGGTGTCCGGGCCTATTTTCTGTCCCAGGCTAAACCTAGAAAGATATACAACAAGGAGCTGGTAACAGCATCCTTTCAAACGTTCTTTCCTGTCTATCAAATTCGTCCAACTCATAGGCCCACATGTCCACCAATACCAGTAAAAAGTCAGATTTTTCCATTACTAATCTACCTCAATTAATTTATCCTTATTCAACACAATAGAATAAATGCATGAGATTGCAAGAGCACAAATTTACCTCTGCTAAAACGTACAAGGGCAACATTGTGCTAAGACCAGGTAGGTAGGGGTCAGGTTGTGCATGAATTTAAATGGCACAAAGAAAAGTTCAAACAGGGAACTAGTGTAAAGTATGTCCGCAGAAGTGGTTGACATGACATTATAGAATTGTAGCTACTCACTGTTCCAGAGTACTTGTACACTATTGAGAAGTGCCAGTACTCTTCTATTAAAAAGTATTGACCCTCTACTGAGACGTACAGGTACTTTGGCTTTCAAATTAAAGAAGAGCAGGTACTAAGTACATTTTGGTTTGTGCTCATTTAAACCACAGGTCTTTAGAATAAAATCTGTTCCAGTTTCCTCAAATCAAGGATATGACAATTTTAAGTGCTCTGGACCAATTGAAGCTCATGAATTTCATGGAGGGGTGGGCCTGTGTGAGATCCATTATAGTAGTCGAATAGGGGGTTAACTGTGACAGCGGCTAGAATGGTTCTCAGTGTGGAAAATAAAGGACAGACGCATCAGTTTTTCTTCAGTGGGAAGATGCTATTTTTACAGCACTCCTGATTTCTGTTGGATCAGAATCCAGACTTGCCCCTAGGCTTTTAACTTCAGAAACAGTTGCAAATTGTTGAAACAGAAGGTTGGCTGGACTTACATTTTGCTAACAAGGACTTCAGTTTTGACTAATTAAGATGGCATCTTCATCTGTAACCAGTTGGAGGCCGCCCAGTACTGAATAATAACTGTTGTTTGTGAACCTGTTGAAAAGCTTTTGGATCTGAGGCTTTTATGATATAGAAAAGGGTACTGATTATATAGTATTTGTTTAATAAATCAAACAGCCGAGCCAGGTCCATATTAAAGAGGAATGGTGCGAATGGTGACCCTTGGTAAGTGCACAAGGAATTGGAGTGAGGCACCATCTGATCAAATGCTCTCTAGTTTATAAGAAAGACTTATGGGCCTTATGTAGGGCTTGGTTGCCTGGTTACTCTGTCACAACTTGAAGAATGTCCAATCTTCCACTATGCAAGTACCATAGGAAATAATTAACTTGTAATAAGGCAAATGGGATATCCAGATATCCATCATGTTGTGACAGAGTAACCTTTTTGCCACTCTAATGGTTCTCAGCACACCCACAGCCAGGAAACCATCAGATTGAGAAGTGTAAAAATGAAAACAGACCTTTTTATAAACATACATCCACTCTGTGGAACAACATCTCAGTATGTATGAGGACCACCCCAAAGCTGCTCCAATTTAGGAAAGAGTTGAATACTCACTTCTTTAAAGAAGACATCACAATGCATTAACCACCCTCAGCCAAGCTCAATGTCCTCTTACATGTTGACATTATTGCTCGTCTTAGATGATGTCTGCACTCTGCTGACGTTTGGATAAGTTTGCACTATAGAAATACCATGTACATACATACATATATACATGCTTTATAATATCTATATTTTTATAATACTATTACTACATATTTTGTACCCCAGAAAAACGTATCCATATACAGAAAGTTTAGGTTTTAAAAAGATCTACAAACTATATTTTACATTCACTGTAATCTGTTTGCAGTCCCTTATTCTAATGTCATGTTTTTAAAATTAGTTTATTTGAAAAGACTTTTCTTTATTTCATTGTGCAGCAGGCATAGAGTGATGTGGCTTCAGGTTCCTGGTTTGTCACGTCACATACACATCTTATCTTTTACATGCATTTAAAATAAACAGTTGGTTCAGTTTTAGTTTTAATAATTTTAAGTGTATCTTTTTTTAAAGATGGATCAGCTAGCATAAATCACTAATAGGTTGGTTCATGTTTGCTTTATTATTTTAGGAAATCTATGGGGGTGGTTGTTTTAACATTAAGAAGTCCTATGAGATTTGCAGTGGCCACAATGTATTCTGATGGTAAATTTGTAGAGTTTTAGATAATTATTGTTTTTTGTGAGAGGGTGGCAAATATGTACAGTGACGTATTTTACAGAACATTTTTCCTTTTTGTAGTTGCATTTATTCATATTTTAATGTTTTTATTTCAAGAAACTGAGGTCTTTCATTTATTTAATACATTTTGCAGTGCTGTTTTTGTTAGTATTTGTTGGTCTTTGCCTTTTTTGCAGGGTTATCCCCACACTTTTTGTCTTCTTCCTCCTATTTTTCTTCTGACCAGTTGGTGTTGGCTTTAGGACTCTGGGCACTTTACCATTGTTAACATGCAAATGCTCTCTGTCTAAATTGTATTGGTGATTAGTTTCTCCATGATTTGCATATTTGATTTACTAGTAGGTCCCTAGTATAATGCACCAGGTGTGGCCAGGGCCTGTAAATCAAATGCTACTAGTGGGCCTGCAGCACTGATTGCACCACCCACATGAATAGCCATGCAATCATGTCTCAGGCCTGCCATTGTAATGTTTGTGAGTGCAGTTTTAAAACTGCCATTTCAACCTGGCAAGTGCACCCACTTGCCAGGCCCAAACCTTCCCTTTTTCTACATGTAAGTCATCCCTAAGGTAGGCCCAAGGCAGCCTGTGGACAAGGTGTGGTGTGTCTAGGAGCTAAGACATGTACTGGTGTATTTTACATGTGCTGATAGTGAAATACTGGGTTTCGCTATTTCAATACATTTCTCTTCAATGGAGTAACATGGGGATTGCCTTGAAATATCTTTTAAGTGTAATTTCCCATTGGGAGCAAATAGAGATGTGGAGTTTGGGTTCTCTAAACTCACAATTTAAAAATACACCTTTGGTGAAGTTGTTTTTTGAATTGTAGGTTTGAAAATGCAGCTTTTAGAAAGTAACACAAAAGGTTGATGGATGGAGTGCTGAAAATGTTCAAACACTCAACCCCAGTCACAGATCTGGGTTTAATCCATTGTTCTTTTGCTCACCATGCCACCCCAGCTTGGATCCAGCCATATGCAAATCAGTCTTGACCCTGTTCCCCATGAGAACAGTCGAGCCCGAACTGCCAGGCCAGGTCCCCTGGCCCAGAAACAAGCATCCTAGGATCAGTTTTGGGGTATAACCCCTCCCCAGACAGGTTAGCTTGAATCCAGTGGCACAGTGATCACGGAACCCACATCTGGGCACACCCTGGCGACTTAGGGCAATTTTAACAACACAAAAGGATGATGGACAGAGTGCTGAAACTTTTCAAACACTCACCCCCTGTCACGGATCTGGGTTTAAGCCATCGTTCTTTTGCTCACCATACTACTGCAGTTTGGACCCAGCCATGTGCAAATTAGTCTTGACAGTTGGGCTGTGTGTGTATTCACTTTAGACAGTCACACAAACAGAGCTGAGGTGTGCCCTGCATATCCTGATGGTCCATCAACAGGCTGATGGGTCTTCCTGGGCTAGAGTGGTGGGACGAGCTGACACCTGCACCTGAAAAGGGCTGTGTTTGTCCTCACACTTAGCAGTCTCCAACCAACCCAAGAGTGTGCCTGGTGCCGGTGCAGGGAAAGGCAGGGTCTTGAGCCCTACAAATACTTATATTTGAAGTTTGCCTACTTCAAAGACAGAAATTGGTATAATTAGTGGACCTTTGACCCCACATAGGTGGTCATTACAACCCTGGCGGTCGGTGTTAAAGCGACAGTAAGACCGCCAACAGGCCGGCGGTAAAAGTTTTGCAATTACGACCGTAGCGGAAACCGCCAACAAAGACAGCCACTTTAACACTCCGACCGCCACAGCAGTACAAACAAACAGCGCAGTGGTCACCGCCAACAGACAGGCGGAGGACAAAGTACCGCCCACAGTATCACAACCTACCAATCCGCCACCTTTTCCGGGACGGATTCATGCAGATAAAAACACAGCAGAAACAGGACTTTGAAGGGAAAACGCTCACCTCTACACACCCCACGAGGACGCCATGGACCCGGAACTCCACATACTCCCTGCGATTGTCTTCCTGCTCCTCTACCAGGAGCACGAACGCAGGCGGCGAAGACCACGGTGAGTACTGCACCTACGACACAGGGGAGGGGGGAGGGAAAAAACGGGGACACACACACGCAACACCCCCACCCACTACAACACACACACTTATACAGCATGATACATCACAGTTACACCCCCCAACCCCCATGGAAGAATGCAAAGACAATAGAAAATGAGTGTAAGCATTGTAATATATTAAAAGCAAAAATATATATATACACCATGTACAAAATATATACCAAGCATAGTAGTCCAGGTAGTGCTCCAATTAAGTCCGTGGAACACCGGGCCCACACGGTATGGGCGAGGCCCACACAAGATCCCCGACCATGACAGAGAGAACACTGCAGGGGCATCAGAGAGCAAGAAAACAGGCACCTCAGGGTGAGGGATAGGGGGGGGGGGCACCTCAGCCGGTTGAGTGCACGATGCCAAATCCACGAGAGGGCCACATGCCCACTGTTCAATCCTGGGGAGTGCAAAGCCACAGTCTCTCAAGTCTCTACAGTGGGTGGGTTGCCCACTGTTCAATCCTGGGGATTGCAAAGCCACAAGTCTCTACGTGGGTGGGTTGCCCACTGTTCAATCCTGGGGAGTGCAAAGCCACAGTCTCTCAAGTCTCTACAGTGGGTGGTTTGCCCACTATTCAATACTGGGGAGTGCAAAGCCACAGTCTCTCAAATGGATGGATCTCTCCACTGGTTCTGGAGGGGGCATGGTGTCCAGAGTGCTTCATCCTGCTAAGGACAGAGGTAGTGGATGGATCTCTCCACTGGTTCTGGAGGGGGCATGGTGCCCAGAGTGCTTCATTCTGCCAGTGACGGACTCAGTAGTGTCAGTGCCCTTGGCGCTCATGGGCCAGCGTTGCTTGAGACGGCGGTGCCCTGTTCAGCGGTGCTTGAGACGGCGATGCCCTGTTCATCGGTGCTTGAGGCGGCGGTGCCCTGTTCAGCGGTGCTTGAGACGGCGGTGCCCTGTTCAGCGGTGCATGAGACGGCGGTGCCCTGTTCAGCGGTGCTTGGAGCCTCGGTCTCCTTTGCAGTGACTCAGCTGCTGGCGGTCCTTCATGGACCAGCGGGGCTTGTGCTGGCAGTCCTCTCTGTCCCAGAGGGGCTTTTGCTGGCGGTCCTTCATGGCCCAGCAGGGCTTTTTCTGGCGGTCCTTCATGGCCCAGCGGGATTGGTGCTGGAGGAGGCCTCCTGGGCAGCTGGGCTTGTGCTGGCGGTGGCCTCCTGGGCAGCTGGGCTTGTGCTGGCAGTGGCCTCCTGGGCAGCTGGGCTGGTGCTGGTGGTGGCCTCCTGGGCAGCTGGGCTGGTGCTGGCGGTGGCCTCCTGGGCAGCTGGGATGATGGCGGTCTTCTCCGCCGTGCTGCTCTTCCCAGACTTGCTGACTTTCTTGTGCCCCTTCCCCACCTTGGAAGGTGTCGCAGCTGACTCCACACTCCCACCTGTATCCCTGGGAGCGGCTTTGGTGGCTAGAGTCTTCCCCCTCTCCCACCGGGCACTGGCCAACTTCTGATGCTTCACAGGTGGGGGACTGTCTGTGCTGTGGCTCCGTGCCACACTGGCTGCCCTGGTGGCCGGAGCACTCCAGATTCCGGTGACTACAGGCACCACTGGTCCCGGAGATGTTGTGGCTGAGGTGCTAGTTCGGGACCTAGGAGACGGACAGGGTGGGGGAGGTGTGGGGACGAGGTCAAGGTTGGACAGGAAAAGTTTTTTGGACACACTGGGACGGGTAGCTGGAGGGAGTTTGGGAGTGGAGGAAGAGGTTGTGGTTGTAGGAGGTGTTTGTTTGCTGACTTTGGGTGAAGGTGCATGCGCTGGAGGCTGTCGTGAGGTGGATGGCTGTTGGGTGGGTGTGTGCCTGTGTTTGTGTATCTTGGGAGGGGGCGTCACAGACACACTGAGAGAGGACACAGGGGACCTGTGAATGGTAATGGGGGTGGTGACTGCACGTGAGCAGGGTGTGGTGGTGGGTGTGCTGGTGATGGTAGTCGTGGCTGTAGAGGTAGTGCATGCAGGTGTGAGTGTAGACGAGACAGGGAGGGAGGAGAAATACGGGGAGGAGGGGGACACAGTGGAGGCAGTGGATGTTGGTGTGTCTGCATGTGTGTGATGCTTGCGTGAGTGCCTGTGGGATGTGTGGTGCTTATGTTTGCCTGAGCTTCCCTTGTGTGTTGGCGTGTGTGCATGCTGGTCTGTAGGTATGCTTTGGGATAGGCTGAGGTACAGGGGATTGGGTCGGGGTGGAGGAAGTTGGAGGGGGGAGGCTAGACACAGGGACAATGGCTGCCATCAGTGCTGAGGCCAGAGTCTGAAAAGCTCGCTGAAGAGCCGCCTGACCAGAATGAATGCCCTCCGGGAATGCATTTGTTTGTTGCAACTGCCTTTCTACACCCTGCATGGCATTCAAAATGGTAGACAGCCCAACAGTGAGGGACCTGAGGAGGTCAATGGCCTCCTCACTGAGGACAGCAGGGGTGACTGGGGCAGGGCCTGAGGTGCCTGCAGCGAATGTGATGCCCACCCTCCCGGGTGAGCGGGCACGGGGCGAAGGCTGAGGGGCTGCAGGGAGGGTGGTGCTGAAAGGGGGGGTGACGGCTGTACCTGTAGATGGGGAGGGCACAGATGTTGCTGCCACAAAAAAGGGAGCTCCCATCAGAGGACGAGTCCGTGTCACTGGTCTCAGCTCCTGTCCCCGCCGTGGAGCTCCCCTCGCCCTCCGTCCCACTGGTGAAGTCCGATTCCGTAGTGTGGCCCTCCATGGCCATGTGGGATGCAGCCCCCTCATGCTCCGGTGCCACTGCTCCTCCGCCTGATGATGCTACTGCACACAAGAACAGGGAGACCACAAAAAGGGGGATGACGACAGAAGAAAGACATGTTGAGTGCATGCATTACCGCTACCGTTGGCGGACACGACAGACACAGAAGCCCCCTGCACAACGCTGTGCTCTTGGGCTCCACTGTTCAATTCCTGGGAAATGGCCTACTAGGCTATGGACGACATCTGCACACATGGATGACACAGGGGCATGACTAGGTGTAGTTGGCACTCTACAGAGGTGCGGTGGGGTGCCACATGGCCTGCCTTACGGAGGGACCTTGCCTACGGAACTCGCCCTGGCCTAGGGAAACCAACAGCCCACCTCCCCCACCCAGACTCCTCCACTGCGGCAAAATCAGCAGAATGCGAGTGTACTCACCCCCTTGTGGCTGCTGTGATGCCCTCAAGCGCCCATCCAACTTTGGGTACGCCACCGCCAGGGTCCTGAACATCAGGGGGGGTCATGGTGCGACGGGCACCCCTCCCACGTTGGGAGGCCATCCCCAGCTGAGCCTCTCACCTCTTGCTCCAGTGGCGACTGTCCTCCCATCTTTTCCGGCAGTGGGTGCTCCGTCTGTGGTAGACCCCCAGGGTCCGGACATCCTTGGCGATGGCATGCCAAATATTTTTTTTCTGGTGGGCGCTGACCTACATGATTTGTACAGGGGGAAGAGAAAGTTATTACGAACTGCACCGTCAAAGTGATTGGCCCCTATCCCTACCCTTGCCATGTGGCACATGCACTCACCGTCTTTTCATGCACGCCGCACTCTTCCCCCCTTCCTTCTTACATCTACCCCTTTCCACACAGGCATAGCCCATACAGCATGCTCCCAGTGTACTTACCTGTTAGTCTGGAGGAACATAGAGTAGCGTGTACTGGGGGAGGACCCCGTCCACGAGTTTCTCCAACTCCTCCGATGTGAAGGCAGGGGCCCTTTCCCCAGACACTCGAGCCATTGTCTCTTCCAGACCGAGGTCACAGCAGCACTTGCAGTGTAGGTCCTCTCCTGTCGAAGATCAGGTATCGAGTGATTGAACAGATAGAAAATGGCGGTCACGTCCGCGGTGGTGCGTACCGTCTCCGACGGTGTACAACGCCAGCGCAGTTACGTCACATCCCATTGTCCCACTTTACAGGTCAGGCAGCCGCCATTTCAGGGGCCCACATGCCTACAATTTCAACTGCGTCACACATACCCAGGCCTAGACTCAACACACATGTAGGCCACTTTTTAGATTATGAATGGTGTTCTGTGTAAGCTGTGGGTACATACCTCTGAGTTGTTTGACTCTGTGCTCGCTGTTGTCCTTCATAGGCACCGTCCGCTGGGACATGTGAGGAGATGGCGGCATCCTACGGTGTACCGACCGTTGGTGGACCTGTCGACAATGGAGGAAAGACTTGAGTGATAATCACATACAGGCTTGACCGTGCCACAATCCAGGAACTGTGTACCCAGTTGGAGCCAGACCTGATGTCAGCTATCTGCCATCCCACAGGAATCCCTCCTCAAGTGCAGGTGCTGTCAGTGCTCCATTTCCTTGCAAGTGGGACATTTCAAACAACAGTGGCCATAGCATCAGCGATGTCCCAGCCTATGTTTTCCAACGTGTTGTCCAGAGTGTTGTCTGCCCTGCTGAAACACATGCGGAGCTACATCGTTTTCCCTCAGGTGGAGGATTTGCCTACAGTGAAAGGAGATTTCTATGCCCTGGGACATATCCCCAACATCATAGGTGCCATTGATGGGACACATGTGGCTTTGGTACCCCTTCACAGGAGTGAACAGGTGTACAGAAACCGGAAGAGTTATCATTCGATGAATGTACAGATGGTATGTTTGGCAGACCAGTACATCTCCCATGTGAATGCCATGTTCCCTGGCTCAGTGCATGACTCCTACATCCTGCAGAATAGCAGCATCCCTTATGTGATGGGTCAACTCCAGAGGCACTGTGTGTGGCTATTAGGTGAGCACCTGGAAGCTAGTCAGTGGGAATGGTTGTGTGGGTCTGGGGATATCCCTCCAGGTTAGTGTGTGTCTAACAGTTGTCCCTTGCCATTTGCAGGTGACTCTGGTTACCCCAACCTGTCATGGCTACTGACCCCAGTGAGGAATCCCAGGACAAGGGCAGAGGAACTCTACAATGAGGCCCATGGGCGAACTAGGAGGGTGATCAAGCGGACCTTCGGCCTCCTGAAAGCCACATGACAGGTGGATCCCTATTCTACTCACCAAAGAAGGTGTGCCAGTTCACCGAGGCCTGCTGTATGCTTCACAACTTGGCTTTGCGACAACAGGTGCCTTTTCTGCAGGAGGATGGTCCAGATGGCGGTGTTGTGGCAGCTGTGGAGCCTGTGGACAGTGAAGACGAGGAAGAAGACATGGACAACAGGGACCCAGTGATCTAGCAATATTTCCAGTGACACACAGGTAAGAATACAGACCTGCCTACTACATGTACTTAAACACTACTGCCTCTCTACTGTCTGTCGTTTTCACCCAGTGTATGGTCACTGAGTTGTCACTTTCCCTTACGATTTCACAGATGTGGGCCCCACTGTGTGACATCTGCTTTGATTCCTCATGGACTAGAGCTTTGTGACATAGGTATGTTGACATTACCAATGAAAAAGCTTTTTGCCACAGTTATTGCTAATACAGTATTCTGAAATCACAGACAGACTCCAGATTGTTTTGTGCTTTAAGGGTGTTTATTTAAGTGTTCAATATTGGAGGGGGTTGTAAAATGGTGAGGGGTGATGGCGGAGGAATGTCCATGGCAGAGTCCAGTCTATTAGTCTCACAGGTACATTACCCAAATGGGCATAGGAAGTGGAGGATGACAATCATGGTGGTCTCATTTCTTGGCGGGGGTCTTGGCATCGTTCTCTGTCTTGTTCCTGGATCTCAGGGACCATTTGCGAGGTGGTTCTCCCTCTGCAGGGGGTGGGGTGCTGGTATGGTGGTCCTGTGGCGGTGCCTCCTGTTCACTAGCGCTGGCGGAGGTGGTGGGCAGTTCATCGTCCAGGCTAGTGTCAGGAGCCCCTTGTAGTGCCACAGTGTCCCTCCTGGTGTTGAGTACTTCCTTCAGCACCCCTACGATGGTGCCCAGGGTGGAATTGATAGTTCTGAGTTCCTCCCTGAAGCCCATATAGTGTTCCTCCTGCAGGCGCTGGGTCTCCTGAAACTTGGCCAATACCATTGCCATCGTCTCCTGGGAGTGGTTGTAGGCTCCCATGATGGAGGAGAGGGCCTCGTGGAGAGTGGGTTCCCCTGTGTTCCTGGGCCTCCGTCCCCTGGACCGTGTGCCCACTACCACTGCCCCCAGGTCCCTGTTGTTGTTGGGGTGGTGGGTGAGCCTGGGTTCCCTGTAGTGGTGGACACACAGCTGATTGACGTGTCCTGGGGACGGAGGTATGGGCCCGCTGGGTGGGTGCTGTGCTGGTGTTTCCAGAGGGGGGAAGCTCTGTGGTGGCCTGTGACTGGGTGCGGGGAACCAACTGTCCTGAGGTCCCTGATGGGCCAGGCTGGTCATCTAGATCCAATTGGACAGAGGTGCTGTCATCACTGTGGGCCTCTTCTGTTGGTGGTGTGGACATGTGTGGACCCTCCTGTCCAGTGACGTTGGGTAGGGGTCCTGCAGGGGTATAAAAAGATGATTATTACATCTGTGTGTGTCATGGTGTGCAATGGGTGGGTGACCATGTACCACAGTGCTTGCATTCCTGTGTGGGACCTCGTGTGATGGTGGTTTAGGGGGGTGTATGGGTATGTGCAGTGGGCATGCTTTGGTGATGGGTGTCCATGCTTTGCTGTTGCATGCAGGGCTTGGTGTTTGGATGTGTGGTTTGTGATGTTGGGACATTTGTGAGGAGTTAGAGTGATGGGGGTGAGGGTGTGGGTATGTGCTGGCATGCAGGTAGGGTGGGGGATGTAATAGTTAAGATTTGACTTACTAGAGTCCATTCCTCCACCTACTCCTGCGAGGCCCTCAGGATTCGGATCGCCAAGACCTGCTCCTCCCATGTTGTTAGTTGTGGGGTAGGAGGTGGGGTTCCACCGCCAGTTGCTGAACCGCCAGGTGGTGTCTTGAGACCACGGAACGTGCCTTCTCCTGTAGGTCGTTCCACCTCTTCCTGATGTCATCCCGATTTCTTGGGTGCTGTCCCACTGCGTTGACCCTGTCCACTATTCTTCACCATAGCTCCATCTTCCTTGCAATTGAGGTGTGCTGCACCTGTGCTCCGAATAGCTGTGGCTCCACCCGGACGATTTCCTCCACCATGACCCTTAGCTCCTCCTCCGAGAACCTGGGGTGTCTTTGCCGTGCCATGGGGTGGTGTAAGTGATGTGTGGGGTGGTGTGTGGGGTGATGCGTGTGCTGATATGTAGTGGTGTGTAGTGTGCGGTGCGTGGAAGTTATGTGGGTGATGGTGTTGTGTGCCTGTGGATGCTAGTGTTGTTGATGGTTGTGTCTCTCTCTGGCCTTCGTTCGTGATTTGTTGTCATAAGGGTTTGTGGGTGATGTGGGTGTGTGTTTTATATTGTATTGGGTGTGTGGGAGTGGTGTGTGTATGTGTATCAGGTGTGTGTATTTCGAATTGCCCAATGTGGCTGTGTTTTGGAAATGTGTGTGTCTGTTGAGCGCGGCGGTGTGTACCGCCAATGGAATACCGCGGTTGAAAGACTGCGCGTGGATTCGTGTGTCGTGATAGTGTGGGTGTATTTCAGTTGGCGTGAAGGTGGAGGTTTTGTTTTCGCCAGTTTATCACTGACCTTTGTTGTGGCGGACTTGTGTGGGTGTCTGAATTTTGGCAGATTCCGTGCTGTGGGTCATAATAGCTGTGGCGGATTTCCACGGCCGGGGCGGTGTGTTGGCGGTTTTCTGCACGGCAGTTAGCGGCTTTTACCGCCAATGTTGTAATGAGGGCCATAGTTAGAACACTTCTGGACTGAAGACATTCTTTCAGAAAGAAGAGCTGGATACTGTAAGAGGTACTGCCACTCTGCATGTTGCTTTATTGTGCTGACCTGCTGCTTGCTGCTTCTGTCTTGGGAGTGAAAGGACTGGACATTTCTTTCTACATCCTGCTTTCCAAGGTTCTGCAAGGGCTTGAACTCAGCTTGGCCTTAAAAGACTTCACCTTCGAGCGCCTGGGCTCTCTTGTTGAGAATCCTGACTTCCCAAGAGGTGCCAAATCGAGTTCCTGGGCGCTTGGGAATAAGTTCTGGTGCAACAAGGAAGAAACTATTGCCTCGACGTCCAGAATGACTTCATTATCAGTGCCGCTTTCTGACCCCGCGCCACTGCCTGCACTGGAGCCATGCTCCCTGCTGAGCGACCTCCACTGCAGGCGCGACACTGCTGCAGCACCTCTGAAGTCCCACCACAGTGTGACTTCAGAGCTCTGTGTCTCCGATGTCTGTGGGGCCTGACTCTGCCACGGCACCTGTGGCCCTGTGGTGTGATCGCTGCACTCTGATGTCAACACCACATGTCTTGACCTGCTGGGTCCATGGACCGCCCTTTGTAGTAAGGAACCGACGCCTCGCTGCCAACGCTGCATCACCTCCACTGCAATGATAAGGAACCAACTCCTCACCTCCCCTGTATAGCACTAAGGAACCGATGCCTCACCTCCCCGGTAACAGTAAGGAACCAACGCTGAACCGGTTCCAGAAACACCTCCCCTCCCTGAAACTGTGCAACATCTTTGTTTCCTCACTCATCTTCTTCCAAAATACAGTACCCGAGGCTCAATGCTCCTCCGTGACTGGCCAACAGCCTCCCATGAGTGGCATTGGACTGTTGGGAAAGACTCCGTCAAGACGCTGTGATAGCCCCAGTTGGAGCTATTGTGTTTGTAAGTGCTATACTAAGATTTAATCTTTGAAAAGTCGTACCTTTACTTGTGTATGTTGGATTTTTGTAGTTGTTTTGGATTTTGGTCTTGTTTTACTCAAATAAATATTTTTCTAAACTGGTGTGGAGTACTACTGTGAGGTTTTCACTGTATTACTGAGTGTGTACAAATAGTTTACACATTGCCTCTGATTATAAGCCTGAATGCTTGAGCCTAGCTACCAATGGAATGAGGAGGAGTTATCTTAGCTGTGTAGCTTCCTTACTCTGATTAAACTGAGGGTCCATACTTGGACATTGTGAAAACCACTTCCAACTAGAGACCCCATTTCTAACATAGTATTAAAATGTGTTATTGGTAATGTGTTTCACTTTGTTATGGAAAGTTGTATTTCCTTTATAATGAATGTGATTCAGTATTTCAGTTCCGGATTGACTGAACAGTTGCTGCCAGATGCTATGTGATCAACAGAACAAAAGCTTTATGAAGCACTGTTGAGAAAAATACTTTGGGTCGTTTGCATATTGATAACCCTCCGTACAGGTTTGCATTGTGCAGAAGTTGGAAACTGCTACCAAGAAAATACTTGTTGCACTTGTAATGGCTGTTTAGGAGATTTCCCTACCTAAGGTGTCTGCCCCATTTAAGTATAAAGGCACAGTGGCACAAACAAGGGGAAACCCAAAATAAAGGTGGAGGGGTTTCTGTTAGCTGAATGGACAAGGCTCCAAGTTGGCTCCTTCCTGCAGGAGCGGCTTAGTTGTACAATTTCCTGGGTCATTATTTATAGTTTTTGGGAAACAATAGAAGAAGAGCAGCTATAAGGGATGCAAATTCTGGCTTGATAATGGAAAATGTCATAACTGTCATCATAGAAAGTTTCAGATCTATTTAGGACACAGAGGTGAGTATTACATTGCCTTTATTTCATGTACCACAGCCACAGAACCATAACCTTTAGAGCCAAGCAAAAAACTATCTTCAAATTGAACTTCAGGGAAAACTTTTATAGAACAAGTCAATCCAATCAAGGTGCAGATTATGCTATTTAGTTCTGCCTTCTTTACCACTCTCCCTTTTTCTTCATGTGACATTCAGCACCTCATCCTTGTCGGTCCACCCTGCTTGGAGAATTCATTCCTGAAATAGAGTACCTTATTACTTAAAGAACTATGGCCCTCATTACAACCTTGGTGTGTCGGTGTTAAAGCGGCAGTAATACCGCCAACAGGCCGGCGGTAAAAAAAATGGGATCACGACCATGGTGGAAACCGCCAACATAGACAGCCACTTTAACACTCCGACCGCCACGGCGGTGGCAACAAACACCGCGGCGGTCACCACCAACAGACAGGCGGAAGACAATGTACCGCCCACCCTATTACAACCTGCCAATCCGCCAGCTTTTCCGGGGCAGTACCAACGGCATCAAAAGCACAGCGGAAACAGTCTTTGGAAGGGAAACCACTCACCTCTCGACAATCAACAAAGAACCAGGACGTGATGGAGCCCGAGCTGCAGGTCCTGCCGATGCTGGTCTACCTCCTCTTACATGAGGAATATCAAAGGCGGCTGCGATGACCACGGTGAGTACTGCACCTACACATGCAACACCCCCACTCCCACCCCCACCCACAACACAATACATACAAACACATGCATCAACATTACATTTACTCCCCGTTACCCCCTGGAAGAACGCAAGGACAAAAGGAATTGAGTTAAATCAGTGATATTTTAGAAATAGGCAGATATACTTAACAAATAGAAAAACAGTATATACAAATATTTACAGAAGGCCGTACACTGTCCTTTGCAAATGTCTGTGGCCCACTGGGCCAAAAATCATGGGCCAAGCCCACACTTGACTCCTGCTTCAATACGGAGAGAACACTGCAGGGGCATCAGGTCGTAAACACACAGGCACCTCAGGGGGATGGGCAAGGGGGGGGCCATCAGCCGGAAGATGGTACTACGCCACTGCTCCTCGAGGGGACTCCATGCCAACTTCTTGCTCCTGGGGAGTGCAAGGCCACAGTCTCTAAAGTGGGTGGGTTGCACACTGCTTGCTCCTGGGGAGTGCGAAGCCACAGTCTCTCAAGTGGGTGGCATCTCCACTGGTTCTGGAGGGGGCCTTGTGCCCAGTCTGCTTCATCCTGGCAAGGATAGGGGGAGTGGATGCCTTTCTCCACTGGTTCTGGAGGGGGCTTTGTGCCCAGTCTGCTTCATCCTGCCAAGGATAGGGGGAGTGGATGCCTTTCTCCACTGGTTCTGGAGGGGACTTTTTGCCCAGTCTGCTTCATCCTGCCAAGGATACAGGGGTAGGGGGAGTGGATGCCTTTCTCCACTGGTTCTGGAGGGGGCTTTGTGCCCAGTCTGCTTCATCCTGCCAAGGATAGGGGGAGTGGAAGCCTTTCTGGAGGGGGCTTTGTGCCCAGTCTGCTTCTCCTGCCCAACAAGGGACCTACCCTGCCATGATCGCCCTGGCCTACGGGCACCCACAGCCCACATCCTCCACCCATGTACCTCCTAACAAGCGCAAAGTCAGCTTTCAGAATCTGTACTCACCCCCTTGTGGCTCCTGTCATGCCCTCAAGTGCCCATGCAACTCCAGATAGGCCACCGCCAGGATGCGGAACATCAGGGGGGTCATGGTGCGACGGACAGCCCTTCCACGTTGGGAGGCCAGCACCAGCTGGGCCTCCGGCGTCTTCTTTGACCAGCAGTGCAGGTCCTCCCATCTCTTGTGGCAGTGGGTGCTCCGCCTGTGTAAGACCCCCAGGGTCCGCACCTCCTTGGCAATGGCACGCCAAATACCTTTTTTCTGGTGGGCGCTGACCTGGAGGGAAAAGACAGCAGAAAAGGAAATTACTCACCCGTCCAGACCGTCATACTCATTGCCCACCAGTTCCCATCCATTCCCTGATGCACATACACTGACCACTGTACAAGCTGCACTCTGGCCAGGACACCTCAGAACCCCCCCAACATGTGGCTTACATCCTCAGCACTCCATACAATAATGGCCCACGCATCATGCTCACAGTGTACCCTGTTTGTCTGGAGGACCGTAGAGTAATGTGTACTGGGGTAGGACCCCATCCACCAGATTCTCCAACTCCTCCGCAGTGAAGGCAGGGGCCCTTTCCCCAGACACATGAGCCATTGTCGCTTGCAGACACAAGTCACAGCAGCACTTGCAGTGTAGGTCCTCTCCTGTTGAAGGTCTGGTAGCAAGTGAGTGAATAGTAAGAAAATGGCGGTCACGACCTACGCGGTGCATACAGTCACCGCCGGAGTACATCGCCATTGGCTCCTGGAGCCCATAGGGCCCAATAATAACCAACTCCAGCACAATTACCTCATTTCCACTTGTTCCTCCTCACAGGTCAGGCAGCTGCCATTTCAGGGGGGCACAGGGCATGGCACCTAACTGTGTCACAGCAGACATTGACACATCAACTGACTCTCGAGTTCACATACTACTTCTGTAAAGTAAATTAATCAACATTAGTGCAATAGATGTGGAAATATGACCCTCTGCTCACCGTTCTCTTCCATAGGCTTCAACTGCTGAGGCAAAATATGAGATGGGGGCATCCTCCGGTGTAGAGACCCCTGGTGGACCTTGCGACAATGGAGGACAGACACATTATCATCACATATAGACTTGATCGTGCCACAATCCAAGAACTGTGTGCTCAATTGGAGCCAGACCTGATGTCAGCTATCCGCCAGCCCACAGGTATCCCCCCTCTAGTGCAGGTCCTGTCAGTGCTCCATTTCCTGGCAAGTGGTTCCTTCCAAACAAGAGTGGCCATGGCATCATGGATGCCTCAGCCAATGTTCTCCAACGTGTGGACCAGAGTGTTGTCTGCCTTGCTGAAACACATGAGCAGCTACATCGTGTTCACCCAGGTGGAGGATTTGGCCACAGTGAAGGCTGACTTTTATGTCCTGGGACATATCCCCAACATCATTGGTGCCATTGATGGTACACATGTAGCATTTGTCCCTCCCCACAGAAATGAACAAGTTTACAGGAATAGAAAAAGCTATCACTCGATGAATGTGGAGATGGTGTGTTTGGCGGACCAGTACATCTCCCATGTGAATGCAAGAATCCTGGCTCTGTGCATGACGCCTTTATCTTGAGGAATAGCAGCATCCCATATGTGATGGGCCAACTTCAGAGGCACTGGTTGTGGCTAGTAGGTGAGCCAAAGGTCCCCACCCAGTCTATGTTGATGTCTGGGTATGGGATTGCCCCTAAGGGTTAGTGTGTGTCTAACAGCTGTCACCCTATATTTACAGGTGACTCTGGTTACCCCAACCTCTCATGGCTACTGGCCCCAGTGAGGAATGCCAGGACAAGGTCAGAGGAACGTTACAATGAGGCACATGGGCGTTCAAGGAGGATTATAAAAAGAACCTTTGGCCTCCTGAAGGCCAGGTTCCAGTGCCTCCATCTGACAGGTGGCTC
The DNA here is from genome assembly GCF_031143425.1 of Pleurodeles waltl. Taxonomy (NCBI): domain Eukaryota; kingdom Metazoa; phylum Chordata; class Amphibia; order Caudata; family Salamandridae; genus Pleurodeles; species Pleurodeles waltl. Next base: position 19,100,346 of record NC_090443.1, on the reverse strand, counting down.
CCTATACTACTCACCCAAGAAGGTGTGCCAGATCATCATTGCATGCTGTATGTTGCACAACTTGGCCTTGAGACGCCAGGTGCCTTTTCTGCAGGAGGATGTGCCTGGAGATGGTCTTGTGGCAGCAGTGGAGCCTGTGGACAGTGATCAAGAGGAGGCAGAGGAAGAAGATGTTGACAACAGAACAAATATGATACAGCAGTACTTGCAGTGACACACAGGTAAGAGACTGTAACTCCACTTAACATTTCAGTAATCTGTTGGACATTGTACAAGGCAGCCTCTTACCCTAAGTCTATGGCCACTGACTGTTCCCTTTCGATTCTCTATTTTCAGATCTCTGTGCCCCATTCTGGTTCCTGCTATACGTACTGCTGCCCACCAAAGGTCATCCTGTAGTATATTTCACTGTACATATACATTGAAATGCTTTGATAATGTTGTACTAATACATTTGTGAATCATTAGACTGAGTCCAGATTGGTATTTGTTTCAAGGGTGTTTATTTAGGTGCTAATAAGTACAGGGGTATGTGCAAGGGGCTGGTGTGACGGTGGAGGAAAATCCAGGGCAGAGTCCAGTCTCTTGGAATCACAGGTGCATTGTCCAAGGGGGCATAGGAAGGGGAGCAATGGCAGTTCAAGGTGGACAGGGTAACAGAGTGGGACAGAAGGGTGACTACCAGGAGAGTCCTATTTTCTGGCGGGGTCTTGGCAATGTTCTCTGTCTTCTGCCTGGATCGCAGGGACTGTTTGCGGGGTGGTTCTCCTTCTGCAGGCGGTGGGGTTCTGGTGGCCTGTTGGTCCTGTGGCGGGGCCTCCTGTCCACCAGTACCCGCAGAGGTGGAAGGCTGCTCCTCGGTTTGGCTAGTGTCAGGCACACTTTGTTGTGCCACTGCCTCCATCCTCCCTCATAGTCTTGCCCATGTCAGCCAGCACCCTGCAATGGTAACCAGGATGGTGTATATTTTTGTTAGGTTATCCCTGATCCCCAGGTACTGTCCCTCCTGCAGCCGCTGGGTCTCCTGCAACTTGGCCAGTATCTGGCCCATTGTCTCCTGAGAATGGTGGTATGCTCCCAGGATATTTGAGAGTGCCTCGTGGAGAGTGGGTTCCCTGGGCCTGTCCTCCCCTGTCACACAGCAGTCCTCCCAGCTTCCCTGTTGTCCTGTGCGTCTGTCCCCTGAACCATGAACCCACTGCCACTGACCCCAGGTCCCTGATCATCCTGGGTTTGTGGGGTTGCCTGGGGTCCCTGTAGTGGTGGACACACTGCTGATTGACGTGTCCTGGGGACAGTGGCATGGGCCCGTTGGGTGGGTGCTGTGCTGGTGTTTCCTGAGGGGGGAGGCTCTGTGGTGTGTTGGGACTGTGGCAGGGGAACCGACTGTCCAGAGGCCCCTGATGGGCCAGGTTGGTCATCCTGATCCAGCCGTGCAGAGCTGCTGTTGTCACTGTGGGCCTCTTCAGGGGAGGTACTGGCTGTAGCTGCCACCTCCTCTCCGGTGACGTTGAGTAGGGGTCCTGTTGGGATGCAAATGCATTGTTAATGTATCTGTGTGGGCCATATTGTGCATAGGTGTGTTTCCATCTGTGATTTCCCTGTTGGCTTGCCCTTGTGTGAGTGGTGATTTTGTGGGCTGGGTGAGTCTCTCTACTGCGCATGCTGGGGTGATGGGTGTCCATGCAGGTCTGTGATGGGGGTCCATGCATTGGTGTGGCATGCAGGGCTTGGTATTGGGATGGGTAGGTTGTGATGGTGGGATATATGTGATGTGGTGGAGTGATGGAGGTGAGGTAGGGGTAGGAGTTTGTGATGGCATGCAGGTAGGGTGGGGGGGATGAAGTAGTTCAGATTTGACTTACCAGAGTCCAGTCCTCCTGCTACTCCTGCGAGGCCCTCAGGATGCATGATCGCCAAGACTTGCTCCTCCCATGTTGTTAGTTGTTGGGGAGGAGGTCGGGGTCTAACGCCAGTCCTCTGTACAGCAATCTGGTGTCTTACAACCACGGAACGCACCTTCCCCCGTAGGTCGTTCCACCTCTTCCTGATGTCAGCCCTGGTTCTTGGGTGCTGTCCCACAGCATTGACCCTGTCCACGATTCTCCGCCATAGCTCCATGTTCCTTGCAATGGACGTCTGCTGCACCTGTGATCCGAATAGCTGTGGCTCTAACCAGATGATTTCCTCCACCATTACCCTTAGCGCCTCCTCAGAAAACCTGGGGTGTCTTTGGGGTGCCATGGATGTGGTGCGAGTGATATGTGTGAGGATGTGTGGGGTGATGTGTGGAGTGATGTGTTGTGGTCTATGCTGTGATGTGCGTGAATGGTGTATGGGTGATGGTGTTCTGTGCCACTGATTGAGTGGGTGCTCCTTGCTTGTCTCTCTCTGCTTGCTATCTTTTTTTTTGCTGTAAGGGGTTGTGGGTGATGTGGGTTTGTGTTTTATATTGGATTGGGTGTGTGGGTATGGTCTGTGTATATGTTACAGGTGTGTGTAGTTTGAATTGTCCAATGTGGTGTAGTTTTGTAAGTGTTTGTGTATTTTGAGCACAGGGGTATGTACCGCCAATGGTTTACTGCGATTGAAAGACTGCCACGGTGATTGGTGGGTTGTGATACTGTGGGGGTATTCCTGTTGGCGTAATGGTGAGGGTTTTGCTATCGCCAGTTTATCACTGACCTTTGGTCTGGTGGACTTGTGTGGGTGTCTGTATAGTGGCGGATTTCTATGTGTGGGTCATAATACCTGTGGCGGATTACCACCGCGGTCACGGTATGTTGGTGGCCTTCAGCACGGCGGTAGGCGGCATTTACTGCCAGGGTTGTAATGTGGGCCTATATTCCTCAATTCTTGGAAGCACAAAATAACATATTCAAGAATGTCACATAGGCAGTCTTCAGCAGTAACTCTATCATCACCATTTATCACCATAATATATCACTCCCCACCTACCGTGTTTGGCGGCCATCAGGACCTGTGCATTAACCTCAAACACCCTAGAGGGGTAGGTCATATACATGATCTACAAGTGGGATAATCCCCACTTCTGTGTCCTTAATAGAATTGAAACTTTATGTTATGTAGCTAGGACATTTTTCATTCTATGTGAGGACCGGAGGGAAGGATTATGCTAATTTAAAGTTTACTCACCACCATGGAGGCCATATCATTGACAGCTTTGAAGTAAAACTGTCTGAAAGTAGAAACCGAGGACCAGTCTGCTGCACTCATTATATCCTTCAGTCTAGCACCTAGTGTATAGGCTTTATATGCCATTGTCCCTTTTACTGAATGACCCCTAAGGATGCTAGTATCAATACCTGCTTCCTGCATCACCCATCTGACCCATCTGACAAAGGTAAGGGAAGAGACCGCCCTAAAGGGTTTTTTGATAGAGATCAGTAAGTGTCTCTCTTCCGGGGGTTGTAACTCCTGCATCATGTCTTTGAATGCTTTGAGGGTTCATACAACACACAATTTGGGGTAAGGCATAAGAGTCCATACGCATGAGGCGCATGAATCCCACGACTGTACAGTGTCAAACGTGCACACATGTTTACAGCCATCTACTACCATTACACACATCCATGCCCCCCAATCCAACAACTCACCTGTATGTCTGGTCAACCATAGAGCTTGGCATACAGGGGTAGGACCCCGTCCACAAGCTTGTCCAGTTCCTCAGTGGTGAAGGTCGGGGCCCTTTCCCCTGCCACTCGTGCAATTTCCAGGACCAGAGTCAGGACACAGCAGCACACTCAGTGAAGTACCTGCATGCATGTAATCCAGGAGTCAAGTGAAGTTAGGGTGGCGAGATGGCGGATGCTCCATTGCGGTGTGCACCGTCACCGCTGGCGGCAATCATGATATGCTCATATTCCCCATTGACAACCATGTTAACCAATGAATGGTCGCCCGGTGGTGAGCATGCCTTACGCTATTATGACAACCTCTAGCAGTATGAGGTCACTTCCACTACAACATTTCTGGATTACAGGGGGCAGACATTTTGTTCATTACTATGCAGTTATTAATTTCTCATTTGCCCCATGTAGGCCCTATTGTCCCCAACCCCCATAGGCATGAACAAATATACATTTACTCACCACAACAGTCCTGATGTATCATTGAGGACATGTCACTCCAGTTTAACATCCTACCATGCATAAGTGTCATCGACTTGTATGCCAGCAGTGCTGAATATTTAACATGTTTGGCAGATGTATGTGTGGTCCTCACATGTATTCTCAACTCCTCCTAGGTATAGACTCATGAGGCGAGACAGAGTACAGACCACTTGTTGATTTGGGGACCATGATAGAGCGTCACATCATCATCAATTACTGACTCAACTGTGCTACTGTTCATGAACTTTGTGCATTACTGGATCCAGCATTGAGACAGGCTAATCGAAATCAGCATGGCATCCCTACTGAAGTGCAAGTGCTCTCTGCACTCCATTTCCTGGCCATGGGCTCATTTCAGGTTCTGTGGGCATGGGTGCAGGTTTTTTACAGCCAATGTTTTACATTATACTATCCAGATTCCTGAATGCATTTGTACGACACCTGCAGTCCTATGTGAGGTTTCCTCAAAGTGCTGACCTCCCTGCCATCAAGTCAGACTTCTATGCCTTTGCCAACATTCCCCATGGGAAAGGTGCCATTGATGGCACCCACATAGCTCTCATCCCCCAAAGAGTAAGTGAACAGGTGTACAGAAACAGGAAGAACTTTCACTCCATGAACATTCAATTGGTGTGTACTGCAGACCAGTACATCTCACATGTGAATACCAAGTTCCCTGGATCAGTCCATGATTCCTTTGTGCTGAGGAACAGCAGTGTGCCACACATGATGGAACAACTACAAGGGGACAGAGGATGGATCATAGGTAAGTGTGTGTGACACTTTTTGGCACATAGCAGACAGCCAGGCTGTCTTCAACTGAGGCTCATCAGTGACAGTCCTGTTTTGCCCCCTTTTGCAGGTGATTCTGGCTACCCCAACATGTGTTGACTTCTAACACCAGTGAGGAATCCTAGGACAGATGCAGAGAGGAATTACAATGAGGTCCATGGACATACTAGGAGGGTGATAGAGCGCACAATAGGTCTCCTGAAGGCTAGATTCCGTTGCCTCCATATCTCTGGGGGATGCCTGGCCTATGAGCCTGAGAAGGTGTGTAGAATAGTGGTGGCCTGCTGCATGCTGCACAACGTGGCTGTGAGGAAATCTTTTCCCTTCTTGGAGGAGGCGGGGGTTGTATATCCAGACAAGCTTCCTCAGAGACGGGATGAGAGTGATGGTGATGATGAGGAGGGGGAAGATGTACACTCCAGGAACCAACGGATCCAACTGTACTTCCAGTAACTAAGAGGTACTATTTGATGCTGCGGTTGTCTGTGCTGCATACTGTCGGTATGCCTTATCCTCTATGGGGGTGTTGGGTCTATCAACATTGTCCCTGTGACCAGGTTTGCATGGGACATGTGACATTATGGACAACTTGTTAGACATTTCTGTTGGCACCACCCCATGTTATGTGTGGGGTGCCATTCCTGCAATAAAAATCTGAATATATGATTTCAATGACAATTGCATGCACACTTCGATTTGATTCAACATAATGACAGGGGACATTTACATTGGTGAACAGGTGTTTATTTGGTGTCAGGGATGCCATGGTGCTCTTTACAGTGATGGGACTGGGCTACTGGTGGATGTCCGTATTGGCTACATGGTCTCAGCGATTGTTGGCAATGGTAATATATCCATCTGTTAATTACAAATGTTGGGGTTGTTAGTGCACAGTGTGGATGGTGGTTCAGTGGCACACTTGGGGGACAGTTCTTGTCAGAGTCACTTCTTAGAGGAGGCCGTGGTCTTGGCAGGTGTTCCAGTACCATATCTGGGCCTGAGGGACCGTTTGGGTGCTTGGTGTTGGCCTGTACGGGTTGAGGTGCTGGACTCCTGTGTGTCCTCAGATGGTGGCACAAGTCCAGTTGCTGCTGCTGTTGTCAGCTGGTCTGTATCTTGGCCTGTAGTAGGGGCTTCCTGGTCAGTGGGGGTCTCAGGCTGGGTTGGGACAAGGTGCAGCAGCGCACCTGTTATGGTGGCCATGGTGGTACTGTACAGTTTCCACTGCTCCATGCTCTTTTGGTGTTGGGCTATCTGCAGCCTTTGACTGTGCTCCAGGGTGGCCACAATCTGGCCCATCCTGTCCTGGGTAAGGTGGTATGCTCTCAGGACCTCAGAGATCATGTCCTGAGCTGTAGCATTCATCCTGTGGCCTCCCCCCTGAGCCACTGATGCCCTCCCACTGGGCCTAGCCCCCTGTGCCTGTGTTCCCAGCACAGGTCTGGCAGTAACACTTGTACTGGGGCCATCGTCTTCCTGCCTGTTGATAGGTGGTGACTGTGGCCTCTGTCCTTGTGTTCCACCAGTCTGTGGCCTGGATACACAGGTGTGGGGCCGGTTGCCCTGGCCTGATGTTGGTGGGTGGGTGGTAGGGATGTCAGTGGTGTCCTGGGTGGGGCTGCTGGATGGTGACAGTCCAGGACTGTGAGAGGGGCCAGGGTATTCCTCACTGTCCAGGGTTCCCTCTCCAGTGTCCTGGGTGGTGCCTTTGTCTCCATGTGGGGCACTGGCACTCCATGTCCTGTCCGTCAGTGTGGCATGGGTGGTGGTGCCTGTTGGGGGTAATGGACATGTCTGTTACAATTGCGTAATCGGATGGGGTGCACAGGGCTGCGAGGTTGCCATTGCATTTTGCATAGGATGTGGAGGTGCATTGTGGGTGGTGTAGTGCCTTTGTGATTACTTGCAGGGGTAGGTGGCTGTGCACAGGGGGAGGTATGTGGCCTGTTGGTGGAATTGGGGGCATGCAGGCTGACTGGATTTTGTGATTGTGGCCTAGGTGGGGTAGTGGTCCTGGTGGCTGTCGGAGGTGTGGGGTGGTGCATGCATTACAGGTGTGATGGATATGGGGTAATTGTAGATGACTTACCTGAGTCTACTCCTCCAGTGAGTCCAGCGAGGCCCTCAGGGTGCAGGATGGCCAGTACCTTTTCCTCCCAGTCAGTGTAGTCGGGTGGTGTTGGTTGAGGTCCTCCGCCAGCCTTCTGGACTGCAATGTTGTGCCGGGATGCCATGGACCTCACCTTCCCATGCAGGTCATTCCATGTCTTGCAGATGTTGTCCCTTGTGCATGGATGGTGTCCCACTGCATTGACCTTGTTGACAATTGTTTGCCATAACTCCATCTTCCTGGCGATGGGTGTGTGCTGGACCTGTGCCCCGAATAATTGTGGCTCAACCTTCAGTATCTCGTCTACCAAGGTCCTTAGATCCCTTTCGGTGAAGCGTGGGTGCTTTGGGGGTGCCGTGGTGGGTGTTGAGAGTGGTGTGATGTGTGGATCTAGGTGAAGGTGCTATTGTGTGGTTGGGTGTGTGATTTGTGTGTTGTGGCGTTCAGTGTCTGCTTGTGGAGTTCTCAATCTCAGTTGTCCTATTGGCAGTGCAAAGGATTGCGGTGTGTGTCTGTTAGTGTTTTAGAGTATTGTGGATGTGTGTCAGGTGTGTGGGTTTCAAACTTGCCAATGTGTGCAGTTTTTACTGTTGGGTCCCATTGCTGGCCGTGGTGGTCTGTACTGGTGGCAGGGAATTTTTTGTCGGATTCTGATTTTTGGATCTATATATGGGGGGTTTCTGTTCACCGCCAATAGCGGGATTCTGTTCAGCGTCTCCACGGCGGGGAACGGTGTTTACCACCATGTTCATAATGACCCCCATAGTATGGCAAAGTGCTCTACCCAGGACTTACTAATAATATGACAAGTAATGGAGTTCAGAAGCTGATTTTTATGCCTCAATTGTGGGACAACAGCCCACAATGATTTGTCATTTTTCAAATTAGTGGTCTTCACTAATAAAACCCATTGTGACATAAATACCTCCTGCAGGCGAATGGCATAATCTTCTTGTATTGCTTGCACAGAAGAGCCACTAATGTAGCGTCCCTGGGTTTAGCAACAAAGGCTAAGCATGGCACACAGTTTACTACTGAGAAATCTTGATTTAACTAGGGCTGGGCAGAGCTCGCGTAGTTCTACTCCACAGAATTCTGCAGAGTTATCTAAAAACTCAGTGAAATTCCGTGGAGTTCTGTGAGGTCCTAGTTTTCTAACTTTTCTTATCTTTCTCTTCCTGCCTCTTTCATCTTTTTTTGGCTTTCTCCGTCATGTTTTTGGGTCCAAGTATATGTAAAAAAATAGGTTCCATTTATCCAAAATGAGTGATGGTGCCCATAACCTGCAACCACCAGCACACATTAAGGCAAGACACTTTGCCTGGCTCCAGTTGTTGTGGTTTAGGCTGAGGTTCAAATGAACAGGTCTACGTCAAACATTGTAAAAGAAAGGATAAATTAATAGGAACGCGCCACTGACACGTAGGTCACCCAAAACACCAGGCCTGAGCAAGTCGGCTCAGCCGGCTTCGCATAGTACACGAACCGCGACCCTAACTGCCTCCGCGTCGTGGCTAGTTGCCATGGTGCCAAGGCGAACTGAAAAAATGACTCACACTCACCTGAAACAAACTCCCCAGGGACCGGCCAACTTCTTGACCGTGCAATCAGCAGTGCAGATGAGGCCTGTCCCTCCTCTCACAGCCCTTATAAAACCCCTCCCCATGTCCCACCCCCAATTACCTACCTCCAATCCTGCCGTCTTCCGTCACTTCCCCTCCCGAAAGTTCCCACAGAGAGACTAGACCGTGTCTCTCAATCCGCGGAACCCTCCATTGCCCACGAAGCTCTGCTAACTGCTGGTGCAGCAGATGCCTCCGGTTCCTGGCTGTGCCCATGATGTAGCTCCATTACCTACGTCACTGCTCCTGTTAGTCCTTATTGGTGTTCACAGCCGGTGTTCGTTTCAAAGCGCCATTGCGCAACAGAGAGCACATGCCTATTGCTATTACTTGAATGCACGTGTATCTAAAGGTCTGTGTCTAACGGCTCCCAAATCACTTCTGGTGCAATGTTAGACACTAGCTCAAAGAACGTGATAAAATACTTTACACACAGAAAAACAAGATAAACATGTACATCAACCAATCTCACCTCAGAGCGGGATATCTGGGAACACAAGCTTCTTGAGCAATCTGAGATACCCGTAGACTTGAGGTGGCGATACCCAGCGTGATGATGTCAGAAAGTATATGCCCTTGTGAGAGTTTCTGTACACGCAGTTTAGAAGTTATGTTCACAATATGCATTAAAAAACTGCAGCTAAAAGAAAAAGTGCAAGGCTTTCTATGGATGCGCCGGTGAACTCCGCTCTGCCACCAGCTGGCAGAGTTTTTTTGCCAAACTCTGCACTCCAATTGCAGCGCAGAGTACCAAAACTCTGTGAACTCCGCCAGCGTAGCTTAGTTCACCACCCACCCCTAGATATAACTGATGACGCAGAAGTGAAGGTTTTATATTTTTAGCGCTTAAACGTAGTACCGCAATAATCAAGTGTGACTTTAATCGAACTAATAAGATTGTACGGGGACAAATGTGCCCTCAGAGTAGTTTGCCAACATTTATAAGCGTGCTTTACATAACGTGATGTATTAGAATTGTGCTAATTTGACATAACCGTAAACGTGTGCCATGATTTGCTTGTTAGAAATGCTTTAGCTTAGCATGACTTTAGTGGAGGCTTTGGCCTAGTTGCCTTGTCTCACGGTTTAGATGCTCGTATTTTTCCAACGTGCTAATAAACGTGTATTCTTACTTGAAGCTGTACTTTTCCAGTGAGATCGTTCACATGCTTATCTTTAAGGATTCGTGCCAGCCTGGCATCTTCTTCTTTGCTCCAAGGTCAATCTGCAGGTGCGGACAATGGAAGCTCTGAAAGTGAGTTAATTGGTAAAATATGTTGCAACTTACGTTCCCGACTCCAAGGATAATGTATGCCTAGGTAGAAGCTTGTGAACTGTAGTTTTGATTGGACAATTTGAAGCCAACCTATGAACCCTCCAATGGGAGACCCTACTGGATTTGAACTGTTGTCTATTTAAACCAGGTGCACAAGGAGAAAGCAGCCATTACGAGCCCATTTTTTAGGACATTACCAGCCATTATTTGCAACCAGACATTACCCGCCATTTTGCAGGACATTGCAGCTATTATGGCCCATCTTGCTGCGACGCCATTTTGAGAGACTTTGATGCTTTCTCTAATCGAGAGAAAGAGACTTTAAGTAATTCTCGCCCTAGAGACTTTAACTTTGATTTGCCCCTTTGCATGAAGTAATAGTTTTGTCCTTTCTTGCCGCTGTGAGGCAATTGCCCCGTCCACCCTGCCCCTTTGCCCTGTCCCATGCTGATCGGAAACCGGTACCTGTGAGACGAAGACTTCCTTGAATGCTGATTGAATTTGGTAAATATGAAAGAAAATGTACAATTGCATTGTGTTTCTTTTAGGTAACCAACTGCTGATTTTGATAAGAGCCCTAGTTAGGAGTTTTCCAAATTAATGTTGCTAAATTGTTTTTGCATGAAGTCCCACATGCTGATGCTAATTTGAGGTTAGATGAGGATTCATTTGTTGCACGATGCAATTTGAGACCTTGTTCTGCTGACTAATGTATGCAATTAGCTCATTACAGATTATAGTTTTAGTGATTTGCATTGCTATCATAGAAGGTATTGTTATTCAAATGCTGCATAGATTGCATCTTTTCCGCCGTTATGGACAGCTATTAATGTTCATTTACATATATCATTTGGTGTTGAGACACATCTATATTGTGCTAGCTTTGTTAATATAGGGAAATAAATTCACTAACTTTGCATAAACTGGTGTGGTTATTCATGACCGAAAGGTCATGGTTCGCCGAAATGTATTCTGGATTAATTGTGAAGTGTTATGTTGATCAAGGTATTGCTTATGTTCGTTATTGATTATTAATTATTGATTATTGATTTTGATTGATTACTCAAGAGTGAAGAGAGTCCCACTTGGTCAAAAGATTCATCGACCCCAAGAGCGTCCACATACAGGTAAATTATTAGGTTGTGAACGCTCTATCATAACCATCTTGGGGAATTCACAATAGAACATACAGGCTTTAAAAGAGCTTTCCTAATGTTGCAACATAGGCCGACAAAGGCCTCCGCCACCTGGTGGTCGATGTCCTCCTCCAGTAGGCATAGTTCCACCAGCCCTACATTCTCTTTGACCAGTTTATTAAAGAATTGGATTGGGTCCTGCAATCTCCACACCGTAGGCTATCAATTGAGGGTAGCAAGTTGCTTGCCCCAACATCCATTCTAGGCTTCCCTTTAGGGTTCAGTAGCATGACAATTTCAATAGTGTTCTAATCACTAAAAGTAGAAGGGACAACTGTCACTGCAACAATATATCTACTAGATTGTGAGTTATAAAGATGTAATCTATTATTGAGGCGCTGTCTCTGCTCCTAAAGCTAGGCATATTGAGAGCCTTATAGCCCATAACTGCCAGAGCATTTGGTAAGTCAAGACTAGCAAGGAAAGACAAGACCTCCTCACTTCTGGGTCGGTATTAGTCGGCAGACGTATCACAAAAGTCTGGGTAGCAAGTCCGTGGTAGAGTCTCACATTAAAATCACCCACCAGACAGAGATAAACTGGGTGCCTTTTCAGCGCTAAACCATCTACCAACTTGGTAATGTAATTAAACAATATGGGGAACTTGGTATTCAGAGCATTAATGACATCATTATTGTAAATGTTCAAAATATATATAAGTCAGGTGATTGTTTAACATAATGGTTTGAAAACTACTCTGCAAAGTCTCTAGCGACAACATATCCCTCAAGTGTTACTTTGACCCATGCAGCTAGCCCTCCGGAAGCATACGCATGACAAGAGGGAAGAGCAGGGACATTATAACATTGGTACCCATCCACAGTTGAGGGAAGTATGTCCCAAGTTTCTTAAAATAGGACAATATCATAGCCCCTAAAGAATTGGAGCTAATCATGTATATTCATCTTTGACTGAAGGCCTGTCACATTCCAGCTGAGCATTTTCAACGGCACAGCCCCAACCTCTGCACAGCAGGCCACAGGACTAATAGTAGAGGACTGTACTAGGGGCATATCATTACAATAAATTAGTATCTGAAATAATGGTTACCCAAGCTGTAGGGAAGTCGTCGAACTTCATGTGCGTGTGGCGCTTTGTGCAGAAAAAGGTCCATGTGGTTGTTGTTGTTGAGACGGGCCCTGCGAGGTCAAGAGACTCCGGAGTATGTTGAAAAGTGTATGAGACACTTGTTTTATGTTGTGGTCTGGTCGGTTTAATAGGTTGACCGGGCGTGGTCAACGAGTCGGTACGTGTGTTAAGGGAGTGAAAGAAAACTTCGACTTCGGGCTTTGACAAATTCTAAGTGCACTAGAATAGATCATTGACAAGTTGAGAGCAGAATCTGCGGGTCAGATTTGCTTGCGAAAGTGGGGACCGAGAAAGATGGAATAACTGCCGAGGCTAGTGAAAAATCCCTAAGGTCCTGAAGCGATTGTGTTACCCTTCCTGTAGTAAACCGACAGATCTGTTTTATTATTATTTGGTTGCTCGTGATACATGCTAGAAGTTGTTACGAGAGGAGCTGAGTGAAGGAGGACAAGCCGCGAGGCTTTGTCAGCCGCAGTGTGTGTGAGTGTGACGTCACTAGGAGCCACGCTGGGATAGGTTGGTTGGTGAGAAGGGTCGCGCACGGATTGAACGCAGTCCGTGGGGCTCGATTGGAAGGGGAAAGGCAAGCGAAGAGTATTCCGGGAATTAAAATCACTTATTGATTACAAATTTTGTGAAATAAAAGACGAGAAAATGAAATTTTTTAAAGCATTAAAGAGTGCGATGAAGGGGGAGTCTTACATTAAAGCGAGCGTAGGAGAGGAGACGCCACCCGAAGGTACACCAGCTTACATTGTAATGGAGGAAAAGGGGGTAGCTCCGTGCCTTTGGCTAAAGCAATGGCACAAGCTGACAGAGAAACATGGGAGCGTAGCGTTCCCGATCCATGGGACATTCAATATAAGGATCCTAGAGAATTTGAGATTTGCGATGTACGACATGAAAGTACCTCCAAGGCCAGCACAGTTTGAGGCTCTAGCGATTTGGGAACTGATGGCTAGACAGCAACAGCAAAAGAAGTTCGAGACCAGGATAAGAAAGGTAGAAAAGACGCTAGCGGACGCTAGGTGGGATAATTCACAGAAGGTGTGGAGGTCAGATATATTGCAGGGGATAAAATTGTTTCCCGCAATCGCTAAGGAAGAAGAGGAGACAGGCAAGAAAGCTACCTGTAAGACAAACAGGAGGTGTTCCAAAGGTAGAGAAGACGAGTCAGATGATGAGGAGTTCATCATGCAATTGCTGAACGACCGTCCACCACCTTATGCAGAGAGTGGACAAGGTCCAAGTACCAGTTCTGCCCCTCCGGCACCGGTACAGAGTAATGAAACTCCCAATTCAGAAACGCCATCGGGATCTATGGACCCGAGTTTACTGTTCACCCCGCAGATACCGCAGGTTAGGAAAATATATCCAGATGTGCCTATATTGAAAACAGCAGAAAATTATCAGCCGCAGGTCCCAAGGTATTACAGCAGTGACAACGGTACGGGAATGGTTCTAGATCCAACCGTAATGGGAGTACAGAATGGTCACAACCCAACACTGGCACAAGCTGAGTCAACCCAGTTTTTGATGCCTCAAAAGCAAATGCAGGGGGGAAACGCACATGCTCTAATGACGGGGAGTCAGACGGGCATGCCGGCAATGATGACCCATAGTGTGGGAATGAACATGCCTCAGAACCTGGGGAATGGACAGAACCCAGATGCGATATCCCTACCCATTACTGTAGGTCCACCAGTACCTTTGTACAGTCAGCCTAACTCAGGTATGAGCGGTCAAGGATTAGTGGTGCAGAATGGGACGGAAAGGAGGTGCATAGAAAACACTCCAGAGACAACTCCGATAGCGGCTCAGCCAATTGGATCTGGGTCCTTGATGGAGTTTAGTCCCATATGTGCTCAGTCAACTGTGGTGAGGTCGAGTCCCCCACTGATAATACCGCTATCATCGAACACTGAAAAGTTGCTGCAACCATCGATGGCAGTCGATGTGAATGCTACACTGATGGGGTTGAATGCGCAACAGCTGACACAGTGGTTCAACAGTCTGAATTCCACACAAAGCTCAGCCAGTGGGAAGGGAGAAGACTATTTGAATAGGGTAAGGTTGAATATGGAAGCAGAAGAGTTGGTGGAAGGGACTATGGGTGTGAATAGGTTAGAGTCCTACTCGGAAGAAGAGCTGAGGTATCTATGTCCCAGGATTACGAGAGAAGTGAACAAGGTACATAGAAGGTTGCAAGAAATAGCTGACAAAAACGGGGTTGAGATAGACAAGACAAAACACTTGAGCAGGAGCTATAGATTGGATTTCGGGACCACAGACTTTGAACACATGAGGTCAGCAGGCATGAAGACGCACCTTAGAGAATTGCTGCAGAGTGCACAAGTGTGGAGGTGCTTAGACAAATGGGAGAGCAGGTGGGCAAAGAAAAAGGAAAAGAAGAAAGACAGTGTCCCAGAGCACAAGGAGAAAAGACCACAGAGTAGTGATGCAATAGCCATGTTACCAATGAGGGAGACAGCAGGGGGAAAATTAATACATGTACCGTGGCACAGAAGCGACATTCAGTCTTTTACGGATGATTTTCCCAAACTGAGAGAGAAACCGATTGAATGGTACCAACAGACTGATAGGTTTGTGAAGCTTGCAAAATGTCTTTGGGACGACCTGAACACCCTCTTTGAGATTGTGGTTCCGGCAGATTTGTGGGAAGAATGCAAAAGGGCTGTAGGTTGGCCGACAAGTGAACCAGAGAGAGACAGGGATACGGGTGCACCGTCACCTATGGTGATGAGCTTGTACTATAAGGTGATTGAGCATTTGAAGACGAAGGTTGCCGCGAAAAATGTGGATTGGCAGAAGATTGATTGAACTGCCCAAGAGGCTAAAGAGTCGATTCATGGTTACTATGAGAGGTTGTTGAAGGCGTTCAAGAACTACAGTGGCACGGAAACAATAGAGGCGAAGGACATGCTTCATTTTGTGTTCAGATTTGTGGAAGGACTGAGACCAGAGATAAGTCAGATGATAAAGACGCATTTGATTTGTTGGCAGTCGAAACCGATTGATGAGGTGTTGAACTATGCGAAGTACTGTAGTGACGAAATTGAAGTGAAACAGAAAAGGTTGAAAGAGAAAGTGATGATGATGCAACTTAAAGCAGCTCAGACAGGTTTGCAAGGGTTGCAAGGGTTCCAACAGCAGATACCGCAGCCGCAGCCGCAGGGAAATATGATGTTTCAGCCACAGGCGAGAAGCAGAGGCAGAGGAGGTTTCGGGAGTAATGGTCCAGATTTGAACACTGTTGTGATTCCGAATGGTGTACAGGCAATGAAAAGGGTGATGCCGTGTCACGTGTGCGGAGTCGTCGGTCATTGGAAACGCGAGTGCCCGATGATGGTGCAGGAAGGTACAGGTGTTGGTCAGCAAAACAATGATGTCAATGCATATCAGACAATGAGGGGACCGAAAATGAGAGGTCCAAACCCAAATTTTCAGACTATAAATCAGCTGCAGGGATTACAGCCCATGCAGCCACAGCAGATGCAGATGCCCCGTATGCAGATGACGCAAATGCAGCCAATGCAACAGCAGTCTCCCATGGTACCTAATCAGCAAATGCAAATACCTTTGGCACCAATGAGTCAGCAGCAAGTGATGGTTCCTCCACAGGTCTCGGGTCAGGTAATGAGTACCAATGGCACAGTACAACAGTTCCCATTACACAGTGAGAATGGAATAAACAATGGATGGGAGAGTGAAAGTTCAGATGAGGAGGGAAATTGTGTGCTTGCAGCATCCTTGGAAGTTGATCAAAAGGGTCCGTATGTGGAGGGAAGAGTTATGGGTCATCGTGTTTCATTCTTGGTTGACACAGGAGCAACACGTTCAACTGTTAGGAGCATTGAAGTGCCAAATTTGCCACTCTCAGGGAGAACAGTTCAAGTGGTGGGAGTAGCAAACAGGTACCTGACAAACCCAATAACAGATCCAGTACCAGTCAGAATTGGTAACTATCAAGGGTTACATAATTTTGTGGTATGTGACTCAAGCCCGATAGCACTGTTAGGGAGAGACCTATTGTGCAAACTGGGATGTTCGATCATGTGTTCGTACGATGGAATTAGAATTCAGACGAGCAGTGATGGGGAAGAAGAGGACAGTGTAGAAGGGGACGAGATAGAAATTGTCGATGAAAAATATCCTCTGATTAACCTTCTTCCGATGTTAACTGAAGAAGATATTCCAGCTGAATTACGGGAAACAGTCGGAAAAGAAATGTGGGATATGACAGGAAAAGAGGTGGGATTGGTGAAAGGAGTGGAACCAGTGAAAGTGACAGTAAAACCCAATGTAACCTTTCCCCAGACCCCACAATACCACATGGCACAAGACACCCTCATGAAAGTCGCCCAACTCATTGATGAGTTTGTAAAACAGGGAATACTGAAAGAAGTGTTAAGCAGTCCATGTAATTCACCAATCATGGGACTGATAAAGCCAAGTGGAAAGGTCCGAATTGTGCAGGACTTGAGGAAAATAAATGACATCATAGTCAAATGCTGCCCTGTAGTACCAAATCCAGCTGTGATAATGTTTCAAGTCCCTTGCGATGCCGAGTGGTTCTCAGTCATCGACTTGTCTCAAGCATTCTTTTCGGTGCCTCTTCATGAGGACAGCCAATTTCTCTTTTGTTTCAAATTCTTAGACAGAGTTTACAGTTGGTGTCGAATTCCTCAAGGGTTTTCTGAGTCACCGTCAATTTTCAATCAGATTCTAAAGAAAGACTTGGAAGCGTTAGAATTGCCATTCGAGTCAATCCTAGTACAGTACATTGATGACTTACTGATTGCATCTAAGACAGAAAGTGGCTGCACAGCCGACACCATTGCCCTACTGAAGCACTTGGGAAGGAATGGACACAAGGTGTCTCCTTCGAAGTTGCAGTTCTGTCAGAAGAAGGTGAAATACTTGGGTCATCAAATAGAGAAAGGGTCACGGAGAATAATGAAGGAAAGAATAACAAGTGTACTTCAAATGAGTCCACCAAAGAGGAGGAGGGAAGTGAGGATGTTTTTGGGGATGGTGAGCTACTGTCGCCAGTGGATTCCCAACTTCTCAACTCTAGCAAAGCCTTTACTGAAACTGACCCAGAAGGATGCCTTGGATGAAATTGAGCTGAAAGGAGATGAGATGGATGCTTTTATTGAATTGAAAGAATGCATGTGCAGGGCTCCAGCTTTAGGTATGCCTGATTACACAAAGCCTTTCACATTGTTTTGTCATGAACGTGATGCATGTTCTTTGTCTGTCTTGACCCAAGCCCATGGTGGCATAAACAGACCAGTAGCATATTTTTCAGCTACTCTGGATCCGGTCGCAGCAGCACTTCCAGGGTGTCTGCGCGCTGTAGCAGCAGTTGGTATCAGCCTCACTCAGAGTGAAGGAATAGTGATGGGACACCCATTAACAGTCATGGTCCCTCACTCAGTTGAGATACTTTTGACCCGCTCCCGAACGCAACACATGACTGGAGCAAGACTCACAAGGTATGAGACAATAATTCTGGGCTCACCGAATGTGCAGCTGAAAAGGTGCACTACGTTGAATCCAGCAACCTTGCTTCCCGGTGAAAATGCTGAAATTGAGAACGCTGAAGACGTCGAGCATGACTGCCTTCAGGTGACTGAATTTTGCACAAAACCCCGACCTGACATTAAGGATACTAAGCTTGATGAAAATGACCAAATTGTTTTTGTTGATAGGTCATGTTTAAGAGATGCATTGGGAATATTGAAAGCAGGATATGCTGTATGTACTGTAACAGGTGTCCTGGAAGCGTCCTGGCTTCAAGGAGTTTATTCTGCACAAGTAGCAGAGCTTGTAGCCCTTACAAGAGCATGTCAACTGTCCGCATTGATGAAAGTTACCATTTACACTCATAGTCAGTATGGGTTTGGAATTGTGCACGACTTTGGGCAACTATGGTCACAGAGAGGTTTCCTGACTTCTTCAGGGTCCCCAGTGAGAAACGGGGAGAGGATAAGGGAATTGTTACACGCCATTCAGATGCCAGCCGAAATCGCAGTGGTAAAGTGTAGTGCTCATACAAAAGGACAGGACTATGGGCCTCATTATGACCCTGGCGGGCGGCGTAGGCCGCCCGCCAGGATGCCGCCCTCCAAAATACCGCGCCGCGGTCAAAAGACCGCGGCGGGTATTACAAGTTTTCCCCTGGGCTGGCGGGCGGTTG
Organism: Pleurodeles waltl; assembly: GCF_031143425.1. Classification (NCBI taxonomy): domain Eukaryota; kingdom Metazoa; phylum Chordata; class Amphibia; order Caudata; family Salamandridae; genus Pleurodeles; species Pleurodeles waltl. Next base: position 19,081,905 of record NC_090443.1, on the reverse strand, counting down.
CTGAAAAACCGCCCGCCAGCCCAGGGGAAAACGACCTTCCCACGAGGATGCCGGCTCGTAATCGAGCCGGCGGAGTGGGAAGGTGCGACGGGTGCAGTGGCACCCGTCGCGTATTTCAGTGTCTGCAAGGCAGACACTGAAATACTTTGCGGGGCCCTCTTACGGGGGCCCCTGCCGTGCCCATGCCATTGGCATGGGCACGGCAGGGGCCCCCAGGGGCCCCGCGACCCCCCCTACCGCCATCATGTTCATGGCGGCTTTCCCGCCATGAACAGGATGGCGGTAGGGGGGGGGTCAGAATCCTCATGGCTGCGGAGCGCGCTCCGCAGCCATGGAGGATTCACACGAGCAGCGGAAAGTCAGCGGGAGACCGCTGACTTTCCGCTTCTGACCGCGGCTGAACCGCCGCGGTCAGAATGCTCGTTGGAGCACCGCCAGCCTGTTGGCGGTGCTCCCGTGGTCGGTGGCCGCCAGGGTCAGAATGACCCTCTATGTTTCCTTGGGAAATGCGTATGCGGATCAAGTCGCAAGATTTTGTGCCTTGAACTGTATATTGCTCAGGGATGAATGGAATTCAATAAATGAGCCAGAGCTTGAACCAGCTGAAGCATTTGCTTTAAAGGTCGTGGATACAATGGATGAACTAAAAGCATTACAGAATAGCGTCAGGGAGGATGAAAAGGCTTCCTGGATTAAGTCACAATGTATAAAGAGACCAGATGAGTTATGGGTTTCAAATGAGGGAAAATTTGTCTTACCAAATTGTCTCTTATCGCAGCTAGCGCGGTTCTATCATGGGCAAGCTCACCTAGGGAGAGATGCCATGATAAGATTGTTCAAAACTGATTGGTTTAACCCCAGATTTCGTCAAGTTGCAGAAGCAATTTGCCATCGATGTGTCATTTGTCAGCAGATGAACCCAGGAAAGGGAACGGTTGTGAACGCGAGCCACATTGGCAGGGCCGGTGGCCCGTTCAGTAGAATGCAGATGGACTTTATTGAGATGCCTGTGCATGGAGGTTTGAAGTATGTGTTGGTGATTGTGTGCATTTTTAGTCACTGGATTGAAGCATACCCCACACGTAGAAATGACAGCCTTACAGTTGCAAAACTATTGTGGAGGGAGTTGATACCACGCTTCGGATTCCCGATCTCTTTAGAATCAGATAGGGGAAGTCACTTCAATAACGAGGTGATAAAGTTGCTTTGCGAAGCGCTGAACATTGAGCAAAAACTGCATTGTAGCTATCGCCCTGAAGCCTCAGGACTGGTGGAGCAAATGAATGGTACACTGAAATCAAGAATGGCGAAAATATGTGCATCGACAAATTTGAAATGGCCTGACGCATTGCCTTTGGTGTTAATGTCAATGAGAAACACCCCTGACAGAAATACTGGATTGTCCCCGCACGAAATTCTCATGGGCAGGGCTATGAGACTTCCTGCAGTTCCCGCAAACGCGCTTTTGAATATTACAGATGATATGGTGTTAGACTACTGCAAGGGTCTGGCTGACGTGGTTCGCTCTTTCTCTCACCAGGTGGAAGCAACCACCTTGCCACCGATCCAAGGTCCAGGACACACACTGAAAGCAGGTGACTGGGTCGTGGTAAAGAAGCACGTGAGGAAGTCGTGTCTGGAACCCCGTTGGAAAGGCCCTTTCCAAGTGATCCTGACAACCACTACCGCTGTGAAGTGTGCGGGAGTTCCCAACTGGATCCACGCCAGTCACACAAAGAAGGTGTTGTGTCCCACAGATGAGGAAGTTGAAGCGCTGAAACTGCCAGTACCTGATACTAAAGTGCCGAGCGCTGAGACAGAGCAAAACAGAACTAGAAGCGAACAGGCAGAAATAGTTGAGAGAGAAATATTCTCTGACGACGAAGAAACCGATTCACTTGGGGAAGACCAAGGAGAAACCTCAGACAGCGACGAAGCAGCTGAAGGTGACAAAGAGCCTGAAGCAGCTGAAGGTGACAAAGAGCCTGAAGCAGCTGAGGGTGACAAAGAGCCTGAAGCCACTGAAAGTGACAAAGAGCCTGACGAAAGTAACGGTGACGAAGGGCTCGAAAGAGGTGAAAAAGCAGGAGAGCCTGATCAGAGGAGGGCTTTCCCAGAAGCAGACGGTACAGAAAAAGAAAAGGAAAACCTGATTGACTCCCCAGAAGGAGGGGACCAGGCAGAACAGAACGAAACTGTTCAAACTTCTTCAGAAGAGATCGCAGGTCCATCGAGTGGACAGAGTGTAAAGAGAAAACAAAGTATATCACCAGTAAAAGTGAGAACTAGAGAAGCGTTGAATGACAGTGAAGGGCCAAGAGTAAAAGAGAAAAGAAAGGAAGTGTCTGTCGTGACACCAACATCAAGTGAAGGAAAAGACTTGGCCAAAGAGGAAAGCACCAGTGAGGCAGAATCAAAGAGAGATGCAAAATTGAAAAGGAAAAGGATACCAAACAGGAGATATTCCGGTCCAGAATGGGCATATGTAGTCCATGACGATTGGACTGACGAATTTGTATCTCTTAGCCTCGAGAACGAAGAAGAAGAGATACCAATAGAAAAGAAAAGTTTTATGGACACTGTTGATTGAAAAGCTGCTAAATGACATTGCTTGCTATAATCTAACGTGATACAACCAGCTGAGACATTGCTAAACCGGATGAGACATTTGCTAACTTGATAAAGACTTTGATAACCTGATTGACTTTTAAACACGATTTGAGACAACGTTGCCAACTGAAAAAAAAAAAAAAAAAAAGAGAGTGAGTTATTGAACTTTGAAAAAAATTAAAAAAAAAAAAAAAAAATGAGTTATTGCCGAATTGAGTTATTGCCGAAAAAAAAAAAAAAAAATGAGTTATTGCCGAATTGAGACTGAGTTATTGCCGAATTGAGACAAATGCTGCTAACCGATAAGTGACTGGCCTCCTGAAGAAAACTGTGTGAACATTGCGCTCGTTCAGCTTTGTAACTGAATTGCTAAATCGTTTCTTTTATAAGTGTTTTCAGCTCTCTGATTCTATACAGATCATGACACAAAACAGTAGAAAGAAATATTGTAAATATGTGTGTATAGGCTTGATAGCTGCATGTATACTAATAATAATGGCAATAGTGCTTGGAATGCATGGTAAGGGTGAGAATGAGAAAACTGATGCTTCTACTTTTGCTCCTGTTACTGTCACTGAACTAACCGCACTGAAAAGATTAGAATTAGATGAGAGACACTTGCATGAAAAGAAGGAACTTTCGTATAATGTTTTCTATCGCTTGCTAACAGAATATGTTGAGACTATGGATGCGAAAGATTGTTATGTGTGTACACAGATACCGACATCGGTAACGGAAGGGGTGACTTATCACCACATGCCTCTTACATATGGGATTACATGTAGTATAGTAACTTCTAGATTTTATGGTCAAACTAACATACAGTATTTTTATTCAAATTATGATGTTACTTTTGCATATGTTCCTATAATCACGCAGCTTAGCCAGATTGCTAAAGATTGGGATGCTAAAATAATGAGGGAATTTTTCGAGCCAATGCAACCTTTTGAAACAGCTCACGCTCATAGGGAAAACCTTACCTGCTCCCTCTCTGCAGTAGAGATAAGCTTTTTAGATCGCACAGATGATAGAAGGGCACACATGAATGCGAAATTAGAAAAGGAGCTACATAAGAGGACTTCAGTAGATAATTATGCTTTTGCCGCAATAAGAACACAAGGGAGAATAGCTTTAGATGCTTGGCATGTAGGGAAATTTTGTATATACAGAGGTGAATCTTATTATGACAACATCTTTGTGGGTGCGAGTGAATGTAAACATACGTTTATCTTTAAGGCCAAATGGACATTCATGCTGAACGGACTTGACCCTGTCATACCAGGTGTATATTACATTTGTGGGCATAATGCCTATTATCGTCTTCCAAAGGGATGGTGGGGGAGATGTTATTTGGGTATAGTGTTCCCAAAGGTTTATCAACTGGATGACCTATCGGTGATTCCAAAGACGTCTGGATCTCATCGTATCCAGAAAAGAGAGACCGCAGCTGCTGTGGTAGGAGATATATTTGGAGCCATGATTCCTTCATTGGGAGTTGTGTTGAATTCCATCAAAATAAGAAAGTTGTCTACTATAGTGGATAACATGTTGACAAAATTTTCAGGTGCTATAATCCTGATGGATGCTGAACTTGCAGCGGAAAGAGCTATGACTCTTCAAAACAGGCTTGCCTTAGACATTCTTTTAGCAAAGGATGGCGGCGTTTGCAAAATGCTTGGTGCGCGACACTGTTGCACGTATATTCCAGATAACAGTGTGAAGATTAAAACAATGCTTGCTAACTTAACGAAAGAGAGTGCAGACTTGAAAGAATTGAAAGAACCAGGAGTTTGGGAGAAGGTTGGAAAGGGAATTGCGTCAGTGGGAAGTTGGCTTGGTGGCATTTGGAATGGAATATTGTTAAAAATAATACAGGGAATATTAATAGTACTGATTTGCATCTTTGGAATTTGGGGAATAAAAAGGGGAATAATAATGATCATGGAAAGAATTAAAAGAAGGAAGGAAGAGAAAATGATGAAAAGAATGGCAGAAGAATACAAAGCAAGAACAAGGGGAACTAAAAGGCAGAGGGAACTGACAGAATTTTAATGGAATAAAATTTGTGGGCATGGTTTTGTGTGATGACAAGTAGTCATCAGAGGAGGGATTGATGACGCAGAAATGAAGGTTTTATATTTTTAGCGCTTAAACGTAGTACCGCAATAATCAAGTGTGACTTTAATCGAACTAATAAGATTGTACGGGGACAAATGTGCCCTCAGAGTAGTTTGCCAACATTTATAAGCGTGCTTTACATAACGTGATGTACTGTATTAGAATTGTGCTAATTTGACATAACCGTAAACGTGTGCCATGATTTGCTTGTTAGAAATGCTTTAGCTTAGCATGACTTTAGTGGAGGCTTTGGCCTAGTTGCCTTGTCTCACGGTTTAGATGCTCGTATTTTTCCAACGTGCTAATAAACGTGTATTCTTACTTGAAGCTGTACTTTTCCAGTGAGATCGTTCACATGCTTATCTTTAAGGTTTCGTGCCAGCCTGGCATCTTCTTCTTTGCTCCAAGGTCAATCTGCAGGTGCGGACAATGGAAGCTCTGAAAGTGAGTTAATTGGTAAAATATGTTGCAACTTACGTTCCCGACTCCAAGGATAATGTATGCCTAGGTAGAAGCTTGTGAACTGTAGTTTTGATTGGACAATTTGAAGCCAACCTATGAACCCTCCAATGGGAGACCCTACTGGATTTGAACTGTTGTCTATTTAAACCAGGTGCACAAGGAGAAAGCAGCCATTACGAGCCCATTTTTGAGGACATTACCAGCCATTATTTGCAACCAGACATTACCCGCCATTTTGCAGGACATTGCAGCTATTATGGCCCATCTTGCTGCGACGCCATTTTGAGAGACTTTGATGCTTTCTCTAATCGAGAGAAAGAGACTTTAAGTAATTCTCGCCCTAGAGACTTTAACTTTGATTTGCCCCTTTGCATGAAGTAATAGTTTTGTCCTTTCTTGCCGCTGTGAGGCAATTGCCCCGTCCACCCTGCCCCTTTGCCCTGTCCCATGCTGATCGGAAACCGGTACCTGTGAGACGAAGACTTCCTTGAATGCTGATTGAATTTGGTAAATATGAAAGAAAATGTACAATTGCATTGTGTTTCTTTTAGGTAACCAACTGCTGATTTTGATAAGAGCCCTAGTTAGGAGTTTTCCAAATTAATGTTGCTAAATTGTTTTTGCATGAAGTCCCACATGCTGATGCTAATTTGAGGTTAGATGAGGATTCATTTGTTGCACGATGCAATTTGAGACCTTGTTCTGCTGACTAATGTATGCAATTAGCTCATTACAGATTATAGTTTTAGTGATTTGCATTGCTATCATAGAAGGTATTGTTATTCAAATGCTGCATAGATTGCATCTTTTCCGCCGTTATGGACAGCTATTAATGTTCATTTACATATATCATTTGGTGTTGAGACACATCTATATTGTGCTAGCTTTGTTAATATAGGGAAATAAATTCACTAACTTTGCATAAACTGGTGTGGTTATTCATGACCGAAAGGTCATGGTTCGCCGAAATGTATTCTGGATTAATTGTGAAGTGTTATGTTGATCAAGGTATTGCTTATGTTCGTTATTGATTATTAATTATTGATTATTGATTTTGATTGATTACTCAAGAGTGAAGAGAGTCCCACTTGGTCAAAAGATTCATCGACCCCAAGAGCGTCCACATACAGGTAAATTATTAGGTTGTGAACGCTCTATCATAACCATCTTGGGGAATTCACAATAGAACATACAGGCTTTAAAAGAGCTTTCCTAATGTTGCAACATAGGCCGACAAAGGCCTCCGCCACCTGGTGGTCGATGTCCTCCTCCAGTAGGCATAGTTCCACCAGCCCTACATTCTCTTTGACCAGTTTATTAAAGAATTGGATTGGGTCCTGCAATCTCCACACCGTAGGCTATCAATTGAGGGTAGCAAGTTGCTTGCCCCAACATCCATTCTAGGCTTCCCTTTAGGGTTCAGTAGCATGACAATTTCAATAGTGTTCTAATCACTAAAAGTAGAAGGGACAACTGTCACTGCAACAATATATCTACTAGATTGTGAGTTATAAAGATGTAATCTATTATTGAGGCGCTGTCTCTGCTCCTAAAGCTAGGCATATTGAGAGCCTTATAGCCCATAACTGCCAGAGCATTTGGTAAGTCAAGACTAGCAAGGAAAGACAAGACCTCCTCACTTCTGGGTCGGTATTAGTCGGCAGACGTATCACAAAAGTCTGGGTAGCAAGTCCATGGTAGAGTCTCACATTAAAATCACCCACCAGACAGAGATAAACTGGGTGCCTTTTCAGCGCTAAACCATCTACCAACTTGGTAATGTAATTAAACAATATGGGGAACTTGGTATTCAGAGCATTAATGACATCATTATTGTAAATGTTCAAAATATATATAAGTCAGGTGATTGTTTAACATAATGGTTTGAAAACTACTCTGCAAAGTCTCTAGCGACAACATATCCCTCAAGTGTTACTTTGACCCATGCAGCTAGCCCTCCGGAAGCATACGCATGACAAGAGGGAAGAGCAGGGACATTATAACATTGGTACCCATCCACAGTTGAGGGAAGTATGTCCCAAGTTTCTTAAAATAGGACAATATCATAGCCCATAAAGATTTGGAGCTAATCATGTATATTCATCTTTGACTGAAGGCCTGTCACATTCCAGCTGAGCATTTTCAACGGCACAGCCCCAACCTCTGCACAGCAGGCCACAGGACTAATAGTAGAGGACTGTACCAGGGGCATATCATTACAATAAATTAGTATCTGAAATAATGGTTACCCAAGCTGTAGTCATTCTACTTTATCGAGTTCACAAAGAGAGGCAAACATGTTTAAGCCCAAAAGAGGGGGTGCCTAATTGGGGTTACCATAGGCCTATAGAGGGTACATTTTTGGCTTGAGAAATTTTTTTTTAGTGTCCAACAAACTATTATATTCGTTCACCCTAAATATGTTCCTTAAACAAGCAGGCCTCCTCAAATTAATCACATTACATCACCATCCAAAAATGTTCTCGATTGGCCAAGCCAGCCCACCCTCCTCTCCATTAAAATGTCATTAACCCCTTCTCTGCCAGGCCTTTTCCCCCTCCTGTGCCAGGCCTTTTTTTGCCTATTTGGGGCAGTTCGCGCTTAGGCCCTCATAACGTTTTGTCCACATAAGCTAACCAAGCCAAATTAGCATCCTTTTTTTCCAACATCCTAGGGATTCTAGAGGTACCCAGACTTTGTGGGTTCCCCTGAAGGAGGCCAAGAAATGAGCCAAAATACAGTGAAAATTTCATTTTTTTCAAAAAAATTGGAAAAAGTGGCTGCAGAAGAAGGCTTGTGGTCTTTCCCCTGAAAATGGCATCAACAAAGGGTTTGTGGTGCTAAACTCAGCAGCTTCCCAGCTTTCAGGACCAGACAGACTTGAATCAGAAAACCCAATTTTTCAACACAATTTTGGCATTTTACTGGGACATACCCCATTTTTGCAATTTTTTGTGCTTTCAGCCTCCTTCCAGTCAGTGACAGAAATGGGCATGAAACCAATGCTAGATCCCAGAAACCTAAACATTTCTGAAAAGTAGACAAACCTCTGAATTCAGCAAGGGGTCATTTGTGTAGATCCTACAAGGGTTTCCTACAGAAAATAACAACTGAAAAAGAAAAATATTGAAATTGAGGTGAAAAAAACATCAATTTTTCTCTACGTTTTACTCTTTAACTTTTCCCTGCAATGTCAGATTATCGAAAGCACTATACCGTTACGTCTGCTGGACTCCTCTGGTTGCGGGGATATATAGGGCTTGTAGGTTCAACAAGAACCCTAGGTACCCAGAGCCAATAAATGAGCTGCAACCTGCAGTGCATTTTCATTCTATACCGGGTATACAGCAATTCATTTGCTGAAATATAAAGAGTAAAAAATAGCTATCAAGAAAAGCTTTGTATTTCCGAAAAGGGCACAGGATAAGGTGTTGAGGAGCAGTGGTTATTTGCACATCTCTGAATTCCGGGGTGACCATACTAGCATGTGAATTACAGGGCATTTCTCAAATAGATGTAATTTTTACACACTCTCCTATATTTGGAAGGAAAAAATGTAGAGAAAGACAAGGGGCAAGTCTCCCGATAAAAATGATACCTCACTTGTGTGGGTAGGCCTAGCGGCCGTGACAGGAAACACCCCAAAAAGCAACGTGGACACATCCCATTTTTTTTAAGGGAAACAGAGGTGTTTTTTGCAAAGTGCCTACCTGTAGATTTTGGCCTCTAGCTCAGCCGGCACCTAGGGAAACCTACCAAACCTGTGCATTTTTTAAAACTAGAGACCTAGGGGAATCCAAGATGGGGTGACTTGTGGGGCTCTGACCAGGTTCTGTTACCCAGAATCCTTTGCAAACCCCAAAATTTGGCTAAAAAAACACATGTTCCTCACATTTCTGTGGCAGAAAGTTCTGGAATCTGAGAGGAGGCACAAATTTCCTTCCACTCAGCGTTCCCCCAAGTCTCCCGATAAAAATGATACCTCACTTCTGTGGGTAGGCCTAGCGCCCGCGACAGGAAATGCCCTAAAGCACAACGTGGACACATCCCATTTTTTGACAGAAAACAGAGCTGTATTTTGCAAAGTGCCTACCTGTAGATTTTGGCCTCTAGCTCAGCCGGCACCTAGGGAAACCTACCAAACCTGTGCATTTCTGAAAGCTAGAGACCTGAGGGAATCCAAGATGGGGTGACTTGTGGGGCTCTGACCAGGTTCTGTTACCCAGAATCCTTTGCAAACCTCAAAATTTGGCTAAAAAAAACATGTTCCTCATATTTCTGTGGCAGAAAGTTCTGGAATCTGAGAGGAGGCACAAATTTCCTTCCACTCAGCGTTCCCCCAAGTCTCCCGATAAAAATGATACCTCACTTCTGTGGGTAGGCCTAGCGCCCGCGACAGGAAATGCCCTAAAGCACAACGTGGACACATCCCATTTTTTGACAGAAAACAGAGCTGTATTTTGCAAAGTGCCTACCTGTAGATTTGGCCTCTAGCTCAGCCGGCACCTAGGGAAACCTACCAAACCTGTGCATTTTTTAAAACTAGAGACCTAGGGGAATCCAAGATGGGGTGACTTGTGGGGCTCTGTCCAGGTTCTGTTACCCAGAATCCTTTGCAAACCTCAAAATTTGGCTAAAAAAAACACATTTTCCTCACATTATGGTGACAGAAAGTTCTGGAATCTGAGAGAAGGCACAGATTTCCTTCCACCCAGCATTCCTCCAAGTCTCCCGATAAAAATGATACCTCACTTGTGTGGGTAGGCCTATCGCCCGCGACAGGAAATGCCCCAAAGCGCAACGTGGAGACATCCCATTTTTTGACAGAAAACAGAGCTGTATTTTGCAAAGTGCCTACCTGTAGATTTTGGCCTCTAGCTCACCCGGCACCTAGGGAAACCTACCAAACCTGTGCATTTTTGAAAACTAGAGACCTAGGGAAATCCAAGATGGGGTGACTTGGGGGGCTCTGACCAGGTTCTGTTACCCAGAATCCTTTGCAAACCTCAAAATTTGGCTAAAAAAACACATGTTCCTCACATTTCAGTGGCAGAAAGTTCTGGAATCTGAGAGGAGACATAAATTTCCTTCCACCCAGCGTTCCCCCAAGTCTCCCGATAAAAATGATACCTCACTTGTGCGGGTAGGCCTAGCGCCCGCGACAGGAAATGCCCCAAAGCACAACGTGGACACATCCCATTTTTTGACAGAAACCAGAGCTGTATTTTGCAAAGTGCCTACCTGCAGATTTTGGCCTCTAGCTCAGCCGGCAACTAGGGAAACCTACCAAACCTGTGCATTTTTGAAAACTAGAGACCAAGGGGAATCCAAGATGGGGTGAGTTGTGGGGCTCTGACCAGGTTCTGTTACCCAGAATCCTTTGCAAACCTCAAAATTTGGCTAAAAAAACACATGTTCCTCACATTTCTGTGGCAGAAAGTTCTGGAATCTGAGAGGAGACACACTTTTCTTTCCACCCAGCGTTCCCCCAAGTCTCCCGATAAAAATGATACCTCACTTGTGTGGGTAGGCCTAGCGCCTGCGACAGGAAATGCCCCAAAGCGCAACATGGACACATCCAATTTTTTGAAAGAAAACAGAGGTGTTTTTTGCAAAGTGCCTACCTGTAGATTTTGGCCTCTAGCTCAGCCGGCACCTAGGGAAACCTACCAAACCTGTGCATTTTTGAAAACTAGAGACCTAGGGAAATCCAAGATGGGGTGACTTGGGGGGCTCTGACCAGGTTCTGTTACCCAGAATCCTTTGCAAACCTCAAAATTTGGCTAAAAAAACACATGTTCCTCACATTTCAGTGGCAGAAAGTTCTGGAATCCGAGAGGAGACACAAATTTCCTTCCACCCAGCGTTCCCCCAAGTCTCCCGATAAAAATGATACCTCACTTGTGCGGGTAGGCCTAGCGCCCGCGACAGGAAATGCCCCAAAGCACAACGTGGACACATCCCATTTTTTGACAGAAACCAGAGCTGTATTTTGCAAAGTGCCTACCTGCAGATTTTGGCCTCTAGCTCAGCCGGCAACTAGGGAAACCTACCAAACCTGTGCATTTTTGAAAACTAGAGACCAAGGGGAATCCAAGATGGGGTGACTTGTGGGGCTCTGACCAGGTTCTGTTACCCAGAATCCTTTGCAAACCTCAAAATTTGGCAAAAAAAACACATGTTCCTCAAATTTCTGTGGCAGAAAGTTCTGGAATCTGAGAGGAGACCCACATTTCCTTCCACCCAGCGTTCCCCCAAGTCTCCCGATAAAAATGGTACCTCACTTGTGTGGGTAGGCCAAGCGCCTGCGACAGGAAATGCCCCAAAGCGCAACGTGGACACATCCAATTTTTTGAAAGAAAACAGAGGTGTTTTTTGCAAAGTGCCTACCTGTAGATTTTGGCCTCTAGCTCAGCCGGCACCTAGGCAAACCTACCAAACCAGTGCATTTTTTAAAACTAGAGACCTAGGGGAATCCAAAATGGGGTGACTTGTGGGGCTCTGACCAGGTTCTGTTACCCAGAATCCTTTGCAAACCTCAAAATTTGGCTAAAAAAAACATGTTCCTCATATTTCTGTGGCAGAAAGTTCTGGAATCTGAGAGGAGGCACAAATTTCCTTCCACCCAGCGTTCCCCCAAGTCTCCCGATAAAAATGATACCTCACTTGTGCGGGTAGGCCTAGCGCCCGCGACAGGAAATGCCCTAAAGCACAACGTGGACACATCCCATTTTTTGACAGAAAACAGAGCTGTATTTTGCAAAGTGCCTACCTGTAGATTTGGCCTCTAGCTCAGCCGGCACCTAGGGAAACCTACCAAACCTGTGCATTTTTGAAAACTAGAGACCTAGGGGAATCCAAGATGGGGTGACTTGGGGGGCTCTGACCAGGTTCTGTTACCCAGAATCCTTTGCAAACCTCAAAATTTGGCTAAAAAAACACATGTTCCTCACATTTCTGTGGCAGAAAGTTCTGGAATCTGAGAGGAGACACACATTTCCTTCCACCCAGCGTTCCCCCAAGTCTCCCGATAAAAATGATACCTCACTTGTGTGGGTAGGCCTAGCGCCTGCGACAGGAAATGCCCCAAAGTGCAACGTGGAAACATCCAATTTTTGGAAAGAAAACAGAGGTGTTTTTTGCAAAGTGCCTACCTGTAGATTTTGGCCTCTAGCTCAGCCGGCACCTAGGCAAACCTACCAAACCAGTGCATTTTTGAAAACCAGAGACCTAGGGGAATCCAAGATGGGGTGACTTGTGGGGCTCTGACCAGGTTCTGTTACCCAGAATCCTTTGCAAACCTCAAAATTTGGCTAAAAAAACACATGTTCCTCACATTTCAGTGGCAGAAAGTTCTGGAATCCGAGAGGAGACACAAATTTCCTTCCACCCAGCGTTCCCCCAAGTCTCCCGATAAAAATGATACCTCACTTGTGCGGGTAGGCCTATCGCCCGCGACAGGAAATGCCCCAAAGCACAACGTGGACACATCCCATTTTTTGACAGAAACCAAAGCTGTATTTTGCAAAGTGCCTACCTGCAGATTTTGGCCTCTAGCTCAGCCGGCAACTAGGGAAACCTACCAAACCTGTGCATTTTTGAAAACTAGAGACCAAGGGGAATCCAAGATGGGGTGACTTGTGGGGCTCTGACCAGGTTCTGTTACCCAGAATCCTTTGCAAACCTCAAAATTTGGCAAAAAAAACACATGTTCCTCACATTTCTGTGGCAGAAAGTTCTGGAATCTGAGAGGAGACCCACATTTCCTTCCACCCAGCGTTCCCCCAAGTCTCCCGATAAAAATGATACCTCACTTGTGTGGGTAGGCCAAGCGCCTGCGACAGGAAATGCCCCAAAGCGCAACGTGGACACATCCAATTTTTTGAAAGAAAACAGAGGTGTTTTTTGCAAAGTGCCTACCTGTAGATTTTGGCCTCTAGCTCAGCCGGCACCTAGGCAAATCTACCAAACCAGTGCATTTTTGAAAACTAGAGACCTAGGGGAATCCAAAATGGGGTGACTTGTGGGGCTCTGACCAGGTTCTGTTACCCAGAATCCTTTGCAAACCTCAAAATTTGGCTAAAAAAAACATGTTCCTCATATTTCTGTGGCAGAAAGTTCTGGAATCTGAGAGGAGGCACAAATTTCCTTCCACCCAGCGTTCCCCCAAGTCTCCCGATAAAAATGATACCTCACTTGTGCGGGTAGGCCTAGCGCCCGCGACAGGAAATGCCCTAAAGCACAACGTGGACACATCCCATTTTTTGACAGAAAACAGAGCTGTATTTTGCAAAGTGCCTACCTGTAGATTTGGCCTCTAGCTCAGCCGGCACCTAGGGAAACCTACCAAACCTGTGCAGTTTTGAAAACTAGAGACCTAGGGGAATCCAAGATGGGGTGACTTGGGGGGCTCTGACCAGGTTCTGTTACCCAGAATCCTTTGCAAACCTCAAAATTTGGCTAAAAAAACACATGTTCCTCACATTTCTGTGGCAGAAAGTTCTGGAATCTGAGAGGAGACACACATTTCCTTCCACCCAGCGTTCCCCCAAGTCTCCCGATAAAAATGATACCTCACTTGTGTGGGTAGGCCTAGCGCCTGCGACAGGAAATGCCCCAAAGTGCAACGTGGAAACATCCAATTTTTGGAAAGAAAACAGAGGTGTTTTTTGCAAAGTGCCTACCTGTAGATTTTGGCCTCTAGCTCAGCCGGCACCTAGGCAAACCTACCAAACCAGTGCATTTTTGAAAACTAGAGACCTAGGGGAATCCAAGATGGGGTGACTTGTGGGGCTCTGACCAGGTTCTGTTACCCAGAATCCTTTGCAAACCTCACAATTTGGCTAAAAAAACACATGTTCCTCACATTTCTGTGGCAGAAAGTTCTGGAATCTGAGAGGACCCACAAATTTCCTTCCACCCAGCGTTCCCCCAGGTCTCCCAATAAAAATGATACCTCACTTGAGTGCGTAGGCCTAGCGCCTGCGGCAGGAAATGCCCCAAAGCGCAACGTGGACACATCCAATTTTTTTAAAGAAAACAAAGGAGTTTTTTGCTAAGTGCCTACCTGTAGATTTTGGCCTCTAGCTCAGCCGGCACCTGGGGAAACCTACCAAACCTGTGCATTTTTTAAAGCTAGAGACCTAGGGGAATCCAAGATGGGGTGACTTGTGGGGCTCTGACCAGGTTCTGTTACCCAGAATCCTTTGCAAACCTCAAAATTTGGCTAAAAAAAACATGTTCCTCATATTTCTGTGGCAGAAAGTTCTGGAATCTGAGAGGAGGCACAAATTTCCTTCCACCCAGCGTTCCCCCAAGTCTCCCGATAAAAATGATACCTCACTTGTGCGGGTAGGCCTAGCGCCCGCGACAGGAAATGCCCTAAAGCACAACGTGGACACATCCCATTTTTTGACAGAAAACAGAGCTGTATTTTGCAAAGTGCCTACCTGTAGATTTGGCCTCTATCTCAGCCGGCACCTAGGGAAACCTACCAAACCTGTGCATTTTTGAAAACTAGAGACCTAGGGGAATCCAAGATGGGGTGACTTGTGGGGCTCTGACCAGGTTCTGTTACCCAGAATCCTTTGCAAACCTCAAAATTTGGCTAAAAAAACACATGTTCCTCACATTTCAGTGGCAGAAAGTTCTGGAATCTGAGAGGAGACACAAATTTCCTTCCACCCAGCGTTCCCCCAAGTCTCCCGATAAAAATGATACCTCACTTGTGCGGGTAGGCCTAGCGCCCGCGACAGGAAATGCCCCAAAGCACAACGTGGACACATCCCATTTTTTGACAGAAAACAGAGCTGTCTTTTGCAAAGTGCCTACCTGTAGATTTTGGCCTCTAGCTCAGCCGGCACCTAGGGAAACCTACCAAACCTGTGCATTTTTTAAAACTAGAGACCTAGGGGAATCCAAGATGGGGTGAATTGTGGGGCTCTGACCAGGTTCTGTTACCCAGAATCCTTAGCAAACCTCAAAATTTGGCTAAAAAAACACATGTTCCTCACATTTCTGTGGCAGAAAGTTCTGGAATCTGAGAGGAGCCACAAGTTTCCTTCCACCCAGCGTTCTCCCAGGTCTCCCAATAAAAATGATACCTCACTTGTGTGCGTAGGCCTAGCGCCTGCGACAGGAAATGCCCCAAAGCGCAAAGTGGACACATCCAATTTTTTTAAAGAAAACAGAGGTGTTTTTTGCTAAGTGCCTACCTGTAGATTTTGGCCTCTAGCTCAGCCGGCACCTAGGGAAACCTACCAAACCTGTGCATTTTTTAAAGCTAGAGACCTAGGGGAATCCAAGATGGGGTGACTTGTGGGGCTCTGACCAGGTTCTGTTACCCAGAATCCTTTGCAAACCTCAAAATTTGGCTAAAAAAAACATGTTCCTCATATTTCTGTGGCAGAAAGTTCTGGAATCTGAGAGGAGGCACAAATTTCCTTCCACCCAGCGTTCCCCCAAGTCTCCCGATAAAAATGATACCTCACTTGTGCGGGTAGGCCTAGCGCCCGCGACAGGAAATGCCCTAAAGCACAACGTGGACACATTCCATTTTTTGACAGAAAACAGAGCTGTATTTTGCAAAGTGCCTACCTGTAGATTTGACCTCTATCTCAGCCGGCACCTAGGGAAACCTACCAAACCTGTGCATTTTTGAAAACTAGAGACCTAGGGGAATCCAAGATGGGGTGACTTGTGGTGCTCTGACCAGGTTCTGTTACCCAGAATCCTTTGCAAACCTCAAAATTTGGCTAAAAAAAACACATGTTCCTCACATTTCAGTGGCAGAAAGTTCTGGAATCTGAGAGGAGACACAAATTTCCTTCCACCCAGCGTTCCCCCAAGTCTCCCGATAAAAATGATACCTCACTTGTGCGGGTAGGCCTAGCGCCCGCGACAGGAAATGCCCCAAAGCACAACGTGGACACATCCCATTTTTTGACAGAAAACAGAGCTGTATTTTGCAAAGTGCCTACCTGTAGATTTTGGCCTCTAGCTCAGCCGGCACCTAGGGAAACCTACCAAACCTGTGCATTTTTGAAAACTAGAGACCTAGGGGAATTCACGATGGGGTGACTTGTGGGGCTCCGACCAGGTTCTGTTACCCAGAATCCTTTGCAAACCTCAAAATTTGGCTAAAAAAACACATGTTCCTCACATTTCAGTGGCAGAAAGTTCTGGAATCTGAGAGGAGACACAAATTTCCTTCCACCCAGCGTTCCCCCAAGTCTCCCGATAAAAATGATACCTCACTTGTGCGGGTAGGCCTAGCGCCCGCGACAGGAAATGCCCCAAAGCACAACGTGGACACATCCCATTTTTTCACAGAAAACAGAGCTGTATTTTGCAAAGTGCCTACCTGTAGATTTTGGCCTCTAGCTCAGCCGGCACCTAGGGAAACCTACCAAACCTGTGCATTTTTTAAAACTAGAGACCTAGGGGAATCCAAGATGGGGTGACTTGTGGGGCTCTGACCAGGTTCTGTTACCCAGAATCCTTTGCAAACCTCAAAATTTGGCTAAAAAAACACATGTTCCTCACATTTCTGTGGCAGAAAGTTCTGGAATCTGAGAGGAGACACAAATTTCCTTCCACCCAGCGTTCCCCCAAGTCTCACGATAAAAATGATACCTCACTTGTGTGGGTAGGCCTAGCGCCTGCGACAGGAAATTCCCCAAAGCGCAATGTGGACACATCCAATTTTTTGAAAGAAAACAGAGCTGTTTTTTGCAAAGTGCCTACCTGTAGATTTTGGCCTCTAGCTCAGCCGGCACCTAGGCAAACCTACCAAACCAGTGCATTTTTGAAAACTAGAGACCTAATGGAATCCAAGATGGGGTGACTTGTGGGGCTCTGACCAGGTTCTGTTACCCAGAATCCTTTGCAAACCTCTAAATTTGGCTAAAAAAACACATGTTCCTCACATTTCTGTGGCAGAAAGTTCTGGAATCTGAGAGGAGCCACAAATTTCCTTCCACCCAGCGTTCCCCCAGGTCTCCCAATAAAAATGATACCTCACTTGTGTGCGTAGACCTAGCGCCTGCGACAGGAAATGCCCCAAAGCGCAACGTGGACACATCCAATTTTTTTAAAGAAAACAGAGGTGTTTTTGGCTAAGTGCCTACCTGTAGATTTTGGCCTCTAGCTCGGGAAAACCACCAAAAAACTACCAAACCTGTGCATTTTGGAAAACTAGAGACCTAGGGGAATCCAGGATGGGGTGACTTGTGGGGCTCTGACCAGGTTCTGTTACCCAGAATCCTTTGCAAACCTCAAAATTTGGCTAAAAAAAACCACATTTTCCTCACATTATGGTGACAGAAAGTTCTGGAATCTGAGAGGAGGCACAAATTTCCTTCCAACCAGCGTTCCTCCAAGTCTCCCGATAAAAATGATACCTCACTTGTGTGGGTAGGCCTAACGCCCGCGACAGGAAATGCCCCATAGCGCAACGTGGAGACATCCCATTTTTTGACAGAAAACAGAGCTGTATTTTGCAAAGTGCCTACCTGTAGATTTTGGCCTCTAGCTCAGCCGGCACCTAGGGAAACCTACCAAACCTGTGCATTTCTGAAAACTAGAGACCTAGGGGAATCCAAGATGGGGTGACTTGTGGGGCTCTGACCAGGTTCTGTTACCCAGAATCCTTTGCAAACCTTAAGATTGGGCTAAAAAAACACATGTTCCTCACATTTCTGTGGCAGAAAGTTCTGGAATCTGAGAGGAGCCACAAATTTCCTTCCAGCCAGCGTTCCCCCAAGTCTCCCGATAAAAATGATACCTCACTTGTGTGGGTAGGCCTAGCGCCCGCGACAGGAAATGCCCCAAAGCACAACGTGGACACATCCCATTTTTTGACAGAAAACAGAGCTGTATTTTGCAAAGTGCCTACCTGTAGATTTTGGCCTCTAGCTCAGCCGGCACCTAGGCAAACCTACCAAACCAGTGCATTTTTGAAAACTAGAGACCTAGGGGAATCCAAGATGGGGTGACTTGTGGGGCTCTGACCAGGTTCTGTTACCAAGAATCCTTTGCAAACCTCAAAATTTGGCTAAAAAAACACATGTTCCTCACATTTCTGTGGCAGAAAGTTCTGGAATCTGAGAGGAGCCACAAATTTCCTTCCACCCAGCGTTCCCCCAGGTCTCCCAATAAAAATGATACCTCACTTGTGTGCGTAGGCCTAGCGCCTGCGACAGGAAATGCCCCAAAGCGCAACGTGGACACATCCAATTTTTTTTAAAGAAAACAGAGGTGTTTTTGGCTAAGTGCCTACCTGTAGATTTTGGCCTCTAGCTCGGGAAAACCACCAAAAAACTACCAAACCTGTGCATTTTGGAAAACTAGAGACCTAGGGGAATCCAGGATGGGGTGACTTGTGGGGCTCTGACCAGGTTCTGTTACCCAGAATCCTTTGCAAACCTCAAAATTTGGCTAAAAAAAACCACATTTTCCTCACATTATGGTGACAGAAAGTTCTGGAATCTGAGAGGAGGCACAAATTTCCTTCCAACCAGCGTTCCTCCAAGTCTCCCGATAAAAATGATACCTCACTTGTGTGGGTAGGCCTAGCGCCCGCGACAGGAAATGCCCCATAGCGCAACGTGGAGACATCCCATTTTTTGACAGAAAACAGAGCTGTATTTTGCAAAGTGCCTACCTGTAGATTTTGGCCTCTAGCTCAGCCGGCACCTAGGGAAACCTACCAAACCTGTGCATTTCTGAAAACTAGAGACCTAGGGGAATCCAAGATGGGGTGACTTGTGGGGCTCTGACCAGGTTCTGTTACCCAGAATCCTTTGCAAACCTTAAGATTTGGCTAAAAAAACACATGTTCCTCACATTTCTGTGGCAGAAAGTTCTGGAATCTGAGAGGAGCCACAAATTTCCTTCCAGCCAGCGTTCCCCCAAGTCTCCCGATAAAAATGATACCTCACTTGTGTGGGTAGGCCTAGCGCCCGCGACAGGAAATGCCCCAAAGCACAACGTGGATACATCCCATTTTTTGACAGAAAACAGAGCTGTATTTTGCAAAGTGCCTACCTGTAGATTTTGGCCTCTAGCTCAGCCGGCACCTAGGGAAACCTACCAAACCTGTGCATTTTTGCAAACTAGAGACCTATGGGAATCCAAGATGGGGTGACTTGTGGGGCTCTGACCAGGTTCTGTTACCCAGAATCCTTTGCAAACCTCAACATTTGGCTAAAAAAACACATGTTCCTCACATTTCTGTGGCAGAAAGTTCTGGAATCTGAGAGGAGACACACATTTCCTTCCACCCAGCGTTCCCCCAAGTCTCACGATAAAAATGATACCTCACTTGTGTGGGTAGGCATAGCGCCTGCGACAGGAAATGCCCCAAAGCGCAACGTGGACACATCCAATTTTTTTAAAGAAAACAGAGGTGTTTTTTGCAAAGTGCCTACCTGTAGATTTTGGCCTCTAGCTCAGCCGGCACCTAGGCAAACCTACCAAACCAGTGCATTTTTGAAAACTAGAGACCTAGGGGAATCCAAGATGGGGTGACTTGTGGGGCTCTGACCAGGTTCTGTTACCCAGAATCCTTTGCAAACCTCAAAATTTGGCTAAAAAAACACATGTTCCTCACATTTCTGTGGCAGAAAGTTCTGGAATCTGAGAGGAGCCACAAATTTCCTTCCACCCAGCGTTCCCCCAGGTCTCCCAATAAAAATGATACCTCACTTGTGTGCGTAGGCCTAGCGCCTGCGACAGGAAATGCCCCAAAGCGCAAAGTGGACACATCCAATTTTTTTAAAGAAAACAGAGGTGTTTTTTGCTAAGTGCCTACCTGTAGATTTTGGCCTCTAGCTCAGCCGGCACCTAGGGAAACCTACCAAACCTGTGCATTTTTTAAAGCTAGAGACCTAGGGGAATCCAAGATGGGGTGACTTGTGGGGCTCTGACCAGGTTCTGTTACCCAGAATCCTTTGCAAACCTCAAAATTTGGCTAAAAAAAACATGTTCCTCATATTTCTGTGGCAGAAAGTTCTGGAATCTGAGAGGAGGCACAAATTTCCTTCCACCCAGCGTTCCCCCAAGTCTCCCGATAAAAATGATACCTCACTTGTGCGGGTAGGCCTAGCGCCCGCGACAGGAAATGCCCTAAAGCACAACGTGGACACATTCCATTTTTTGACAGAAAACAGAGCTGTATTTTGCAAAGTGCCTACCTGTAGATTTGACCTCTATCTCAGCCGGCACCTAGGGAAACCTACCAAACCTGTGCATTTTTGAAAACTAGAGACCTAGGGGAATCCAAGATGGGGTGACTTGTGGGGCTCTGACCAGGTTCTGTTACCCAGAATCCTTTGCAAACCTCAAAATTTGGCTAAAAAAACACATGTTCCTCACATTTCAGTGGCAGAAAGTTCTGGAATCTGAGAGGAGACACAAATTTCCTTCCACCCAGCGTTCCCCCAAGTCTCCCGATAGAAATGATACCTCACTTGTGCGGGTAGGCCTAGCGCCCGCGACAGGAAATGCCCCAAAGCACAACGTGGACACATCCCATTTTTTCACAGAAAACAGAGCTGTATTTTGCAAAGTGCCTACCTGTAGATTTTGGCCTCTAGCTCAGCCGGCACCTAGGGAAACCTACCAAACCTGTGCATTTTTGAAAACTAGAGACCTAGGGGAATCCAAGATGGGGTGACTTGTGGGGCTCTGACCAGGTTCTGTTACCCAGAATCCTTTGCAAACCTCAAAATTTGGCTAAAAAAACACATGTTCCTCACATTTCTGTGGCAGAAAGTTCTGGAATCTGAGAGGAGACACAAATTTCCTTCCACCCAGCGTTCCCCCAAGTCTCCCGATAAAAATGATACCTCACTTGTGTGGGTAGGCCTAGCGCCTGCGACAGGAAATGCCCCAAAGCGCAATGTGGACACATCCAATTTTTTGAAAGAAAACAGAGCTGTTTTTTGCAAAGTGCCTACCTGTAGATTTTGGCCTCTAGCTCAGCCGGCACCTAGGCAAACCTACCAAACCAGTGCATTTTTGAAAACTAGAGACCTCGTGGAATCCAAGATGGGGTGACTTGTGGGGCTCTGACCAGGTTCTGTTACCCAGAATCCTTTGCAAACCTCAAAATTTGGCTAAAAAAACACATGTTCCTCACATTTCTGTGGCAGAAAGTTCTGGAATCTGAGAGGAGCCACAAATTTCCTTCCACCCAGCGTTCCCCCAGGTCTCCCAATAAAAATGATACCTCACTTGTGTGCGTAGGCCTAGCGCCTGCGACAGGAAATGCCCCAAAGCGCAACGTGGACACATCCAATTTTTTTAAAGAAAACAGAGGTGTTTTTGGCTAAGTGCCTACCTATAGATTTTGGCCTCTAGCTCGGGAAAACCACCAAAAAACTACCAAACCTGTGCATTTTGGAAAACTAGAGACCTAGGGGAATCCAGGATGGGGTGACTTGTGGGGCTCTGACCAGGTTCTGTTACCCAGAATCCTTTGCAAACCTCAAAATTTGGCTAAAAAAAAACACATTTTCCACACATTATGGTGACAGAAAGTTCTGGAATCTGAGAGGAGGCACAAATTTCCTTCCAACCAGCGTTCCTCCAAGTCTCCCGATAAAAATGATACCTCACTTGTGTGGGTAGGCCTAGCGCCCGCGACAGGAAATGCCCCATAGCGCAACATGGAGACATCCCATTTTTTGACAGAAAACAGAGCTGTATTTTGCAAAGTGCCTACCTGTAGATTTTGGCCTCTAGCTCAGCCGGCACCTAGGGAAACCTACCAAACCTGTGCATTTCTGAAAACTAGAGACCTAGGGGAATCCAAGATGGGGTGACTTGTGGGGCTCTGACCAGGTTCTGTTACCCAGAATCCTTTGCAAACCTTAAGATTTGGCTAAAAAAACACATGTTCCTCACATTTCTGTGGCAGAAAGTTCTGGAATCTGAGAGGAGCCACAAATTTCCTTCCAGCCAGCGTTCCCCCAAGTCTCCCGATAAAAATGATACCTCACTTGTGTGGGTAGGCCTAGCGCCCGCGACAGGAAATGCCCCAAAGCACAACGTGGACACATCCCATTTTTTGACAGAAAACAGAGCTGTATTTTGCAAAGTGCCTACCTGTAGATTTTGGCCTCTAGCTCAGCCGGCACCTAGGGAAACCTACCAAACCTGTGCATTTTTGCAAACTAGAGACCTATGGGAATCCAAGATGGGGTGACTTGTGGGGCTCTGACCAGGTTCTGTTACCCAGAATCCTTTGCAAACCTCCAATTTGGCTAAAAAAACAAATTTTCCTCACATTTCTGTGGCAGAAAGTTCTGGAATCTGAGAGGAGACACAAATTTCCTTCCACCCAGCGTTCCCCCAAGTCTCCCGATAAAAATGATACCTCACTTGTGTGGGTAGGCCTAGCGCCTGCGACAGGAAATGCCCCAAAGCGCAACGTGGACACATCCAATTTTTTGAAAGAAAACAGAGGTGTTTTTTGCAAAGTGCCTACCTGTAGATTTTGGCCTCTAGCTCAGCCGGCACCTAGGGAAACCTACCAAACCAGTGCATTTTTGAAAACTAGAGACCTAGGGGAATCCAAGATGGGGTGACTTGTGGGCCCTGACCAGGTTCTGTTACCCAGAATCCTTTGCAAACCTCAAAATTTGGCTAAAAAAAACAAATTTTCCTCACATTTCTGTGGCAGAAAGTTCTGGAATCTGAGAGGAGTCAAAAATGTCCTTCCACCCAGCGTTCCCCCAAGTCTCCCGATAAAAATGATACCTCACTTGTGTGGGTAGGCCTAGCGCCCGCGACAGGAAATGCCCCAAAGCGCAACGTGGACACATCCAATTTTTTGAAAGAAAACAGAGGTGTTTTTTGCAAAGTGCCTACTTGTAGATTTTGGCCTCTAGCTCAGCCGGCACCTAGGGAAACCTACCAAACCAGTGCATTTTTGAAAACTAGAGACCTAGGGGAATCCAAGATGGGGTGACTTGTGGGGCTCTGACCAGGTTCTGTTACCCAGAATCCTTTGCAAACCTCAAAATTTGGCTAAAAAAACACATGTTCCTCACATTTCTGTGGCAGAAAGTTCTGGAATCTGAGAGGAGCCACAAATTTCCTTCCACCCAGCGTTCCCCCAGGTCTCCCAATAAAAATGATACCTCACTTGTGTGCGTAGGCCTAGCGCCTGCGACAGGAAATGCCCCAAAGCGCAACGTGGACACATCCAATTTTTTTAAAGAAAACAGAGATGTTTTTTGCTAAGTGCCTACCTGTAGATTTTGGCCTCTAGCTCAGCCGGCACCTAGGGAAACCTACCAAACCTGTGCATTTTTGAAAACTAGAGACCTAGGGGAATCCAAGATGGGGTGACTTGTGGGGCTCTGACCAGGTTCTGTTACCCACAATCCTTTGCAAACCTCAATATTTGGCTAAAAAAAACACATTTTCCTCACATTATGGTGACAGAAAGTACTGGCATCTGAGAGGAGGCACAAATTTCCTTCCACCCAGCGTTCCTCCAAGTCTCCCGATAAAAATGATACCTCACTTGTGTGGGTAGGCCTATCGCCCGTGACAGGAAATGCCCCAAAGCGCAACGTGGAGACATCCCATTTTTTTACACAAAACAGAGCTGTATTTTGCAAAGTGCCTACCTGTAGATTTTGGCCTCTAGCTCAGCCGGCACCTAGGGAAACCTACCAAACCTGTGCATTTCTGAAAACTAGAGACCTAGGGGAATTCAAGATGGGGTGACTTGTGGGGCTCTGACCAGGTTCTGTTACCCAGAATCCTTTGCAAACCTCAAAATTTGGCTAAAAAAACACATGTTCCTCACATTTCAGTGGCAGAAAGTTCTGGAATCTGAGAGGAGACACAAATTTCCTTCCACCCAGCGTTCCCCCAAGTCTCCCGATAAAAATGATACCTCACTTGTGCGGGTAGGCCTAGCGCCCGCGACAGGAAATGCCCCAAAGCACAACGTGGACACATCCCATTTTTTGACAGAAAACAGAGCTGTATTTAGCAAAGTGCCTACCTGTAGATTTTGGCCTCTAGCTCAACCGGCACCTAGGGAAACCTACCAAACCTGTGCATTTTTGAAAACTAGAGACCTAGGGGAATCCAAGATGGGGTGACTTGTGGGGCTCTGACCAGGTTCTGTTACCCAGAATCCTTTGCAAACCTCAAAATTTGGCTAAAAAAACACATGTTCCTCACATTTCAGTGGCAGAAAGTTCTGGAATCTGAGAGGAGACACAAATTTCCTTCCACCCAGCGTTCCCCCAAGTCTCCCGATAAAAATGATACCTCACTTGTGCGGGTAGGCCTAGCGCCCGCGACAGGAAATGCCCCAAAGCGCAACGTGGACACTTCCCATTTTTTGACAGAAAACAGAGCTGTATTTTGCAAAGTGCCTACCTGTAGATTTTGGCCTCTAGCTCAACCGGCACCTAGGGAAACCTACCAAACCTGTGCATTTTTGAAAACTAGAGACCTAGGGGAATCCAAGATGGGGTGACTTGTGGGGCCCTGACCAGGTTCTGTTACCCAGAATCCTTTGCAAACCTCAAAATTTGGCTAAAAAAAACACATGTTCCTCACATTTCTGTGGCAGAAAGTTCTGGAATCTGAGAGGAGACACAAATTTCCTTCCACCCAGCGTTCCCCCAAGTCTCCCGATAAAAATGATACCTCACTTGTGTGGGTAGGCCTAGCGCCTGCGACAGGAAATGCCCCAAAGCGCAACGTGGACACATCCAATTTTTTGAAAGAAAACAGAGGTGTTTTTTGCAAAGTGCCTACCTGTAGATTTTGGCCTCTAGCTCAGCCGGCACCTAGGGAAACCTACCAAACCAGTGCATTTTTGAAAACTAGAGACCTAGGGGTATCCAAGATGGGGTGACTTGTGGGGCTCTGACCAGGTTCTGTTACCCAGAATCCTTTGCAAACCTCAAAATTTGGCTAAAAAAACACATGTTCCTCACATTTCTGTGGCAGAAAGTTCTGGAATCTGAGAGGAGCCACTAATTTCCTTCCACCCAGTGTTCCCCCAGGTCTCCCAATAAAAATGATACCTCACTTGTGTGCGTAGGCCTAGCGCCTGCGACAGGAAATGCCACAAAGCGCAACGTGGACACATCCAATTTTTTTAAAGAAAACAAGGATGTTTTTTGCTAAGTGCCTACCTGTAGATTTTGGCCTCTAGCTCAGCCGGCACCTAGGGAAACCTACCAAACCTGTGCATTTTTGAAAACTAGAGACCTAGGGGAATCCAAGATGGGGTGACTTGTGGGGCTCTGACCAGGTTCTGTTACCCAGAATCCTTTGCAAACCTCAATATTTGGCTAAAAAAAACACAGTTTCCTCACATTATGGTGACAGAAAGTTCTGGAATCTGAGAGGAGGCACAAATTTCCTTCCACCCAGCGTTCCTCCAAGTCTCCCGATAAAAATGATACCTCACTTGTGTGGGTAGGCCTATCGCCCGCGACAGGAAATGCCCCAAAGCGCAACGTGGAGACATCCCATTTTTTGACACAAAACAGAGCTGTATTTTGCAAAGTGCCTACCTGTAGATTTTGGCCTCTAGCTCAGCCGGCACCTAGGGAAACCTACCAAACCTGTGCATTTCTGAAAACTAGAGACCTAGGGGAATCCAAGATGGGGTGACTTGTGGGGCTCTGACCAGGTTCTGTTACCCAGAATCCTTTGCAAACCTCAAAATTTGGCTAAAAAAAAAATATGTTCCTCACATTTCTGTGGCAGAAAGTTCTGGAATCTGAGAGGAGCCACAAATTTCCTTCCACCCAGCGTTCCCCCAAGTCTCCCGATAAAAATGATACCTCACTTGTGTGGGTAGGCCTAGCGCCCGCGACAGGAAATGTCCCAAAGCGCAACATGGACACATCCAATTTTTTGACAGAAAACAGATGTGTTTTTTGCAAAGTGCCTACCTGTAGATTTTGGCCTCTAGCTCAGCCGGCACCTAGGGAAACCTACCAAACCTGTGCATTTTTGAAAACTAGAGACCTAGGGGAATCCAAGATGGGGTGACTTGTGGGGCTCTGACCAGGATCTGTTACCCAGAATCCTTTGCAAACCTCAGAATTTGGCTAAAAAAAACAAATGTTCCTCACATTTCTGTGGCAGAAAGTTCTGGAATCTGAGAGGAGCCACAAATTTCCTTCCACCCAGCGTTCCCCCAAGTCTCCCGATAAAAATGATACCTCACTTGTGTGGGTAGGCCTAGCGCCTGCGCCAGGAAATGCCCCAAAGCGCAACGTGGACACATCCAATTTTTTGAAAGAAAACAGAGGTGTTTTTTGCAAAGTGCCTACCTGTAGATTTTGGCCTCTATCTCAGCCGGCACCTAGGGAAACCTACCAAACCTGTGCATTTTTAAAAACTAGAG